>NC_090922.1:932939483-933619226 GCF_040938575.1 Ambystoma mexicanum
GCTGAAGAAACCTATTTATGAACTGTATGAACTATTGAAGGCGGTTGCCAAAAACTACCTGAACATCAAATACGAAAGTGACTCTGCTGAGAAGCAGAACACAGAAGAAAGGGAGTCATTCTCCTGTGGTGCTTTAGTTACCTTTTTTTGAATAGTGGTAGGGACAGAGTAGATTAGATTTGGACAGAGGACAGTCCTTCCTTTTGGACTTGACAAAGACTGACAAGCACCCTATTTAGTTTCTGTTAGGTAGGGAAGACTTAGCTTGGGGATAGTCTGGGGTTTATTTATTTATTTATTTATTTTTGTCTATGGTTCAATGACAATTGTAGAACCTTTACAAAATGAAATACTAAAAACGAAATAAAATAGTTACATTCATATTTGTTTTCATATTACAGTTAAAATACATTTTTAAAATGTTTGAAAAATTAAACATCTATGTCACATGGTTAAGAAGTTCCTTTTCAGTATACTTGCACAAGCTGACCAATTCAAAAACAAGAGTTTTATGCACACCCTGCATCATGCGTGCCCAAAGAAATTGCAAGCAATCCTCAAATTCGATGTTAACAAATTTCATCAAGCGGTTGGTGCGCATAGATTTAAAATGAGGACATTCAAGAATTAAATGTTTCAAGGTTTCCAGGGGCTCGTTGCATCCAGGGAAGCGACAGCTAGATTGTGTGGCGCCATTGCAACTCCAATTAATAGTTCTTTCTCTGGTATTATACAAATTCATTCTAAACCATAAATAGGCTTTACTGGTTTATTTACATGGGAATAGAACAACATGATCAAATCTCGGTAAGCAAGGTTTGGTAAACGCACCATAATCTCTATGCATTTTGTAAATCAATATCCTTTCTATTGTCAGCCGCCAATCTTGTTCAAAGAGTTTCATTTTGGCATAAGCTGGACGCTGATGGACATCTTCAATGGAGATAGTGAATTTAGTAAGTATTCCATGGTAGATTGATATCGAGAAAAGGACGCCAAATTAGTGGAGTCCATCGTTTCATGCAAATCTTCATATAAAGAATTTTTTGGAGGAAAATAAATGTTTTTATATCTACATAGTTGACGGCATTTCCTGCGTCCGGATAGAGCCACAAGACCAAACCCATGTCTAATTACTGCAGTTGGAACTGACATTGGTAATTGCATCGCACTTTTAATCATCAAACCCTGAATACTATCTAGTATATCACTCATGTCACAAAGACAGATGTCAAGCAAGTAAAGGATAACACTTTCTATTTTCAACATCAGAAAATCCAACATTGGCATAAGTGAAAATGTACAAAATTTTCGATAGATCATTTTTAACTGAGATAATGGGCGGATCTTGTTTTTAAGTAGTTCCGTCCAAACCTTTTTAGAATTCTGAGCTTGAAGATTATATCCTAAATAAATCGCGCTAGTAATGCACGAAATTTTAGTTTTCATGATCTCCCATTCATATACTTTAGTGTTTTGTTTGGTACCAAATTTCATGATCGCAGTTTTTGTAGGGTTCGGGGATAAATTGTGGGCAGTTGCAAATTCCGCAAACAGTAAGTGTTTCTTTTGCAATCCCGCAGGTGTAGGATCGAAAATAACGATATCGTCTGCAAATGCCATCCATTTAAGGTGCAAAGCGCCGACTTTTACTGCAAACAAATTGTTACATTCGCATTCTTTATCTAAATCTGCAAGGTAAAGATTAAAGAATGTTTCCGCAAGATTGCAACCTTGCTTGAGCCCAATCAAGGTTTTAATTGAATCTGTAGTTCGTCCATCAACTGAGATCTTAATCCTATATGAAGTATTAGTATGAAATTGATGAACTAAAAAAGTAAAACAGATGGAATTCTCATAGTTCGCATTTTATTCCACAGGAGATTTCGGATGACGTTATCAAACGCTGACATGTCTATCATAGCTATGTAGACAGATTGTACGTTCGTTCCGCTTGTACCCTCTATCATGTGAGCCATAATAGCAGCATACAAGGAAGAACTCATTCCTCTTCTAAAGCCTGTTTGATATCTTGAATACAGGTCATTATCCGCTATACATTTTTCTAATTCATGTAGGAGAAGAATAGAAAATAACTTTGCGTCGGTGTCAATCAACAAAATAGGTCTATAATTCTGCAGAAGCGCAGGATTGCCCTTTTTAAAAATGGGTACAATATTCGCAGTGGTCCATGTCGATGGAATAGTACCGGTATCAATAATGGATTCAAATTTGATTTTCAGAAATTCAGCCCAGAATTCCAGGTCGGTTTTGTAGAGAGACAGAGGGAGGCCGTCCGGACCAGCAGATTTAGAAAAGGAAAGTTTAGAGATAGCCCATTTGATATCTGTCAAAGACCATTCCAAACGAGCAATCGTCTTTTTTTTTTTTTAAACACTTTTTATTTGCATTTTATAAACAACAACCAGAAACAAGTGCAACACTTCCCTCCCCGCCCGCTCCCCTTCTGTTAGCGACTTTTTATTGACAGTTCAACATAACCGTTCCTCAACTATCCCCCCACCCTCTCCATCCACAAAACTCCACCCACTCCCAAAGTTGCCTAAATTTAACCAACAGTATACCCCCCTCCCCCCCTCCCACCCTTCCCCCCACCCTCCCCCAAATCCCAAAACGATCTCTGTCTGCCAGTAGGCACAGCAGCCTAGTGTGAATATTCACAGTTCAGTTGGAACAGAGTCAATCCATCTATAATCTCCATCTCCGAGATACCCCTCCTTCGTCACAATCCCACCCCAGATACGCCATGTTACGGAGGGCGCAGGTCATTATTCTTTGCCAGATCATTGAACAGTTGGGACCAGTGGACTGTTACCTCCCCCGTGTCTTCCTCCCCTCCAAATTCTGCAAAACCGTTAACTCCGCCAAGACCCATCTTCGTACATCTTCCTCCATAGCTGGATTGTTGGACCCAGGCAAGATTTCCACGCAATCGCCATTCAGCGTTTTGCCAATATAAGTAAGAACCGACCCATCCTGTTCCGTACCTTATTACCAAACGAGCAATCTTACTATAGCAAAGCTCAAAATCTGAAACCGCTTCGAATTTGGCTGGCATCTGAAATTTGGCTATTATATAAGCTTCCCATTCTTGATTGGCTATGCAATTATGCGCTACCAATGTCGAAGACTTGTCACTACTCCTAAGTGCGCGCCAAATCGCTCTAGTATCATGGGATGCTAGTGCTTTCATAAGATTGCAATTCTCCCTGTTTTAGTTGGGAATACGAAGATGCTTGAGATCCTGTTCATAAGCTTTCAATATTTGGAGACGCTTCTTTTGATAATACAAAGCTCCCAAAGAAGTTATTTTGAGTTGTCTTAGGGCCTTATTTTTCTCTTTTTAAAGAATTACATATAGCATCAAATGGATGGGGATGTTCTACCTTAGTATATTTTTTACTGAAGTAAGTTAGTGCTTTCTTAAACAGTTCCATAAGAGACTTGATGGTAGCGTTATATTGGTGGTGTTCGAATAGGTAAGAGCACATACCTCCGGCGAAACATATTTAACAAATTGCAGGCACAGGTTATGATTCCATCTAATAGATATCAATGGGCGATCACTCTCTACCAAAGCCAAAGCTGGTTCAATGGCTAGTAGTTCGCATTCCATATTAAGCATGCAAGAAATTCGGGCGTTATCACTACCTGAGATTTGACTGGTCTGTAAAGATGAAGTAAGCACTGTGAGCATCCTCGTGGTAAATATAAAATCAATTATTGAAGTCTTACTTCCACGTGATTTGCGGTTTCCCATCTCCGTTTATTATCATGTCCATATCCCAATCACTGAGGAGCTCTCTAAATTTCCAACCCCTTCCAGATGATAGGGACGAGGATTTGATAAAACCATGCCCACTGAAGTCCCTACAATCACAATTGAAATCCCTGCCAAGGATAATTTCTAAGGACTGATGATTATTAGATATATTTGATAGACAATCATCGAGTTCTTCCAATATTACATCAATTCCCACCGCAGCAGGATTCCAATATAAAGATAATATTAGGATGAGTGGAATAATCTTCGATTGGGTTTCCACTAATACACCCAACACACTCGGAGATTCCCATATCCATTTTGATTTTAAATTAACAGAATTATTGATTGCAATTGCAAGGACCCCATTTGGGCGACCTTGTTGAGACCTCTTTGCAGGCGCACAATATGTAGTATAGCCTGGAATAGTGAGAATATTCATCTGTATTGTTTCTTGTAAAATGAAAATGGTTGGTTCGTGCCCGGGCAATAATGATGAGCACCATGACATGAGATTAGAAAAACCACATGTGTTCCATGAAATAACTTTGAAAAGGGTTTTTATCAAGGAGCTATGGCTTTGGAGCCTGTTTGGTCGAACCCACAATGGCGTTGAACAATGGTTCGAGCCATGGCATGGCAGTTGACCTTGCTACCTGCAAGATTAATGCTTGCAAATCAAGTTCAGCATTGGGATTAGATGCCTGAGAAGTCTCATCTGACAGCAATGCCTTGGTAAGCATGGGATCGCTGTATGCTAAAAAGTTGTCTGCAGTAGATTCCAGTTCGAAAGTAAATAGCCTAAGTCTGTGATTTTTCATCTCTTCACGATTAAACCAGAGGAATTTTAAGATGGTCTCTGAACTAAGATAACAAACAGCTCTATAATTGTTAGTCTGAGCTATTGATACTCTCAAAATATCATCTGATTGAATCATTCTCAATTGGGGGATACGAGCGAAAAAAGTCAAAATGAAGGAGCGATTAATAACGCCTCCCATCCATGATGGTAGTATCCCCTTCAAAGCCAACCAGGTAAGTCCTTTCATTCACTTTCTTTACAGGTATCTGACTGCTCCCACCAGTTCGAGGTGAAGGAGGATTTACAACTCGGGTCTGTGGCACATGTAAAGACGGGTGTCTAGACATTTGGTCGACTGAAAACTGGTCGAAAGACATTTGGTCAACGCAATTTGGTCGAAAACCAAATGGTCGAATTTTTATTTTTATTTATATATTTATTTTTTCAGGTTTTCATTTTTAAAAAAAAAGGGTTTTTTAGAAAAAAAAGGGGTGAAAATAAAAATTCGACCAAATTCAACCATTTGTCCAGTCGACCAATTTTTTTCGACCAAATGTCTGGTAACCGTAAAGATGAAGCAGAATAAGTAGGCATTTCAATACTTGAGAGGCCCCCACTGTGGGCATATCTCCGAGTTTCCCAGGGACCATTATCAGTGTTCTCAGCAATATTCCTTACCAAGCTGGAATGCGATATACTTTCCGTCTTTTCCACCCCCGCAGGTATGAAAGTTGATGACTGTTTCAATGTTTCAACATTAAATGTACCATCATGGAGAGCTTTATCGAGAATATGGAGTGGATCATGAGGAATCTTAACAGCGTCCACATTGCTTTATTCAGGCAGGATTCTGCTTAGGGCAGGACCGTGTATGGAAATGTGATTAGTAGCAAAAATCGTTTTAGGGACCTCCTTCTCAGTAGAGATTTTCATTTTGGAGGAACTAATGGTTTTCTTCATCGCATCCAAGTTTGGTAGGAGGGTCTTTTCTCTAGCACTAAAAGATGCAACATGGTCAGATTCATCATTTACAGATGGAACTTCTACTAGTTCAATTTTGCCCATACAATTAAATATATTTGGTACATTGTCATTATTACATGTCTTTATTGTAAGTGGGAGCTCTAAGCTCCGCGATGCCTGAGAACAAGCAGCCCTATATAGTTTTGCCGTAGGCAAGTTTGTGACAGTAATTGAAGTGCCAAAGGATTGTTCAGGTATGGGAACATTCCTAGTCGTACAGCTTCTTCCCAAAATCGGAAAGTAACTGTTTAAGTTGGGGTTAATTTTAGCAATCGTAATTGTTTTAGTCCCTTTACTCCCTATTTAATTAGTTTCTATTTACCATAGAGGCATTCCTTGATATATCGCTAGGCTTGGAATCAAAACTTGACAATTTTGTTGTTTTCATGCATGCATTAGAGAGGTGCTCAGCCCTTTCGATTCCTAGTAAAGATTTTTCTTTCAGGTTTAGCATCGGTGTAAGGGCTTCTTGGCTTTCCCTAGATAACTGCTGGACATCAATGCCTTCTTCGTCAGAGATAATTATCACCTCTTAAAGGCCTATGGTATGCGAGACATCAGGTAATGATGATAGCACATTATTAACCGTTTTATCACCTAACCTTTTAACCATGGATTCTTTTCTCCTCTTCAGAAATCTTTTTGTTGCTCTCAAGTGTGCTTTTTTTACACGACGTGACATGAAAGACAGATTCTCTTTTACATGAAAGTCACCCTGTTCACTCTGATGTTGCTCATTAAGTGCATTCACAAGTGTTGAGGGACTGTCCGGAGGGTCCTCCTGAGGCATCGAGGCAAAATGTGATGAAATTATCAAGTTCAATGCATCAACAGATGCTTTCAGTTCATTGATTTTCTTGAGAGCAATTGCAACTTCGACTAACCGGGGTGGTTGCCGGCTGCAAAGGAGACCTACCTCCTAGTTCATCGGTAGGCTGATTGCATTTTTGTAAGTGCGCCGGAAGAAAGGGCGTTGCATGAATATTAATAGATCTTATAGTGTCAGCAGCAATAATGAACCCCTCAATCTTATCCATTTGAGAACATAGGTATTGTAATGTCACTTTGAAGTTTTTTTAACTCCAGATGGGTCAAATCGTGTCCTTTATCCAGTAGATCAAGTATTTTAATGATCACTGGAAAAGGTACACAGAGATTGAGTATCTTTCTCAGTGGGCCGAGAATGCACTTCTGATAGATCTAATTGGGTAGGCCTTATGAATACATCAGTTGATTCAGGGGAACAAGATAGGCGAGGTGGCAACACTTCATGGTTAATATCCCGGTGTCCGTCCTTATCATGTTCATTAGTAAAACTTAAATCGCCTATCAAGCGTGAAATTGTCACATTCTGCTTTTTCAAAGGGGTACAGACTAGCGGGGTTAACGTACATATAGCTCGAGATATCCGTTCGTCAAGAGCAGCCATATTTTTTCATAGTGCAATCATGTAGTTCATTAGAGGATTGGTTGGTCAATAAGGATGGTACACGGGTTTCGGGCACCAAATCTGAATGCAGTCCTATTGGAGGATGATTCTTCTTATGAGAAGGTAGAAGTGCAGAAAAGATGGTGGAAGGTGAACTCATTTCAGTGGCATGAATCATCACAGCATGAGGTGCTGGGTTCGACTGAAAATTAGCTTCCCCCATATTGCTTGAAGTTTCAACTTCTAACATTGGAGGTTTAATATAGGAAGTTCGACCTTTACAAACCATCACGTCGATGCCAGTGTATGTCAAGGGGGATTCGATGGAGAGCGAAGCCAGCTTATTGCATTTACTACGCAAACCCCCAGCCATAACTCTAATAATCTACTATGATATGCCCTGTATACCACACCCTTTATAATTATTTGGGGTCTATGAAAGGGAAATGTAAATAATCTGTGGTTTGATTCAGGTGTCACATACAGATTAGCCCAGACCTCAAACAAAGGCTGTTTATGCTTTCCACTAGACGTTACAACTTAATAAAGCCAGCCCCCTGCTTACCATGCATCGCACAGCAAACAGCCAACAGTACTTCCGTACTTCCTCAGGTGTGCGCGCATGGTGCGCAGGGGGCTGGCTATTTAACTCTTCACAGAAGCAGGATGTAATCGTCATGCGAGCGCGGGCTTCTAAGATGAAAACAAAGGGCGGGCTTTAGTGATCACACAGAAGGCGGAGTGTCGCAAGCAAACAACTTGCACCACTTGCCCAATACACACGCTGACCAACATTAAAGGGTGCCGATATTAGCACAAGAAAGTACTAAGTGTTCATAAGCAATTACTTTTCTTAAAGGTTCAGTGCACTTCACTCCCAAAAACAGTGCAGCCTCATAAACCGTCCTCCGGTTCAAATTTCAATCGAAAATAACAGTTATTCAACAGCCAACAGTACTTCTATACTTCCTCAGGTTATTAAAGAATAATAAAAGCATTAAAATATAGACGAATGTCATCTGTCCTTCTGGCCCACCACACATTATTATAGTTCTTTCCAAAAGCTACCCTCTGATCCTCAGTGCTGCACTCTTCCATTAAAGTCACATGATTGAAGCTGTTAGGTAAGGATACTGTATCAGTGTCTTGTATCTATGCATCTTTCTCTTACCACCCCCGTTGTGGGATTGAAACAGAATAACAATGTGTTGGGTCTGAGATATGGGACAGGTGAGGGTATGAATCGGGAGCTGAGCTTGGTTTAGTAACAGTGGTGTCATTCTTTATCATTGCCTTTTGGGATAAGGGTCCATTTTGAGAAATTTTAGAGCACAGAGGTAGAACTCATCGGCTATTCAGTTAGGGAGCACTTCAAAGAGATGGGGACGAACCCCACGGGACACACATCTGGCTTCGTTCTCAGCTTCCCATGAAACCCACATATTTCCCCCTCCTGCCAGTTGATTTTCTCCACTATCAGGTCCCATGGCCATGTTTCAATCTCTTGAGGTGGTGACTATATTGGAGATACTATATCTTTGCATCAACTACGAAAAATAGTCATTTGAGTCTAGGAGATACAATGCTAATGAGCTATATATTGAACAGACATTTTCTTTTCAAGCTCACATGTGCTGCAGCCGGCTTGCAGTGGGTCACGTGGACCCACATTGGGTGCCCCTACACTTTAACAGCCAAGTTTGATGCCCGCAAAACCTGTATCACCCCCTTCCAACGTGGAGCTGACTTACTATGATGTACTTTCAGCAGAACAAAATCTACTGTTGTGGCCAGTGGCTGGGCAGGAGTTGTTCTGTCGGAAGAGCTGTGCTGACCTGGTTATGGCTTACCCCAGAAGTTTCAACACAGTGTCCTGTTATCGACAACCCTTTCTGGTCTTATCTTTTTCAGTGGAATGTGTATTTTCTGGAATTTTAGCTAAATATTTCAGGGTTCGTATTTGAGGAGGGGGTCAGGACTAACTTTAACAAAGAGGTATTAATCTTCTGATTCAGATGCAACAGCCAGTTTTGCTGATCTCTGTGAAATTATTGCTGCAAGTAATTTCCTTAGCTTGAGACCGCTAAGCGGCTCCTTGATGGTGGCTATCCTTTCAGGTAACATGATGGCATCTAGGAGAGCCTTCACATTTTAGCTATTTTTAATAGGCGGTCTTCTTTGTCAGGAATCCTCTCAAATTCAAAAGTTGACCAAATTCATGAGCTACCCTAAAGACCTGTCTTGAATCAGTATAGTTATTAACTGATTGTTGGGCAGCTAATCTGTACGCTCATGTGATTGCCACCAGCTCTGCCACCTTTGTGGAAGTAACTTGAGGTAACGTTCCACTTCTTCCTCAGGCTCACACACTGTGTACCCGGCAACCAGTTTCCAATTTTGATCTTAGTAAAAAAACCCATCAACAGAGTAGACCAAGTCTGTCTCAGCGAGGGGAACCTCAGTAAAGTCAATTCGTAGTGTCAATAAGATATCTGTAATAACTGCATAGTCATGTGGGTCAATATCCTGCGGTTGACCTTACTAGTGAGTCGGAAGAATAGATGCTGATTTTAACACCAGGCACTTTAAAGTAACATTGGGGAAATTCAATAAAAGGATTTGATATTTACTAGCCTGAGCGACAGGCGTGCTGCATTTTTGGTTTTCAGCAAAAGGGAGACTGTGTGGCACTGCAACCTACACTGCTAGGACAGCTGCTGCAACTGATCTTAAGCAAAGTGGCATTCCATTGGCAACAGGGTCTAGTTCTGTGCTATAATCAAGTTTTATAATGAATGCTATGTTTATGGGTATGAACCTCTAAGGCAAACCATTGTTCTCATGAAAGTATAAGTTGGACCCTTTCTTGTAATCTGGAAGTCCTAATGCAGGTGCTCTGAATAAACTGTTATTTATCTTGGCAAATGCTTATTCAGCTCCTGGAGTCCACTGTAGTAGCTCTATGGTGTTACCCCAGCTGAACTCTTGTAAATACTCTTATCTGTATGCTAGTTTGGTGTTTTGGAATTTTGTGTACTGCTTCTATTTGGGAGTGGGCTGTTTATGGGAGACCCTTATTAATGTTGTGACCTAAATAGTGAACCTTCTGCCTACATAACTGCCATTTCTGCTTAGTAGCCTTGTGTCGTTTCTCTGCGAGGGCAGTCATCAAGATAGGTCTGCCCTGCTTGCATTCTGTATAGCATGGTGAGACTATCAATAAGTCGTCCATGTACTGGACAAACACAATTTTTCCAGGGAATTATATATCACCCAAATCTTTCTCTAGTTACTGGGAGTAAAGACAAGGGGGTCTTTGCATACACCTTGGGCAATCTTGTCCAGGTGTTATGAATGCCTCTCTGTGAAAATGTGAATAAATAGTAGCTATCCTTGTGTATGGGGTGTGACGTATCGTGGGATTCGATCACTTCTCCCCAGGGGGAGCCTTTCCTTGTGAGGTGAGCACACTATGCGATATTCCCCCTAGGGGTGGCACCAAGTGGGACCTCACAGGTAGAGACTCCCATTCCGCAGAGGAACTCCCAAAATCTCTCACTCTTGGACCTACGGTAACATCACAGCTTCCAAATGGCCCAGAGGATCAAGTCACTGTTTGTTATTGTGCCCTAACCTCCAAGACTCCACATGAAGAAGTGCATGCTAAACAATACTATCAGTAATGCCGAGCTCGTTGGGAGAAACCAACAACACAGTGACTAGTAGGAATGTGCGATTGATGGAGAGCACTCAAATGGAATAGAAAAGGGACTATGATACTCTGCTGGGAGGGCCCAGAAAGGGATCATAAAAAGGGAAGAAAGTCTAGTATCAGAGAGAAGTGAAACCCGGGAGTTTCAAAGAAGCATTGTCGTGGAGGCTCTCTGAGATGGGGAGATCGTCTGTGCTGAGGAAGAATTTACGTAGTGTTTTTTTTTTTTTTTTTTTTTTTTTTCTCTCGATCTTTCTGTTCCATTTTATCTTTTCCTCCATGATCTGGGGGCACAGATGCCTCGATTTTCCCTGAAGAACCCCTTGACCTGTAGGAATTTTATCTGTCCCTGCAGCCTGTCATTAACATCTGTCCCCTAATCTTAGTAATTGCGTCTAGCTATCGCTTCCTCTGGCTTAGGCGCAAATGCCCCCACTGAAGTGGGCCAATTTTACCCTTCTAATCCTCTAAGGCTTGCCTAAGTGCCCCTAATTTGTCTAAACTAGAATGTTTGCTCACGGAGATTTGAGTATGCTTGTTAAGCAAACATCAGATAATGCCAGGAGTCTTAAAAGTCAAAGGTACTGCTCTTTGCCAATGCTCTAGCCCTGGTTTCATGATCCGATGCCCCCTGCTCATGTGCCCCTGTACAAATACCGTTTCGACACCACTAGTTTGCAGTCCGGAAAATGATTTTGCCTGTGACCCCAGTGTAGTGGTCCTGGTAGGGGTATGGGGCCACTCATCCTGCCAGCATCTGTTTTTCCCTATTTAAATGTACGGTCATATTGTCCAACCGGATTCAATTTTTCCTATTTTGATTTCCCAATCTAAAACAGAAATACAGATAACAGAGAGGCCTCCTGTGTGCGACTGCTCTTACCAAATGCATTCAGACCAAATCTAGATGCATCTGTTTGCAGCCTGCTGGGTTTTGTTACCGAACCAGCCTGACGGTATTTTGCCAGATTTGTTTCAGGGTAGAAGAAATACACAATCGTCAATGCCATCACAATAAAACAGACACGCCCTCTGTTGTTGCCTGTTTGCTGCAGGTACTAGGACCCAGGTGGAGGCAGCGCTCTTACACCTAGTAAGTTATATCGTTGGGTGAAGCCCACGTTTAGGGTGCTCCCATTATTGTGCATTGATGTGCGTACTGAGAGAGGCTACAAGAGGCCTTTCAGACATCATGCAGTGCTGATTTTGTCAACTCGTGATGCCCATCGCAGTTAACAGACAGAAGGCCGGACTACTGCTGTGCGGTGCCAAGGAGTTTGCAAAGGTACACAAGGCTTCTAAGCTAGAGATCTAAATAATACCTATGTTCAGTTTCATGTGCTGAGGCTCCCTGCTAACATTGCTTCTTCTAAGCGCTGTGTAAGGCATCGGGCTGCACCCTGTGACTGTCTTGAAGTAGAAGTTGTGTATTTGAATGGCCTCTTCAGTGGTGAAGGAGGTGGGGGGACACTGACTCTGGCTGCTCCTCAAGCTGTTCTGTGTCTCTCACTGTGGTGTGTGATCTGTGAGAAGAAATTAGTAAGTGTTAACTTAAGACCTACTTAAGGAAATTGTGGTGGATCACTTTAAAGCATCTCGCTGTTTTAAGGTCTGTAGGATTAAAAATAGGGAAAGGGAGGCAATCTCTAGTCTCCTACAACACCAATCTGCAAAGAATTCCAACTTAAAGTATGAAGCCTGTCCACAAAGCCAATGAGCTATGTGAGAAAGATGAAGGTGTCTCACCCGTTAGTCCCCTGGGATCTATCATCCAGGTGGCCAGGACATGGCTGTCGCTTTTGGATCCAGTTTCTGGGGGTGGACCAGTGCGGGAGGATCACCTGGGTGAGGGGCCTTCGCAGAGTGGAAGTGGGACACCGGATGGCAAGACGTGGTATCCCCTTCCCTCTAACACCTTTACCCGATTCTACCAAGTAGGATATTTAGGAACTCAACCTCCTGCCCCCCTTTCCCAACATGAACATTTCCTCACGGACAGCTCACTACAAGAGAAAATGGACTAACCCCGGACCGTATACCTGACGTGTCCCAATAAACTTGTTAGGCAATTAATGCTGACCATTCCACACACTTGACTTCACTTACACTTCCTCACACGGATAAAAGGCGGAGCACAAAAGCACACACTGAGCAAGGTAAAGCACACAAAGCCGCAGTTCCAAGATGGCAGTTTAATACAAGGCGAAAGACTGCAAAACTGAAGATGATTGCAAGGAGGGAAGTGCCATTGACCTTTTGAACGAAAGACTGTTATTTTCATGAACCTTCGAAAATAGGAAACGTTAGACCAGGAATTGAGGCTGAAGAATCCTGCATTGTGTGTCAGAGGTACCTGGAGCTCTCCCGTGTAAATAGTCAAGGCGGGGAGAATAGTTTGCTGCCGTGGTACTGTTCTTGGCTCCTACAACAAAGCGGCGCCAGTTAAATCAGCACACCCAGTTAGTTGGGGAGACTGATACCAGACTGGTCTGTGTTGAAGCAAAGGTTGCAAGAGGCAACATTTTATAGTAAAAAACTGAAGAGTATAGTGTATGAAGCGTACGTGGCAAGCGACGCAAGCACAATTACACAGATGAGTGAATAAACTTTGAAACCAAGATATGATGCCATAGACAGTGTGGTCCAGCACCAGGTGGGTGCTCATTTGAAAGTCTCTGTTCAGTATCAAGCTGAAAGGTGGCAAATGTTAAGAGTGATAAAGAATTGTGACATCAATGTGGTCCTGCAACAGGTCAAGCCAAAACCCAGTGCACATTCAAAAGTCTTCGATAGTTGATGGAAAAAGTATATGAAGTTGGTCCCAGCCCGGCAGAGGGAGATCAGCTAAAAGCTTTTGTTAAAGCAAGTTTGTGTAAAGGTATATTGGAAACTGGAATTAGTCCGAGTCCGACGGAGGGAGACTAATTAATTGAACATTGTTTCTCAAGGGATCTGGGCCTGACTGAGGGGGACCCGAGATCTGTGCCCGGCTTAGGGGGATCCGAGGTGAACCGCGAATTAACAGAGAGAATATCCTATTAGAAATTGGAGGATAAATAATTTACGAACATTGTGTTGAGAGGATCTGAGCCTGGCTGGGGTGGATCCGAGTTGAATAGTGAATCGCTGAAGATATTGAGTTTGTGAAAATCTGAAAGAGGAAAATAGTTTGTTGCATCAGGCCCTCTGAATGAAGAGACTTTGAAGGCAGAGACTCGGCCACGGAAGGCCCTGATGCTAATGATTGAACTCAATCCTCATGCTAGAGAAGCCAGAGACTGTGCTAAGCTCTTGTGTACCGCCTTGTCCCGTGCTGAAAACGTGGATAAGGGAGGCCAACGGCCTGAACATCCCGACACATCATTTTGTGAACATTTCTTTCTTTTTTGTAATATTGTTTCCCACACTATTTGTATTTAGTGGTAAGGATTGGCAATAGGTTTATTAGTATAGACCGTTTTATTTTGACAAGACACCATTAGGACTGCGTTATTAGGACTGCGTTATTGTTATTGGATGGTCGTAGCTTGCTCCCATCTTTAGATTTAGGATTAGATGGGTGTTTTTCAAACCCTTAAATTCAATGAACATCCTTGAACTGTGGTCACTTGTCTGCCTTACTGTTGATACCATGCCTTCCTTACAGCTGATTCACAAAATGGAAAATCTTTTGAACTGATTGGATGATGTTAAACTAGGCAGCAGCCCAGTCTAAACTAACTCTGCTGTGGATGATTCCCAGCACAATATATAGTAAAGGGCTCATGTTGATCCAACCGCAGGCTCATGGACACCAAGTTAGGGAAGAAAAACGATAAAAGGAAAGATGATCCCCCTGGTTAAGTATGAGCTCAACAGAGTGCCTGAACAAGAAGTGGGCAATATGTATACAATCCCTGTTGACATTCATAGCAGTTAAGGATAAGGCAAGATCCACTGTAAGGAAGACACAAGTGACCACAGTTCAAGGGTGTTTATTGAACTTTCACAAGGGGGTGAAAAAAACGCCTATCTAAACCCGTATATACTGACGAGAGCAAGCTACGACTAACATAATACAATGCAGTCCTAGTGGTCTTGTCAAAATAAAAGGGGCTATACTAAAAACCTATTGCCAATCTTTACTGCTACTTTACAAATGGTGTGGGGGTAATGTTCATGAAAAAGAAAAGTGAATCCCGATTACCTTGAATTTGATATCCTGTGAGTGACTTCTTTGGAGCCTTTCATAGAGGGACAGAGTGATCGTTCTTTTTGGACCATTGTTGTGTACGCTGATTTCACAGAAAGGAAAGTGATTTGTCAGCCTATTATAGAAGCTGGTAAAATAGAATTATGTTCAACGTAATGTGCCAAATACACGTTCAGTCTGTACCATTTTATCTTGTTTTCCCATAAGGTGGAAAACCGTGGAGAAGGGTGAAAACCTGCACAACATATGATACATTACCTCTGTTGTAAACAGTCCTTATCAACCGTTCTAGAATCAGTCTTCCTATTTATCGGGTATGTAGGGAGGTTATCGGTAGAATTGCTAATTTGCTTACCCAATCTATAACTATTAGTAAAAGGGTGTCCAGTGATAGTCGCCTGGGAAATGGCTGCCAGGGGTTGACATTTCCTCAAAAATGCTCCCTCATTAAAATCAAACGCTTTCCTCGAGTATTCTATGATGGGAGTTTATAATATAAAATGATATCCCTCCTGGAATATTTGGGGAAAGTATTTTAGGGGCCAGGAAAAAAGTCTCCTAACTAGAGACTTTTTCCATGCAACTGTATCTCATGGAACCGTAAAAAATTGTTAAAGGCTACTTGGTGGTATGATGAGGAATGCAAACTGGCAAAGCAGTGTGTTTAAAACACAAGTAGATATGACTCTAATAAAATCAAATTCACAAAGTAATTACAGGGAACGTCTTGCACTATGAAGAAAAACTATGCCAATGACAAATGGGAACTCCCTTTTGATTCCATTAACTGTAATGATAGGTGTACGTTCTGGAAACTGGTGATCACAGGTACGCCAGTCGAGCATGTGACCATACATTATAATATTCCAGAAACAAAATGGTATGAACGTTTTAAGGATTTATATATATTCATAACGCGCCTACACACAAGTGTTTCAAGGCACGACGAGGCAAGGGAGGGTTAACAAAGGGAGGACAAGACCACGATCTTACTAGGCCGAATGACATTGAGATCACGCAAGTGCAGGAGAAAGGGAAGGGGAAAAGTGCCAGGGGAAGGGGAGGAGGAGCAAGTGCAGGACACAGGATCAAAAACAAGTAGTGCGGCCTGGAGGTGGCAGTGCAAGGGTTAAGTGCAGACAACAGGTGTCTGATAAGTGCATGTAAAGGGATTGTAGGGTTGCAGATACAGACCCAAGTACAAGGGTTGACAGGAGGCAGTGCATGTGTGCAACTGGGCAGGCAGGGACCTTGGCCTGAAGTTCAGAGGGTAGCCAGGTGACCACTCCAGTATCAGACAGGAGATCAGCAGGGAAGAGAAAGAGAGACGGCAGAAGCAAAGAGGAAAGTCTTGAGATGCTTCCGGAACCGAAGATGGTTCTGCTCAAGTTTCAGATAGGCAGGGAGGCTGTTCCAAGGGAAGCCCCAGCTGAAGAGAGATCGGCCCCCAGCTCGTTGCTTGGAGATGCGACTGACCCCCAAGGAGTTGGAGGTGGAGGAGCAGAGAGCTTGAGTAGGAAGATATTTCTGAAGAGCGAGTTGGAGGTACTTCTGTCGCAGGCCCTGGTGGACAATGCAAAGGGTCTTGAACTTGATCCTTGCAGCCACTGGGAGCCGATGGGGAGATTTCAGTGCTGGAGAGATATGATCCCTGTGCTTGAGGCCAAGGGCAAGTCTTGCACTCCTGTTCTGGATGAGTTGTTGTGGACATAGTCGAGGCAGGCAGATTTAAAATATCTGTTGCAATAGTCAAGCCTAGAGAGAACCAGAGTTCTGGAGGTATATAAAGAAAAATGTTTTTTTTTACAGAACAGTACTTCCTTTATATCTGTAAGTATGATATGATGAATAATTTGTAACGCCCCTGTGCACAAGTGTTTCTAGGCAGGCCAAGACAAGGTGGGGGGGCGAACAAATGATCTTGCTAGGCCTTGTGTCAATCAGATCGCGCAAGTGCAAGGGGAAGAGGGAGAGAAGAAGTGCCGGGGGGGTGGTTGGGGGGGAGCGCAGTCAGGGCAGCATTGCTCCGAATAAGTGCAGCAGGCTCAGGGTAGTGCCAGGTCCCATTGAGTTCTGAAGATAGCCAGGCAACCAGTCAGCACAGCAGACAGGTGGGTCAGCAAGGGAGAGAAGGCAGAAGCGAAAGGAAGGTCTTGATCTGCTTCCGAAATCTGAGGTGGTCGTGCTCAAGTTTGAGAGGGGCAGGGCGGCAATTCCAGAGGAAGGCCCCTGCAGAGAATAAAGCTCTGCCTCCTACTCTCTGCCTGGAGAAGCGTCTGATCATCAGAGCTGGAGGTTGCTGAGCAATGGGCTTGCGGAAGAGGTTTAGGAAGAGAGTTGGATGTAGTGCGGGCCCTGGCCCCAGAAAGATTGTGGACAATGCAGAGGGTCTTTAACTTGATCCTTGCAGCACCTGGGAGCCAGTGGAGAGATTTCAGGGCTGGAGATATACGATCCGGATGTGAGGCCAAGGTCAAGTCTCGCAGTCCTGTTCTGGATTAGTTGCAGTGGGCGGAGAGTAGAGGATGGCAGGTTGAGAAAGAGGCTGTTGCAGTAGTCCAGCCTAGAGGGTATTCAATGAAAATACTGTATTTAAAATCCTGCATCACCCAAAGTCCTGCAGTTTGGGACTACAAAAATCTTGCATTCCAAAATGCTGAATTAGTGGAGTGGGGGTTGCGGGGGGTGTCCCCCCCACCCCCCAACTCTCCTAATTAGGTATTTTGGTCTGCGGGGGTTGCAGGAGTGTCCCCTGCATATAAATGTGTTGCGGGGTTGGGACACATTTTTGAAACATCTCTAATTACAAAATGCGAACCTATTGTGTTTGTGATTTTGTAGTTCGAGATTTTGCTTTTCGGGATATTAACGTACATCCACCTAGAGAGAACCAGGGCTCTGGAGACGTTGAGCCTCTGGGGGAAAGTGAGAAATGAATAATACCTCTCAGGAGGTGCAGCTGGTAGTGTGACTTGTTCGAGAGGTCCGTGATGTGAGGAGAGATGGAGAAAGTTGAGTCGAAGATGACCATGTTTTTTTGCCTCACAAGATGGTGCAGGGAGGGGGCCCAAGGACGGTGGCCAGAGTGGAAGAGGGAAAGCAGGAGCAAGGGTCCCAATGAGGAGGATCTCGGTCTTGCTGGCATAGAGGCAGAGATTGTTGGAGGCGCACCATTCCTGAATCGCGGATTGCTATGGAGAATTCTCATTCAATGGCTAATTTCCCTTACCTAGTGAGTCCCCCAGCAGCTTTGCTGGATCTCTGAAGTTTATTTTTTCCACTTGGTAAGAGTGTACCCTTTTTTTCCACTCTTACCTGTATTTTTGCCATGTGTATTTCAGCTGTTTTGTGATTGTGGACTCTGGAGTACACCACTTCATTAGCCCCCTTCTTTTGTGTGTTACACAGCACCTTCAGTGCAGTGACACAGGGTTGTCTTTTAGACTTCCCACCGACTCCATTTCTGAGGCTGACTACTGTCCCCCAGAAAATGGTAAAGTTGCCATTTACTTTACTTAGTAATTTAACCACAGATCCAGTACACCCCATCTTACATGGAGTACTGGAAAGGGTTAACCCTTAGCCCTTTTTATCTGTACCTCCTAGAGCATTGTTTTGCTCTTAACATTTAGACTTGGCTGGTGGCAGTGGTATCTACCCTAACTTATTCTACCGCGATTATACTATATAAACGTGGTATTGTTTTAGGCTATTATATTAGCCTCGAACTTAAACCCGCTTGACCAAATACTTTTTCTTTTGTCTCTGGTCGGGTTTATTCACCATTTCTTTTTGTTAAAGTCCTTCTTGTGTTTTACTTTGCGCGGCAAACCATGTTTGCCTTCTTTGTTCACTGTCTTTTGGCGGGCTTCTGCCCAGAAGCCCTCCTCTAGGCGCCTGGGTGTCTAGGTGGGCTGAATGTGAGGGAGGGGTGTAGTCACCCCCTGCACGGTATCCTAGGAAACCCAAGTCGCACTTTGCCATGATTGGCTGAGGTGGTTGTCTGGGCCGGACAACCCCCCTGCTCTGTGATTGACAGCCAGGCTGTGTGAACGGGGGATTTTCACATAAAAGGCAGGACTCTTGGGCTGGAAGTCATAGTGGCCACTGGAACTGCAAGGAACCGAAGAGAAGCGGAGAAGAAGTCGACTGCTGCAACTATCCCGTCCCGGTGAAGCCCTGCTGCAGTCCTGAGCTATCACCCTTCGACGACCAGAGAAGATCCAGTCCGGAGTCTTCTTCCCTTGAGCTTGGTGGGGATAACCAGCTCATATTCAGCCAGAGGATCCTCTTCGTGGTCGAAATTGCTGCACACTGCTGTAGTTGTCTGGATAGGCATCTGAAGAGCCTCTCCTGTTTTTAAAGAGCGCACCTTTTATTCACCGTCACTGCTGCCGGCTTCATCCCTGTGTGGTGCAGACCACTCCAGATGTCCTCATTCGGATCGAAGCTCCAGGAACCGAGGGTCTGCAAGAAACTACCAGGAACAACTGCCGTGGCACCAGCTTCTTTCTTGAATAAGGTACTGTGTTCTGCTCGAGGAATTTGGGTGAATCCCTTTTCTTCGCATCCAAGGCTTGCCCTGGTCTTCCCTCCTTATAACTTTTGCTTCCTCTGTTGACAATATCTAAGTACTCCTGGCTATGCTGAATCGTGAACTATCCCACTGTGTGATCCTCGACAACAGGAACCTGGTTCCACTTGACACTGGCTCCGGCCTATTGACTTTTGAATTTCTGTCTAAGAGTGTTCTCTGATTCTGTCTGCCTTGACAAAAGTATTGCCTATGATTTTTGTCCCCAACTCTCTCTGGGTATCTCAGGTGCTAAGTGTGTTTTTGCCCCGGTAACATTTCTTGCCGCGGATACGCGTTTCTTTAGTAAGACCGAACTGTCATTACTGTCAAAAAGTGATCGCAAGTGTATTCCCAGTAACGTCTTTTGTTTCATAACACCGGTCCACTAAAACACAGGGTACTTACCTTGAAGTATACCGTACAAAGTGAATTGGTTAGTTTTAGTATATTTTACCTGTGGTTTTTCAATTAATAGAAGTGTCATGTTCCTAACAAATGGTTTAAAAGTAAATGTACTTATATTTTTTACCTGAAACCTTGAGTTAGTGTTTGCTTGAGTCACAGTAATTGTGGTCCCTTTGTGTAATCTCTGCTACTGCTCATATACTCTTGAGATAAGCCTGGCTGCACTGCTACTTCTACCACTTTAACATAGTAGTACAGGCTTGTACCAAAGGTAAAACTTGTATTGCCACCTGTGGTCTGTGTGAAGTGGTCCCTGAGGGCACTGCACAGGATTCTGCCTAACACATATAGACAGTCGGGAATGAGAGGAGGCAGAGGGGAGCCTGAAGGAGAGCCGAGTGTCATCCACATAACACTGAAAGTTGGAGGTGAAGGTAGAGTTGAGGTGGGGCAAAGGGGCCACATAGACGTTGAAAAGCCAGAGTGAGAGGTTGGAGCCCTGGCGAACAGCACATGTGGAGAGAGAGGTGGTGGAGAGAAAGGACCCCAGTTGGACCTGAGTGACGGTCCCAAAGGAAGGTCAACCATGCGAGGGCCTGATCTGTGATGCTTAGGTTCTCATAGACTATTGATCAGGATGGCATGATTGAACGTGTCAAACAGTGGAAAGATCATGGCGGTTGAGGACAGAAGGAAGGCTGGAGTCAAGATTATTGAGCAGGTCTTCACAGGTGTTCAGGAGAACAGTTTCCGTGCCTCTGGCTGCTCTGAAGCCAGACTGATGGTCATGGAGACAACCAACAGACGAGTGTGGGGAGTAAACTGGGAGATGGCCAGATTTTCCAAGAGTTTTCCCAAGAAAGGAGTGATGGAGATGGGGCGGTAGTTTGCCAGTCAGGAAGGATCGGCAGAAGGTTTCTTCAGGAGGGGGTGCACAAGGTAGTGCTTAAGGGGGAGGGGAAAGTTCCAGTGGCAAAAGTTATTGCAGAAAATGGCCAAGGCTGGTGTGAGGGTGTTGATTTGGTCCTTGATGGTTCTGGGGTAGCTGTGGAGAACGTGCTTGGAAGACACTTTCAGAGATCGGACTTTTCTAGAATCGTCATCAGGAGTGATCACAGTAAAAGAGGAGAAAGGAGGAGGGGAGGGAGAGGCAGCCAGACGAGAGGGCGTGGCGAGAGGAGGAGAGAGAGGACAGGATATCTTGAGTTTTAGTGGTTAAGTGAGAGGCCAGAGCCGTGCAGTGGGCCTGGGAGGGAACAGGAGAGATGGAGACTGCAGCAGTATTGGCCAGCTCCTTACAGATTTTGAAGAGTTTGGCCGTGTTGTTAGAAGCTGCAGAGATGAAGGCTTGAATGTACTTACTTCAATCCTGTTGTATTTTCATTAGAAGAGGTGATTGCAGCTATAACGGCCTAAAAAAGTAATGGAGCTCTGGCATACTTGGAGCAGAACCTAATATATAGGGACCCTTTCTTCTGCTTTTATTTAATGCTTTCACTGCCACCCCGGTTGTCCCTCCGTCATGGACAATAGTAGAAATGGTTCCGGTTTGTAAAAGGGGGTTGCGTGAAGAGCCATCTTACTACTGCCCAAACTCATTACTAGATTCACCAAGTAAAATGTAGGCAAGGGTCCTATTTGGATATTTTAAATTCTGGATGGAGAACAGTCATCTGGCAGTGGGGTTTTAAACGGGAATAAGCACTCCTGATCAGAGTGTTAGGTTTTATGTACCGTTGGAGAAACCTGTATTTTTTTTTTGTTTTTTGCAAAGTGTTTTCATTGAAATCTTTATATACAGGCATTGTTTTGCAGGCATCAGCCAACACAATGGAAATCATGCAACGTCAAAATTTCATTTTAAACCTTTGAACACACACCCGCAGTGACAAAGAAAGAAGAAAAAAGAAAGCAATCCACAAACTAGCTTGTACAGTTCATTATCTGGAGCAAGGTGTGATTCCTTTCTCACAATGTCAAACCCAGACACAAACGTGAGGCATTTGAACATCATGGACGATCATAGCAGTCCACTGGATCCCAGTCAAGAGACAGAGCCTTCAACAACAGCCTATGGAACAAATGCTGCCTGTGAATGCATCATGAAGCAAGACCCAGACAACAGATTCACTCTTCTTAACAAAGTGTTTTATTTTATGTCAGGATGGCATAAGGCCTGTAAGGAACTCATGGTGACAAAAGTAAACAGACACAAGTGATCACAGTTCAAGGGTGTTTATTGAACTATAAATGCAGGGTGGAAAAACACCTAAACTAAATCTAAAATTGGAGCAAGCGTCGACCATCAAATAAAAAATAAGGCAGTCCTAGTGGCGTTGTGTAAAAGGGAGTATACTAAGAAATACCTATTGCCAATTCCTTACAACTAATTACAAAAGTAGTGTGGTATAGGGTATAAAACTTTAGGAAAGGTGTTCTCAAATCATGTCAGGATGTGATTGCCTTGAGGTCTACCTTCCCACGTTTTGTTGCACGGGACAGCACGAGCTAACAGTTCTGTATCGGCTACAGGGTTCTTTGATGGTTAAGTCTGTTTATAATAGTCTATTGCCTTCGAGGCCTGGTACTCTCAACAAACAAACACAAAGTTCTGTTCTACAAACACTTTGGGTGATGACTTCACCCCGGAGTCTCCGTCTTCTGGGCGCTGACCCTTCAGACTTATTCAACAAAATAACAAGGTAGTTCCTTTTCCATCGAACTTTGGGTGGTAACTTTCCACCCCTGGAACTCCATCTACCGGGCTCGGATCCCAGAAAATAAGGGGGACACTTCCCTTCTCCTTGTTTTTCAACAACCTTATGCGCCCTTATGCCCCCGGGCCAGGCTGCGCTTTATAAATAAATAAATACAAATACAAATACAAATTGTTTCTCGCTTTCACAGACCTCAATATCTTTTTAACCAGGTTTTCGGCTTTGCCACTGGTTGTCTGCTTCCCTCTGCCAGGTTAACTCTTGTCAACTTTTGGCTGTCTGCTTACCTCTGCCGGGTTCACTCTCGTCGACTTTTACCAATAATTCCCCACATGTCTTTCTGGCTCCATCCCTTTTCATTAGCATCCCTCGCCCGGGGTTCACTCTTGCTAATTTTTCACAGTTCATGTGTTATTTTTCAACATGCAGGATTCACTTCCCTTAGCTTTCACAGTTCTTTGTTGGTTAAAGACTTTCAAAAACCAAAAGAAGATAGAGCTGCTGCTGCCCAGGTTAATCTCCAATTATTGTCAATAAATGAAACAATGATGTAGTAAGTATTGGGAAACCTGGTATATTGGTACTAATGGATGGAATCCCTAAGTTTATAACCCATGGGATTGTCCAGAAAGAAAAAAAGGTTTGAACAAGGAAACTCACATACAACAAAGGCTGTGAACATATGTGGTTTGTATTAAAACAAAAACATTAAAACAAGAAGCATTTGTAGACATCATACATGTGGCAAAATTCAACAGCCTTGAAAAAAATAAAGACTAAAAACAGAAATTAAAGTTTTGCTTCAGTACATAAGTAAATTTGAAGTACTGAACATACACCATACGTGCTCTTTAGTGCTTATTAAATGGAAAGTACAAAACATCTCCCGTAAGGAAGAGGTACACAGGTGAATGTGAGTGTCAAACCTAACCCGTGTGGAACACATTTAGAAATCCAACAAACATTATGTTCAATAGAGTAGCTAATATTTAAAAAATCATCTCATCTAGCAGGTGCCAAAAGCATCTCATCTAACAGGTGCCAACGTGACACCAGATTCTCGTTGTCGAGTACTGGCCTGACAGTAAATGATTCTTAGTGTCTTTGGTTTGAAAACCCCCCTTGCACATGGTACACGTTTCGGTGGAAGGATTATCCGACTTCTAATTACATCAGTGGGTTTAGTATTTTTTTCTTTACAAGAACCGCCTTCATCAGGGCAAATAGGTGGCCCCTGTAAGAAGAAAAGCAAAAACAAAAGAAAAAATAGGTAAATTCTTAAGTTTCAAGAGCTTAATTCTTTCTGGACATAACTGGGTTAAATAATACCAACAATTATATTGTGCCGGTATTGTTAAGAGTACTCAGTGGAGTAGAGGGCACCGGGGAGCAAAGGCAAGGATGCAAATGAATGCTAATGTAATTTGAACGTGGAGGTGGAATGGCATGCCTGACTCACCACTGAAACCTTGTCCTGAATCTCGCTGCGAGGTAGGCACCCCGAACAGTCCAGACCAATCAATCAGCATTGTTCATTGTTAGTAGTGGCAAAAAAGGTGGCTGGTCCTAATCAGCACCGATGGGTAGCCCGAGGGCCAGCTTACTCTACAGGAGAGGCAAAACATGCATCAAAAAATATTTTTTCTTTCTTTCTGACATATTGTGAGATAAATCCAACAGGTGGGTGTAGTGGGGATATGATAAAAGCTGCGGGGTGTGATGGACACCCTTTCCCACACCGCCTAGTCAAAATTTAAATGTTAAAAGGGCCTAAGCGCCCCATTGCTTATAAAAATGATCGCTAAGTGGACATAAAGGTACCTTAGTTGGAAGTAGATGGCTTCCCAGTCGTGGGTGGCGTTCGCTACATTGCAGTGAAGCCGGACTACATGACATGAAATAGACATGGCCCTTAGTATTCTATGTGGAAATGAAGTGAGCATGTGACTTGAACTCAAAACTGGGAGTATTACCTTGGGGGTGATCCGTGGGACGCTTGAACGCTGGTTCTCTGGGCGGCTCAGCGTTACAGGTTTGTGTTCACAGGCGCACATTCGTTGCTCTCTGGCGAGTGACTGCAAGCTGCTGGTGTCTGCATCTCAGGCAATAGTGAGTAGAGCCCGTGGGGGCAGGGTCCCTCATTGTGGGAGACGCTGAACGTCCGGAGGGAAAGAAAAGTGGGAAGGTAAGAAGAACACTGGGTAGTGCCGGGCTAAAATTGCGCTCCCGTTATGATGCTGTGTTATGTGGTGGTGCTCTGGTCTGGGAAGTGATGGGGAAGTGATGGGGAAGTGATGGGGAGTCGGTGCCGTAGCATCCGATCTCCAATCATCCAACTGTCAATCGAATTGGGTGGGTGTGCATCAGCTATCCAATCAGGGTGGACCTGAAGCCCCGTGCCGAGAAGGCAGGGGGGAGAGCTGCATGAGTCACAATGTTGATGTCGAGCGACAGGCAGTAGATGTAAGCTCTGCACTGCCCAAATAATTGTAAATAAATACTGGTTGAGAGCTGCATGAGTCTCCATGTTGATGTGGAGCGGTAGGCAGATAATGTAAGCTCTTCCCTGTCCATTTGTGTTATAAATACATTATAACTCGTCATGTGTGTGTTTCACGAAAAAAAGGGGGGGGGGCCATGCGCTCAATGATGAACCTGGATATGTACCGTGTGGCCTCATCCCGAGGTTGGATCCTATTCGTGGCAGAGTGGAGGCCCGCCAGAAGGTTATAGCGGGAAACCTTTCGGATATTTAAAGATAAATGCATTCTCCTGGAAGGGGAATGACATATCTGTGAGGGCTTGGGAAACTGCTAATTCCCATTAATATGGGAATATTTTTTGTTCGTTGAGGCCCTGTTTCACCGAGTCCAATCTGTGAATCCACCTGCATTCTAGGTCCAACAGTCGTCCTGGAATGTTGAGACCGTTCCGTACTCTTTCAAGAACCCACCATTTGATGTCCTGTGTGGTGTGTTTTTTGTCCAAGTAATGTTGTACCAAGGGGGGTGTGAGGATTTTGCACCTGATTCGGGACCGGTGTTCGGAGATCCGAGTGCCTATGTTGCGCATGGTTTGCCCAACATACCGTAATTTGCAGGGGCATTCTATGCAATAGACCACTTGATTGGTTTTACAATTAGAGATATTGTTGAGAAACCAGGTTTTCTGTCCCACTTGGAATTGTTGTATTTTGGACGTGAACTGGCAGACCGAACATTAACCGTATGGATAGTGGCCTTTTAATGGTCTTAGGTTGCACAGATCGCTTTGTGGTGGTTTTTTGATTTACATCGACTGCACCAGGTGTTCTCTGATGTTCGGTGCTCTTTTGTACGCAAATCAAGGTTTTTGTTGGTCAAGGAGACATAATCTGGCGATGGGCCAGTATTTGTGGATGATTTTTTTGATTTGGAAGGCGTGCTGACCATGCGTGACCACACATGTAATTTGGTCCTGAGATTCCTCTCGAGTTTTGGGAGTGAAGGAGTGAATCTCGGCAGGTAAATCGTGCCTTTTTCATAGATCTGGACACCAACTTCTTGGGATACCCTCTTTCTTGTAGTCTCTTGCTGAGTAAATCAGCGTCATGATAAAAATCATCTAAAGATGTGCAATTTCTGCGTAACCGCAGGAATTGCCCATAGGGTAGATTCTCTTTAATTTGCTTGGGATGGTCACTCTGGAAATGAAGTAGGGTATTGCGGTCAGTTGGTTTCCGAAATGTGTTGCAGAATAGTTTGCCCTAGTTGAATCCAATCGTTGGGTCCAAAAAATGAATCATGGTGTTGCTGTGTTACATTGTAAATTGTATGTCTGTACTGCAAGTGTTCAGCCAGACAAAAAAGTTTTGTAGTGTATACTCAGATCCTTCCCATAGGCAAATAATGTCATCAATATAACGCCGCCATTGTTTGATGTTATCTTTCCAAAGATTAACGGGGTTGAAAATAAAAAAAAAATCAAATTTGGCCATGAATAAAATGGCCAGACTCGGGGCAAATGCCGCCCCCATGGCAGTTCCTTTGGTTTGCAGATAGAACTGTTGGTCAAATTCAAAGAAATGTTTACAGAGGGCAAGTGTCATTATTTCAATAATGAATTCAGGCGGGGCTTTTGTCTCTCTATTGGTTTCAATGAGATATTCGTATACGCAATTTATCGCTGCTTGTTGTGGAATACTCGTGTAAAGTGACTTAATATCTAGAGTCACTAAGATGTTTTTGAGGGTCAAATTCCAAATTTTCAAACATTTGAATGGTGTGCATCGTGTCTCTAATGTAGGATTCCGTAGTAATGCTGATAGGTTTAAGGAAATAGTCCACACATTTGCATAATGGTTCTAAAATGGATCCACATCCTGACACAATGGGTCTTCCAGGTGGATTGGTGGAATTTTTGTGAATCTTCGGTAACGCGTATAGGCAGGGAGTTCTTCCAGCTGTGGTAACGAGAAAGTTAGATCCTTTTTCCGTGATCCAATCTCTTTCGAGAGCAATGGAGACCATGGCGGCAATTTCGGTAGTTAGTTCCTTCATGGGGTCTTTTTTTTTAAAGTTTATAGCTTTGTGTGTCATTCAGGAGGTCCATGACCATGCGGAAATACTGTTCGGAGTTCATTATAACAATCCCGCCACCCTTGTCTGCGGGTTTAATCACTAGCTCTGATTTCTTCGCTAGTTCAGTCAGAGCTTCCCTTTCTGCTCGGGTGATGTTCTGTTCTCTATTGATATGTTTTTTCTTGCTCAAGCTTCTAAGGTCTCGCAAGATGCATCTTTCAAAAGTTAAAAGGTCGGCGGGGACTTGATTCTCAGAGGGTGTGAAAGTGGACTTAGGGTGTAATCCTGTGTCATTCAAATCTTCGCTAGTTTCATGTTCATTGAAAAAGGTGCGGAATTTGACGGTTCGTAAGAACCTGCGTACCTCCATCTCCGTAGAATACCAATCTGTGTTTCCGGATGGTACAAATGATAAGCCCTTCGTAAGAACTGAAATTTGTGTGTCGGTAAGTTGGACATTGGCTAAAGACTTTCATCAGTACAGAGGATTTTACGAGACCCCTGTATGATCGCTTTGACCGTTCTTTGCCTCTTCCCTAGGCCTTCTGGTTACGGTAGTCTTTTTACCGTTCGGTAATCGCCCAGAGGTTCCTGCGGGAACACCCGTGTGGTGTCAGACTCCTGTGTCTGGTTTTTCACCTCTTTAGCAATAGTATCCTTTTGGTTTCAAAGTTCAATTTATCCTTCTGCTAGTTTTCATTTAACACAGTTCGGTTTATTATCGACACTCCCCTCGACTCACCGGCTGTGATGAACTGCCTGGCTTTCTGATGTCTTAAAGTCAAGGTTTGTACCACTGAGACCAGCATCTCTCCCCGGCTAAATTGGCAGCGGAGGAGGGTCTCGCGTACCAGGCACATCTATTGAAATACACGTTGGCTATTGTTTGTGGACTTATCATCGTTCCCTCTGCGGAGGTTCCACAGGCCTTGGTTGGAAAGGACATGGTCGACTCCCTCCTTGTCTCCCTCTTGGTCTGCGCCGTCTTTCTCCTCCTCTTGAACTGCTGTGTTGAGTTAGCTCTTAGTTTGTGGTGTCTGCCTTGATCGTCCTGTGCTCTTGTGCTCCACCTTTTATCCCTGTGGGGAAGGGAAAGGGCGTTAGGTGTGTGGGATTCTGGTCAATTTCTTGACTTTGCCTGACACGTTGGGACACGTTAGGTAAACGGCTTTGGGGTTAGTCCGTTGTCTTTTGTGTTGTGCAAAAGTGTTTGTGTGGAAGGGGGGGCAGTGTTTTGGAATATCCTACATGGTAGGATGGGGAAAAGGTGTCAAAAGAAGGGGGATACAGTGTATCGCCCGTCGGTGTACCTCTCACACTCCCCATGGACCCCCCATCCAGATGATACTCCCTCACTGGTCCACCCCCAGGAACTGGATCCAATAGAGATGGCCACCTGGATGACAGATCCTCGGGAACCAGCCAGGGAGACACTGTCTGGTTTCTCACAGGCTTATAACTTGCCCTATGCTAAGGTGGGATTTCCCTACCTAAAAAAACTAAAGAGTCTGTGTCTGTAAATTCAACTTAAGTCTGTCTGTGTCCAAAACGTATACTTGCCCTCACAACTAAAGATATACAATGTGTAGGTATGTAGGAACCAAAATAAACGGTGTTCAAAATAAAGTTCCAAGCTTATTACAGTCTTTGGCTTGCGGTTCATCCCCTTCCCCAAGTCCAAAACAGTTGCACACAAGACCTTGGGGTTCCCTTCCCCAAGTCCAACACAGTTCCAAAAAGTCTCGAGGTTCCCTTCCCCCAAGAAGGCAGCTCTTTTAGCTTCAAAATCACAGTCAGTTCTCTTAGCTTTCAATAAGTATTCATAACCAACTTTGCAATCTTTCAGGCTTTTCAACAGTTCACTTAGCTTGCTCTTTCCTTGAATCACTTTGGCACAACAGCTTAAGTATCATAAATTTTCTTGATTCACTCCAAGTAGGGGTTACTCAGTCTGGGCGCAGTTGTCGGACCACATGGTCCACCCACTCTTGGCACTTTGTTGTATTCACTTGTTCTCATTGGACTTCTTTGCCAACACAAGCTGCCTCTTTGAACCTGGGTCAATTGTCCACTTGCATTTCTGTTTCTCCTTGGCAGTCTTTTGACTCTGCCACAGCGTAACTTTCACACCATTTACTCCATGGGGTGTTTTCCTTGTCACCACTTTGCTTTCACACTTCACAATAGTGCTTATCATTTATTTTTCACTTATTTCTGAAGCCCTTGTTATTGGCTTTCCTTTGGTGCATACTTTCACTTTGTCCATCAGTAATGAGGACACACATGAGCGCAGTATACTTTAGACCAGGGAGATACATGCGCCAACAGTTCAATTCGCAGGCTTTGTCAACAAAGCGATAGTGCAAGTGCCACCTAGTGATCTGTGAACCACCTGAGTTTTGGTGGCTTGCGTGCAACTCCTGAGATTTTCGCTGGTGTAGTCCAAGGGAGACCAGGCACTCTGAAATGTACCCAAAGTTCCCAACCGGATAGCGGTAATCTTCTCTGCTGCTGCAATGTCCCAGCACTTCACCCACCACAGTGAGATCCCCAGGCCGTCCGCAGATTTTCAAAGGCGGGCCAGAGATACCTTAGCTGCCATGAGATGTGTGATCAGATCAGCCATAGGTCCGGTTAGGGGGAATGTCCCCTTGCCCAAGTTCCCCAATAGAACTATTCCTGCGTCCCAAGTGATTGTCAAGCCTGTGATCCGTTTCACTTGAAGCAAACCTTCTGCCAAAACCTGGCTGATAAGAGCACATGGCCACCATAGATGGAAGAATGATCCCATCGACTCGCAGCTCCGCCAGCAGTGTAGTGAGATGGTTGGAGCACTTTTGTTTAGTATTTCCGGGGTGAGGTACCATTGGTAGCAAACCTTGATTGCTCCCTCCCTGTTCGTAATGCATATAGAGCTTCTATGTGTGCGGGTCCAGATGCGGCACACATCCTCTGTTTATCTCTCTGCCAAGGATGCTTTCCCACTTGAGCATGTATTTCTCCTTCCCTGAGGGGTCCAACCTGTCCAGGAGCTTGTAGAGGAGCGCCAGCCTGCATTTGAGAACTGCAGAGGTTAGCGTCCGTTCTAATGCGTTGAGTTCTCTGCCCCCTCGCACTTTGGTTGCAGGTTGGAACATCCAGTGCCTCAGCTGTGCATACCTAAACCTCTCCCCTTCATCAATGTGAAATTTTGCTTTACACTCTTCAAAGGCTAGTGGGATACCGTTGTTGAAGTCTTTCATCTGCTATAATCCACCCTCTTTCCAACCAGCAAACTTCAGGTGGTTCAGGCCTGTAGAGAAGTTGGGGTTGATCCATACCGGGGTGAGGGGCCCCAGTGGCACCCTGACCTCCCAGCGACGAAGTGCCCTCCTCCAACTGTGAATGGTGTTCTTTGTGAAAGATAGTGGGCCTCTCCCCCCGCCTCCCTCCGCCTGAGCGTCCCACTCCTAAGTGTGGTAGGGTGGCGAGAGGGACCAAGCACCAGACCTCTTGAATCTTCTTCCAACGTGGGGCTCTTCCCCCCCCCCCCCCCCTGTTAGCCAGAAACCTGTGCAGTTCCCTCTGGGACCACTGCAAAAGATTTAGGACTACAGGTGTTTGGCAGTAAACCCACTTGGTAGCAGTCTGTACCACACAGAATCACTTGGTAGCTGTGGCTGAGCAGTCAGACTTCCCTCAAGAAGAGTTAGGCAGTATACAGAGTATTCACAATAGGTCAAAAGAACACAATAGAACAAGTAAACACTGACCAGGGCTTGGTGTAAAAGAGATATAATTATTTATTTAAAACCACATCTAGAAAAACACACAGGCACTTATAGTAAGCAATCCGAAAACACGGTCACTAAAAGATATACACTCCCTTCAAAGAATATTAGACAAGTCTTAAGTAAAGCCCCACTTATTTTCAGACAGCGGTGAGGGCTTAACGTAGATGGCACTCTAATAATTCGTTTAAAAAAGGGAGAGAAAAGCAGAGAATGAATTGGAACAGATCCCAACACTTTTTCACGAACACAACAAGAGAGGAAGGCAAGTAACACCGTGAGTTTAGAGTCAGTAGGCCGGATCCACTTTAAGAGGATCAAATGAATTGTGTCCAAGGTCACACAGTTGCAGTGCACAAGAGTCTTGTAAAGGTTCAAAAAAGAGTTGGACCAAAGAAAGGGACCAGTTAGAAGGTCAAGGCGGCCAGCCCAGTCCAGAAGGTTAAGGGGTTATTATTACCTTGTAGCAATCTTTAGAAAGGGAGGCCTGGCGGACACGGTACCTTAATGTGGTGAGAATACTCCAGCGGGGGCAGTTGTTCCTGGCAGCGGATGCAAGTCGGTGCTTCGTCTGGGGGAAGGGAGGATCACGACGAGGAGGAAGACAGGAGTCCGTTGCACTGCCAGGGAAGAAACCAGCCGCAGCGTTTCTCAGGTGAAAGGAGCGGTCCTTTAGTTCGCGGTCCAGTGGTAAGTGGCTATCCGGTTGCCGGGGTGCTTGACACGGGCAATTCGACCACTTAGCCGGTCGGGGGTGCGAAGAGAGGAAGGTAAACTGGTTGTGCCCACCAGTCAGGGGAAGAAGCCTCTCCAGCCGGGAGATCTTCTCTGTCGTCGGGAAGTGGTGAGTCGGTTACGCAGGGCTCCACCAGTGGTGTCGTCGTGGTAGGTGGACTTAGCTTCTCCCTCGTCGGATTCTCAGGTCCTGTGGCGACTTCTGAAGTTCCAGTTCCCAAAGCCCTACTTTTATGCAGCATACCCCCATTCACTCAGACTAGCTGTCAAACATGCTAAGTGGTGAGCCGGCCGGCTCACCACTTGGGCCAATCGCACAAGCGTGTGACTTGAGTTACCAAGGTAACTCAGTCCAGGGTGCCTAAACCCCCTCCCACACCCCCTGTGGTACCCAGTCAGAGTGGCACCACTTTTGGAGGCTTCTGTGGAAAAGCCTGCCAAAAAGTGGAACAAAGGGCTCGACTTGGGTTGGAGTCACAGAAGAGAACACAAATGCTATTTTAGAATCGAGTCCTGGCAAAAAATACCAACCGGCGAATTAATATTAATTAAATAAACCGGCGGTATGTTCGAGGCTATGAGAATTAATTAATTAAAGTTGGTAGCCTCGAACAATGGGGAAATCCCATAGGGATATATTCGCGGTCGAATATAAAAAGTAGTATCCACTGCCATCAGCCAAAACTCGATCAGGGGGACGGAGACGTGCCCCCTCGACTAACAGACCCCGGGGCAATCGAATTGCCCCGACCAGTACGTCCACAATATGATGGTTTGTACTGGTGTCTGTTAATAATTTGGAACTAGTAAAAAAAGCCAATGGTGACTTTACATGCCCTGGGAGACAGTAATCCGTCCCAGGGTATGGAGTCTATGGTGGGGTGTCACTAGGACACCCCTGTGTTACTGCACGGAGGGTGCTGTGTAACACACATAGTAAAAACACATGAGACCCTATGGAGTAAAGGACCCCATAGCCCACAAAACACATTAACAGTCAAAGGAACACCATAAATCATGTCCAAGAGTGGGAGAAAAAGAGTCTCACTCTTGGCAGGAGAAAAAAACAAACTCCAGAAATCCAGCAAAGCTGCTGGGGGAGTCACTAGGTTAGGAAATTCAGCCTAAAGAGAGAATTCTCCCTAACACCCCCTCCCCCTCCTGCCATGTGAATGCATGAGATAGCTGTGCTGCCAAGTAGTATCGGAGGATATCGGGGACGCTGAGGCCCCCTGTATGTGTGCTTCTCAGCATGACCCTCCTGGCAACCCAGGGCTTTTTCCTCCCCCAGACGAGTTTTAGCATAGCCCTTTGCAGATTCTCAAGGTCCTGGAGGCAGAAGTAAAGGAACCTGGGGTTCAATTCATTTTAAGGGCTGTATCCCTCCCCAACCAGGATATTTCCTGCTTATGCCAACAGGCCATGTCTTCCTCTAGCTCCCTAAGCAACTGGGAAAAGTTGTCTTTATATATTCTATTGATAGAGTTTGGGATGCCAACTCCCAGGTAGGGGATGGAAGACTCCTCCCATGGAACCGGCCCTTCCTTGGCGAGGGAAATTCTGCACCTGTCTGAAATGTTACCCCCCATGGCTGTGGATTTAGAGTAATTAACTACGAACCCCGAGACCGAATCTTGCAACTTCCACCCATAGCTCCTTCAAGGATGTGCTTGGTTGGGTAAGGGGGAGAAGGACATCGTCTGCATACAACTAGAGTTTGTAGCGGGCTGCCCCCCCCCTCACAGCCCCCTTCTAGCTGGGTTGGAGCACAGCTTGATGGCAAAGGGTTCCATCGCCAGGGCGAATATTAGCGGTGAAAGGGGGCATCCTTGGCGGGTGCTCTTCGAAATCATTAGCTTCTGGGAGCGATACCCATTAATCCTTAAAAAGGTGTGTGGGCATTGGTAGTTGGCTAGATCCCATTTAACGTAATTGGGGCCAACGCCGAAGGCCACTAGCATTTCGCAATAGAATTCCAATTCAGGAGGTAAACCGGTTTGTGCGCATCTAAAGAAACAGTCCCCAGCTCAACCCCTGTTCTTGAAGCGCATTCAACTAGGTTAAGGATACGCTGCACATTGTCATGTGTGGTGTGCCCCGGGATGAACCCAGTTTGGTTGGAATGGACCAGCTTTGGTATCCCTTTTGCCAATCTGGCTGCCAATAGTTTGGTGAGATGTTCCCATCATTATTTATTAGGGCAATAGGTCTGTAGGAGCTGCAGAGCTCTGGGTCTTTCCTGGGTTTCGGAATCATCACATTTAGAGACTCCTCCACTGAGGGGGTGACCCGGTCTGTGATTAAGAAAGAGTTGTATAGTTTCGCTAAGTGTGGGGCTAGGATGTGGGAGTAGGCTTTGTAGAAATGAGCAGATAAGCCGCCTGGGTTCGGTGCAGTATTTTCTTTTAGAGAACCTACAGTCTCTGCAACCTCCTCTGTGGAGATGGGGGGCCTCTAGGGGGGCCAGCAGATCCTGAGCCGCCTCAATTCGGAGAATTTAGGACAGAATTGTCCTGCAGTGCCTCTGCAATATAGGTCCCGGTACCGACCTGTCTATGGTGGGCTGACATTGCCTGTGTTTTTTCACTCTCCGAGAGAAGTAGCGCCTCGCTATCATCTCTTAATAAGCGGATATTATTGCAGGTGTGCACTTTCCTCAACTTATAAACCAGGAGCTTATTTGCCTTGTTGCTGTTCGCATTGTAGAATTGTTTGGTGAACGTAAGAGCTATGGCCGACTTGTCGGCCAGGTGCATCTCGAGTTGTGATTTTGCTTTTATGAGGTCTATCCAAGCCTTTCTCGAGCAGGGGGCCTTTTCTCTAGGTCTCTCACCTTTTCCCTTAGCATTATTTGTTGTGAGGATCTCGGCCTCCGGCCCTCATACGCTTTCACCATTAGCTCCCCTCTAACAACCGCCTTCATCACATCCCAGACGATCACCAGGGGGGTCCCTTTTTAAGGTGTTTTCTCTGAAATAGGCTTTCAGGGTGTCTGCGATTTCGCCTCTAATTACTGGGTCCTGCAGAAGGGAGACTTGTAGCCTCCAGGCCCGGGGGGGGGGTCGAGCCGGAAGCCCGGATACGAGCGAGGACTGGGGTATGGCCAGAGATGACCCTAGGCAATATCTTGGCCACCTCCAGGCATTGGTATAGCTCGCCAGACAGGAGGAGCAGGTCAATTTCGAGAGACCCTTATGAGTGTGGGAATAAAATAAATAGTCCCTGGTGCCCGGGTTATATAGCCTCCAGGAGTCCACCACCCCCAATTCCCTCAGAAACCGTGTAAAACCCTCTGCAAAAGATGTGATTTCTGTGCAATAGAGTGGAGGAATTGAACTTGTGAGTAGTTCTGGGCATCAATGGAAATAAGGGTGAGGGGTAAGTCGTGCAAGCGCCCTTTGACCATGATATAGTGGCCCAGTGAGTCGCAAAGCGCCTTGATCTCAGTGAATGGTATCTCCTTGCTAAGCAAAATTGCCACCCGCCATTTTCTTAACCCCGGCTGAAGAAACCTTTTTTGAATTAGGGGCATCTTACCCATATGTCTCCTGTAAATAGAAAATGTCTGCTTCCAGTTCCGACAGCCTTCAAGCTACGTATTTTGTTAGCCTGGGATATTAAGGCCCTGTACATTCCTGGTATATAACAGTTCCCTTCAGCCTTGTTTATGTATTATCCTTGGGAAAAGGATTGATGCCACGCCCCCTCACCTTCACTTGTTCAGTGCTCACATCTAGCATCACCCACCTTCTCCTAGTGAGGACCATTTTGTGTGTTCATGGTGCCCTGCATGCCCCAGGAACCACTCCCTCCATCCTGAACCCTCTGATGCTTCTCCACATTGGCTAAGTTAAAATGCTCTTGAAGCCCAGTTCCCCTGAAACACCCCCCCCTTGCCCCCCCCCCCCCCCACCTCCTTCAACTGAAACAAACTTGTGAGAAAACCTCCGGCCCCGGCGACAAACATCTGCTACGCTAGGTCCACCCATACCCCAAGTCAGGAGTCCGTATCACCTGTTCCATTCTCGTGGGTTGAGGTCTCTTGTGCTGCTGGGCCAGACCTCTTTGAGGAACCAGGGTGATTTTCCGTGCCAAGCCAAGCTGATCTAGATTATCTTTTAGGCGTATAGTCTCCGAACCCCTAGAGGAGAAGCAGTCCATACAAGGCGGTGAAGGCATATGCTTCAGGTGACTTTCTCTCTGTTGTTCCTCTGTGTTGGACCATTGTGTCTTCTCTTCCTGCTAACTCTGAACTATGCTCCCCCCTGGGTCTTTCGGGCGTTGGACGGTCAGCGCGGCATCCTCCTCCTCTTCATTGGCATCCGCCGGGCCCCAGAGCTTCTCCACTGCTTCCCTTCTACTGGAGCCACTCCGTCATTGGCTTTAGGCTCTTTCGTTTTAACAGGGTGGAGGATACCAGGTCTTGATATAATGCTATTGCTGGCATGCCCCTAGGCTCAACCACTCCAAAAAGGTGATCCGGGGACCCTGCGGCAATCAGATGGTCAGGGATGGGGGGGTGCACAGAAAGTTCTCACCTTAGTGGCAGTCATCTGTGCGAGGCCCCCGTTCCACTCGGAACAGTCCTGGCGCCGTCCCTGTGTAGGACTAGCGGCCTTTTTTTCTGTTGATCCGGGACACTCCGGCAAGTGCCCGGGCTGACATGCTGTGAAGCTGCCTGTCATAACCTCAAGGGGAGCTCCGGTCCCCAGTCAAGCCTCCACTCCTTGGTTGCGCCCCAGCCTGAGAGGGACACCTGCCGTCCCTCTGCGCCGGCGGGGGCAGGCGCACCGAGCAGAGCCTCAGGAGCGGGCGGATCGACGCATTGTCCCCCTCCACTTTAGGTCTCGCAAGGGGAGCACAGTCGGGCGGTCTCCTACTCTCCCCACCATCACAAGCCGCCAGCTCCGGGCTGCACTGCCATCTTGAGCCCACGGCTCGCTGCCAGATTCTGGGCAGCTATCTCGTTGTGCGGTGAGCCAGACGCTCATTGGTTGCTCGCAACAGTGCGCAGAGCCTTCAGGGATATGCACCCCAAAAAATGGGCGAGACCAGCATCTATAGGCGCCCTGTATGTGTCCTCTGCCAGGCTAAGGCCGGGAGCCTTCAAGGAGCCATTGCCACACACGAGGCCCTAGCCACTACAAAATGGCTGTTCTTTCTCCGTCAGCCTGTTTGAGACCGGCACACCCCCTCATCACAAACCGCTCTCTCGGATCGTCTGCTGGAGACCTTTTACCAGCCTATTGCACGCCGGCAAGGCGTGAGCCGGCCCACCGAGCGAAGGACCTCAGAGCAAAGGACATCGACCTGTCCGTCCCTGTCCAGCCCATCCAGTCCCCATCACCATGAAGCTTGCCCCATCCAACCTCCGCTCCCACCTCATGCTGAGCTGTTCGCTACTCTGCTCATAATCGGGTCGCGGACTTGCAAAGAACGATATCCGCGCAACCGTTCATAACTTTGACACTCTTCCAAACAAGTAACTCTCATCTCTGTTGCACCCTAATACATCCACTAGCGTAATCCATGCCAATATACAATACCTAGTAACACATGCAAGCTACGCACAGACACCCATCTGTAACCCACACAGAGATCAACTCTGAACTGACTTGCACTTGCCTTTCTGTGAGACATCCTGTTTTGATTTGCCAGTGCCCTACTACTACTGTATTAGCCTATTTTGATTTGCCAGTGCCCTAGTACTACTGTATTAGCCTATTTGGATTTGCCAGTGCCCTACTACTACTGTATTAGCCTATGTTCGATCTACTACTGCCCTTACTATTATTGAACCAGCCTATTCCAAAAGACTACTGTCTTACTGCTGTTGAACTAGCCTACATAGAACTGCCTTTGCCCTAGCGATATCAAACTAAGCCTCTTCCTATTTACTCTTGTCCTATTGATTTACACCTGTCTTACCTCCTCTGAACTAGCTTATCTATGATGTGTATTGACCATTCACATGTTGGATTAACCTATTTCTAACTGCACGTCCTGAACTGCTCGACTCAGTTAGACTAACAATGACTATGAAATGTGCCTAAGTGAGTTCTGTACCAGCACCTAACTCACTACTGCTACTGTACTGCACAAATGTATCCTCAAACATCTTGCCTGACAGCGCCACCACCCTCCCCCTTTCACCTCACCCACCTCGCCCTCTCACTTATCACACTTCCCCTCTGGTCCATCAGCAGCATGTCCTTATCACTCATAGATCCAGCTCCTCTCCCACTCCCCAACTACACTATGCGGCACCCACCACAGTACACACAGCCAAGCTCTCGCACCTTGAAGCTCAACGACCAACCCTACCCCACCCATAGGCTTTGCAGACTCAGAGACCGCACCAAGATACACGTCACTCTTCGCAGCACGCCACCCACTATAGACATCAGAAACTCCAGACTCAGCTCTCGCACCCCAACACCATCCACACAAACTCACACCCCACACCACCAGATGCCCAACATCCACTCCCAATGCATAGTTTAACCCCAACCCTTCTCTTCCTGACAATCGCTCTCGCTACACCCCCGAGCACAAACCACAGCACCAACTACCTAAGCCCACTCATATCTTCCTGCCCAGAACTTAAATGCACACTCATCAACGCCAGACCCTCCCTGCACACGCATTGGAAATCAATGACCTCATCACCACCCTTAATCTCGACCTATTAGCCATCTCTGAAACCTGGCTACATGAAGCATCAGGCCCCTCCCTCACCCTCAAGGATACACTATCCTAAAACAGGACCGCAAAACCTCATCTAAAGGTGGAGGCGCAGCCCTCATCAAAGATTCCTTCTCCATTTGACTATGCGACCAACAGTGGGAAAACACTGATCTTCTCACTGCCAAACTATCTCTCTCCCCCAACTGCACCATAAATATCCTAATAACCTACATGCCACCTGGCTCACCACCAGACTACCAAAAACACCACCTCCAAATCATAGGGCACAACCTAAAAAGCTCGACCAAAACTATCCTACTAGGTGACCTCAACCTACGCCTACACGATCCCAAGGACAAAGCAGCAGCCTCCCTATCCAAAGAACTCACGAACATTGGGTTTGAACTTAAAATGAATGCCCCCACCCACTGCAAAGGTCGATCTATTGACTGGATAGCAGATCACAACTGCTCCTCGTCCATCACTAACATCTCAGCCCTCCCGTGGACAGACCACCAAATCATCCAATTTGCTACTCCCACCCTCCCCACTCGCAATATACTCTCATACACCCCACCAGCCAAAGTCGGAAGCTCTAAAAAGCTAACTTAAACCAACCTTGCACCACTTCTTGATATCCCTGAACTCAAACCCCCTTTTAACAAAGACCCCATCTCACTGGCCAACACCCATGCACAGGTGCTCACCCAAGCGATTGAGTCCATAGCTCCCCTAGAAGATAAAAAAGAGAAAATGTCTATGCACTGTAATTCGTGGTTTACGGAAGATCTAGCTACTCTATGTACCAACAAACACTGAGCGCTAGCCAATTGGCAATCCTCGCCCAACCAGTCCTCCCTAAACGAATTTAAAGAGATCTCATCCACATATAAAAAGGCCATATTCATAGCCGAATCTGAATCCTTCAACCATAGAATCATCAATGCCAAATCAAAAACCAAGGAAATCTTCACTATCTAAAGATCTCACCACCCCCGCTACTGCCCCGGATGAAATAACTAAAGACAAAGGTTGGTGCTCCAGCATCCAGGATGCTCTCATCAGCAAAGTCAAAATGCTCGAAGACAAAATAATAACTCAACGCAATGCCCTTCCCAAACAGGACACTCCACACCTGCCCTTTCCACCTAAACCTCTCTCTCAAATTCCGCTCTTCGTCTTCAGAGACGTCACAGAAATGGAAGTTGTCGACCTCCTCAAACATATCAAACCTTCCACTTGCAAGGGTGACATATGTCCCCCTGCAAGAATGCACAGACTAACTCACCCCCATCATCACTGCATTTATCAATGCATCCGTCTCTTCTGGCATAGTACCACAAAGCCTAAAAGAAGAATGGGTTTGTCCACTCATAAAAAATAACCACCCTAGCTCCCGCTTGCCCCAACAACTACCGACCCATCACGACCGTTCCCTTCCTCCTCAAAATCCTGGACAAAGCCGCACACATCCAAATCGAACAATGTTTGGAATCCAATGCCATCCTTGGTAGAAGACAATCTGGTTTCCGCAAAGGCCATGGTACAGAAACTGCCCTCGTAGATCTTAAGAACCCAATCACCAAAATAATGGATAATGGTAAACCTGCTCTCCTGCTTTTTTTTTTTTTAAAAACAATTTTTATTATTTTATAACAAACACGTCAACCATGGTAACGTTTTAGGACATACATAATCAATATCAAAACATCACATTATACATTGTCGTTTTCCGTCCTCCCCCCTCCCTCCCTACAAACTCGAGCCATCTCAGACTCATCTACATGAGCATTTTCGTGAATCTCTGTGTTCGTTGACTCATCTGAGTCTTCTGTATCATGATTGACCTGGTGGGGGCTTGCCATTGAGGTCACCAGCTGCCTCCAGGCTATCGGGGGGCCCGCTCCCCCCCCCCTTGGTGACAGCTTCAAACCATACCACAGTTTCTGCTTCTGCCCATCTCAAGAGGTCCGCCCACCATATCTCCACTCTGGGTCTGTGGGCCGCTTTCCAATACATTGCGATTCTGCGTTTAGCCAAAATATAGGCCAGGTCCTTCATTTTACTGATATGCGTCGAATGACGTGGCCTGGGAAAATTCCCGAGCATGCAAGCCCAAGCAGATCCTACGTCCAGTACCACTCCCCCACCAGCCATTTTCATCTTTATTTCCTCCCAGAATCTCTACACCTCAAGGCAGGCCCAGAACATGTGTAGTAGTCCTGCCTCCTCCTCACCGCACCTGGGGCATTTTTGTACAGCCGGGCCTCCAAACCTAGCTATTCTACTGGGAGTCAGGTAAGCTCTATGAGTGACATACAACTGGATCTGCTGGAGTCTTACATTCCGGAACACCTTTTTATGGTACCTTTGGCTCTATCCCACTGTCCCTCTGTCATGGGTTCCCCCACCTCCTCCTCCTAGTCATGCCTCAATTGGAGCAGCTCCTTCCCCGCCTTCGCCCCCTGGAGCTCATATATCCTAGATATTTCGTGCCCACCCTCCGAGACATCATACATCGTTTCTAGGGAGGCATCGGGTTCTTCCTCTAGCACAGTCTCAGGCCACCTCTCTCACCTTTTTCATGAGCCTGGTATAAGTAATAACTTGGCCTCTATGCACCCCTGTTTCATCCTGCAGCCTCTGGAATCCCAACGCCTCCCCTTCCTGCCATATGTCTCCAAGGGTGGCCAATCCCACTGGTTCCCAGTACCTACGGACCGCTTCAAACAATTGGCAGTCGTCCCCGCATAGCACCGCCAGCGGGGCCTGCTGGGAAAGCGGATCTGGGTCACCCACCGTTCTCCATGTCCTGTGCCATACTTCCCAGCCCAGCTTCAATAATCTCCCCATCCTCGTTATTTTAGCTTTGTGCAGCCATACTGTCTCCCTCAAAAAGTAAGGAGCTGATTCACCTTGCAAAAGCCTAGCTTCTGCCGAGTCTTCTGCAGACAACAACCTAGACACATACAACAACTGTCCTGCCAGGTAATACAGCTCAAAATTCGGCAGGTTTATGCCCCCCTTATCACATGTGTTCTGTAGTTTCCACACGGCCACCCTATTCCTGGAGTTGCCCCATATGAAGCCCCTGCACATGCCATGAAATTTCACAAAAAAGCGTTTGGGGATTAAGTACGGGACATTCACAAAAAAGTGCAAGAGTCTGGGCAAGACCACCATTTTGAGTAGAGCTGCTCTCCCCATCATGGCTAGGGGTAATTTAGACCAGAACACCATGCTATTCTTAACTCCCATCGCCTTCTCTGTGTTATGTTTGTGCTCTGTCTCTATTTTGTGGTAAACATTTACACCCAGATACCTGAATGTCACGGTCTGCCAGGGTATCTGCAAGACGGTTAGCCTCTCCAATGGGGTGCTCTTATACCTTCCCAGGGGGAACAAACTGGACTTCCCGGGGTTCACCGACATGCCAGAGAGGGTGGCGTAACGACCCATCAATTCCAGCACATATTGCAGGTTCTCCTCCGGGTAGCGCAGGTAGAGAAGCACATCTTCTGCATACAATGATATCAGGTGTGTGCCCCCTGTCGTGCGGATCCCCACCTCCCCGTATTGTTGCCGCAGGCATATTGCCAGCGGCTCTAATACCAGGATGTATAACATTGGTGACCAGGGGCATCCCTGTCTGGTCCCCCTACTAAGTTGCCATTTATCTGAGATTGTGGTTCCGGTTTTGACTCTCACCATCTGGGTACTATATAGCATCTGCACCCATCTAATATATCCTGGTCCTATACCCTATCCTTTCAGTCGCTTTCAACCACGGCCACCGCATTGAATCAAAGGCTTTCACCACGTCCTACGACACGATAGCCAGCTCGCTCGAGTCTCCCTCAGTTTGGTCAATTATATGGTGTAGCCTCCTGTGGTTATCTGTAATATTTCTACCGGGGACATAACCCGTTTGGTCTGGGTGTATCAATTTGCCAATTACCCTCTTCAACCTATTGGCCAGCACTGCCATGAGCATCTTGCTATCCTGATTGAGCGTAGACAAGGGCCTGGAGGATCCGCATTCCGTGTCCGGTTTGCCTGGTTTCAGGAGCGGACTGATCACCGCCACGTGGAGGGACGCCAGCAGTTCCCTCCGCTCATATGCTTCATTAAACATGGCCAGCAGAGGCTGGAGTAGCTCCTGCTTGTACGTTTTATAAAACTCGCTGGGTAACCCATCCGCCCTGGGCGCTTTACATATGGGCAGGTGTTGGATCACCACCTCCAGTTCGGCCACGGTGATGGGGGTGTCTAGGTCCGCTCGTTCTAGGTCATCTAAGGTGGGCAGCCCTATGTCCTCTATCATATCTAGTATATCTTGACTCATGTCCTCTCCTGTGTCCTCGTATAATCGTCTGTAATACTTGAGGAACACCTCATTTACCCCTTCCTGGGTATTATGGATTTGACCCTCCGCATTCCTGACCTCTCTGATCACCCGGCGGGGGTCTCATTCTTGTATAACCAAGCCAATAACCTACCCGGCTTATCCCCCCCAGCATGCAGCCTCTCTGTGTATTTCTTATAGTTCAGTTTGCATAATCTGTCCCAAAGTTCACTACAAGCTAGCTGTAAGTCCTTTATTTTAACCATGTGCGCACATGGTCCCCTCATTTCGTATCAGGTCCTCTTGCTCTTTCTGTCTCTTGCATTTCCCGCTCAATACCCCCTTGGAGCCCTTTGGATTTAGATATTGCTTCTCCCCGCACCACCACCTTGAATGCCTCCCACACTGTCCCCACCGAACTTAAACTGCCAGTGTTAATTTCAAAGTATTCCTCGATGGCCTCCCTCAGATCCTCTTGAAAGCCCGCATCCTGTAGAGCCTCAGTCCTGAGCCTCCACGTCGGGATCCGTGCTCTGGGGGGTTGATGTCGCCACTCTATGACCAAAGGCGAATGCGTAGAGTACCCGGGCCTTGTATTCCACCCCCACCATTTCTCCCACTATCTTGGCAGATGCAAACACGTAATCTAGCCTTGTGTGCAAGTCATGTGGCGCTGCATAGTGCGAGTGTTGCCTATCCATTGGGTGTAGCCTTCTCCACACATCCTTTAGGCCGAGGTCCATCAGCAGTGTCCTCAGCGCATTAGCTGCTGGCGCCGGCTTTTCTGATTTGTCATCTGACCTATCTATCCTGGGGTTCAGAGTGCAATTAAAGTCCCCTCCCCACACAACTGATCAGCCACCACAGACTTCACCTTTGTAAATGCAAAAGCGTTAACTGCTTGTTGTGTGATGGGACTGTCGGTGGGTGGGGGGCGGGCGTGAGGGGGGCAACGGCGGCATGTTAGTAGCCCACTGTTTGGGCTTGTTGGGACACATGTTTACTAAAATGCAAAAATAAAGTTTTAAAATAAAGAAAGTCCCCTCTCCACACCATCGCGCCACCCTCCAGGGGGCTAATTTTACTATATAAAGACCTAATATATACCGCTGTATGTATCATGGTTAGGGGCATACAAATTTATGATATTCACTTCTCTGTTCTCCAGGAGTCCCGCCACCACCACCATTCTGCCTTCTGGGCCTATTGTCGAGCTAAGCTGCTGAAATGGTACATGCGGTGCCACCCATGTAATCGCCCCTCTTGCATATGCCGAATATGTGGCCCCTATGACAGTACCCCTCCATTTCCTCCTAATCACCTCCAACATCTTCTTGGTGAGGTGGGTTTCTTGTAGCAGAGCTATGTCAATCCGCATCCTCTTTAGGTACATCATCACCTTGTTACGTTTTAGATAGCTATTAAGGCCCCGCACATTCCAGGTCACAATTCTGAGATCACCCGATGCCATTGATTCGTTCGTCATTTCCCTGTAGGCACATACACAAACTAAAACTCCCCAAAACTATATACACCACAAACTTCCCCTCCTCTGCTCACCCACACCCAACAACACCCTCCCCATCCGTTGCCCAGCTGCATCCCTGGATCTCAGGCACCCCCACAACTAGCCCTGCCTAGCAAGTCTATACTCAGGGCTCAGCAGGGTAAAGTCGCCCTAATGGCTACTTAACTACCAATTCTCGGGGGTAGGTTGCTACCATCCCATTGCTCCTACTACCTATACTATCACGCATGATGTTAATGTTATTCAGCTCCAGCATGCAGTTGATACTCCATATTCCAGTCCAGCCAGAGCACAAGGTCCAAGGGCTACAAAAATTCACTCAAACCTCCCGTGTTTCCGAAACAAGTCCACCTTCCCACTTATCCCCTTAATGTCCATGGCACCGACTCCTCACTTGTCACGCTCGAGGCGATCTCAGTCAGCCTCCTCTTATGGGCAGCCCTGCAGGTCCGGGAGTGTCGAAAAAAAGCGCCTTGCTCTTATGCAGCACCTTTAGCCTCTCTGGGTACAGAAGCATATATTTGATGACCGCAGCCCGTAGCCTCCTCTTGACGGCCACGTAACTATACCTTTGCCTCTGCACCAGCATTGTATAATCCGGGTACGCCGTGATATTGGTGGATGCTCTCTCAATTGTCCCGCCCTTAAGGAAATATTCCCGGATCTTCTCCCTGTCTTTGTAATTCAGGATCCTTGCGATTATTGGCCTCGGCGGAGCTCCAGGTCATGGTTCCTCATCAAGGCCCGATGGGCCCGCTCAACAGTAAACCCCTGTGAGAGTTTTTCTGCTCCTATCCCCTGGAAGATCATGTTCTCTACATAGTCCGTGGGGTCATGGCCTTCCTCCCCCTTGGGCAGGCCGACCACACGTATGCTGTTCCTCCTCGCTCTTCCCTCCGCCTCCTCCACTCGATTTTCAAGGTTGGCGACCTGCTGTTTTAGCACATGGACCTCCTTTGCATTGCTCGTGCTGACCTCCGTGTTGACTTTCACTGCGCTTTCCAGGCCACTTTTTCTCTCCGCCTCTACTCGACATCTTGACGCAGCAGGGTAACTTCGATTCCCACAGCGTCAATTTTATTCTCCAGGGCCGTCCGCAAGTCCGCTATCGCTGTGCCCCATTTGGTGCTCAAATCCGTTATGGCCGCCAGGACCTGACGGTTATCTCCTTCTGCGGCACCATCTGCGGAGGCTGCGCCCGTGCTTTGTGCCTCTGTCGTGGGGGTCCGTTGTGTTTTCGCAAAGACCTCCATTGTGGATTGTTTGGATTTGGCTCTCAGTCCTTTCACAGACATCTCGCGATTCCCTATCGTATCTGGTCCCCACACTGGATGCCGTTGTGTCGTGCTCAGGTCCCTCAAACACTAGGGCCCTAGTTGCGGCGGGTTGCGTTGTGCTATAGTGCGCGGCAATGTATTCCAATGGGCTGTCTTCTCCCATGTATTCCTGCTGCACACAATCATCCATGTGCCATCAACGTACTTCGAGGTGCCACACAGAACTCAACAGCTGCTCACCTCCTTTGCAATGGCCTAGTCACATGTAGGTTTTGCCAGACCGGGGTATGTCCTGGTAATAGTGTGTTACACACTCGTATGTCTCAGCCATGTCAGCAGCTGGGCGCGGCTGCAAATGTCTTTACTTCAATCCGTGGCCGTAGCCTGATACAGTGACTGCATCAGGGGGCCGACAGTTTCGTTTCGCCGCTGTGTCCTGCTAGATCCCTTTGTTCTCTGGGGGTGCCGCCATTTTGGTGTTTTCGTCAACGGCCGCTCCCCAGTATACAATGTGTCAGTTCGGCAGTTCTCCAGTCTCCCGCGAGCCGCTCACACGCTCATGTTCTTCCCGGCACCTTCCCACACACTTGTGTGTGTTTCGCTTCCAGATTCAAGTGGAATACATGCGTTTGTTGAACGGATCAGGATATCGGATCACGGAGCACACGGGGCTCACAGCCTATTCCATGGCTGTCCAAGCCACGCCCCCCCCCTCTCCTGCTTCTTCTCGATCTCTCAGCTGCGTTTGATCTTGTGGACCACGAAATCCTCACCTCCCACTTGTCCAACGCAGCCAACTTCTATGACAAAGCCTCCTCCTGGATAACCTCTTTCCTAGAAGGAAGGGCTATGAAGGTCTACGCTCACCAGGCCCACGCCGCCCCTACAACTATCAATTGTGGAGTCCCCCAAGGTTCATGTACAGCACCCACCCTCTATAACTTGTTCACCAAACCTCTCTTTGACCTGCTGGATGCACTCGGCATAGCGTACACGAACTATGCCGACGACACCCAAGTCCTCCCTCTCACCGGAGAATACGACCATGACGGAGCAGCACTCCTCCAGATATACGCCACCATCCAAACCTGGATGGCAATCAACGGTCTCTGCTTAAACGGGGATAAAACTGAGATCATCATCCTGGGTCCCACAGAAATTCTCTCTAAACTCAACACTGAATACACTCACTTCACCTTCGACACACTAAACTACCAGTTTCAACATCTGTAAAGACCCTTGGAGTCTACTTAGACTCCACACTATCAATGACAAGACAGGTCAGCGCCATCTCCTCCGCTCATACCACCAAACTTATAACCGCCATAAAACCCTTTCTAACCACTCAAAACTGCCTATCCATTGCCAGAGCTACAATAGGAGCCAGACTTGACTACTGCAACGCCCTCCTGGCAGGCACCTCCACAAAAAACATCAACAGGCTCCAAACAATACAAAATATTGTGCTCCGCGCAGCCATACACATTCCAAAAAGGGACCAGATCAGACGCAATGCCCACTGGCTCCCTATTAAGGAAAGGATCGACTTCAAAATACTCACCCTCACACACAAATGCATCAATCTCTCCGCCCCATCCTACCTATCAGAAACCATTTCCAAAAACACTTCTGCCCGCCCCACTAAAAGCCACCTTGCTAACCAACTCTGTGTACCTTAGATAAAGAGCCAATGCCGGCGGCATTGGATTCCCTCACATAGCACCCAAACTTTGGAATGCCCTACCAAATGCACTCAGAGCAGAACCTTCTCTGCTCACCTTTCGCAAATCTCTCAAAACCACACTATTCATATAACCCTCACCACATCATCGCTTTGTCAATCCGATAATTCGCACTGTACTTACCACAGTCCAGGCACTATGTAACCCAAATGATCTGAAAATTCAAACATATGTAACCCTAAAATGAATCTATAACGTAACTGTTTAATGTAACCACCTTGCATTCCTTTGTAACCAGCAATGTATGTCTGTAACAGCGCCACAATGTCCCCGGGCTGATGTGCGCTTTAAAAAAATACGAGTAAATAAATAGTTTGGTTGATGTGGAAGCGGGAGACTGTGCTAAACTCTTCTAGCAAGGATACGAGATTCGGTAGAGAAACCAGTGGGTCTGACGGAAAGCACAGGACATCATCAGCATAAAGGGCTACTTTGTGGTGTGCACCCCCCCCCCCCCCAAACCAAAACCTTTGGATCTGAGGATGCAGGCAAATTCTTAAATTCTTTGCGTTGGAGGCTCCATGGCCAAAGCAAACACCAGGGTAGACCAGGGGCTTCCCCGTCAGGCGCTTTTCTGAAGAGCGATACGGGAGGACCATCCGCTGTCCCTCCTTATCCCTCAGGGCCCCGATATGGTTGCGAAAAGCCAGTTTGCACAGTTTGGCTGTATTAGCTTGTTGGCTTTGTTGCCCTTGGAATAGTAGAAGTGCTTAGTTTGAAGGATGAAGTGGACCGCCTTCCTAGCCAAATGTGCTTCTAGTGCCTGTCTAGGCAACCTGAGATCTTGCAGCGAATGGCGAGAGCAATGTAGTGCATGCACCTTCTCCTTATCTTTTCTTAAATCACATCTCTATTAATTTTACCGTAACAGACTAACCAAAATAAACATAGGTACGTTGAGGCATGATACAGTAGTCTCCACAGGATGACCTAAAAGTGGTTGCACAATAAGCCGGAAGGATGCCAGTGGGTGATGGTATACCAACTTAACAGTCCAGTGTTGAAACAACACAGACACCAAACCCCCTCAGGTCTCCCCCACCCATTTACCCCATATCTTCAGAAATTTCTGGGGGCAGCCCCTAGCCCTGTGCACCCTCCTCTCCAGGGCCGAACATTTGTCCACTTCTGCAGTCTATTGGCTCAGTTCTGGGTGCTCCGCTGAGCCCCAGGATGCTTCAACCAATCTCTTGGCAAGCCCTATTGTTACCAGCAAAAATGATTTTTCATTTTTTGTGACCTCGGCGTCCTCCCAATTCCCCAACAAGCCAATTTCGGATCTAGAGGCACCCGAGCACCCGCTATATAAGACAATTTATGCATACATTTCCCCCAGAAGATTTGGACCTTTGTACAATCCTACAATATGTGATGGAAGGTGCAGCCCTCCCTTCCACATCTGAGACAAGCATCACTTCCCACAGCCCCCCAGCTGGTGTTATGCTCACCTGATATCCACGGGGACGCCACACGATGCTGGATGGGAGGTTGTGCGCTGTCCTGGATCCCTTTCTGCTTGTTTGTATGTTGGCTACAGTGGACAGATCCTTATATTCTTGGGCGTGAAGCTCTCCGTCATGCTTCTCAGTGCAGGGCTTTGTGTTAGTTGTGGCGTGATGAGGGCCTAGTTACTTCACTGGTCCTCTGCCCTTGTGTCGGGTCCAGTCCGGCTGTGACACCGACTTGTTTAATGTGCTCAGGTGAGTTTTTTTAGTCTTTGTTCCCTCTGCTGTCTTCTTTTCATTTCCTGTGCTTTTCAGTGTTCTTTTCCCTTCTTTGCTCTTAAAGTCTCTTTCTGTCTTTCACAGGGATTGTTGCTGTTTTGGAGCCCCAGCGCCGTATGGTTAAGGCTGAGGTAAGTAGTTTAGCGCGAAGCACGGCGCTGCACAACGTGAGCAGTTTTCTAACCTGTATTCCCTTCTCTCCTTCACGCAGGAGACAGTGCGCTGATGATCCGGAATGCAGTTTGTTCGGTGACCGGGTATGCAGGTAAGTGGTTAATGGGGTTTTGCGTGTCTTTCCGTCACCGTTGCAGATTAGCATAGCGTGATGTTAGAACCTGCTGTTAATGTTGTCCTCTACTTTGCAGGTTGCAGAGCACTCCGGAGATGGCGAAGCTACCGAGCGCGGATGGATGAAGAGGCTGTTACTCACAGGTAATTGTCCCCCGCTAATGCTGTTCTTGTTCTTTCAGGTTGCAGAGCGCTCCGGAGATGGGTGGACCACTGAGCGCGGACTGATGCCCAGATGGATGTCCATCACCTCACTTAAGTCGCCCACCCAGCACCCATGTGTCGGCATGGCGTTGACAGATGAGCCCCTGATGTTCTGAAAGAGGGTCATGCGCAAGTGGTGGGGGCCCGTACACCACCACCATGCCACATGTGGCACCTCACATCTCCCCTTTAACCAGCACAAAGCGCCCCCTGGGGTCAGACTTCACCTCTTTAAGCTGGAACGGTATACTCTTCTGCGGAAGAAGCGTCTCCCGGGAACCCCTCGAGAAACCCATATGGAATGCCACCCTGTAATTGGCTCTAAGGAAACAAATTTGTCTCCTGCACGGTGCGTCTCAGTGAGCAATACAATATCTGGTAACTGCCTATTGTGAAATTGTAGCACTAGCCTGCGCTTGACACCAGAACAGAGCCTGTTCACATTCCAGGTCATCAGAGAAACGTTCCCATTATGAATCGTCATCCCAGAGGAACCTTGTCATGCCACTGGCTTCTCGCACACGCCCCCTCTACTACCCTGTGCTGCCCCGTATCCGTGTGAGACACCCCCCTGCCCTGCGTACCTCTCCAAACATAACCCCACAAACAACCCATCTCCCCCTTCCCTGAAATTCCCCCCACCCCCAACCAGAAGCACCTGTCGCTCTAGTTATGTGTCAACTGGACACTTAAAGTACGAACTATGTGCGGGTTGCGCATCCAGAGAGTCTGTTGTGAGTAACCTGAAGGAGTCTCACCCGCTTGTCCCAAGATCTGTCATCCAGGTGGCCAGGACACGGCTATTGCTATTTGATCCAGTTCCTGTGGGTGGACCAGTAGGGGAGGATCACCTGGATGAGGGGTCTTCGGGGTGTGGAAGTGGGACACCGACTGGTGAGGCGCAGTACTCCCTTCTAACACCTTTTCCCCATACTACCCCATAGGATACTTGGACCCTCTTTCTCCAGCATGGGGTCTGGCATGGATTCACATGCTCATGAATATTCCCCGTCGTCAGGCCGGGATCCTTGTTAAAGAAAAAATCAGTATCAGTTTCATTTCTGATCTGTCTTTCTTAGTAGTAACCAATCACTGATCTGTGGGTCATACTGCCCCCAGCCAATGACTGCCCTCTCCCTAAGCCCCTCCCCTGGCAGCCATCCTCAGATTTTTACCACACGCTCAAGTGTTGGGAGTCCTCGTGTTTAGCTCTCAAGCTTTTTGCTGCGTTTTTGCGCTTTTTCAAAGAGATTTTCTCATCTTTCGTTCAAATAGAGCCTCAAGCTCCACCGTGTCTACATCCGATCAACGGGGACCCGTTTCGGATTTTCTACACCCCTCAAGGGTGAAGTTTTCGTCGAGTTACGCTTCTTGGAGGAGTCCAGAGGTTTCTGCGGCCCTCCTGTGGCTCAGGAGAAAGGAAGCTCGACACCCGGAAAGCTGTTCAGGGTTTGCCCTGGATGCCAGCTGCAGAATGTGTTCAAGGAGGACGAGCACTCGAAATGTCTCTACTGCCTTCATGAGGACAGAACGCACGTGGAGAAGGACTGTGCGTTTTACGGGTACATGTTGGAACGGACCATCAGGGACCGACACCTTCGTCTCGCCAACTGGCTGGAAGCAAAGAGCCCGTCAGGTGAGAAGAAGTAGTCCGAGCGGTCTTTTAAGTCCTGTGAGGGCGCTCCGGCGACGGGGGCCCAACAGAAGGCAAAGCACAGCGAGTCTGTGGGCACCGGGAGCGCTGAACGGTCGGGCTCCTCGGCTGCCAGGCAGGGCACATCCTCTCCAGCGCCATCAACCACGAGCCAATGCTCTGGCTCAGGGAAGAGGAAGGCCGAGAACCCGGCGAAGCTTCTGGAGAGGCCCCGGTCGATCTCAAAGGATCCAGCCGTGGGGTACTGAGGCGGTGACCCTCCTCCCAAGGTGAAGGCCACAGGCCCGCAGAAGGTGGTGGAAGGCCTTGATTTACCCGGCCAAGGCCTCTATCGAGGAAGTCGCGGCGGCCCTGGCGCAGCTTGAGGAGGCTACACCAGTGGAGGCGACCTCGGGGCCCAGAGTCTCCCTGCCACCGCAGAGGGAAGCCTCTTTCAGGCCCATCGAGAAGACCCCCGTGAAGACCCCAGCGCAAAAAGAGGGGGGAGCCGGTGGCCATTGTGGACACGGACACAGCCTCCGAGGAGGAACTGGTTTAAGTCTTGGAGGGCCAGGACGAGGGCGTCGAAGAGGCCCGGTCCCACGGGAGGGATCCCGACGAAGGGGACGACGAGAGCGCCCGCGGCACCGGCGAGGTTCCTAGTCAACCGTTGTGTCCGTCGCTTCCGGAGCCGCAGGACAACTCGGCAGCCATTTTGTTGGCAATACAATCCTTATGTTCGGAGATAAGGATGAGATTGCCCCTACCACCGACGGAGGAGCCGGAACCAGGTCCGACGGAGGAGCCAGAGCCAGGCCCGTCGGGAAGTCTCCCAAACAAGAGAAGACGGACCCATCCAGCCCTGCCTTTTCAGCCCTCGCGGCCTGCTCAGCCTTTGCCCACGTCCCCGTACCTGGGGATGACAAGGCAACGGACACGGCCCGACTGGTATGGATGACGACGGCAGCGATGACGGGACGTAGCTCCCACCACCTCCAGCCCGGGCCTCCCCGCCCGACGAGATTGGGTCTTTCCACGCTATGATCGCCAGGGCATCTGAGCTTTTTCACCTCTGCCCCGAAGAGAAGAAGGAAGGTTTCCTTTACCAACGGCGCGAGGCCAAGAGGAAGACAGTCCTCGCCGTGCCTCTGCTGGATGACATCTGGGACGAGGGTCTCGCCTTTCTCAAGAACCCGTCTACGACGCCTGCCAAGAGGGATCAGTACAAGAAGAAGTAACCTGACTCGGTCATCTCAGCGGCAGCCAAGAAGAAAACTGGGGGCATCGGCCTCAACGTCAACTTCCCCTCCGGATGGCGAAGGAAAGAAGCTGGATGCAATGGGACGACGAGTTATCTCGTCGGCGGCAACAACGATTAAGGCGGCCAACGCCCTCGCGAGCGTGGCCCGCTACGACATGGAGTTATGGTACAAGATCGCCCCCCTGTTGGACTTCCTACCGGACGAAGAGGGCTGAGGCCCTGGAGATCTTGCAAGAAGGTGAGGTGGCGTCAGACCACGCCATACCGGTGGCAACGGACACTGCCGACACCGGTTTCCGCCAGCTAGGCAACGCGTTTGCCTCAGATGACGAGGGTGGCTCAAGGCGACGGATTTCCACCAGGACGTACAAGCCAAGGTTTTGGACATGCCGTTCGACGGGGACGACCTGTTTGGGAAAACAGTGGATGAGTCCCTCCAAGCCATCAAGGCGGACACGGAGACAGCTAAGGCCCTGGGATTTCGCCAGCAACGAAGGCCGTCCTTTTGGAGTTCCGGAGGCAAGCAGGGTGCCTACAAGGGATTCGGAGGTGGCTCCTCTACGTACCGCCAAGCGGCCTGCTCCTCGTCGCAGAAAGCCTATAGAGGACGAGGCAAGTCGGGTGGATCCCGCTGTCGTCGCCAGGGAGGCCAAGGCGGCAAGGCGTCCTCCAAGCAAGATTGAACCGACCGTGGCGTCGGGTCCCCACCGAAGCACCCCAGTGGGAGGCCGGCTGGCGAAGTTCGTCAGCGTGTGGGAGTCCATCTCCACCAACCGTTGGGTGCTGGACGGCCTGGCCCAGGGGCATGCCCTCGAATTTCTAAAAAAGTGCCCCTGCATTCCTCCCGTGGCCATGAAAGAAAACCACGTCCCTCAACTGCTGTTGGAGGTAAGGGCGATGCTCAAGAAAGGTGCCATCGAGCTCGTCCCAAAGAGGCTCCGGGGCTCCGGAGTATACTCAAGGTACTTCCTCGTGAAAAAGAAGACAGGATGGTAGCTACCCATCCTAGACCTGCTATGACTGAACAAGTACATCAAGGCACAGAAGTTCCGGATGGTCACCCTCCAGCACGTGCTGGGACAGCTGGAGGAGGGTGATTTCCTGTTGTGGTTGGATTTGGAGGATGCATACTTTCGCATTCCCATTCTAAAAGGGCACCGGACGTTCCTCAGGTTCGTGGTCCAAGGGCGGCACTACCAGTTCAAGGCCCTCCCGTTCGGATTGAAGTCGGCACCCAGGGTTTTCACCAAGTGCCTCGCTCCAGTGGCGCGCAGCTGCCCCTGCAGGGGATCTACGTCTACCCCTACCTGGACGATTGGCTCATCCGCGCAAGGACAAGGGAGCTCACTGTAGAACACACAGCGAAGACCATCCAGCTGCTCACGCACCTGGGGTTCTCCATCAACTTCCCCAAGTCCCACCTGGTCCCCTCTCAAGTTGCACTGTTTCTGGGAGCCAAGCTCGACACAGTGCAGGCTTCGGATGCGCCCTCTACAGGAGTTCCTCGACGCCCGCTGGATTCAAGCGACAGGCAGCTTCGAGGACAGGATCCCTCTCAACGACACCTTCCGATGAGCGATCCGGTGGTGGGGCACCCGTGCTCATCTAGCAGCGGGGACAGACTTTCAGACCCCGGCCCACCAGGCGACGGTGGCGGAGGATCTTCACGCGAGAGGCCTTTGGCTCCCGGAGGAGAAGCCGCTCCACATCAACATCCTGGAGCTCCGGGCAGTGTTCTGGGCCCTCGGGTCCTTTCTCCCGTCCCTCAAGGGCAAGGTGGTGAGGATCTTCACCGACAACACCACCATGATGTTCTACACCCGGAAGCAGGGCGGAACCAGATCCCCGGCCCTATCCAAGGAAGCCCAGGACCTGTGGCATTGGGCCGTTGCTCAAGGGATGTTTCTGGTGCCGTTTCATCTGTCAGGGATAAAAAACACCATCGCCGACTCACTCAGCAGAGAGCTGCGCTCGTGCCACGAGTGGGAACTACGCCAGGATCAAGTGGACCGACTCTTTCAGCGATGGGGCAAACCCCAGATCGACCTGTTGGCGACAGCGACGAACTCCAAGTGCCAGTGGTTCGCCAGCAGGTTTCCTCAACCGAGGAGCATGGGCAATGCTTTCTCGTTCCCCTGGGACGGCCTGTTCATATGTGTTTCCTCCGTTGCCATTGTTGCTCCGACTCATCAACCAGCTCAAGAGGTCCCGGTCCAGCATGATCCTCGTCGCACCGGCGTGGCCGAGACAGATCTGGTTCCCGGACCTTCTGGACGTGTCAGCGTCCCCACCAGTCAAGCTGTCGACGGACGCAGATCTTCTCTCCAGAGAAGGAGGTGCCATACTTCATCACGACCCGGAGTCGCTTAACTTGCAGGCCTGGCTCCTGCAGCACTAGAGTTTGGAGGGTACGATATCCCGGCTGACTGCAGAGAGGTTCTTGCAAAGGCCAGGGCGTCCTCAACTCTTAAGTGCTACGGGCATAAATGGAAGAGGTTCTCTGTCTGGTGCCTTGCACAGAAGATTAACCCTCTGCGGATTACGGCCCCTCAAGTACTGCCGTACCTACTGTCGCTGGCCAAGGCTGGACTAGCTCACGCTTCCATCAAGATACATCTGGCTGCGATCTCCTGATACACCAGAACTACGGGACGGGCGTCCTTGTGGTCTCATCGCCTGGTGAAGGAATTTATGAAGGGACTGTTCCGATCGTTTCCGCCGGTGAAGGCTCCTGCCCCGGCGTGGGAACTCAACGTGGTGCTGTCTAGGCTCATGGGGGCGCCATTCGAGCCTCTGCATTCGGTGCCGTTGAATTTCCTGTCGTGGAAGACAGCATTTCTAGTGGCCATCACCTCCACACGACGAGTGGGAGAGATCCAGGCCCTATCCTGCAAGCCTCCATACTTGACTTATCACGACACGAGGGTTGTGCCGTCGGACTTCCACCTCAACGAGCCCTTGGTGTTACCAGTTTTCTTCCCGTCGTCTTCGTCGCCGGCCGAGAGGACTTTGCACTCGCTGGATGTGGCTAGAGCGCTGAAGTTCTACGTGGACCGCACGAAGAGTTTTCGGAAGACGTCACAGCTGTTTGTGAACTTTGGACCTGTGAACCAAGGGAAGGCTCTCTCGAAGGCTTCCATTTCCAGATGGCTCTCCGGCTTCATCATGCACTGTCGCCGGTTGGCAAACCGACCGTTGCCCGGCCGTCCAAGAGCCCATTGACCAGAGAAATCGCTGCTACCACGGTGTTCTACTCTGGTGTGCCCCTGCTGGACATCTGCAGGGCTGCTACGTGGAGGTCGATGCACACCTTCACAAGATTCTACTGCGTCGACCGGGATTCCAGGGAGGAATCCAGAGTCGGCCAAGCAGTGCTGCGCAACCTGTTCGCCTGAAGGTTGGCCTGGTGATGAGGTAAGCGTGCTTAATGTTGAGTTTATGTAACAATTAATGTTGAGCCTTTGCCACCTCCCGTGGTTGTGCATGTGTGTACTGCTATGTAGTCTTATATTCATGAGCATGTGAATCCATGCCAGACCCCATGCTGGAGAAGGAACAAGTTACTTACCTGTAACTGTTGTTCTCCAGCATGGGTCTGGCATGGATTCACATGCGAACCCTCCCTCCTACCCCTCTGCGGCTCTTCACTTGGTCATACTGCCACTTTACGTGCTACCAAATCTGAGGATGGCTGCCAGGGGAGGGGCTTAGGGAGAGGGCAGTCATTGGCTGGGGGCAGTATGACTCAGAGATCAGTGATTGGTTACTACTAAGAAAGACAGATCAGAAACGAAACGGATACTGATTTTTTTTCTTTACCGAGGATTCCCGGCCTGACGGGGAATATTCATGAGCATGTGAATCCATGCTAGACCCATGCTGGAGAACAACAGTTACAGGTAAATAACTTGTTCCAACTCCCCTGCCCCCTTTCCGACACAAACACTTTTTTTCACTTTCTTACGGACTAACACCAGAGCCGTTTACCTGACGTGTCCCAACACAAGGGTCAGGCAGAGTCAGGCAATTGACAATAACTAGACACTTGATGGCCTTTTGCCTTCCCCACAGGGATAAAAGGCAGAGCGAGAGCACACTTTGAGCAAGAACCCACGCACAACGCAGCAGCTATTCCAGGACCGTAGTACAAATGGAGAAGAAAGACAGCAAGACCAGAAAGGACAACAAGGAGGGAAGTGCCCTTGCCCTTTTTGACCCAAACACACAAAGCTTCAGTGAAAGGAATTTTAAGACCGGGAACTACAGCTGATGTGTGGTGTAACAGATGTCAACAGTGCACAGGACCATCCTGCATTGACAACTGAGGCGGGGAGACGCGCTATCTACGGTGGTTCCGTCCTTGACTTCAGAGACAAACAACAAGGAGGTCAGCACAGCCGGTGAGTCGGAGGGAGAACCAATGGATTCTGCCCCTCCTGTAGTAGCTTTACCACATATCGCTGTGCAGAGATTCATACCTAAACCTGCCACAAAAATCAAAATTATGTTGCTAAATATGAGATAGTTAGTAAAGCATGCGAGGGAGGTGGCCACATATATTGACTCTAATTGCGTGGATGTGTGTGCCATTACTGAAACATGGGCGCAGGATGCTATGACACCGTCCCTACATTTTGCTATCCCAACAGGATTTGGTATGATCAGATGTGATAGAAACAAAGGGACAGGTGGGCCGATTGCAATAATGTATAGACTTGCTTCAACTGTGTGGGAATATAATGGATATATTATGGAGGGGGTGGAATCGCTCTGTATCAAAATTGGACTGAATGCCTAAGCTACCCTGAAAATATTGGAGGTATATACACCGCTCTCTATGGTGAATGACTTTCAAGCTGGTTTATCCAGTTACTTCATTCCGTTACTGAAACCCAATTCAAATTATCTCATCATGGGTGAATTTAATCTCTGGCTGGGGCATTCAGATGATGTTGCTGCTCAGCAATTACAATCAGCTCTAACAGGTTTTGGCTTTGAACAGATAGTACATACGCCTAACCATTGTCTGCGGCATACTCTTGACTGGGTTGCATGCCATAAGGTCAGAACAAGTGATGTTATTGTCTCCCCGTGTCCTTGGTTCGATCACTTTATTGTTGAATTTAACGTGTTAGTAGTTTTTCCAATTAAAGTGAAATACAAGAGTAAGTCTAATGCTTTGACTATGTTAAGGATTTCAGTCAGGCAATACACCCGGGTCTCAGCCTAGCATGCAGTGCACAAATGAAATACTTATTTTATTATGTCTATCGGTTCAATATTCTGAGTGGTATACCACTCATATCACACCCCTTCTCAAAATACCCCCAGGTCACAATGGACCAGGAATCAGGCTGGTTGGTAAAGGTAATAATTATTTAATTAAAATTCAAATCAAAACATGTACTTTGTAATAGGGAGCAGCAATCACCAATGTGGTGACAATAACAGATGGGTAGGTAAGGCAGTTAAATTCACTTTTAGCAACACAGAATATAAAACATCAGAGAAAAGAACACTTTGGCTTGTTTGGAAAGATGGCATTTGAGTTAAGATTTCCCCCTGCAGAATTCCTTAACCCACAAATAAGCAATTCTAAACAGATGCGAGTAAGCAGATGCGAGTAAGCAGCATGTATTCAGGAATAAAGAACAGTGTACATGGTTTGAATACAACCTTCCATCCCCAAACAAGAGAAAAACGGGTTTGCAATCTTACACTTTAAAATGACATTCGGAAATGGCTTAGCAAAACAATGAAAATGCGCAAAAATCCTTAATTCAGTATAATTTTCTATAGGAGCCACATTGACAAGATGCTAACAATCAGAAGCTATATTATGAGCAAAAGTAAATACTTTAACTCTTAATGGAAGTTTGAAAATAATTTAAAACAACAATCCCACGTGTAAAACTTTGCAGAACTGTGCATTCCCGCCGAAAATTAACTAAACGGTTTTAAAGAAAAACGGGTGAAATACACTACTTTGGTGGGACATTTTTGTTTTGGCATGTAGCTACAGGTCTTATGTATAAGTCAGAGTTGAAATGAAGTCTCTAGCTATTAAACTGAGGAAGATATGCAAGGTTGAATGAGAGGCGTTTTTAGAAAAATCGGGCAGTGAAAACAGAAAAGAACTCAGTTTGGACAAGAAAATATTGACTATAGTTTTACTCTGACTAGAGCATTCCGGCTACAAAACCAAGGAGGGACAAAGCAAGCTCTGGAGTTGATTCGTGACTTCAACACCAAATCCCCAGTGTGCTCTCCTGGCGGCACCAGTCGGATCGCTCGAAGTAGGATGGATAATTTAAGATTTACAAAGAAATGGTGCTTAGCAAGATAGGTCAAAGACAGGATAGCAATATGGATTTTGACAATGTTATAAGTTATTAAGGTAAGGATAGAATGGTTTAGAGATTGGGATGGAACAAAACAAGGTATGCTATGATTTTCTATGCTTCCTATTAATACTTACAGTCCCTTTTAATTTAAGATTTTGAACCGCCAAGGGTTCTGGTCATCACACGGATCAGTCTAACCAAGGTCAGCAGGGCACATCTGGCGGAACAGGGTCAGCTGGGCGGTTCTGGTCACCGGACTGCACACTGGACTACGCTGGTTACTGGAGACGGGAGATCAGTGTGATGGCGAGTTTGCTGCAGGCAAGCCTTTAGTAGTAGCAAGCCAGCTGGATCAGATGCTTCCCTTGGGTTTTGGGATTTGTTTCAGTATTTGGGCCTAGCTGAAAAAGGAGTTCAGCAATGCTGAGGCCTTAGCTTGGGAGTAAAATCAGGAATCGGGAACAAGGATGGAGAATTCAGGAACAGGGCGCCACGCAGAAATCAGGATGAAGTCAGGAATCGGTGTGTGTCTGTGTGTTGTGAGGTTCCCTTATTTATCATGCCAAATGACATCACTAAATTATGACAGGGGCAAGCCTACTGTCCACACCCCTACTGCTCGGATTGGGCAAAAGCATAATCTCTGCCTTGCTTTTTGCTGATTGGGTGACAGAAAAGGCTGTCATGTTTTATGGTGTTATTTTTACAAAGTCTAGGAACCCTCCCATAACTATTGGGACCAAATTCTAACTTTCCCACAAATACATATTTATGTAATTATGACCTCTAAGAAAATCAGATGCACATGTTACATATCTCGTGGGTCACATTTCAATCCAAGTCCGAAATCTGTGAGACCTGGTTTTGCCTTTCTGCTGCATTTTGGCAATTTTAACCATGAAAGATTTGGCCTAACGTTTCCCAATTTTGTACACAGATGTGCAATTACCCGTGGGATATGTGTACACCATGTCAAGTTTGCAGCATTAATACTTTTCGTGCAATCGGTCCTTCTTTCTAACTTCTGTACCTTACACAGTAAGAAGCTCTACCAGGTTTTCAAATGAATAACATAAATTTAGATTTAGATTTATGCCCTTTTCACCTTTTTCCTCCTTCTTGTGGCAAAGTTAAATGTCTTGAAGTTAAATTGCAAAATGGGCATTTTAAAACCAAAAGGAAGTCAATTGTCACTTAAGTAGTTTATTTTTCTTTCTTTCAACTTTAAGCAAGTGTCAAAACCTTTGAAGCAGGGTGGGGCCATCTTCCTTGAGAGTGAAGCTTCCTGCCCCTCCCACTGGAACGGTGAGTGTCTTAGCCTGCTATTGTCCTGGCCTGAGGCAAAGACAAATGTCTAGTATAAATTGAAAGGCGCCATTGTCCAAACCTCCAGCCAGCAATTAGCCTTTTCCTGTTCCAGCACTGGAGGTGTCGTCCTTTCTCAGGGTCAGCACTGACAAGGCAAGTTCTTTTTTCTTTGACATAGTTTGCCATTCAGACTGGGTTGAGCTTTGATTTACAGTTTTAAATGTTAACTTTAAACATATAGAATTAAAACAGTTTAAGTGTGTCTTTACCATTACAAATCCTTTTACATTTCTTAAATAATCAAGCCTTTACGCAATGCTATCTTTTTTAAAATAGGCGATTTTGCTCTTCATTCAGAAAAAAGCACATTTAGCTTATTTCCTTTAAATTCGGTTTCCTCTGCAGCAAATATACACTTTAGTCAGCTCTAGTCCGTCCCTTGAGTGCTGGACTGATTTGCAGCATGGATACACGTATCAGACATTTGTTTAGAGTCTTTCTCTGGACAGCTGATTTTTTATACTTGTTGCAAAGTTTTAGCCGCGTTTCCCGTGGAAAAACGAAAACGCAGTCCCTGGTTTACTTTTCAAAGGATACTGTTGCCAGGAGCTGGCATTCAAATGAGGCCCAGTTCCTCTGAGCCACAATAAATAATCCTGTGCATTTCAGGGCCTTTTTGATCCAAGGTTTGTGAGAACTGAATGGATTTAGCGCCAAAACAGCACTTTTTAAGATTAGGAAAATGTCATTTTAAAAGGCATTTCCAGGTTTTCAGCACAATGATGCTGTTTCATTCACTTTGCTCCATGTTGATTGTGGCAGAGCCCACTGGCATGCTCCTGCAGTGAGGAATCTGTTTTAACCCCACCTGAACTGTGTGTGGCAGGGTGTGCAGCCTTTTTTCAGTTGTGACACAAACGCAGTTTTTAAAGATTTTGGCGCACACAGGAGTCAGCACGGTCATTTTGGGCTCTTTCTTTCCCCATTGCAGTAAAGTGATGTAGTGAGGCACATCTGAGTGGGTCAAAATATCCCACAACTAGAAACTGTAAAAACCTTATTGCTGACAAAATTGAACCTTTGCTTACTACATTGGGTAATGGTTCTGCTTGTAATACCCCTGAGGTTATGGCTCGATCTATTTTTATGAAGCTGTAGGCAGTTGCAAATAAGCTTGCACCATTAAAAAGAAAAATACTTAAGCAAGACCCTAAATGTCATTTATGGTCCACACCTGAATTGAAAAACTTGAACGCAGCTACACTGAAACTTTATTATGCATGGAAATCCCGGCACAATCAGGCTGCACTCCTAGCATATAAAGTAATCGCAAACAAATAGAAGACCGCTTTAATTGAAGCAAAAAAGAACTCTATCACCAACAGAATTAAAATGCCCAATCGGATACAAGTGAGCTGTTTAAAATCCTCAAGGAACAAAGCACTACAAACCAACCTGATCCTCGTTTATTGAACAAGGACAATGTCTGGTGTGAAGGGGTACAACGGGCTTGGCAAGACAAACTTGAGAATATCAGAGCTGATATTGTTACAAAACAACTCGATATGGCTAACTCTAAGTTAGAATCTTCCAACTTGGTGTTTGAGAGATGTCAATCGATGCCTCCTTTTAACTTCTCCCCCATTACAGTAGATGAACTGGCCTTGATCATTAAACATCTAAAAACCACCAAATGTAAAAATGATGCCTCAGCTGCCATGATCATTAAGATCTGTTCCCCTATACTGCTTGTGGATATTTTTTGGTTTGTTAATGCTTCTCTCATCAGTGGGGTTTTGCCATTGGAGCTGCAAAAGGCATGGGTTTCTCCAATATTAAAAACGCCTGGTCTATCTGCAGATTCTCCTAATAATCTTAGACCCATAACAAATACCCAATTTCTTGTTAGTTTTGGATCAAGTAACTTATAGACGGATAGCAGAGCATCTTGGGAAATATCCAATTTTACATGAACATCAATCAGGATTTAGGGCCGGGTTTGGAACGGAGACAGCCTTGCTGGAACTCAAATCTAGGCTTCTAAACCGTATGGATACCAAGGAAGCCTCTCTATTTATGTTATTGGACTGCTGCAATCGACCTGGTGGACCATAACATCCTGGCCACCAGGTTGAAGGAGGCAGCTAACTTTTCTACCGGAGCAGTCCAGTGGACTTTTCTTAAAAATCAGGTGAGTAGAGTTTTCTATCAAGAAGCAGAGGCAAAATCTATTGACATTGATTTTGGGGTCCCACAGGGATCATGTACCTCGCCGTGTATATATCATTTTATTGCAGTTCCTTTTTATGCTATGTTAGCCCATGAGGGGGTAAACTTCACAAATGACGCTGATGATACCCAATGTGTGATCCCCTTGTCTGGCAATCATATACAGGATAACATTTTGATTAATAGGATCTATGGTATGATTGAGATCTGGATGATGGCAAACAAACTTGCACTAAATAAGGTGAAAACAGAGCTGCTGGTGGTTGGCTCTCATACGATCCAGAAATTAGGCCCCATGTATGACAGCTTTGAGATCTGTGGGATAAAAATGATCCTATCGAAACGCTGGAGGGGTCACCTTTGATCAACATCTTACTATGGAACTGCATGTCACTGGGATTGTGTATTCATTTGAGTATTATACAAAATTACTTGTATACATGAGGCCTCTTACTTCACAAGCCAATGCGGAGACCCTGGTTAGAGCAATTGTTGGCTCAAGAATAGATTACTGCTCCAGCCTACTAATGGGTATCAATAAATCACTCTGCTGCAAAAGACTGCAGGTTTCACAAATTGGCGCTGTTAGGGCTGTTATGGGCCCTTCTAGAAGAGATCATCTCCTCCACTAGAAGGGCCCTTCATTGGCTGCCGACTGAAGCAAGAATTCACTTCTGCCTCCTGGTAATCATGCAAAAGTGTAGACCGGGGAAGATGCCGGGTTATCTCCAAGCCTTGCTTGTGAATAAAACCCACAGTAGAACATGAAGGTCAAGCAAGCAGGATTGTTGATGATCCGTAAGTGTAGAAAAAGAGTAAACCATTAATGGAGCTTTCTATGCCTGTGCGCCAAGGGCATGGAATGACCTACCTTTTGGAGCTAAGAAGCATAGAAGCTATAGAGGTCTTCAAAAAGAAACTGGAGACATTTCTGTTCTCCTAATGCCTGATGTAGAGGACTGCAGTTACTCCCGAGTAGCTGATACACACCCCTGAATTTGTTTCATGTGTCTTTTTGTTTTGTCAAGCGCCCTTAAGCCTCAGGGTCCATGGTCTGTGCTATATAAATTGAGTAAAGTAAACCGGACAGTGTTGAGCGAAGGTTGCAAACTGCAACTTGTTATGAACAAAGAACTTTTGTACTACTGAACTTTTAAACCCTAGGGAAAGACCAGCTGCAGAGTGGTCTGTGGTCACGTGGGCATCCATTCGAAAACTCTGGCTGGTCCCCTTTTCTTGTTAATATTAACACGAGGTCGTAGGAAAGGCCAGCACACAGAGTTAAGGTGGTCATACAAGCGTTGAGCCAAAATCCCTTGTACAATCGAAAGTCCTTAACCCATTACCAAAGTTGTTTCAAAAGAAGGTAGCAGGCGCTCCTCCCTAGAATGAACATGGCATGATAGCCTGTTCTGAGGTGAGAGTTTGCAGCACACGCTTTTTGCTCACTATACCAAAGTTGTGACAAGTGTGCGCCCGGCTGCGGGAAAACGCTGTACGAACGATAAAAGTGGAAAGCCTGACTGGGGGCTAGAAAAGCTAAGGGACGTGACTCCTGCAAGGTATTACGAGTAAGTGAACTGTGTGAAACTGGCAAAAGTGAACCCGACTGAGGGAGACCAACACTGCAAAAGGATCGGAGCCCGGTTTAGGGGGATCCACGGGTGAAGGGAAATCACCCAACGGGAAGGTTACTGAAAGGAACTTTTTTTTGTTGTTTATAGTACATCAGGCCCTCTGAGACATGAGACTTGGTGTAAGAGACTTGGCCACAGAAGGCCTTGATAATTTTGAAACTAACTGTAACCACATGCTGGAGAAGCCCAGGAGTGTGCTGTGCTCGAGAGTCACGCCTTGTCCTGTGCTAAAAACGTGGGGAAGGGAGACCCCCGTTATACCATCCTGACGTATCATTTTGTCGACACTTCTTTCTTTTCTGATGAACATTATCCCACACTATTTTGTAACTTAGCGGTAATGATTGGCAATAGTATTTTTTTAGTATATGCCCTTTTTATTTGACAAGGCGCCACTAGGACTGCTTTATTATTATTTGATGGTCGTAGCTTGCTCCAATCTTAGATTTAAGTTTAGATTAGGCGTTTTCTCACCCATTTATACAGTTTAATAAACACCCTTGAACTCTGATCCCTTGTGTCTGTCTTTACTGTGGCCACCATGAGTTCCTTACACTGTGCAGACCACCCTCCCTCTGCCAGCCGCCCACATTAGGCTACCACGCTGTTGCAGTCCCCACTAAGTTAGGCCAGAATCGCTCTAGTTTTAAATTCAGCCGGGGCCCCCGGAGTAGATGTTGCCTGCTGTTTTGCCAGGATGCTCTGCCGGTTGTGAGTGAAACAGAAGTGCAGACGCTCCCTCTACTCTGGGCATCCCCTTTGGCGGTCTGAGTCCAGTAGTCGAGAGGGTCCGGTTTTCCATCCAGTTCCATGCTTCCATGGGATTATTGAACATGTGTACCGTCCCCTCATGATACACCTTCAACTATGCCGGGAAGAAGAGGGCATATTTAACCCCCATGGATGCCAGTTTCTGTTTGACCAAGTCAAACAATTGGTGAGCATTCTGCACTTCCTTGGTATAATCCGGTTGCCCAGAGCAATGCCAGAGGTTAAGATTCATTCTAAACCTTCCAGCCCTCACCTCTTTTGTTTTGCTATTGTCACCCCGAGTGGGACGGGTATGCCCAGACGTGGGTCCCTTGCCTGCTGGGCCTAGAGACCCAAGCTACTCCTCACTGATGACGCCCAACAAGGCTGAAACATGTCTGGGGATGCTTGTGGTCTCGTGCAGAAGGGAGGTAACCTAGCAGTTTGGGCTGGACTACCCCTTTGGGGGTGAGGCCAAGCCTGATTTGCATATGGTCTTTCCCCATCTGTAATGGCTTGGCAGGTGAAGAACGATGGTCTGGAGGGTTGACCAGAGCAATGCCAGAGGTTAAGATTCATTCTAAACCTTCCAGCCATCACCTCTTTTGTTTTGCTGTAATCCGGGAAAAGCCTGATCCTGTAGCTGTTATGTTATCGGGCAAGTTGCCTTTGCCATCTGCAGCAGGGCGTCCTAGCCCCTGAAGTTGAGAAGCCAAGCAATGATGGTGCGTGGGGGGGGGGGAGCCTGGGACTGGGCAGCTTGTTTGAATCCGGTGCGCCCTTTCAGTGGAGAAGAACTTTGACAGTTTCTTTGGGGCAAATGGGTCTGCCAGCCATTTCTCCAGAAAGAGCTTCATACTGCGGCCTTCCTCCCTCTCCAGCATCCCATGGATCCGCAGGTGGTTACGTCTGGATGTTCCCTCGCTGTCCACAGCTCTTCGCTCCAGCTGGGTGAGTTTTCGGGATGCTGCAGCCATTTCTTTTTCCAGGCGCCGTAAAGCGTTGAGTCGGAGATGCATTGCGCTGCCTCCCCGAACCTTGTTGAGATCTTCCATAGTCTCGTCTCAGAAAGGATACCTCTGGTGTAAGGCTGTCGTTTTCTGGCTCCCAGCGAGGTTCTAGACTTCTCAAAGTCCTTGAAGTCACTGTCCTTACACGTGTCACAATAATAATAATAATAATAATAGTAATAATAACACACCCCATCAGGGAATAAGACCAACAGATAGTTTTGCAAGGATAACAATGTTTATAAATAAAGAAAATGCCAGCAAAGAACTCTACTGCCCAAGAGCGCTCTGCCAAAAATTACACGGGCAACACATTATAAAAGACAATTGCATCATCAATGACGACTTTAGGCTACGGCAGATGTAATGTTGCTGGTTGGAGACCTATGGATGCGCCTGCTCCATAGGGGATGCCAGGCGCCTATTGGCCGTTGCTTCCCAGTCGATCTTGGTGCACGTGGGTCAGCTGGGCTCATCATGCGGTCAAGGTCCGTTCATGCGGGTGCAACATTTCTAACTATCAAAGTTAAACAGGACATGGTAATTCATAAATAATGATGAATACCTAAATGTCACATGCAAGGGGGTCCTTTGTAAAGAGGGAATAATATATTGACATGCCGACCTCCACATTCAGGGCTTCACTGATACCACACCTCCTGTACCCAGTGTCTTTTCTGGGGCTTGATCTACTATTTACCTTTTCTGGTGCTTCATGACACGAACAGATGTGTGTTGCTATTGAGATAATATATTGCTGCTCGGGATTAGGTTTGTGGTGGGTGTTCTGGAATGGCCAAGGTGCGGGGGTTAGATGTTTATCAGCATGAAAAGAATTGGGGTAGGGGTCAGGGCTTGGTGGGCTCTGGCCTGGCAGGGTGGAGGTTGGGGCACGAGCAGTTTAGTGGAAATGGATGGGCCTTTGTGCTGTGATCCGTCTCTGTCCCACGCTCTTCGCAGAACACGTTCTTTTAAAAACGATACTAGGTATTTGCAACATTGAGAGGGCAAGGAACAGATGAGCTGTCGTGGTAACAAGACTCGTGCAGAGCTGGCTTGGTTCCTCTGGGAGAGAGGCTGGGGTTGCAATTGCCACAGCCTCACAGAGTGGCGGTTTTTGGGCCTAGTAAAATATGGCATCTGGGCTTGAAACAAAATAGAGTCCTAATGCCAAGACACAGGCAATTTTATTAGTCTACTTCTACATATTATAGGGTTTGCATGCTTATAGTGGGGGAGGGGCATCCTCCCCCCTTCATCTCATTGGGGTCTATCCTGTCTAGGCGGTTGGGGAAGACCACTTCCTTCCCAACATTCCCCCCCTTTCGTTATTCCTACAGTAACAAATACCCTCCCCCAGTATTTCTTCGTTCATTGGCCCTTCGTTCTGCTTCCTCCCATGCAGGACTGCCTTTTATGGGCTCTGCACACTCCTCAAGCTCGCCCCACGTTGTGCATATTCTTCAGGGATACAGGTCATATATATACATCCCCCATCTAAGTCCACCCACAACTCTTTGTAGTTTTTAAGGTTCTGTGGTTGTGCAATAGTTGTGTGATAATTGTCCACCTCATAGCTGTGCTTCCTTAGTATCATGAGGCACCTTATTACTATTATTTCTATTACTGATAGTCACCATCATCATTGCACTATTAGGTACTGCCTTTGTGCAGCATCGGAGACCCAACTTGCACACACAAAAGATCAGCAGGAGGAACACGATGATACAGATCAGCATCTTCATCATTGTCCCCGGCCATGAGGGTACCCAGCCGAATGCCATGCTAAACCATTAATTTTTCTGCACTCTGGCTTCCTTCAATTTTGCGCCGAGTTCGTGCACTTCTGCTATCACGTGTGATAATGCCCTGTTTTCCGCATCCGCAGAAGGTGCGAACGTGCAGCATGAACTCCCGATCTTTCGGCAAACCTCACCCTCCATTGCTGTGAGGAGTTCGAGGACATTGCAGTTCTACATTGTCATTAGCCGGAGTGCTCCCATTTCTTCCTTGGATCACGTTGAACACCCTCCTCAGTGTCATTCACCAACTAGATCTGCTCCCAGCAGACAATCTGCAGCCACTTGCCATTTGCTCGTGCTTGGTGCTGGGCACAAGGGACGCAAAGAATGTTTCTGCTGAATTGAAAAAGTTTGTATTCACCTGGAATCTGGGTGAGGAGGTCAGATGACTCTTGAGACAGGTGGTTCGAGGAGCGCTCGTGCTCATGCCTTTCCTCCGATATTATACGAATGATGGGGGGTGGTGCTGTGGGTGGTGTCTCAGTTAGTCTTGGTGCTGTTTGTCCATCTGCAGTCACGGCTCCCCCCTTTAGGTGATCCTCTGGTACCACCAACAGTGCAGAATGTATTATTGCAAGAGCACAGTAGCCCCTCCAGGATGAGGGGAGGTGCAAATATGCCTTTTTGCCGCAAACTCAGTATTAGTCCATTAGTGCAGCAGTGCCCTTTCGGAGATCTGGGATGATGATGGTTCTGTTGCACTTTTTGTTAGAACCCTTGGATACTTTTCTTTAGCCATAGAAACACAGTTAATAATTTTCTTCTTGCTGTACCATGATTGGTTTTTCGAGGGCTGTGAAGCACGTTGGTTTTGTGATGGGTTCTGTCCATATTTCTGCACATGCCTTTTCCACAAAGTCCAGTTTTTCATCAGAGAGGCCACGGAGCCCTTCAGCCTTGGACATAAAGGTTGACTCTTGCCACTTGTTTTCCGCAAAGCTTGTGCCGTCTATAGCCAGAAATGACTATTTGAAGCAGTTGATGGCCTTTGATCCCTTTTTGCATTTCCTCTAGTCTGGTGGGAGGAGCTCCATTTTCACTGTGCATGCCTGGAAGGTGGCTTTATCCTACATGGTGCAAGGTGGATGAGACATTGTGACTCTACTAGGGGTACCTCCTGAGGCACTAAAACCTTGGGCGCCCTGGGTGCATGCAGTATTAAGGAATACACGTAGCAACTCCCATTGGTCGTTTGCCTTCCTGTTGCACTCATATCGGAGTACAAGTTGTTAGATTGCCGAGGATGGCGAAAGTCAAACACGTCATCTAACCCTAGGGTAGGAGTCATATTTAAATTGACGTGTTTTCCTTCTCTTTCTACTGTTATGCAAGAGTGATTGTCGTTTCCCTGCCAAGGTTCTGCATAGCCTGTCGTTGCATAGTGACTGTTGTACATTTGATGGTTATAACTGGACCATTAGGCTACTACACAGTGTGGATTGGGAGCCACTACATGCGGTACTCGTGGTGGTAGGCATTCTAGGTTGTTCACTGTACAGTTAGGGAACATCAGTATTTACGTCTACTTGTTGGTATGCCACTGTGGGGTAAATGGAGCCTGGCTTTGCATTGGGAGCTGGGGTGAGTAACACATAAAACATTTAATCAGACATTGAGGTAGACATCATATTAGGTTGTGAGGTAATTTGGTAAACTGTAAACATGGTAGGGGGTGGCAGCGTATTATTTGGTGCATCAGATAGACTGTCAGTTGCGTTAATTGCAAGTAAGAAAACAGTCAAGGTTACTTTTGTTGCATTCTTATGTAATGTAGTCAGATTCAAGGACACATTGCTGTTCCAGATCCCGTTTACCCCCTTTTTTTTATATGGGTGCCCCAGATAAGATGCTCCCAAATTTATCCCAAAACCCAACATTAAAACCGTGAACAATATAGCACTAAAGGGCAACCCGCACTGTTAACTGTATGCACAGGTTGTGCTTATTTTATCCCTATTGCTATCTATCTGAATAGTTTCATTGAGTGGCGTTAACTCCAGCATTGTCGCACCTATAGAAAAGGATAAAATGGGGTGGTCATTAATAACGCTTTAGATGGGGGGGGGGGGGTGTCTTTTTAAATATTTACATGAATTCTCCGCTTCATAAATAGGCATTTGAAACAGTCACCCAGGGTCACCTTCTGAGGTACCGCAGTGTTCGTTTGATCGTTGCCCTGAGTTTCCGGTGCTACGCTATAGTGTGCTTTTCTGACATTTGAGAGGTGAATCCAATACTGCAAGCCCTTTACTTTTGCAGCGAGTAGGATGCAGTAAATTACTTTATATGGACCATGGAACCTTGTGGAATTACACTTCCTAACGAAGCTGTGCACGTAAACTAGCTCTCCTGGCATTAAAGGTTGTGCTGGGCTATCTTTTGGTGCAGTTATTGTGTGTGTTTCACTGTCCGCAGTGAATGGGGGAGCAATTTGCTTTGCTATAGACCTTATTGCGCGTGTCAGCTGGGTGAGATATTCCTTAAATTTCGCTCCCAGCACTGTGGCTGTTCTGTGTGCGTCAGATGCCCTTTTCACTGGTGACAATGTCGTTTGCATACATCGACTAGTAACTATTTCATGGGGGGGGACAGATGGTGGTCCTTGCTAGGCTGTGTGCTCAGCTGAAACAGTGCTAGGGGTAGGCAGTATATCCAGTTTTCTTTAGGGAATTGCATAGTTTCGATAATCCACTTTTAAGGAAGCTATTTATTTTCTCCACCACCCAATTTGCTTGCGGGTGGTAAATAGAACACATTTTGTGTTTTATTCCCGTGTTCGCTTCGTGAATCTCGGTACGCCTCAACTCTTTGGAGTTTGCTGTTTTCAATTCTCGGTTTGTTGAACCTGTTTGGTTTTTTGTGAAGACCTGTTCGTGGCGATGTCTACTTCGTCTTCAACCCCGCGTCTGGGCTTCAAGAAATGCAGGGACTGTGGGTCCAAGATGTCGGTCACGGACTCGCACGACGCCTGCCTCTGGTGCCTCGGGGAGGCCCACGATACGGACTGTCGACTGCCAGTCGCTCACAACAAAGGCCTTGCGGGAACGCAAGAAGCAGCTGTCGGTAGGCCGGGTGTCTAAGCCCCGGAAGTCGAGGTCTGCGGGGCTTTCGACAGATGACTCGAGGGGCGACTCTCCGCGTCATCGTCGGAAGTCCAGTGGGTCTCCTTCCAGGAGTCGGTCTCGCCACTCCTCCGCCTCTTCGAGGCATTACCGGAAGCGCCGGCATCGGTCGCCTTCCCAGTCCTCTTCCGAGGACTCCGCCCGTCGGCGGGTCGCTTATCCCTCCATGCAACCGACACCGGAGGAATGGGCTTCCTTCGGGAAGCAGATGCTAGCGATTCTTGAATCGCAGGGCACCAGTCCGTCCGTGCCTCCGAGTGGGGTCAGTCGGCACCGGTCGAGAGACACCGCTCGTACGCCTTCGGGCTCGGATGGTCGGCACGGCTCGCGGGAGAGGTCCCGCTCGGACAAGCGTAGCCGTTCTCGCCATGCCCGTTCCAGGTCTCGGCGCTCGCGAGACCGCGTGATCCTGTGCAGTTTTCGAAGAAGACGTCGACGCCTGTGGCGCCGAGGTTGTCGACGATTTCTCTCAAGGCTCCGCCTCCGAGGGGGTCGTCGACGCAGTCAGCGCCTAGGTCGTCGAGAGACAAGCTCGGAGCTCTGGCTTCGAGGCCTGTGTCGACGGCGCCTAGGTCGTCGAGAGACATGCTCGGAGCTCTGGCTTCGAAGCCTGTGTCGCGGCCGATGCTGGCGGCGCTGCAGCTGACGTCGACGCCGATTCGCTCGACGTCGATGCCTTTTCTGTCGACGCCGGCGCCGACTCATTCGGCGCCCTCGACGCCTTTCGAGGCGGTGGTGTCGGAGGGGCCCCGTGGCAGGGGATTAGCCCCTAGGAAGGCTCTGGCTAAGGTCAGGCACTGCTTTGGTCCCCAGGGGTCTTCCTCTCCCCGCCTGGAGTACATTTCAGAGGGTGATGAAGGCTCTGATGATGGCTTGGTTCCGGTTACGGTTCCAGATGAGCTTATCTCGGGCCATTGCCAGTTTGATGACCTGAGGCAGTCGCTGCATGATGTTGCAGTGGACTGGACACCTCTCCGGAGGTGGAGTTTTGTAGGCCGGAGCCTGGCACTCATGCCGATTCTTCATATCGGCGCCTTATGTCTCTGGTCACCGAGTACTTGGGTTGGTCTGCTCCCCCAGGGGAGTTCGTTCAGGATGATCTCACGGACATCCTTGATCTTGGTCCCCCCCACTGACCCGGTTTTGCCGTTTCATATGGCTCTGCAGAGAAGGGTGGCGGCGGCTTGGACTGCTCCGGAGAGTCTCCCAGCAGCGGGCAAGTCTTTGTCGCGAAAATACCATCCAGCCAGTAGCGACCCCTGCTACTTGTCTAGGCACCCCACTCCGGAGAGTTTGGTGGTGCAGGCGGCTACGGCCCCGGCAAAACAGGCGTCTTATTCCACCATCCCTCCAGATAGGGACGACAAACGTTTTGACGGCTGGGCGAAGAAAGTGTTTTCTTCAGGGGGTATGGCGCTTCAGGCGGCCAACTCCATATGTGCCTTGTCTCGTTTCACACACACTCTGTGGAACTGTGTTGCATTAGCGGCTGAACATTTTCCCGAAGGGGACGAATGGGATGGTTTCCTTGCTATGGTTCAGGATGGCAAGGATGCCATGTGTGAGGCCGTTCAGTCGGGTTTGGACTTGGCAGATTGTGTCAGCCGGTCCATGGCGGCGAGCACCGTAATGCGCAGGTTTGCGTGGTTGCGGAAGTCTGGGTTCGCTCCTGATGTGCAGTCCTGGCTCCTCAACATGCCCTTTGACGGTGAACACCTTTTTGGCAGCAAGGCTGACGAGAGCCTTGAGAGGTTGCAGACCTCCAAAGCTGCAGCGAAGTCGTTGGGCGCTGCAATTTCGCCAACCTCCGCCTTTTCGTCCTAGGGGACAGCAATGGAGGGGAGGTTCCTTTCGCTATTACTCATCCTTCAGTAAAGCGAGGGGAGCTAGCAGTCAAAGAGGCCATCGTAAGAGTGCCAGAGGTGGAAACTAAGGTACTCGAGGTGCCAAGGCCGCTCGGGCAGTTGCCTCTTTGCCCTCAGGCAACGCTGCAGCCACTACCACTCAGTCATGAGGCCAGGTCCCATGGTTCGCCGGTTGGGGGAAGGCTGGCGCAGCATCTTGTAGAGAGGCAAGCCATTACTTCGGATGTGTGGGTTCTGGAGATCATAACCCATGGCTACTGTCTTCCTTTTCGGCAGAGGCCTCACGACAATCCACCAGGGAACCTCTCTTTGAAGAGTCCGGATCCGTTTCTTGCGCAGGAAATTCAAGCCCTGCTGGAGAAAGGCGCCATAGAACTTGTGCCTGTAGCGGAGAGGAACAAGGGATGGTATTGCCCTTATTTTTTGATTTCGAAGAAAGACGGGGGATTGAGACCCATCATGGACTTGCGCGGTTTGAACAAACTCCTCAGGAAGGACAAGTTCAAGATGGTGACTCTTTCTCAAGTCCTCCAGGCCCTTCAACTTCAGGACTGGTTGGTGTCTCTCGACCTCAAGGATGCTTACTTCCATGTGCTGATTCATCCCAGGCACAAGAAGTACCTGAGGTTCGCGGTTGGCGACTCGCACTTTCAGTTTCGGGTCCTGCCGTTCGTATAAACCTCTGCCCCGAGGGATTTCACCAAGCTCATGGTGGTGGTGGCAGCGCATCTCAGGAAAGGGGGGATTCACGTCTACCCCTACCTGGACGATTGGTTGATCAGGGGGAGCTCTCCCGAGCAAGTCCTGGATCATCTGTCCGTCACCTGCCACTCCCTTCACAGGCTGGGCTTCTCCCTCAATTTAAAGTCCCATTTGACACCAACGCAGCGGCTCCAGTACATCGGAGCAGTGCTCGACACGTCCCTGGGGCAGTGTTTTCCTCCCCAGGTGAGGGCTCTTCACATTCAGCAGATGGTGAACAAGTTTCAATTTGCCCAGGATCTCCCAGCGTCCGAGTTCCTGAGACTGCTCGGCCTCATGGCATCCTGCATTCTTCTGGTGCCAGAGGCTCGTCTGCGGATGAGATCTTTGCTGTGGGCACTCAAGCTCCAGTGGTCTCAGTCCTCCGGCAGGCTGTCGGACCCTGTTCAGGTGCCCCCCTCGGTAGCCCAGGACCTTCTGTGGTGGGCCGTCGAAGGCAATCTGATGAAGGGGGCCCCATTTTGGCTGCCCTGGCCGGAGGTGACGATCGTGACGGACGCATCCCTCACGGGATGGGGAGCTCATGCCAACGAGTTGGCAGTCAGCGGTCGTTGGTCTCCGTCAGAGTCCAGACTCCATATCATGGAGCTGGGGGCCGTCAGGCTAGCCCTGAAGGCTTTTCTGCCGACTGTGCGTGGAAAGAGTGTCCTGATTCTAACGGACAACACGGTGACCATGCACTACCTCAACAAAAAGGGGGGGGGGTCAGGGTCACTTCCGCTGTGCAGGGAGGCGATGCAGCTCGAGTTCTGGGCCATCCAGCAGGAAGTTTCGATCTCGGCTGTTCATCTGTCCGGAGACGACAACGAGACGGCGGACGCTCTGAGCAGGCAGAGCACTATCTCTCACGAGTGGGAGCTGGCTCAGGAGATTCTCCTGGAGATCTTCGCCCTTTGGGGGACCCCTCATGTGGATCTCTTCGCCTCCAGTGTCAACCGGAAGTGCGAAAGGTTTTGCTCGCAGGAATTTCCTCCAAAAGGAGCCTTAGGAGATGCGTTCGTGGTGGAGTGGTCATTCCCACTGCTGTACGCGTTTCCTCCAGTCCCCGTCATCCCGCAAGTACTGCGGAGGTTACGGAGGTTCGGTTCTTGGATGATCCTCATTGCTCCGGCGTGGGCCCGGAGGACGTGGTACTCGGACCTTCTCCACTTGTCCATCTGCCCTCCACGTCGTCTTCCCTACCAAGACGATCTGCTCTCACGGGAGGGGGGTCAGGTTCTCCATCCAGAGGTCAGATCCCTCAACCTTCACGCTTGGCTTCTGAAAGGTTGAGGTATAAGGATTGGGACCTCCCTGAAGACATGATGGAGGTGTTGCTCTCGGCCAGGCGGCCGGCAACAAAGTCTCTGTACCGTTGCCGTTGGAGAAAGTTCTGCGACTGGTGCAGAGTTAAGAATGTGGATCCTTTTGAATGTGACATTCCCATGGTTCTGTCTTTTTTGCTTTCTTTGGCCCACAGGGGCTTGCAAGTGGGGACCATTAAAGGTTGCTTGGCGGCGCTGTCTATATTTAAGCGCTTGTCTTCCTATTTTAAAATTCCTTTAATTTCGCAGTTTTTGAAAGGGCTCACTAATGGGTTCCCTCCGTCACCTTTTCTTGTGCCCGGTTGGGATTTGAACCTTGTTCTTAAGTTTCTTATGGGTGCTCCGTTTGAGCCTTTACATTCTTGCCCTTTGAGGCTGTTGACTCTGAAAACTGTGTTTTTGGTTGCGGTTACATCCGCTCGCAGAGTAAGTGAGTTACAGGCACTTTCAGTTAAGCCACCCTTCACTGTGTTTCATAAGGACAGGGTTGTCCTTAGAGTGCGTCCTTCTTTTCTTCCGAAGGTGGTTTCAGAATTTCATTTGAGCCAGAAGATTGTTCTTCCGGCGTTCTATCCTCCTCCACATCTTGGTAAGGAAGAGGAGAGGCTCCATAGGCTTGATCCTAGGAGAGCGGTGAGCTTTTATATTTCGCGCATGTGCCGGGTCAGAGTGGACGATCAACTTTTCATTGGTTACGCTGGAAAGCATTTGGGACAAGTTGTGACGAAACAAACTGTCTCGTTGGATTATTTTAGCTATCTCCGAGTGTTACCGCTTGGCGGGTAAGGATCCTCCGGCTGCCTTGCGGGCCCATTCTACCAGGGGAGTGGCTGCGTCTACTGCCCTGCAGAGGGGAGTTCCTATTAGTCACATCTGTGATGCAGCCACCTGGGCTTCAGTACATACTTTTGTACGTCACTACTCCCTCGATTCCATCAGAGGGCAGGCTCTGGCCTTTGGCAAGGCAGTCCTCTATTCCGCAATTTGATTGGGCTTGCTAAATTTGTGTTCTAAATTCTTTTTCACCTCCTCGCTTTGTACTTCTTTGGGAGTCTGTCATAGATATGCAATACGTCGGAGTACCCAATCCCCTCGAAGAACAAGTTACTTTCTTACCTGGTAACGTTCTTTCGATGGGATGGTCCGACGACGTATTCCATATCACTCCCTCCCTGCCTTCCCCGCTGCAGAATCTTTTGCAATTGCAGCTTGCGTTCCGCAAGGCCTTGTGTGTCTGACTGGCAGAAAACTGGTCGCACACGTTCTGGGAAAAAACTATAACTGAGGCTATGGGCGTTGTGCGTCCTACTTATCACATCGGGTGACGTCGGCCGTCGGAGGAGGTCCTCTGGGACGGCGCATCGACGTCATCGACGCAGAACGCAGACGCCAAAGATTTTCCGAAGCAGCACAGCTGTGGACATTACCTGTCCTAGTATGGAATACGTCGTCGGACCATCCCATCGAAAGAACGTTACCAGGTAAGAAAGTAACTTGTTCTTTTGGATCCTCCCCTTTACTTGTTAAAATCCATTCTGCACTCATTGGTATTGGGAGGTATGCAGCTTCTTTTGCTGCCACATCTGCGGCCGCATTTCCTAAAGAAATTTCCTCTTCGTTGCGCGTGTGTGCCTGGCACTTTACAATTGCTACTACAGAGGGTTCTGCAGGGGCTTAAATCAATTTATTCAGTAGTTCTGCATGTTGTACCGGGGACCCATCAGCTCTCCTAAATCCCCTCCTTCATTTTGATAGCCCAGCATGTACCGTTGTGGTTACATATGCAGAGTCTGAATATATTGTCAGTGCGCACCCTTTTGCTGCGTGAAGAGCCTCAATCAAAGCTATTAGCTCTGCTGCTTGTGCGGACTAGTGCATGGATAGGCGTTTCCTAATCGGCATTTCATATTCTCCATCCTTACCACTACTGCCCCTACATGTTTTTCACCCGTTTCTTGTCTTGGTCAATGGACGCTGACCCATCAACGAAGAACACTTCTCCCTCCTCTAGTGCATGTTCTGTTGCCTTTGGGATGTCATCACCTTCTCCCTTGTATGTGGCACAGTCATGCTCTTGCATATCTTGGACAGTGCATGGTTCTGTAAGGAATGTAGCTGGGTTTACGGTTTTACATCTCACCACATGAATATTGGGGATTGAGAAAATTATCTCGTATGCTGAAGCTCTTTGTGTTGTGAGGGTGGATTTTGATCTTTCTAGTATCGCAAACGTGGAGTGTTCAACGTACAGGGTGACGGAGCACCCCATAACAATTGTTGAGCTCTTTGCAATAGCAAAGGCAGCTGCTGCAAAAGCCAGTTAGCAAGCAAATTGACCCTGCATTACTGAATTGAGGGTGCCACTGTAATAGGACAGGGGTTTGTGACCCATGGAGCTTTTTTGGGTCAGCACTGCTCGTTACGCAGAATCCTGTGCAGTTCCCTTGGAGAACACTGCAATAAGATTAAGACTACAGGAGTAAGCAGTAAACCCAATTGGTAGCAGTCTGCACCACCCAGATTTACCTGGTAGCTGTGGCTGAGCAGTCGGACTTCTCTCAGGATTAGTAGGGCAGTATACAGAGGATACTCAATAGGGCTAAAAACACAGTAGAGCAAGCAAACACTGACCAGAGCTTGGTATCAAAAGTATATATTTTTTTTATTTAAAACACACTTTAGGAAATACACTAAGCACTATAGATCAAAGCAAGTTCAGACACAATCAGAAAAGTATACACACTTCCCTTAATAATTATTAGACAAGTCTAGGTCAAAACACTACTATTTGTAAAAACAGATGTGAGCGCGTAACTTGGATGGCACTCCAATAAAAGTTAAAGGGAGAGAAAAAGGCAGGCCATGAAAAAAAACAGTTCCCACACTTTTTAAAAAAAATTTTTTTTATTGAATATAGCTGAAAAATCAATTTTTTCAATATTTAACAAATTCATAAACATCCCAACACTTTTCTAAGACCACAGCAAGTTAGTGAAGGCAGAGTCTACTGTAGAGCCAAAGTTCATAGGCCAGGCCCACTTTAAATGGAGCAAGGTGGAATGTGCCCAAGATCACACAGTTTGAAATGCACTGAACTCTTTGCAAAAATGTTCAAAAGAGGTTGGTTTGATGCGAAAGGTAAAGTTAGAAGGTCTGGGGGCCAACGAAGTTGGACAGCCAAGGATTTAAGGGTCACCTTTAGCAAACCGTGGAAAGGGAGGCCAGGTGGAACACAGTACCTTTAAAAGTGAGGAAGCTCCAGCGGTGGCAGTTGTTCCTGGCAGTGGGTGCAGTTCGTGGTTTCGACCAGGGGAAGAGAAGATCTCGTCGGGGAGGAAACTTGGAGTCGCTGAACTGCCCAGAGAAGAAACCAGCCGTGGAGTTTGTTCGGTTAAAAGGTGCGTTCCTTTTATTCGCGGTCGCAGTGGTGAAGCTTGGCTATCCGGCCGCCGGGGTGCTTGGCACTGGCGATTCGACCAAGGGACGTCCTGGAAGGCGAATGGCGAACTGGTTGTTCGCACCAGCTCAAAGGGAGAAGACTCTTACAGCAGAAGATCTTCTCTTGTCGTCGGGAAAGTGGTGAGGTCGTTGTAGCAGGGCTCCACCGGTGGTGTCGTCGTTGCAGATGGCTCAGCTTCTCCCCTCTTTGGATTTCTTAGGTCCTTTGGCGACTTCTGAAGTTCCAGTCCCAAAAGCCATGCTTTTATGCAGAAAACTCCCCATTCAACAGCCTAGCTGTCACTCATACATACTAAGTGATGAGCCGGGCGGCTCGCCACTGGGCCAATCGGAACAGAGTGCGACTTGGGTTGCTAAGGCAACGCAGTCCAGGGTGCCAATTCCCCCACCCACACATCCTGTGGAACCCAGGCTGAGCGGCACCAGTTGGAGGGCTTCTGTGGAGAAGCCTGCCAAAAAGTGGAACAAAGGGCCCGACCTTGGTTGGAGTTGGAGACGGACACAAACGCCATTTTGGAAAAGAGTTCTGGCGAAAAGGCCCAACCGGTGATTTTATATTAAATAAGTAAACCGGCGGTATCTTTAACATTGCACCAAAAAAGTGGTGCGTTTTAAAATCAATGGGAAAATCCCATGTGAAATATTTTGCGTGGTAACCACTGCCACCAGCCAGAAACTCAACAAGGTGGGACTGGACCGTGCCCCCTTGGAAACAGACCCAGCGGCAATCTAATTAACCCCTTCCAGTACTTCCACAATATGATGGTTTGTACTGGTTCTGTTCACAATTTTGGACTAATAAAGCCAATGGTGACTTTACATGCCCTGCGAGACAGTAGTCAGTCCCAGGGTATGGAGTCTATGTTTGGGGGTCACTATGACACCCCTGTGTTACTGCACTGAGGGTGCTGTGTAACACATTGTTAGGCAGAAACCTGTGCAGTTCCCTCTGGGACCACTGCAAAAGTTTTAAGTCTACCAGTGTTTGCAGTAAACCCACTTGGTAGCAGTCTGTACCACACAGATTCACTGTGGTAGCTGTGGCTGAGCAGTCAGACTTCCCTCAAGAAGAGTTAGGCAGTATACAGAGAATACATAATAGGTACAGAGGCACAGTAGCACAAGCAAACACTGACCAGAGCTAGGTGTAAAAGTATAAACTTATTTATTAAAGGCACACTCATAAATTACACTAGCACATTGGAAAAGGTAAGAAAGTCAAACACAGTTACTATTACTCATATGTACATCCCTAATCATTTGTTGGACAATTCTAAGTTAACCCCACTTATTTCCAACCAGAGGTGAGCGCTTAACATTAGATGATACTCCAACAAGTATTACCAAAAGGGAGGGAAAAGGCAGAAATAAAGAGAGCAGTAAGGTAAAACACTTTTCACATAAGGTTAGCAAAGACAGTCAATGGTGGAACAAGGAGAATTAGTTCGGGGCCCGCTTTAGAGGGAGCCAGGCGAAAAATGTGCCCAAGATCACACAATGTCATCAGTCTTTGCAGGTGAGAGAAAAGGCTTTACTACGGTTCTGAAAAGTTTAGTTAGGGTGTCCCAGGCCTACCCAGGTTCGAGAGCCGAGGGCTAAATCTACCCCGTACAATCGGTGGCAAGGGAGGCCGGGCGGAACACAGTACCTTTTTAAAAGTGGAAAGATTCCTCCAGCGGTGGTAGTCGTTCCTGGTAGTGGGTGCAAGTCACGGCGTCGTCCCGAGGAAGAGGTGATCTCGACGGGGAGGAAGGCTGCAGGTCGTTGCACTACCAGGGATGAGGCCAGCCGTGGAGTTCTCCGGTCATAAAGGATTTTTACCCCTCTTTCGCGGTTGAGGTAAAAAGTGGTATCCCGGTTGCCGGGGTGCTTGGCACAGGCAAGGCGGCCACGAGATACTTCGGGACGGCGAAAAGAAGGCAGCAACTGGTTGTCCCCACCAGTTAAGGGAAGAAGACTTTCCGGCGGGAGATCTCCTCTGTCGTCGGGAAAAGTGGTGAGACGGTTCTGCAGGGCTTCACCGGTGGTGTCGTCTTGGCAGGTCGGCTCGGCTTCTCCCTCTTCGGCTTCTTAGGTCCTGTGGCGACTTCTCAAGAACCAGTCCCAAAAACCCTGCTTTTATGCAGCAAACCCCCATTCATACAGCCTAGCTGTCACTCAAACATGCTAAGTGGTGAGCGGGGTGGCTCACCACTTGGGCCAATCACACTAGAGTGCGACATGAGTTGGCAAGGCAACTCAGTCCAGGGTGCCTAAACCCCCTCCCACACCCCCTGTGGTACCCAGACAGAATGGCACCACTTTGGAGGGATGCTGTGCAGAAGCCCGCCAAAAGTGGAACAAAGGCTCGACTCGGGTTCAGGGTTACTGAAGTGAACCTAGACGCCATTTTGGCGGCGAGTTCTGGCAAAAAATCCCAACCGGTGAATTTATATTAATTAAATAACCCGGCGGTATCTTTAACGTTGCACCAAAAAGTGGTGCATTAAAAACAATGGGAAATCCCATTGGGAAATATTCTGGTGGAATATTTCCGTGGTATCCACTGCCACCAGCCAGAACTCGGCGAGGGGGGACGGGACAGTACCCCCTCGACAACAGACCCAGGGGCAATCTAATTGCCCCTACCAGTACTTCCACAGTAAGATGGTTTGTACTGGTTAAGTTCTTAAGTTAAGACTAGTAAAGTCAATGGTAACTTTACAGACCCAGGGAGACAGTAGTCAGTCCCAGGGTGTGGAGTCTATGGTTGGGGGTCTCTAGGACACCCCTGTGCTACTGCACTGAGGGTGCGGTGTAACACATATTCAAAAAACCAATGATGGCCTATGGGGAAAATTACCCCCTAGCCCATAAGCACATAGCAAGTCACAGAAACACTCAAGTCATGTCCAAGAGTGAGGGTAAAAGAGTCTCACTCTTGGCAGGAGAAAAAAATAAACCCCAAAAATCCAGCAAAGCTGCTGGGGGACTCAATAGGTTACGAAATTCAGCCTAAACAGAGAATTCTTCCTAACACACATACACTAAAACCGATGATACCCTATGGAGTAAAAGACCCCATAGCCCATAAGCACACAGTAAGTCAAACAGATACCTTAAATCATGCCCAAGAGTGGGAGGAAAAGAGTCACTCTTAGCAGGAGAAAAAAAACAAACCCCAAAAATCCAGCAAAGCTGCTGGGGACTCACTAGGTTTGGGAAATTAGCCTTATAAGAGAATTCTCCCTAACACTGCTGTCATGTGGGTACCATTGGAGTGCGAGAAGAGATACATTTCCTCATCATAAGCCGGTGTGGCTAGTACTGGGGCGGTAGAGAGTCTCTCGTTGAAAGCTGTTTGCATCTCAGCTGTCCATGCTATATGTGCTTTTTCTTTCTGGGCTTCTTTTAGCCCTTGTAGGAGAGGCCGTGTATGCTGCATAATTTAGGATCTACGCTCTACAGTAATTGCAGAGTCCCAGAAACGTCTGCATGTCTTTCACTGTGTTTGGTTTGGCAGAAGCGGGCACTGTTGCTGCTCTATCTGGAATTATTCTTTTGCCATCTTTTGAAATCAAGTGGCCCAAGTACAGGACCTCTGCCAGACAATACTGCCGTTTTTCTTATCTACCTTGTACCCTTTTTGTGTAATGAGTTGGAGAAGGGCCATGGAATCTTTTTGACAGCTTTCCTCGCTCTCACTGCAGACTAATAGATTGTCAACATATTGAATGAGGGTACTCGGAACTTGAATATTGCCAAGATCTTTGTGCACTATCCTATTAAATATGCTTGGACTCTCACAATAGCCCTGGGGCAAACAGTCTGCATACTCCCTCCCCCCCCCCGGGTAAAGGCTGTGGGATGCTGTTACTCTGGGTCGAGGGGCACCGAGAGAAAGGCGTTTTTTAAGTCCACTACTGTACAGTGGGTGGCCTGTTTTGGTATGCTGCACAAAATGGAGGCAGGATTTGGAACAAGAGGGAACTCTTTTTGGACAGCATCATTGAGGGGGTGAAGGTCCTGGATCATACGCCAACTCCCCCCTGTCGCTTTCTTAATGGGGTACACAGCTGTATTGCATGGAGAGTTTGAGTGGACAATTATACCTTGATGTAGAAGTGCTGTGTCTCTTGAATCCCTTCCTCAGCCTCTCTGGACAAGTGGGTATTGTTTCACTCTGGGTAGTATTTGTAGAGGACTGGTAGGGGGTGATCTCTACTTCTGCTCTCTATATGGTAGAGGGGAGGCACAGAGGACCCCAGCCTAGATTCTCTATTCGGTAGCTATGGTCGAGCAATCATGGCCTAGCTTCTCAGGAGGTGATGCAGTCTGGTTCTTAAGTACAGTGTAGTCCCCAAGCCCCCACAAAGGAATGTCCACACACTGTATTGGTTAGAACACAGTCTTTATATAATCAATATTCAAGGTTATGTACACTTATCATAATTACTCACTTTGTACTTAGGAAAATCAATGGCAAATATATACAATTCTAAAGTGGTACCACCCTTTGTATTAGATCTCATTAAAGTGCATCAACAATACTGTAACAATGTCACACAGATCAATAGAGTGAAACCAGCAATAGAGAGAGGAGAGAAAATAAGATGGTTGAGCAATAGGCAGAATACTGGCCCCTACCACTAGACAGTCCTGTGTGGAGATCCCCCCACCTGGGCAACCTGTAAAATAGAGATATAGCACAAGCCCAGTCCATATATTGTTCTGCAAGTCTTATTCCCTCCTATAATGTTTTTACCCCCCAATGTACCTGGTGGAGTCGAGTTCTTCGAAGAGGTGTCGACAGATCCTTCTTGAGCGACCCCCTTTCAAGCGGGAGTCACGGATCGTCGAGAGGCGTCGAGGAACTCGGCGTTCGGCGGCGGGGAATCGACGGCCCTTCTTGAATGCCTTCCCTTTCAAGCGGGAGACACGGGGCGTCGAACGTCCATCGAGGAACTCGGCGTTCGGCGTCGGGGAATCGACGGCCCTTCTTGAATGCCTTCCCTTTCAAGCGGGAGACACGGGGCGTCGAACGTCCGACAACAAACAAGGTAGAACGCCGTCGATGAGGCGGCAGCTTCGATCCAAGCGGTGCTCGTCGACGACGGAGCGTTGGCGTCTTGCAAGGCAGAGGCGTGCGGGGCACCTCGATGACAATTGTTCTGGACCGCAAAGATTGTGGAGACGGGGGCCCGGCAAGGGCGTCGAGTCGTTCGAGTCTTTGTGGTCTTCGGGTGGCGGGAAACCCACCGGCAGGTTTCTCCTCGGCGCGTTGGTCGTCCTCGACTTTCTCCGGCAGGATAAAGCGGTCGACGGTGCGGACGAGGGAGTCCTTCGATTCAAATGTTCTTAGGCAAGGAGCGGACAGCTCCGGTCGTCGGCGGCACGGCGTCAAGTGGTTCCCACGGCTTGGCAACACAACTTCGACGGGCCTCAAGCGGTTACACAGACCTGCGAACCCTGGTCGATGGCAATGGACTTCGACGGCGGCGATGTCAGAGTGCTTCACTTCGATCTCCTCGGCGGTCCCGTCTCGGGTCGGCAGCCTTTCGAGGGTCTGTCTTCCAGGGCGAAGATGGAGCGGTGCTTGATGGTCCCTCGGAGCACGGGAAGAGGGCGCCTTACCAGGTCCTCTCTCGGGTCAGTCTTCGACGATTTCGGCAGCCTTCGGATCGGTCAAAGCAAATGCAGCAGCAAGTCTTCTTCTTCCAGCTGGGCGTCGAGGATCAGCAGTTCCAGTTACTCTTGAGTGGAGACTCAGCTTCTGAACGCTTCTGAACAATTACCAGTGGTGAGAGGTCCCCAGATATACTATTCTGTCTCTCATCCACACTGCTGGCACACACTCAGCAGCCAATCATACAGAAGGGCATTCATGCAGTCAGTCAGCCAATCGGGCACACAGTGCATTCAGGCCACACTCCTCCCTTTCAGACACTCACAACAAGGAATGTGGATTGGGACAAGTACCCAGCCATTCAACACTACACACTGCATTCAGGCCAGTTTCGGGCAGGGCTGTCTCAGTCTTTCTCTCATGCCAGAAACCAGACAACCACAACAAGGAGTGTATATTGGTCACACACTCCATTCACCCAGGTCCCACCCACAGGAGGTACCCACAACATACAGTCACTCGGAAGGCTCCAGTCAGTCTAGCTGGGCCTTCACAGCAACACCATATATGGAACTTCCACCCAACAGCCAGTCGGGGGGGAAGGGACAGAGTCAGGGCTTCCCAGGACTTTGGGAAACAAGGTAACAGGCAATAGAAAGCAAGAGGCCACAGGGGCCATCTTGTTTCCTATCAGGAATCAACTGATCCCAATGGCAGGGCCTGGGTATCCCAAAATGGAGGACACCCAGAGCACCTGTCAAATTCAGCATGGAGCTGCCACCAGCCCATACCCTGCTCTGTGGGCCACCCACAGGTGCCCAAAAACATACACTAGGGGCACAGGGTTGTACCCCTACCCATGGGTGCCATAAGGGTATCCCATGGGTCTGTTCACCAAACCAAAAGAGAGAGCTGCACTGCCAGGAGTCCCACATGGACTCCTGGGCAGAAAACACGACAGAACACACGATAAAAAGCAGTAAAGGACAAGGATTCAGAGGCCCTGTCCCTCTGATGCATTTCCAGCATCACAGTATTGTTCCTGGCTTGAGTGTTATTTTTACAGAGGTCACTTCTCTCAATCCTACATCATGGGGGTTGGTGGTCCACAGGTGGGTTGGGACTTGTTGCACTTAGGATAGCCAAAGACCCTCGGTTTGAGCGTCTACCCTGCACACACAAGGGTACATATGCAGATGACTGCCTTGGACAGACGGTCACTCGGGTAAACCCAGATCAGGAAATTACATTTGCTCTGCCGAGCTCATTATTTGAAAAGCAAATGTTATTATTTTATTATAATAAATACAAGCATTTTAAAACTATCACAACTAATTGTTATTTCGAGGACATTATATATTTCTGAAAATAAATTGCAAAGAAAAACATATCTGACCGTTGATCTCATGTGCACTGCATCAAATCAATGAATACTCCCAAATGAGTTTATTTTGGTAAAAGAAGTTCATAAAACATCTTGCAAAAACAATAATACATTAGAATGGGATACAAAACAAGAACATGGATATCCCATCATCATAGATAATGGGTGGGTGCAATTCCAAAAAACATACTTTTGTTTTTCTTCCTTTTATTCTGTTATTTTTTTGCTATAACCACCAGACAAAGGTCCGCACCATCAAGACACACAATCCCTCTGCAACTATATATGGTTATAGCGCGTTCTTTATAATAGTGGTGGTGGTAACTGCTAGATAGAATTTCCATCTTGTGTGTAATTCTCCCCACTTAGTGAGCCCAGCACCTTTTGTGTAACTATTGGATTCTTGTCTGACTCGCCTGAATGAGTGTGAACCCTTTTCCTCACTCATTCGTTCTTTTCTGTGACTCTGAGAACCCTTTTTGTTTCTCTTGATGAAGCCCGCTTTCCTCCATCTTTTTATGGCATCTGTATATTCCATTGCAGCACACAGCCCCTTGTGCAGTGTTGCGTGTTGCTGGAAGCTCCTTGAACTTTCCTCTCTGGTTTTCCTGTATTTTCCTGTGCTAACTGTTGGGACAGTTTTTCTGAAGTCCAACTAAGGCCTTCATTAAACCATACAACTGAGACAGTACAAAACCCCACTCTTAGTTTAAGGCTGTACCACCTGAGTATTTGGTAGTGTAGACCGAGCTGCCAGGCTTATCTTAGGAGGGAGAAAGGGCTGTAGGAAAGTACAAAGAACCTGTAACCTACAAATGGTTCAACAGAAACACTTGCACCCAGAAGTATTCTAAAAAATAAAGATGCATTATAAACACAAGCAGGCCAAGGTAAATCCTGAGGTAAATAGAATCTTAAACACAATATTAAAACATAACACAATGCTGACGGTACACAGACCAAAGCATATGCCTTGTTCAGAAGAACAAACAGTAATTCTAGTTAAGTTAGTCCCAATTATACATATTTAGAATAGAACACACCTATTCAGGGGGAGTAAACCCACAAGTTACTTTTAGACTACGTTCAGGAATTCAAGGTTAGTAGACCCTGTCAGTCATGCAGTGACATTCAGTTAACAAATCACTTGGTAAACCAACCCTGTTACCAGGATACTTTTCTGACTAATGGAACACAAATTCATGGAACAGTATGAACCTATAAGTACATTCAGGATAACCCTTAGTTATACTAGGTGGGTAAGACCTTATGATTTAATACTGTATTGGTTGCTTTTCGGATCAGTGGAACACAGACTAAGGTAAGCAATAACTATTTTAGGATTGCACAAAGCAGACCACGGTCAGCTAAACCCACAGTACACTTATTCAGAATGGCACACAAGGTAGGTAAAACCCAAGCAGACTTATTGTAGGCAGGCTTTACCAGCAAGTGAGGGGAAGCAAAACTCAGTTGGGGAACCTATACATTCATTTCCTAACAGGAATAGTAAAGTGAAGCCAACAGTGTTACTTTTGTGAAGAGGGGCCTCCTATTCACAGGTAAGTAAATTAACCCTATATATTTTTAGGTATGGCGGAACACATTCTTAGGTAAAAACATTTGTAACTGCTCATAATTCAGAGGGACAATTGCCAAACCAACTTTTATAAGTAAGTAACTTCAACATTTGTTACATTTTTCTAGGCAAAAGGCCTAAACCTTTAAGTCCTTCACTATTCTTGAAGCAAGAGTTTTCTCAGTGGCAGAAGGGGTCAATAGTGGACCCCTGCTGCAGGTAAGTGTGCGCCCCAGAGACCCCATGTGCACCCAAAATACTAAAATGTGCTCCCTCCCTTGCCCATTCGCGTCCCCCTGCTCCCCGCTTCCTGGATGCACTGTAATCCCGCGATCCCATTGGTCCTGCTATCCCCAGTGCCCAGCCACAACGTGCTGCTTGCCCCCCAGGCCTCCATTTCGTGGACCCCTGCCCCAGGTGAGTGTGCTCCCCAGAGACCCATGTGTGCCCAAAATACTAAAATGTGCCCCCTCCCTTGCCCATTCGTGTCCCCCTGCTTCCTGGATGCACTGTAATCCCACCTGCCGAGCCCGCCCCGCGACCCCATTGGTCCTCCCGACTGGTCTTTAACTGGCCCTCCCAGGACAGCCCTCTGCCCGGCAGCCCCGCGGCTAAAGACCCAGAGGCAAAGGACGGCTCCAGATCGTATCTGCAGGTATCAGCAGGAGAAGCAAGAAGCCAGCAATAAGTAAGTGTGGCAAGGGCAGGGACAGAAGCAATTACTTCACGCCATACTACCCTACCACTCAACCCTAGAAACCAAACTATTGTAAAAATGTGCATAACGTGGTGCAATTGCACTTAAAAGGCCGCCTAATAGCATTGCTGTGATACTGTTGCATCGAGAAAGTGTGCCTAAAAGCGTATCCGTAGTATAGTTACATCTTGAAAGGGAAATTCACTGTTGATTTTAGATTGTGTGCCTAATACCCCCTCTGTGCAAAGTGGAATTTAGAAGTGTGCCTATTAACATGCCCTGGTTGACTTCAGAAATGTGCCTATTAACATGCCCTGGTTGACTTTAGAAGTGTGCCTAATAGCATGCCATCGTTTAATTTGGAAGTGTGCCTAATATCCTCTCTGTGCAAAGTTGAATCTAGAAGTGTGCCTAATAACATGCCCTGCTTGAATTTAGAAGTGCACCTAATATCCTCTCTGTGCAAAGCTGAATTTTAGAAGGGTGCCCATTAGAGCGTCCTGGTTTTACTTAGAAGTGTGCCTATTAGCGTGCCTTGGCTGATTTTATAAGTGTGCCTAATATCCTCTCCGTACAAAGTTGATTGTAGAAGTGAACAGTACAACGCAACTCTGGCATAGCGGAATTTGACAGTGTCCCTAATAACGTCACTGTGCCAAAGTCTAGAAAGTATGCCCTATATCAGGTGATTGGGTGAAGTGGATGCCCTATATCTGAAGTATGTGGATGGAACGGGCGAAGTGTGTGGATGCAACGGATGAACTGATGTAGAATGGGTGAAGTGGGTAGAACGGGTGAATGAACAGATGATGTGCTTGGAACCGGCGAAGTGGGCGGAACTAGTGAAATGGGTAGAATCAGTTAAGTGAATGGAACGTGTGAAGATGACGTATGTGGATGGATGATGCATGAGAAAGGATAACGTGGGTAGAACGAATGAAAGGAGTAGTGCATAAAATGGTTGACGTATATGAAACGGATGGAAGTGCATGGAACGGATGCGAGTGTACAGAATAGCGTGACGTACATGGAATGGTTTGGAGGGCATGGAACGTCTGAACGAGCATTTGAAAGGAACGGTCTGAGTGCTTGAAACGGTCGTAATGCATGGAACAGTCGGAGTACATGGAACGGATGAAGTTCATGGAACTATTGGAGTGGGCGCGATCTCAAGCACCTAAACCACCATACTCTCTTCTTTACACCACCACTCAAATGGAACACAGTGATACTATGACACCATTCGGTATAGCTGTTCTCATACCAACATCTGCTTCATACTCCCCATCACTCTAACTAAACACTGCTGGTTACACACCCCCCAGACAGGTGTTCTCCTCAGGCCTAACACAGCCACAATCAGTCTGGATAAATCCTGCCAGAACAAACACATACTCTTGACCTCTCAACCACCACACCTACTGCTAAGAAGCAGCTATTTCACGAATGCCACACCAGCTGTACACATATCCGGTGCTCACACGCACCTTTGACTCTCTCTACTTTCCCTAATGATTTGAACTTCGGTTCCCAAGGGCGTTCAACCTACTAGCGCCTTCAGACCATACCAATGGTACATAAGGCGCTATATAAATGCAAAGTAACATAACATAGCTTCTCCAGCATGGGGTCTGGCATGGATTCACATGCTCATGAATATTCCCCGTCGTCAGGCTGGGAATCCTCGGTAAAGAAAAATTCATAATCAGTTTCGTTTCTGATCTGTCTTTCGTAGTAGTAACCAATCACTGATCTCTGCGTCATACTGACCACAGCCAATGACTGCCATCTCCCTAAGCCCCGCCTCTGGCAGCCATCTTCAGATTTTTACTGCACGTTCAAGTGTTGGGAGTCCTCGTGCTTAGCTCTCGAGCTTTTGCTGCGTGTTTCGCGCTTTTTCAGGTGAATTTTCACATTTTTTTCGGTTAATCGAGCCTCAAGCTCCACTGTTTCTACTCCCGTTAACGGGTACCCGTTGCAGGATTTTCCTACGCCCCTCAAGGGTGAAGATTTCGTCGAATCAACCTCTTGGAGGATTCCAGAAGATTCGCGGCCTACTTCGAGATGGCCCAGGATGCGAGTTTCCTCACCCGGACCCAAGCTGTTTCGCAGCTGCCCTGGATGCGGGCTGCAGAATGTGTTTAAGGAGGACGAACATTTGCGATGCCTCTACTGTCTTCATGGGGACAAGACTCATGTAGAGAAGGACTGGCAGTTCTGCAAGAACTTGTCGGAGCGGACACTGAGGGACCGTCGATCCCGTCTCGCCAGCTGGTTGGAGAAGGGCTCAACGGGTGAGAAGAAGAAGAAAGGGTCCGAGCGGGCTTCTAAGTCCTGTGCGGGCGCCCCGGCGACAGGGGCCCAACACCAGGCCAAGCGCTGCGAGTCCGCTGGCTCCGGGAGCGCCGAAAGGTCGGGCTCTTCGGTCGCCAGGCAGGGCGCACCTTCCCCGGCACCGTCAACCACGAGCCAGCGCTCCGGTTTGGGGAAGAGGAAGTCCGAGACCCCGGGTAAGCTTCGGGAGAAGCCCCGTCCGATCTCGGGAGAGGGGGAGCGAGGCGTCGCCCCTCCCCCTAAGGAGAAGGCCCAGTACGCACCTAAGGTGGTGAAGGCCCCTACCCAGCAGGCAAAGGCCTCTATCGAGACGATCGCGGTGACTCTGGCCAAGCCGGCAGAGACCCCGCCAGCGGAGACTGCCTCCGGGACTAGAGTTTCCCTGCCGCCAAGGAGGGAATCCTCTTTTCAGCCATCGTCATGGCCCCCGTGATGGAAAAAGGGGGGGGGGGCACGGTGGCCTCCTCGAACTCGGAGTCAGCCTTGGAGGGGGAACTGACCGAGGTCGCAAGGAATCTCGAAGTACAATTCGAGAAGGTTCGGTCCCGCAAGGAAGATCCTCGGGAGATAACCGAGGAAGACGACGATGGAGAGGAAGAGCAGCCTTCCCTTCCGGCGCAGCCGGAACCTAGGCCTCAGGATAGCTCGGCGGCCATTTTGTTTGCGATCCAGTCCTTATGCTCTGAGATAAGTACGAGATTACCACGGCCCAGGCCGGAGGACCCGCAACCTGGCCCGTCGGGAAGTCCTCAGAACAAACGACGGAGGACCCAACCCTCTCCTCCGCTCGCCCCCGTAAGGCCTGCAGTTCCATCCTCATCCTCCCATGAGTCGGGAGATGACGGTGCGGTGGGCTCGACGACGGGTTCTGAGGGCGACGACGACGGAACGGGTCTCCCGTCGCACGGGCATCTCCGCCCGATGAGATTGGGTCATTCCACGCCATGATCGCCAGGGCGTCCAAATTGTTCCAGCTCTGCCTGGAGGAGCAGAAAAAGGAAGGTTTCCTCTATCAGCGCCGGGAGGCCAAGAGGAAGACTGTCATCGCGGTGCCTCTAATCAATGACATCTGGGAGAAGGGCCTGTCGGTACTCAAGAACCCCTCCACGGCACCAGCCAAACGGGACCGGTACGAGACCGCTCCCCTGTGCCTCAGGGCCCAGCCAACGCCAGACTCGGTCGTCTCAGCGGCGGCGAAGAAGAAAGCGGCGGGGTCAGGAGCCTCAACGTCGAATTCCCCTCCAGACGGCAAAGGAAAGAAGTTGGACGCCATGGGGCGACGGGTCATTTCGTCGGCGGCGACGACGATCAAAGCGGCCAACGTCCTGGCGATCGTGGCCCGTTACGACCGGGAGCTCTGGTTTAAGCTGGCCCCCATATTGGACTTCCTACCGGACGACAAGAGGTCCGAAGCCCTGGAAATACTTCAAGAAGGCGAGGTGGCGTCGGACCATGCCATAACGGTGGCAACCAATATTGCTGATACCGGGTTCCGCCAGCTGGGCAACGGAGTTTGCCTACGACGACGGGGTTGGCTCCGGGCGACCGACTTCCGTCAGGACGTCCAGACCAGGGTGTTGGACATGCCGTTCGACGGCAGCAACTTGTTCGCGAAGGCGGTGGACAAATCCCTCCAAGCCATAAAGACGGACACGGAGACGGCCCGCGCCCTAGGAGCCCTTCAGCAACGACAGCCCTTTCGGAGCTCCGGAGGCAGACAGGGGGCCTCCAAGGGATCCAGCGGTGGCTCTTCGTCCTACCGCCAGGCGGCACGCTCCACGTCTCAGGAGGCCTACAGGGGTCGCGGCAAGCAGGGAGCGCCTCGCTGCCGTCGGCAAGGTGGCCACGGCGGCAAGGCCACCACCTCCAAGCAGGACTGAACCGTCCGTGGCCTAGGGCCCCCACCGAAGCACCCCGGTGGGAGGCCGGCTGACGAAGTTCGTCGGCGTGCGGAAGTCCATCTCCACCGATCGTTGGGTGCTGGATACCCTGGCAAGAGGACACTCTATCGAATTCCTGAAGAAGTGCCCTCACGTTCCACCTGTGGCCAGGAAGGAAAATCACATCCCGCAACTGCTGTTGGAAGTACGGGCGATGCTCAGGAAAGGCGCCATCGAGCCCGTCCCGAAGAGGCTCCGGGGTGTACTCAAGGTACTTCCGCGTCAGGAAGAAGACGGGCGGCTGGCGCCCCATCCTGGACCTTCGTCGTTTGAACAAATACATCAGGTCACAAAAGTTCAGGATGGTCACCCTCCAGCACGTTCTGGGACAGCTGGAGGAAGGCGACATTCTATCGTCGCTGGACCTGGAGGATGCATACTTCCACGTTCCCATCCTCAGAAGTCACCGAAAGTTCCTCAGGTTCGTCGTCCAGGGACGCCACTACCAATTCAGAGCACTGCCGTTCGGATTGAAGTCGGCCCCCAGGGTCATTACCAAGTGCCTAGCACCTGTGGCAGCGCGGCTGCGCCTGCAGGGGATTCACGTCTACCCCTACCTGAACGACTGGCTCATCCGCTCAAGGACGAGGGAACTCGCCGTCGAACACACTGCGAGGACCGTCCAGCTACTCACAGACCTGGGATTCGCCATAAATTACCCAAAGTCCCACCTGGTGCCGTCGCAGGTGGCCCTGTTTCTGGGAGCAAAGCTCGATACAGTGAAGTGCCTGGCGGCACCGTCGGAAGAACGGACGAAGACCATTCTGGGCAAAGTGCAGCGCCTGCTAGCCACGGACGTGGCCAGGGTGAGGTCCATCAAGTCCCTCCTGGGGATGATGTCCTCTTGCATCTACCTTGTGCGCCTATGCAGACTACGGATGCGCCCTCTTCAAGAATTTCTTGACGCCCGTTGGATGCAGGCGACGGGCACCTTCGAAGACAGGGTCCCCCTCAACAAGGTTTTCCGGCGGGCGATTCAGTGGTGGGGCGTTCAAGCGCACCTCACGGCGGGCAAGGACTTTCAGACGCCGGTGTACCAGGAGACGGTGACGACGGACGCTTCCCTGGAAGGTTGGGGCACCCACACCGGAGATCTCCACGCAAGAGGCGTCTGGCTCCCGGAGGAGAAGCTCCTGCACATCAACATCCTGGAACTCCGAGCCGTGTTCTGGGCTCTCAAATCGTTCCTCCCGCCGCTCAAGGGCAAAGTGGTGCGGATCTTCACGGACAACACCACGACAATGTTTTACATACGGAAGCAGGGAGGTACCAGAGCCCCAGCCCTATCCAAGGAGGCACAGGATCTGGCAGGAGAAAGAAACACAATCGCCGACTCGCTCAGCAGGGAGCTGCGCGCGTGTCACGAGTGGGGGCTGTGCCAGGATCAGGTGGATCAACTCTTCCGACGATGGGGCAAACCCCAAATCGACCTGTTCGCAACAGCGACGAACTCGAAGTGCAAGAGGTTCGCCAGCAGGATTCCCCAGCCGAGAAGCATGGGCGATGCGTTCTCGTTCCCCTGGGACGGCCGATACCTGTATGCGTTCCCTCCGTTGCCGTTGCTGCTTCGACTCATCAACCAGCTCAAGAGGTCCCGGTGCAGGATGATCCTCGTCGCACCGGCGTGGCCGAGGCAGATCTGGTTCCCGGACCTTCTGGACTTGTCAACGTCCCCATCCATCAAGCTGTCTGCGGACGCGGATCTTCTCTCCAGAGAAGGAGGCGCCATCTTCCACCACGACCCGGCGTCGCTGAACCTGCAGGCTTGGCTCCTGCAGCGCTAGAGTTTGGAGGGTACGATATACCAGCCGACTGCAGAGAGGTTCTTGCAAAGGCCAGGGCGTCCTCGACTCTCAAATGCTATGGTCACAAGTGGAAGAGGTTCTCTATCTGGTGCCGAGCACAGAAGATCAACCCCCTACAGATTACAGCCCCTCAAGTGCTGCCGTACCTGCTATCGCTGGCAAAGGCTGAGCTAGCCCATGCCTCCATTAAGATTCATCTGGCGGCGATCTCCAGATATACCAGAACCACAGGACGGACGTCCCTGTGGTCCCATCGACTGGTGGAAGAGTTTACGAAAGGACTGTTCCGGTCGTTCCCGCCGGTGAAGGTCCCGGTCCCGGCCCCGGCGTGGGAACTTAACGTGGTGCTGACTAGGCTCATGGGGCCCCCATTCGAGCCGATGCACTCCGCACCGATGAAGTTTGTGTCGTGGAAGACTGCATTCCTGGTGGCCATTACCTCCGCACGACGAGTGGGAGAGATCCAGGCCCTATCCTGCAAAGCACCGTACTTGACTTTCCATGCCTCTTGAGTGGTGCTTAGGACGCACCCCTCCTTTATGCCCAAGGTGCCGTCGGACTTCCATCTTAACGAGCCCCTGGTGTTACCTGTTTTCTTCCTGTCTCCTTTGTCGCCGACCGAGAGGACTTTGCACTCGCTGGATGTGGCTAGAGCGCTGAAGTTCTACGTGGACCGCACAAAGAGTTTTCGGAGGACATCACAGCTGTTTGTGAACTTTGTACCTGTGAATCAGGGGAAGGCTCTCTCGAAGTCTTCTATTTCCAGATGGCTCTCCGGCTGCATCATGCACTGCCACCGGTTGGCTAACCGACCACTGCCAGGCCGTCCGAGAGACCATTCGACCAGAGCGATCGCTGCTACTACGGCGTTCCTATCTGGTGTGCCCCTGCTGGACATCTGCAGGGCTGCTACGTGGAGGTCCACGCACACCTTCACGAGATTCTACTGCGTCGATCGGGATTCCAGGGAGGAGTCCAGGGTCGGCCAAGCAGTGCTGCGCAACCTGTTCGCTTAAGGTGAGCCTGGTGAGGAGGTAAGAGATGCTTAATGTTGAGTTGTTGTATTGCTTAATGTTGAGCCTTTTGCCACCTACCGTGGTTGTGCATGTGTGTACTGCTATGTATTCTTATATTCATGAGCATGTGAATCCATGCCAGACCCCATGCTGGAGAAGGAACAAGTTACTTACCTGTAACTGTTGTTCTCCAGCATGGGTCTGGCATGGATTCACATGCGAACCCTCCCGCCTACCCCTCTGCGGCTCTTCACTTGGTCATACTGCCACTTTACGTGCTACCAAATCTGAAGATGGCTGCCAGAGGCGGGGCTTAGGGAGATGGCAGTCATTGGCTGTGGTCAGTATGACGCAGAGATCAGTGATTGGTTACTACTATGAAAGACAGATCAGAAACAAAACTGATACTGATTTTTCTTTACCGAGGATTCCCAGCCTGACGACGGGGAATATTCATCAGCATGTGAATCCATGCCAGACCCATGCTGGAGAACAACAGTTACAGGTAAGTAACTTGTTCCATATCCGTGTCACAAATCGGTGGTGGTCCGATGACGATGGCCATGAGGGGGCTTGGCACTTTTCTATAATGTACCATAATATTACAAGGGATGATGATTTCTAACACAATCTATCCGTCAGTCTTGCGTCAGCGAACAATTCTTCGTCAGTTTACTCACGCAATGGTATATTAGGGTCAATGCCTAGCACTGTGTGCCACTCACACACATGAATGTCCGTACCAATAACTACAATCCTCTTGGCCGACACCTGCTTCCAGATCTAAGGGCAGGATTGGGCCAGCAACCTTTTCTTGGGTAGCTACGGGCAGAAGACAAAATCTGATGGCACTCTCCATTCCTTTCTAGTAAGTTCAGGTACTGCTTTTGCTAGCACTCGAATTACATAAATAAACATGTCAGGATTCACTGGTATCCCTAACACCTTAATTTCATTGGCCACGGCATGTATTATCAACATCGCTCTAAGGGAGCACATGCCAGGGGTCGAGCAGACCACCCCTCTTTCAGTGAATGATAGGGTCATATTCAACTTGCTGAGCAAATCTCTTCCCAATAGATTGACATGCGAACTTTTGTAATAGAGTAAGGGGGCTCATACTACCTTCCCTCCTATCTTAACATTTAAATCTTCTATGTAAGGAACCGTGACCACAGCCCCAGAGAATCCTTGCGTACCAAGAGTTTGGCCAGATAATGGAAAATCACCTTCACAAATGCATGACTTCTTAGCCCGAGTCCACCATAAAGATGAACTGTTTGTTTCCTATCTCTGCCCCCACCAATGGGTCCTCTTCTGGATGCAAGGTAGTGGATAGTACTGGACACGCAAGTGCTCTCTGTGGGCTGTCCTAGTCTGGATAGGTGTTTGTCCCTGGGCAAGAGGAGGTGTCTACGCCGAGCATGCATGCTCCTTGGTAAGGTGCAGGCACGCCAATCAGGAAAGTGGCGAAAGGGTTACCATTGCGTGTGGTTTGCTGGTTGGGGTGATTTTGGAGTGCCTCAATCGCATGAGGGCGGGTGACGGTAAGTGCTAGGGCCAGGCATCTGTGGTGGCAATTGGGGGTAGGGCAGGGGTATCTCATATACTCCCTATGCCGGCCACTGTGGGCTTCCGGGCTGACGGTTTCCGTAGTTTTGTTGGTTATATTGGTAGTTTCCTCCCTGTCTGCTGCGGCATTCCCGCAAAATGTACCCCCCCCCCTCAGTTCCCCCACCTCCCGCATGATCAGCATTGCCCTTGGTTCTCTCCCCTGGGGCCCTGACTCTAGACCCACCTCATCCTCTTGCAGGTCTTCCTTGCCACTGAGGTCCCATGTATTGTTGCTCTCCACCCCACTGTTCCTTCCTGTTGTCTGTCCACGCCACTGCCATTCTCGCCTGTTTGGCCACCCCCCTCTCCCAACTGCTCTGGGGGCGGCGCTGCTGTTACCACCATGACTTCACTAATTTCTTCTGTATGAGTTTTGCTTCCTCAGCTAACCTCCTTTTGAATGGTTGCTTTTTCTTTCTTTGATCCTCCTACAATGGTGCACAATGATGCTTTGAATCTCAGGCCACCCTTTAGCTTCTATTCCCGCTAACCTGTCAAGGGCCTTCTGTACTTCCTTTGGCAACCCTCTCTTTATAACAAAATAGAATGGGGAGGTGGACTGGTCCCACGCAGTGCCCATTTCCATGCACCACATCTCTTGGACCCGTAGAATGAACTGCGCTGCATCTTCCTCCCCCATGGTGCATTGCATTATGGAGTGTAAGTCGGGGGTATCGGGGAAGGTCCTCCACAATGCATCCCACACTTGTGCTCAGACATTATTGAAAGATGCCCTGTCATGGGTATCGTTACTTATAGTCACAACCGGATAGCCTGCCTTCACCCACACTGATTCAGCTTGATCACCCAGTGCGGACACCAAGAGGCTATTAATGGCTCCTATGGAAAGTGGCACTCCAGCTGTGTTTTTCTCAAAGGCATAGATCCATTTCCCTGCTCCCGCCGTGAGCTGGGGGAGGGACTTAAAGAGAATGTATCCATTTGTGTCCAGGGGACATAATGGGGTCACCCAGATCCCTTGTGATTGAGGGGCATCTGTAGTTTTGATTTTACCTTCCCACCCTTCACTCTCGTTCCATTCTTTTTTGCCTGGGCCGTCCTCCCCCTTCTGTTTCTGAGCTTTTCCTCCCATATATCTTCCACTCTGGGAGGGGCCGACTGTACTTGCGGTATCCCTCCTACTGCACCTTCTTCTGCTTCATCAAAGTCGCTCCAATACTCCTCGTCCCTCACCGATCCCACGTTCTCATACCACAGACTATCAGTTTCCCCTTCTCGTTCTACTCGCACTGCCCGTATGGGCGCGCTGTTAATCCTAAAGAGGAAATCTCCCGATTTACATTCATCTTCTGGTAGGGGAGGAGTGGCATTCAGGGGTCGGGCCCTCCCTCTGATCCTCGGGTTACCTCACATACTGCTCGCAATCGAGCCAATTCTGTGCGGGTGGAGGTTAATCCCACCTCGGTCTCGGGTACTTACTCCAGTGTGGTGGTTGATGGGTCGTAGGACGGGGGTGGGGCTGTGCTAGGCGTGGCTGGTGCACTTCCCCTGACACATGGTCTCGTGAGCCATGGATACATTTTCTTGGGCTCCTCCTCCCCTTTCTCTTTTTCTCCTGCATTTCATCCCGTCACTGTTAATTGCTCCAATCCCTTCTCTCTTTTCTGTGGCAGGAGTCTCTTGAAACATCCGCAACAGATCTAATATCTCCCTCCTGTTTTGTAACTGCTTCCTTTTATATTTTGCTGTCCGATACGTGGACAGGTGATCTAAGATTGCCTTATCAGAAGACCCATCTTCCGGCCAGTCGTGAGGTAGTCCTTCGCCCTTTGTTTCTGTCACCCATTGGCTGTGGTATTTTTTAATTCACTCACTCTACAGGGGGAGGTGCTTCCCTATGGCTAGTTACTGTGGTCTCGGGTGTAGGCCCCTTACCCCCAAGAATTGTATGGGCCCTTTCCCCTGTTTCCTTCCCTCTATACCTTTGGTCTCTGTGTCTAAGCAGTCAATAAATGACTGTCAAATAAGTCTTACTCTAGTTTGTGTACTAGTCAATAAACATACATAAACATGGGACAATTTTAACCAACAACATGAAAATACATAAAACAAAAACCATACGTTTAATACCCGCTACTTTTCCCCCTTACTTTTCCCCATAGAGTAATATTTGTATTCTCACCCACTCCCTCCTCACTCACATCACACTCGCCCTTCCTGGACCTTCCTCCACACTTATAAAAACGCTGAAAATAAGTTAAAATAACAAGGTAAAATAATAACCACTACTTAGTCCCAAGCCCTCTAACTATATGGGGCTACTACTTTTATCTCCGTATTTATTTTCCGCACTGGTCGAGATGGTGCTTTGTGGCCGCCACCATCTAACTTCTTTCGGTGTAGATTCCTGTACCTCCTCTTTATAGTCTCTTCACTTATCTTAATAAAAAAGATTAATAGATGGCCATGTAAAAAGAAAAAGCGCCTCGTTCCAAAACACCACCCAATTCATTCACATTCAATCACTTCTTGTTCCCTTCAATCACACTGCTCTATATTCCCCAAAACCCCCCCCTGTTTGTTTTTCCTTGCAATTTATACTCCTTTGGCTGTGTTCTTCCAAAAGCTTGCGTTCGCGGTTAACCCACAATGCCTGGGCCTCTCCCTGGACCCGCACCCGGCTCCAACGAACACCGGGGTATTCGCAAAGCCGAAACCCACAAGAACAGTTTTCTTCTGCGTATGCATTTTGCTGGACTGGTCGGATGTAGGTGGGCACAGCCTTTCTAGCGAGGCCCTGGATCTTGCCTCAGTTACGGTGGTTGGGCTAAGGAAATCATGCTAAGGAGTCACTAAATGAAGGCACAGTCCTTACACACGTGTCCCAATAATAATACTAATAATAATAATAATAGAATACACCCCTTCAGGGAATTGAGACCAAGAGATAGTTTTGCAAGGATATGATCTGGTATTTATAACGTGCCTATACACGGGTGTTTCAAGGCGCGACGAGGCAGGGAGGGGGAACAAAGGGAGGACAGACACCTATCCTACTAGGCCAGGTATCATTCAGATCGTGCAAGTGCATGGGAAGAGGGGGGGACAGTGCAGTTAAAGGTAATAGATAATAACAATAAGTAAAAGTAACAGCCAGAAGTGGCAAGTACGGGGTAATTGCAGACATCAGGTGTGAAGTGCTGGTAGGGGGGACTATAGGGATACAGAAAGTCCCCAAGTGCAGGGGTTGCCGGCAGGCAGTGCAAGTGTGTGAGACTGGCAGGCGAGAGACCTGGGCCGGAGGGCAGAGGGTGTCCAGGTAACCAGTGCAGTTCAGGTTACAGCCAGGAGGTCAGCAGGGGAGAGGAGGAGAAAAAGCAGAAGCAAAGAGAAAAGTTTTGAGGTGCTTCCGGAACCGGAGATGGTTCTCCTCAAGTTTAAGGGAGGCTGTTCCAGAGGGGAGGTCCCAGCCGAAGAAAGAGATCTACCACCAACTCTTTGCTTGCAGAAGCAACTGACCCTGAGGGAGTTATAGGCAGATGAGCGGAGATCGAGAAGGAAGATATTTAGGAAGACAGAGTTGAAGGTATTCGGGCCCCAGGCCCCAGAAGGCCTTGTGGGCAATGGATAGGGTTTAGAACTTAATCCTCGCAGCAACTGGGAGCCAGTGCAGAGATTTCAGTCCTGGGGAGATACGATCCCTGGGCATGAGGCCAAGGGCAAGTCTCAGTTCTGCTCTGTATGAGTTCCAAGAGTTGGAGAGTAGAGGCAGGAAGATTGAGAAAGAGGCTGTTGCAATAATCCAGCCTATAGAGAACCAGAGCTCTGGAGACAGTGAGCTTCTGGGGGATGGAGAGGAAAGGAAGAATACCTGTGGGGAGGTACAGTTGGTAGTGTGACTTCTTAGAGACGTCAGAGATGTGAGGCGAGAAGGAGAGTGTGGAGTCGAAGATGACCCCAAGGTTTTTAGCCTTGCAGGTGGGAGCAGGAAGAGGGCCAAGGGATACCGGCCAGAGAGCTACAGGAAAGGAGGGAGTGGGTGTGCCTATGACGAGAATCTGTGTTACTGGCATTAAGACAGAGGTCATTGGCGGCACACCACTCCTGGATAGCAGACAGTCGGAGATGAGGGAGGGGGAAGACGATTTAAGGCTACGACAGATGTGATGTTGCTGGTTGGTGGGAGACCTATGGATGCGCCTGCTCCATAGGGGATGCCAGGCGCCTATTGGCCGTTACTTTCCAGTCGATCTTGGTGCACGTGGGTCGGCTGGGCTCATCTCCACTGTGAAGGTCAGTTCAGGCGGATTCAACATTTCTAACTATCTAAGCTAAAAAGCAGGACATAGTAGTTCATAAAAAATGGTGAATACCTGACCATCACATGCAAGGGGTTCCTTTGTAAAGAGGGAATAATATATTGACATGCCGATCTCCACATTCAGGACTTCACTGATACCGCACCTCCTGCACCCAGTGCCTTTTCTGGGGGCTTGATCTACCTTCTGCCTTCCCTGGTGCTTCATGATACGATCAGACGTGTGTTGCTATTGAGCTAATTGATTGCTGCTTGGGTTTAGGTCTATGGTGGGTGTTCTGGAATGGCCAAGGCGAAGGGGGTAGATGTTTATCAGCATGAAAAGAATTGGGGTGGGGGGTCAGGACTTGGTGGGCTTCGGCCTGGCAGGGTTGAGGGGGCACGGGCAGTTTAGTGGAGATGGATGGGCCTTTGTGCTGTGGTCCGTTTGTCCCACGCTCTTCGCAGAGCACATTCTTTGAAAAACAATGCTAGGTATATGAAACATTGTGAGGACCGGGAACGGATGAGCCGTCGTGAGAACAAGGCTTGTGCGGAGCTGGCCTGATGTGGGGCTGGTTTGAATCCTCTGGGAGAGAGGCCGAGGAATGTGAGTGCCGCAGCTTCACAGAGTGGTGGTTTTTGGGCCTAGTAAAAGATGGCGTCTGGGCTTGATACAAAATGGAGTCCTAATGACACGACACAGGCCATGTTACACGTCTACTTATACATATTATAGGGTTCTCATGCTTACACCAGAGAAGGGGGCATCCTCCACCCTTCTTCTCATTGGGGTCTATCGTGCCTAGGGGTGTTGGGGTAAGACCACTTCCTTCCCAACACCCCCCTCCGCCGGGTTGGGATTCGAGGCAGTGGATGTGCCATTCACCGTATATTGGTCCATTTTGTTGTGGAGTAATCCCCGGCCCCCAACCCTTTCTGGGCTTGTCTTTGGTCATGCGGTCTCCTGCGGTTTGCACACACACGCGAGCTCTATTTTGCCTGTGGTCCACTCCAAGCCCCGCTTGCGTCCTGCATCTTCCACGCACATCCCACACCAGTGGTGCAGGGGGACTCCTACTACCCTAGTGACACGCTTCTCACCTAACCCCTCTTGCCTGGCACGGTAGCCTGTGGTGTGTTAGGATGTGTCAGTCTATCTCCACTGTCGCAGGGGTCATACCTTTCGACTTGCTCACCGCACTAGCCCACTGCCCTTGTCTGTGACGCCAAACAGCTGTCCCTGCTAGTCTGAGCTTGTGCCACGGCACCTGGCTTTCTTCCCACAAGAAACGCACCCAAAGAGGAACCCACTCAGCCACCTCTGGCCCCCCTCGCCCAGCAAGCAGTACACCACAGCCCTGAATCTCCACCTTCCTATGAGGTGTGTGGTGTTCAGTGACTCTCCAGGCTCTGATCGCAGTTCCAATATATGTATACCCTCCCCACTTCTCCAGTGGTTCACCGTAGTCCCACAGTATACGTGCATGTAGTGCAGGCTCTTCTTACCACTGCCGAGCTGCAGCGTTTAAGGGCGATTGACTGCCTGTCAAGTTTGGGGCCTGTGTCCCGGGCAGTGCCTGGCTCCGTTCACTCTGTTACTCTGCCGCTAGTTGGCCTGGGTCGTGCTGTGCTCCTGTGCCCCCTGCACCAGCGGGCAGCCGTAGCCGTTCTGGGTGCTGTCAGGCAGGTTTCACCACAGCTGCCCACTAGATCAGTGCAGAAACGCAGGTGTTGTGGGCAAGACCTCTTGGGGACCGATGCTCCTAGGGAGGGGCTCCCGACGCGTCCTGGGCCACCGCCCCCCCGGCCGCTTCCTCCTTAGGTCAGCTCCCCGACTGGGAGCACCACCACTGGCCCAGTACACCCGCTGTCACTTGCCCTTTAGAGCGGTTTGGCAGGTCTGGACCCTGAGTCTCATCGGTCCTCTGCCAGCAATGCTCGGGAGCGCGGGGACGTGCGCGCCTTCTGCTCGGTCCTCCGCATACCGTACCAGGTCAGTCCTCGCATGTACTGGCTGCGTTATCTTAGGCTTGTGGCTGGTCACAGATCTCTGCCACCACTGCTCTCCGCACCTCTCCTGTTGCCACGGGCACCGCACGGCGGGGTCCTGTTAATGTATCGGCTGCACCGACAAAATGGTGCCACGCCCCGCAGCCCACCTTCAGGTACTCTGCACAGGGCTTCCTGGCTTCGGGGCAAACCCAAATTGGCACAAGTTGTGGCGACTAACGTGCATCAACTCCTGTGCAAGTTATATGCTTGGCTGACTCTGAGATCCGGAAGTTGGAACTACAATGTCGGTGGCCTCAGCGGAGCCTCCGAGGCTCACATCTGCATTTGTTCGCCGCTGAACAGCGCACTCTCTCCTCATCTTTCACCTCCCCCTCTGTTAGGCAGACTCCTGTGCAGTTCCCTTGGGGAGCACTACAGAAGATTAGGACTAGAGGTGAGAGCAATAAATACCCTTTGATATCAGTCTGTACCACAAAGATTAAGTTGGTAGCTGTGGCTGAGCAGTCAGACTTATCTCAAGAGGGACATGAGCAGTATTCAGGGTTTACACAATAGGCCTACAATACTATGGCACAAGGAAACGCTGACCAAAGCTTTGTATTAAAAAGTAGATATATATTTATTTTTACACTTCTAGTAAAACACATTTATCACAGTCATCAAGCAAGTTAAAATAAGTCAAAGAAAAGTATACACACTCCCTAGTTAAATTGTAGACCAAGTGAACCAGAGTGAAAACTTCGCAAAACGGCACAGTGAAAACCACACACAAGGGATACTCTAGCAATTTCTCACAATGGAGGGAAAGCGCAAGTTAGAGAGAAATAGCTTCTTACACACCCTAGCAACACTTCCCATAAGTTTGTGAACCAGTTTAAGCATGACAGTGCATCAGTATAGGAAATACTTAAATGAAAACTGAGCAAAATGGCATTTCACAAGGTTTAGAAAGGGGAAGAATAGGGTAGTTATAAGAAGTAGGTGCATCAACACAGTTCTAGTTGAGAAGCAATCTAAAGAAGGCAGTTCTAACAAATGTGGCCAGAGTCAGTAGGCCTGTGCCAGAGTCAGTGGTACAGGGCAAGGGCCCAGGAGCAAAATGTTCTTGTAGCTGCAGAGAAGTCTTTGGTTAACGATTTTGAAAAGGTGGATGCAGAAGGTGCAAGACAATGTTAAGAGAGAGGGGCGGCCAACCCAACAGGTAGGTAAAGGATTTAAAACACCGCTAGTGCTACTGCGAAGAAAGGGCGGCCTGGCGGAACAATGTACCTTTAAAATGAAGAGGTGGCTCCTGCAGTGGCGGTTGTTCCTGGTAGTTCCTGCAGTTCGGGGAATACAGCAGGGGGATTCCAGCAGAGGAAGAGAGGCTCTCGTCGTGGAGGAAGGTTCGAGTTACTGCACTACCCAGGGATGAAACCAGCCGCGGTACTGCCCGACGAATAAAAGGTATGCTCCTTTAAATCGCGGTCCGGGTGAACTGGTGCCTGGCTATCCGGCCTCCGAGTACAGGGTACGGGTGATTCGACCAAGGCAGGTCTGGGAAGGCGATTGGCAAACTGGTTTGCCCCACCACCTCAAGGGAAGAAGGCTCTTGCAGATGAAGATCTTCTCTCGTCGTGTGGAGAAAAGAGGTGAGATGCTGCAGCAGGACTTCACCTGTGGTTCAGTCGCTGCAGATGTCTTTGGCTTCTGTCATCTTCGCTTCTTGGTTCCAGTGGCGACGTCTTGCTCTTCCAGTCCACAGGACCCTGCTTTTATGCAAAAAGATCCCCATTCATACAGCCTCGCTGTCACTCATACAGTGGAGTGGTCATCTTGGCGGGAGACCCTCCAGCCTATCAGGATAGAGTGCGACATGGGTTGCTGAGGCAACCCTGTCCAGGGGTCCTACTCCCCCTCCCACACAATGGACCCACCCCAGACTCAGTGGCGCCGAAAGGAGGGCTTCTTGGCAGAATCCCACCAAACGGACGAACAAAGGATCCCCGACCTGGGTTAGGAGTTTAGAGAAAGACACAAGAAAGAAGTTATATTAAAGTTCTGGCAAATAAAACCTACCGGAGTAAAGTTAATATTAAAATGCACCGGCGGTATGTTAGTCTGTCAGAAAAAGTTGTAGCCTCGAACAATGGGAAAATCCCATAGGAAAATATTTGCGGTCGAGTATTTATGGTAGTAACTGCCACCAGCCAGAAACCTTTGAGAGAGGGACTGTACGGTACCCTCTCGAAACTGAACATAAGGGAAAAACTATTAACCCTTTCCAGTACCTCCATAGTAAAATGGGTTGTACTGGTTTAGTCCATAAAAATTGACTAGTAAAGTCAAATGGGACTTTACATGCCCTGGGAGACAGTAGTCAGTCCCAGGGTATGGAGTCTGTTTGGGGGTCCGTACGACACCCCTGTGTCACTGCACGGAGTGTGCTGTGTAACACGTGTGAATACAGATGGTTCCTATGGGGTGGAGAAAATCCTATAGACATTAAACACAAAAATAGCCTAGAGAACACATAGCAAAAATGCCTAAGAGTCGGGAAAAAGAGTCTCACTCTTAGCAGGAAAAAACAAACAAACCCTTCAAATCCAGCAAAGCTGCTGGGGGACTCTATAGGTAAGGGAAATTAGCCATAGATTGAGAATTCTCCCTAACACTCTCCAGTAGCGAACAATGGTCTAGCCGAACCCTCCAAAGGGCCGCTGTCTGCTCAATTATAGTTCCCCTTAACGCTGCCTTCCCAGCATCATAGACCACTCAGAAGCCAAGTTCCCAGTCTATTATTTCTTGAAAATAATTGACCAAGGCTTCTTCTATCCGTGCTTTCATTGCTAAGTCACAAAGCACAAGATCTTTGATCCTTCAAGTGGGCCTGTGGGTGGCACTATGCCATGGTCTACCATCAGCTTTACCGGGGCATGATCCAAAATAGCCTTAGGAAGGATTTCTATCCCCGCCACTTCAGAGATAAGGGAGTGGGCCACCAAGAACATGTCCAAACTAGACTGGCCCTTATGGACCGCTGAGTAATGGGTATATTGCAGTTCACCGGCGTGAAGGAATTACCAAGCCTCGATAAGCGAGTGTTCACGCAGGAGGGTTGTATCCTAAAAATTCCTTGCATCCCTAGCAGTAGGCGGGAGTGGATTTATCAATCATTTAGTCTGGTCTACTATGCAATGAAAATCCCCTTCCATTAATATGTCCCCATCCGCAAAGCCTGTCTGGATGCCTGAAAAAGTACCCAGAAAATAATCCTGCCTATCATTCTGAACTTAAATCGAAGCTACGGTAAGCATTTGCCCAATGAGGAGTGCAGAAAGCAACAGAAACCTCCCTTCACCATCCCTCATTGCATCCAGCAACTTGATCGGAGCACCCTTGCAGATCAGTATGGCGGCTCCCGTTTCTTAAGGCCGCTACTTACAAAATAAGTCAGAGGGTAAACTTTGAACAAAGCCGTAGCTCGTTGCATGGAAGAAAGTGTTTCTTGGAGAAAGGCCACGTAGGCCGCAAGGGATGATAGCCTCTGTAAAATGGTTCTCTTAATAGGAGAGTTGAGTCCCTGAACATTCAGGGTGACAAGAGAGGTCAGGGATCACCTTTAAAGATCCAATCAAGCATGCTACGAGGAGTAGGTGTTACCCTTCCCACTTATCCTGCCAGCTGAGGTTAAGAGTCTCACCACTTCCCCGCTGGTTCATGTTTGAAAGTACCAAAAAGTAAGACAGTAAACCAAATTACAGCAACAAAAACTGTAAACCTTAAACTTCGAACATTTATAAACCAAAGCAAGAGCATTGTCTTGCAATCCTAGAGTTTGGGGCCGATTCCACATGACTGCCCCCAGCAGAGCAGGCCCGCGAGTCCAGTCACTTGTGTTTAATGTCCTCCCCACTTGCAACTTTGCAACCCTCTAATCCTGCAGGCCACAGCACCCGACAGGAGAACAAGACCAATAGATGAGTGCAACATGAAAGGCAGTAACCATTGTGTTCAGTGTGGGTCGGTCAACGCGATTTCTACTTTCTTCCCGACCAAGTTCTTTAGACCAGTCTTCTTCCCCCTCTGCCTTCTACTAGCAATAGTCCCCCTGGATGCTGGGTGAGCAACTGGTTCCACGGCTTCTGCATCGGGATGCTCATCTTCCTGGGAGAATCCATCTGTTCTGCTGCCTCTTCCGAGCCATGGAGTAATGCTGGTTATGGTACTCAAACAAGAGCTTATACGGGAAATCCCATCTAGACCACACTTTGTGTGATTGCAGCCAGGCTGTCACAACATTGAGCTTCCGTCTATTCACCAGGGTGTGAGGTGAAAAGTCTTGAAACTGAGATATAAAGGCTGCCCGGAAAACAATAACTTCATGCTTCCTTGCTGCTGCCATGATAGCCTCTTTCTGCTGGAAAAAGTGCACCCTAATGAGCACATTGTGAAGGAGGTCTCGGCATTGCTGAAAAGATGAACATACCCAGTGTGTTCTGTGCAGGGAAACCTCTGAGCCGCTGGGGAGACCCAAGAGGAAAGATCCTGGTCTTGAATTGAGCGAGGAGCGCCCCGAATTTGGACATTATTCCTCTGAGATCTATTCTCCAGGACCTCCTGTTTGATCCAGACCAGTTCAATCTGCTCCTCAAGGCCAAACACCCGATTCAGGAGCTCTGCCTGGTCATGGGCCTGCTCACATACCGTGGTCTCCATGGCATTCACACTGGATTCGAGAGCAATCAAGTGGGTATTCATCTCTGCGATGGATTTGTAGAGTTTTATCACTGGAGGCTTTGATTTCAAACTTTATGTTCTGTTGGACAGTGCAGAGCAATTTAAAGAGGTCTTGCTTCATCATCCCATCGTCTAGCTCTACTTTTGACTGGGAGTGGGTGAACTTCAGCCCTCACTGCTTGGGCAGATTTGGGCCATTCTGCTGCATTGTGAGCAGTGCTTTAATATCCCTAGATTTCGCTTTCTTTCGAGGCTTAGACATTTTCGGGAACTCCACTGGAGCCCGCACCGCAAAACTACGAGGTCCTACCAGCTTTAACCTAACAAGGGGGCTATCACAGATGGGAGGTAGTCCACAGAAGCGAGAGCCTCCGGGTTCCCTATGTACCTCAGTAGCACAGACCTAGAGTGCCAGGACGCCACACATCTACTAGTGTTTGGGGCAGTGCATGTCCAGAGAAGGGACACCAAGTGCCGTAGTGTAGCTCAAGTGTTTGGTTCATATATGGGTGCATGACAAGGGAGGCACCCTAAAGTCTGGTGCAGGTGGTGGGAGCCTGGATATCCACCTCCTAAGGCAGTGCATCCTCCACAGTCCCTAATGGTTGCTGAAGGGCCAGGAACACACTTGTGCGATCAGCTTAAACAGTAGGGCCCAGGAGTTTCCTTTCCTGCCGTCGGATCACAGGTCTAGCTGCTGCTGTAGTTCTCTCCCCGCTGCTCAGCGTAACAATGCAGATGGTAGCCCGGCAAACGTAGGATCTAGCAGGATTCGGGCATCACCGGCCTGCGTCCATGTCCCCATCCCTTTATGGGTCTCCCCTTCTATGGCGGGGCTCGAATATTGCTGGCGGAACCCCCTGCAGCAACCGTGTTTGACCGGAGTTGCTGCTGCCTCGCCCACCCAAGGGGGCTCCACTCACCTCTGCACCCAGAGTTTGCACCTATTCAGGCCTGTGGGCTGGGGGTAGCAGGCACACCAGCAAGGCTGTTCCAGCCAGAGTGTGCTCCACTTCAGTGTCTGGTAAGCCCTGCAAAGGCTCTGCCGCCATCTTGAGATCCCAGCAGTCTGTCGCGTCTGGCCCCGTATTGCGCTCCCACTGCACTGTCGGAAGCAGGTCGGTGGCACACCCGGTCCCAGAGAGGGGATCCTTTTAGAGCAAAGCGGGTGGGGAGCGTGGAAAGGGGGCTCAAACGGGGGTAGTGAAACAGAGCCTACGGCAGACACAACTTCATTGCACCGCGCCTGACTGCGCCCCCCAGAAATATGTATTTTTATGGAAAATTAATACATAGATCTCGTTGAAATAAGAACTGTATTTGATGGGTTACCATAAGTGAAAATGTGGGAAACCATTAGAAAGATGGTTATAGCACTTCCTTTGTGCAATCCACTGTTGCCACTTTATACTGGTAATGAGGCAGTCGTAAGAGGAGTCTTGCTGAGGAGGTAACGGCACCATTTGTAGTCCAGAAGAGAGTGCGACAGGACTGGGTTTAGCCGCCACCCTCGCCTGCATATCAAATCAACAGAGTAATGGATAATGTGCATCTACCCCCACTGGCAACCCCTTTCTAGGCCTAAACAAATGTCAATTTCTTTTTTTTTTTAATTGTGATTTGGTTTACATGAAACTTTCCACAAATAAACACAATTAAATATATGAATTACATACAATACATTCACATGAATATAAATAAAATGTAACAATTAAAATCAATTCCATTTAAAAAATGAACAAGGACAATAACTAAAAATATGTTCACTACCCACATGAGACAGGACAAAGACAATTCTTTGGAGTGAACGGATTCAAAATTGTTCAATTATAAAACAAAACAGATCTACCACAACTCGGAGCTTTACAGTCCAGAATCCAATGTCTTAAGCTTTCACATGTGGTCAGACACTTACATAAACGGCATACCAAAGAAGAAACATCTTCCCCAGATGACACTGACCAATATTTAATCCTTTCTTTTGTGTGGAATTGGTTCAGCTTGAAACGCAAGAATATCTGACTTATCTTACTACTGGGAAAACACTTTAGATAGCCAAGTCCCCCCCCCCCCCTTTTCCAGGGAAACCTACCATATTCCCTATAGGAAGACTATAACGGCAGTGATTCCACATTATTTCCACCAATCATCCCTAAACAGTTTGTATTTTACTTTGTTCGGGTTGCCCAAAAGTTCCATATCAGAGGACCCAATTTGTGCCAGCAGATTAGACATATGTGACCTGAACAGGTTAAGCGAAAACACTGAGCCATGTTCCATAATCTGATGAAAATCAACATAGAGAAAGTTTGCCGGAGGCTTCAGAAACTTGGAATAGAGCAATAGTTGTCTCCAAAGTTGTCTAGCCTGTAGGGAGATAAGATTAAATTAATGCTATATCACTGAATTAGGAATAGAAGAGGCCAATCCCAACACATTCTTCCACAGCAGACCCTGTATAGATACCAAAGAAGGACCCAAATGTACTGAGGCCATGTCCAGCCCATACAGCAGAATTGGCTTGATCTTCACCAAATAGTATTTAAGAGCTGGAGAAGGGAAAAACCACACATTTTCCTAATAATAAACTTCATCTGAGATCTCAAGGGCAGCATCTTTTCCTTCAACATCACCTTCCACATCTGTATGGACGATATATTAGTCAGATTATATCCTAGGTAACGAATAGAAGCCACCCATTCAACATGTTCTGCTCCCAATGTCCATTGCATTACATTAGTGAATACTACCACCTTAGACTTTGCACCTTTGGCCACCAAGTTATTCCCTAAAGCATAGTCAGGAAAAATATTAAGCTTCCATTGGAGTCCTACAACAAATATCATCCGCACCAGCCAACCAATGGATGCTAAGGTGGCCCAGCTTGACTGCGCCAGAGATCCTCAGTATCACTCAAATACATATTAAAGGGTGTAGGTGCAAGAGTGCATCCCTGCCTGAACCCTCACTTAACCAATATCAGCTGAGAAACGGCCCCATCCTTGCTTAAACAAATTTGTAATGTGGCGTTTTGATGTAACAAGACAATAAGATGGACTTGCTTCTGAGGAACATTAAACCTAAGAAGCTTGTCCCACAATCGCTCTTGCACCACACAGTCGAAAGCAGAAGATAAGTCCAGAGAGGCCATATAAATGTTCTTCCCCTGGGATGCTTTCACATTGTGTAGTAAATGTTTCAATACTGTAGCATTGAGGGACGTGTCAATCTCCTGCCGAAATCCCACCTGAAAGCGGAACAGAGTGTTAGATTTGCTCATTAAGGTAATCAAATCTCTTCGAACCGGAATCGAAAACACCTTACTAGATGAATCAGTCAAGGCGATATGTCTGTAATTCCCAGGCTCCTGTACATTACCCTTTTTAAAAATAGGGATAAGAATAGACTGTGTCCAGAAGACTGGAACCTTATGTGTAAGATGTATCCCATCGAAGTAGGGTTTGAGGAATATGGCGCAGGCATCCGGATCCTTTTTCAGGAGAAACGGAGGAAGTCCATTAGGACCCGGTGCCCTGTAAGGTTTACGTTTAATGATAGCCCAGACAATAACCTCTGTTTCCCAGGGACATGACTCATCAAGCACAGGGTTGTCAAACACATCAGGATAGGAAGTAGCCATAAGGGGGGACATGCTAAATTTGTTGGAAAAGACACCCATGTATTTTCTTGAATAACATTGAGGCAGAACCCAAATCATTTATTTTGTTGATACAGGACCAAAACTTTCTAGTTTGTTTTTAGGAGAGTCCTCAGCATAGACTGGTTATACTGATCACATTTTAAAGCTTTAACAAAATGTCTATGCCGTTGACACTCAGGTTTCCTTAACCTGAGATATTCTTCATAGGAGAGTTTCATACTCCTCAAGTGTTTAATAACCTGTCATTTGTCCTTTAGATTCCTTAATACGAGAATCAAAATGGTGAGGATGAATAACAATGGTTTTAGATCCCTTATCAGACAACCTTCCTAATGCCCTTAATGATACATATTTCCAGTGGCCTAGGATCCAATCTAGGCGAAGGCTGGCCCCCACACAGAGCTCCCCTAGCCCCCTCATATCAACAAGGGACATATCTTTAATAAGATTCTTATAGGTCTTTCCATCCCATCGTCGAGACAGGCCACTCCTATCGTGTTTAACAGGTACAAACAAAGACGAGACCTAATACTTACACTACACGACGAGGCCCTCAATGTGAAGTTTATCATCACATGGTCACTAGCCCCAAGATCATGGAGGAACAGTTTACTACATATGGATTTAAGAGAAGAAGAAACAAAAAAATAGTCGATCCATGAGGTACATTATTATTTGTTGATGATCATTGTAACAGCAGGCTTAGAGAATAGCACAACCTTTTTGTTCATTATTGTAAAAATGAGGTTCTAGTAATTAATCAATCTAAAACAAAATCTATGGTCTTCACCCCTACTAGATGGAGTTGGCCCAAACTTAACATACAGATTAACAGGGGGTGGGGGTGAAGAGAAATGTTCCCCGCAATTCAAGAAATCAAGATACATCATGGCTACCGTCAAGTTTTCAAAAGCACATTGTGAATGGGCATTGAGACCCTCGTTAACGATTTATGAACACCAGGCTCATCAAGCAATGCTAGCTGGTTCAGTGCTTTGGGATTAAATACCTGTAAAGCAACTATGGTCACTGAGAACAGTTTCTTAAAGAACATTTTGGGCCCGATTCTTAGAATCCAGCGCAGAAAAGGCGCAAGCGCCACGCGCCGAGAAGGAGCATGTGCCACGCATGCGTCAGCTGTGGCGCAAAGAAACAATTGCACGGCACGCGTATTCGTGGATTTCCTGAGGCATCACTAGGAGTGGCGCAAGGAACATCAAGCAGCGCCAGTAACGCCCCCACGCACAGTAAAAAGCAAGTAAAATGCCAAACACGTTGCAAGCCCCCGTGCCATCCCATGACCAGTTTACAGCCCTCCCGTCCCTCCAGCCAAATCGCATGAAAACTTGTGGCGGAAGAGGTACGCGCTGAGTTGCCACACAATTTGGCTGGGGTGCTGAAAGGTTACACGCGGAGTTACCAGATTGGAAGCCTGCACATCATCACAAATGGTGCCTGTACTCCTCATGATACCGGCTAGCAACGGTTCCGCACCTGTCTCTCCCACTGTCGAGGAGTCCACGACCACCTTCGCCCTCTTGGACTTGCCCTCAGCAGCTGCGGCCGTTGTCTCTGACGCGGCACCAGTCTCCTCGCTCCCCGAAGATGAAATTACCTGGTAGCGCGACTGGGCCTTGCGTCTGTGCCTGGTGGAGGCATCCCCGCTGCCTTGCTCCACAGCACCTTCTCCGCCCTCTTCCAACATCGCTGTGGATAGGGAGACATAGAAAAAAATACATCAGGGTACTGATCATTTGTGTGTATGGCACAAAACATATGCACATCAATTGTACTGGCAAAGTACACAAACATCATCACCCTCCACAACACACTGCTAAGTGCAATTAACACACAAGCACATACATGACTGCCCTTCACAACAGACAGTCACATCCTTGGACAAGGGACTGTCAGCACCTACAAATTGTGAATGCCCCTCACATGCATAATGGGACATACACATGTAATTCACACACATCACCTGACAGTCCTGAGGCAGGGCATGGAGCCATCACATCAGAGTCCACTCAATGTCAATTAGTCAGCAAGAGTCAAGCACACATTCAAATGCTCCAGTAACATCAATCCAGGAGTCTTGGCCAGTCACACACTCGCTTCTCGGACACATGCACATGTACACCATGCAAGTCCATGATGTTGCCGACAGCACCCATGTGTCACACCTCTCACACGGCCAGACATGTTAAAGAAATGTGATCCATCTTAAGCCATAGTTTTCTGGACAAGGCCAGCTATCGTTACAGCAAATACCAAAATGCCAATCAAATAAGAATTTAGCTTGAACGCCGAGCGGGTTGTGGTTGAAGGCTTAAACTACATTACTTACAAATGCATTGATTGCTAGATGGAAGTTGGCTATGAGTGCAACTTGGATTGAGACCAAAACTAGCATGCTAAATTTTTATTAAGTTTGTTTGGAATTTTACCGCTGGCTAGCCGAACAAACTGCTGGGGTACAACAGTAATTTATCAATGCCCTTATTATAAAAGTACAAGGTAAACTGCGATACACTTCATGCTGTTTTGCCGTTTGTATGTTTCATTTCTAAGACCCTGCTTTATTGATTGTTTTTCAAAGGCAAGTAATATAGCAACCCATTATGCTGTGGCGGCTAGATATTTGCACTTAGCATGGTTTGGCAGACAGTTAATTTGAGACAATGTTTTTTTTATTTTTTTTTTATTGTGCTCCTAGATTGTATTTATCTGTTATTTATGGTGGGTTTTGTATCCTAATAAAAGCTATTACCGATGATGTACTGTATGTTATGTTCATATAATCACATTTGTCGAATAAAGCTGTGTTGATACTTAAAACTTGTTTTCCTGTTTGTGCAGACCCTGTCTGAAAAAAGTAGAGAATTGGACAAGTTACGAAGTGAATGGACCACCCAAGCAACAACATTATCAAACAAACATTCTCAGGAACTCACCCAGGAAAAGGAAAAAGCTCTTCAGGTATGTGAATATATTTGGAAAGACTATTTGTCATCTTACACATTTTAATATTTCTTCTTTGGAATATTTCCCTTTGGAGGATTGTGTAAACATTTTCTTAGAAATAAAACTTAATGATTTGTAATGCTAACTGCCCTAAACTAATTAACAAGAGGCAAACTGTAAAAAAAATGGTGAGGTTGCTTTTTTCTTAAAGCATCTTCACAATGTTGTTGTGGGGTTGATACCAAGCTACACATTGATATCTGCCGTCTTTACCATCTCTGAATTAAATGAAAAACTGACAACTACTTGTAACTGATGTGAACAGTAAATTTAGATAGTATTAATGAACCAATTTCATTTACATACTTTAATTCAATGTAACAAGTGTTGACAACAAATATGAAATATCCTCTGGATTTACCAATTTAGGGGCAGAATTTTGTTTTGGGAGTTTTGGCTCCCTCACTTTTTGGGTCCTCTATACATTTTGCTGGCTTACATTGTCGTTCAATTTCTTTTGTAGCCAGGGCGAATTCTACTGAGGTCCCCCTGACACTACAACTCTTATTCTGGTGTGCTTCTCTTAGCCTATATAGCTAGCAGGTTAAGGTGCATTTTAAGCTCAGTTTTGGTCTTGAGTTGACAGTCACCCTGTAGGTGTGTTGGGTTCAAGGGTAGTAGATGTGAATTGGTTTTTGGCTCTTGCGGCATTGGTAGCTCAATGCAACCTTATTGTAGCCATTGGTGTATGAATGCATTTTATAAGCCATGCTCCTGGCCGTTTTATATTGGGCCATCCCTATTTCTATAATGGACCATTAGGCACTGTCAAAATAGCCTGAAAATGCACCCACGGTTGTAGTTTAAACTGGTGTAGAGTGGGATACAGTTATCTAGACTTCTTAATCTACATCTAATTCGAAGAGAATGTGGATTTAGCAGTTTAAAGGTGCAGCCTGATTGGCTAACCCCAAAACCTTTGTGCGTTTTGCCTGTGATGCAATTGAAGGGCTGGCTTAAGAAAGCCCCTGGTTGAATTAATCATCCGTGGAAGACCTCACAGATTCCTCTGATCTATACGTAAACCCCTGGAAGATTGTTGGTGAAGATGGTCTACTGGTGAGGACCCTGGTGTGGCTGGAACAGCGGACACCTTGCTCCTTTGTCCTAGCTCCTTTCCTTCTAGTGGAATGCTACCATTGGGTTCCTCCTTTGCTTCCTGCTGTCTTCATAGCTGGCTGGACTGGCTGTTCTTCGGCACCTTTCTTGTCGGTAGTTCTGATAATGGGGAGTCTTCCTGGTTGAGAAATCCGGCGATTGTTTTTTGGGTAAGTGAAATCTTTATAGCCTTACTCAGAACTCTCATGGTTTGGGGCATTGGTCTTCCATAGGTGCTGGTGCAGGGAGAGGTTTTTATCCCATTTAGTTTTTCTTGTATTTGTACTTTGTAAGGCAAGCCACATCCATTGCAGCATTGCATGCATATTTTGTCTCCCTTTTTCTTTTTACTTAGCAACATTTTTGTTACATTTTAGAGGTAACTAGGACAGATTGGTGGCAGTGAACCATGTTCTATATATTTTTTTTAAGGTGCCCTACCATGCACCATCTTTTTTACCTCAACAATTCAATTTTCAGCACCATATACTCAGATGGCTGCTCCTCATGGTTCAAGTGCTTTTGTGCCATCTTGCTGTTCGGCCATCTTTCCTCCCTCTGAGTCTGGAAACTCCTAAATAAGGAAATGCATGTTTGCGGGATCCAGCCTTGGATTGTCAGTCAATGCTGTATGTGACTGGAACTTGTTTACTGGAAGAGGGACAGTCTTGTCCCAATTCACCCATAAACCGGGACATGTCTGTTGCTGGGCAGATGTGAGGCAGCTGACTGTCCATAACTACCTGTTTCAATGGAGCCAAACCTCCCATTGGTGTGCTGGAGTAGCCCCCGGCCTGATTTTGTATAAGGAGTGTTCCTGGCTCCATTCTGGAGGCGGCCCATTGAAACCAAGAGTCCAAAGAATGAAGGTGATGCAGAGGGGAGCCGAAGCACTGCAGCTTAGAGAACAAGCATTGTCAAAGCCGGTCATTGGGGACCTGCTGTACCTTCTGGGACGAGGAAGACTTTTGTTCCCTTCCTCACTCAGACTGATGGGTTTAACTCTTATTTTCTGCACTACTGTCTTGCTGTTGGTTAGGAAGTGTTACTAAAGCATCATGGAGCCTGATCATACACTGAAGGGGCATACTAGCTGCAACCTGGAACCTTGTCAACTGCAGCAGCTGCTCTCAATTGAAAAGAGGAGCCTGCTCGGAGCCCGTGTTGCACCACCAACAGCAGCAGAATGTACCTGATCGCGACTGTGGTTCACCTCTCCAAATTGCTGCACCTGCATAGTCCTGGGGGGTGTCACTTTGTTGTGGCAGTTGCAGTGGTCCTCTTTAAATGTTGTCTGACCAGTCCAGCTGGTGGATCCCTGGAACAATGCAATTTTTTGGGACATGGGAATTATCCCCGTTTAGAAAAAAACCAGACAACGAAAGCTATCTCTTCACTTGCAACCCCTGGACCACCTGTGCGTTAATCAGAGCATAAGTAGTTTGTTCCAGCAATTCCTTTTTCCCTGGGAGTGGTATTTTTGTGAATCAGAGTGTACTTGATTCTTTCGGGGGACCCCCTCTGCCCGCCCTTTACCGAACCCCCATCATCTGCCTTTCTCCATCATGGAATAGTCATTGATATTAGAAAACACTGGGGTGAGACCTCGTTTAACAAAAAGTAAGTAGAAAAACAAATGTAATGACTAATTCTGGAATCATTTTATAAAATGTTTAAAAAACGATCTTGCCAATTGTGACTTCAATTGAAAGCACATGCAACAGATTCCCTGTATGGCTTTCTGTAAAACCATAGGGGAAATGGCTAGATGGGCAGCAATAAGCAGTTTCAGACATGTAGAACAAAGCACTGTTACTTTTAGGCTGGAGATTTCCTAGATCATAATCATGTACTCTATTGGCAGGTAGAGCCAATTCTTTTTTTTCGACCTTGCATGGAAAACCAAGCAAAACACACTCAGCTTTTTTTTCTATAAAGCTTTTTGCCTTGTAACGCTTATCTGTCAAATCAACCATTACTAATTTGTACTTTGGTATCAGTCACCCCCTCCTAAAAGTACAGCCTCGGTGCTCTGCTGCCATTGTGAGTTTTGGTTTAACTTGGTAGACACCCTGTTCTTCCAAGTTAGGTCTCTGAAGGCTGTGGAAAAACATCTCTAAAAAATAACAAAAATCCGGTCCAAATGCAAGCGCATTCAGTTTTTTGATCTTGTGGAAGAATCAATTTCAGGAGTCTCTAAGAATAAAAACAAATGGGCACGAATTGCTTAAAGCACCCTGCAGCCCTTTTGCTAGAGAGCACATTTTCCAATTATCGTGAGAGAGAACACCAAGATCATGATTTTAGGGGGGAAAAGAGCTGAAATGTCTGATGGCCTGGATGAATGAATGGAATTGCAATAAGCAGTACCTCAACGCGGCATGCATCAAAGTGAACACAGACGCACATGCACCGCAATGCTCCTTTTTTTTATTTTTTAGTTGCGTATATTTGAGGCTTGTGAATCTTCTTAAATTCACATGATTTGCACAGGGCGCCATCTAGTAGCTGACTCAGCGTAATACATCTATTTTTTTTTCAGGTACAATAAGGGATGTTGACAGGCGTTCCTTTCACGCGATCATTATCCTACGTGTGCTGAACAGTATCTGTGATCGTTCACGCGTCGACAAACTCGGATTTGTTTTTTAGCCATCGGTTGGCCACATGTTAGCAAAGTAGAAAACAAATGGCTTCCGACACCTTTTGCTCCAGAACAGTGTTCACACTCTTCATTGAAGAGGTGGAGAGATGAGCCAGTTTCCATGCTGCTTGATGACCAGGAGTACAGTAGGGAGAGTGGGGAAAGCCACATTGATGGAATCCCTCTATACCCTACTCCGATATTCTTACTGCTACTCTACATTCCTGGACCAGCCATGGAAAATACTAGTTTACATTTTGCTTGGTCTGCAATTTGAAACTCCTTTGAAAGGATACACGCAGGGTGTGGAATAACTTCCTTCCACCAAACCACGACGAGGACTGGTGTCTGCCTTGCAAGCGACGCAAGCGGTGGGCGGCCTATGCTGTGATCTATGAGATAGTATATGCTAACTTAGCCACACTGTAGTATAAGTGCACCCCCCCCCCGTGCGTCTATGGAATAAGGGGTAGGGGTAGCCGTTAACTCTACATTCTGTTCTGATAGCCTGCTCCCACCCTCCTGAGTCAGGCCCCCATCACAAAAAATAGGGTCCCTTGCCCCTTTATATATTTCACTCACATAGTAGAACACAGGCAGAAGCCTGAAGGCACCTCCTCTGGACGAAGTGTGGAATGTTCGAGGTAGTCTCCAATGACTACAGAAGCCGCCTAGGCATGATGCGCAGTTGGAGCAGAACAAATTAAACAACATGCACTCCCTTTATACGCTATGGGGAATGTCATGTCTGAGGGATCATCCCTCTTAACAATGCTAAAGTGTTGGAATTCTCAAATTAATAGGACGAATGGGGAGGAGGAGGAAGTGCCTAAGCCTTCTACTCCCAGGTTTGGAACATTGGCGTTGTTAACACCACTATGGCCAAGGTAGTTTCATTTGTGTAAGATGATGAGCACAGGGCTCAAGCTACAGACACCAGCTGAAAATGCTCAGCAACTGAAAAGGATGAAAACTTAACGAAAGTATTAGAACCCCTAGATGAGGTCTACCAAAGGTTGGAGGGCAATCTAGATGACCAGGGAGCATATTTTTTTCTGAGGCTTGTGGAATCTGCTTAGATCACATGCTGTGCATAGGCCGACATCTAGTGGAAGCTGCAGAGTATTACAGTTTGTTTTTCGAAACTCAAAAATGGGCGTCGCCACAGGGCGTGCCAGTAATACTATCCCTAGTGTGACGTCCACTGTACCCATGATCCCTCACACGTCTAGGACCCTCAGATTGTTTTTTTCCGCCATACTGGTCGGAAGCATTCCGCGGAGTTCCCTGGCGTTTAGCCATAATTTTGCAAATATTATAATATTTCCCCGTTTTCTCCATCCCCATGTCGAGTCACCGAATATCGAAGCTCGACGCCGGCCCTGAGAAGATAACCGTCGAGAGCTGCACGACGGACTTTGGGCCTCAGAAGGCCTCTGGCCTCGGCCCGGGCCTTGGAAAGCCTCTGGCCTCGGCCCTCCAAGTAGGGAGAGTGGGGGGTGGTACATACTCTACACTCACATATATTTATATATATATTCCTACACACACTAGCCTGCTGCCACAGGGTGCGTATGGAGGGTACCCCTTTCCAATTTTGCCCCAAGTGCAACCACAAGTACCCTTGGGTTGACAGACACGCCACCTGTAACCTCTGCTTGCCGAGGGACCACCCCGAGGCGAACTGCAGAGCGTGTAGCCGGTTCAAGGCTAAGACTCTAAAGGACCGTTCGACAAAACGTTGGGCCCACCACGCCAGGCAACGAGAGGCCATGGAAGCAGAGGGCACCTTCAGTGATGGCAGCGACGCCGTACTATCGGACGGCGAGGGAAACGTGGCGTCGAAAGACACCCAAACGTGCAAGTCCCCGACCTCGGAAGGTTGTCCGTCAGGGCAGCTATGGGGAGCACACCCGGCAATGAGAGCGCTACCTACACGACTTCCGCTAAACACTCGAAGTCCAACTGAGACTCAACACGCGTGTCGAGTTCTCGGAAAGAGGTACGCAAAGAACGGTCCACCGAATCGGTGTCCTCTGGGCGTTCTCCAGCAAGATCGCCGCATGACACCAGGCAACCATTCACTGTTGCCAAGAGTGCCTCACTCATCAAAGTAATGGAGGTACGATCGTCAGAAGACGAAGCCGACCTCCATCCCCAGGCCGCACTCCAGGAGTCGGCGTCAGCAGACCGCTCGACGGCGGTTCCCGTTTCCCGACGTCCTCACTCTAAGGAAAGGGACACTACCCCCGAATCTCAACGCCAGACGTGGAAAACCTCTGAGAAGGTGAAAACACCAGGGAAGCACTCTTTCACTCATGGGGAGGGGGTAAAACAGAAGAAATCCTCTCAGCCGCCTTCTACTCCTCTGATACATAAAGACAGTGCTAGGTCTTCTGATACAGCTAACCAAGTCCCCTGCACAAGCCCATAGGTCCAGTCAGGTTATAGCAGGGAAACACTCCCAGGAAAGGGTAATCCCCAGATCCAGAGAATGGTCCAGTGAAGATATAGACAGGGTTATGTCTAGAATGTCATCCCTAGCGGACTTCTATGCCAAGAACCCAGGTCACTTCCTCTCCTATACCCCTGACGGGACTACTCCCTCAGGGTCTAGGGACCCTTTACCCCCTGGTAAAAAACCTCGAGTTGAGGCACCAACGCAAAGTTGGTCTTATGACCCTTTCTACATACAGCCATACACTCAGTATAGTCAGGATCCACTACAAGAAGAGGATCCAGATTTGGAAACGTTGGATGACCAAACGGGAGTGGACTACTATAGGGATGACGAGGACCAAGAGGAAGATGACCCAGCAGTCTACAGAGTAGACTCCCCGGTAGGCAAAGAACCTCAGGTTACCGACTCTCCAGTCGACAACCAACCTCTCCTAAATGAGGTTTTGTCTAGAGCGGCTGAACACTTCCGCATAGTCACCCAGGGAGCACAGGAGGAGAGGGACTTTGCCGAGGAACTAGTAGGGGAAAAGCGAGCCATTGTAACGCTCACCTGACTCCCACGGAGGCGCTGATCTGATCTGGTCTGGGTTGCTGTGGCCTCTTCTAGGGTGATGCGCAGAACTCGGAAGACCGACTGGACAGGACCCCCAAATCTTGCTTGTCTAATCCACAGGAGAATCCTTCTGCAGATGGAGAAAGGCGGTTAGCTATCTACGGAGTGACGCTTTGGCTTCCCACCTCCCAGTTCACTCTCCGTTGGCCACCTCCTAAAATTCCCCCCGCTAAGTCTCACCTTAGGTTTTGAAAGGATGAACTCTCCATCCTGCTTCTGTTGCAGGGGTGCGTGTATATCCAGTTACTTCACTGGTTAGCTGGAAACGTGAGGTTCAAGTTCACCTGACTTTTCAGGCAAGCGCCGTGAGTATGTAGTTCGTAAAAGTTCAAGTAAATGATCTCCCTTCCATACGGAAGCCATGTTGCCCTGCCCTAGCCATATGTCACAAAGTACCTATTCACTAACCAGTCTGACTCCAAATGCAAATTCTGATTTTCATATGCCATGTTAAACTGTGATTCAACGCCACTTTTGTTGCCTTGCCAGATTTGAATTTAGATGTATCTTGCATACACTGAGATTTGAACTTAGATGTGCCTTGCATATACTGTGACTCAACGCTACTTTGGTTGCCTTGCTAGATTGGAATTTAGATGTACCCTGCATACACTGAGATTTGAACCTAGATGTGCCCTGCATATACTGTGATTCAACGCCACTTTGGCTGCCCTGCTAGATTTGAACTTAGGGGCACCCTGTTTACTCTCTGAAGCAGTTCTGCCTGCCCGCACACTGTTTTTGTTCACTGTTTTTTGCCCCATTGCTGGATTTTCAAACCCAGGTAAGCCGCAATAGCTGCCTCAATCCACCAACACACTGCTCTGTACCCTTTTTATTACCTCCTCACTGAGTTAACAAAAGGTTCCTCCCAGGCATCTATTCAATTCTGCTGAGAATCATTCTCCACCTCGTCAAATCCGCATGCCCGCATAGTTCTTCCCCCAGCACTGCCTGCCCAGACTACACCCTACCCCACCTCATAGAGCCCAGCAACACCTTCATGCTTCCACAATTCTTTCCTCCAAGCCTATCAGATAGGCTCACTAGATTACGGTCCGGACTACCTAGACTACACGAGCCCCGAGCCAGAGATTCCACCCAACCCAAACTCACCAACCGAACCACCATTAGCACATGCGCCAACCTCACACTAAAAAAACTCAAACCTCAGTCACTCAACACTATTACTAGCAAAAACAAAGCACGCATTACAGCAACTACCCCCACCCCTACAAAAACCACCACACCTACGATTAAAGGGGCCCTCATCAATGCACGTTCCATAATTGCCCATGCCACGGACATCGCAGACCTCATCATAGCAGAAGACCTAGACTTCCTAGCCATAACAGAGTCCTGGCTCCATGCAGCCGCAGGCCCTGCCCTATCGCTAGCCATCCCCAATGACTATACCATTATCCGAGCAGATAGAACTGAATCTAGAGGCGGAGGCCTGGCCATCATCGCTAAAACCTACCTCAACATCAGACTAGACTCCGCTACACACCTTCCATCATGCGAAGCACTCACAGCCAAGCTACCCACTGCTAACTCGCAAACAATATCCATTCACCTACTTTATAGACCGCCTGGACCCCTGGGATCCTTCGAGGAAGACCTCAGTGCTATCCTCACCGATAACCTAAAAAATTCCTCGCAATGCCTCCTCCTAGGAGATTTTAACCTAGGCTACAAAGACCCCAAAGACCACCAGGCCACCCTCATTAACAACACCTTGTCCGAACTAGGTTTCACACAAAAAGTATCCAGCCCTACCCACAACAAAGGAAGAACCCTCGACTGGGTAGCAGACCATAACTGCGCGGCACTCATCACCAATAACTCACCTCAATCTTGGTCTGACCATCACCTCCTCTCCTTCTTGCTTGAAGCCTCAAGCCCCATAACCAACTCAACATTAGCCGAAGCCAACCCCACGAGAAGCAAGAAAAATATCACAGCGGAAAAAGTGATCCCACTCATCCTCCCCACGCTCAACCGACTCCCTGCTTCCAACCCTTATGACCTCATAGAAGGATACAATAATACCATGCGCACAGCCTTAGACTCCATCGCACCCCTTAAGCTCAGAAAAAGCAAACCAAAAAAGCACCTTAACCAATGGTTCTCCAGCCACCTTAAAGCGCTTCGACTAGAAAAAAGTAAAATGGAACAAATCTGGAGACCGTCTCCCACTGACCACAACAAGTTATTACTAAACAAAATCAAGGCCAATTACAAAAAAGAAATTATAGCTGCCAAACAAGAATCCTATAACCAGAGGATCGCACATTCCAACTCTAGTACCAAAGAATGGTTTACAATTATCAAAAAATTGGAAACACCAGTGCCTGTCCCAGATACTTGCGTGAAGAACAAACAATGGTGCACTAGTGTCCAAAATGCACTAAACAACAAAGTCTTAGGCCTTCAAACCAAAATTAAAAATAAGAAAGATTCCCTCTCCAAATCAACCAACCCCAGTAATACCCTCCCTAGTACTCCACCCACTCACATCCCACCCAACAGTACTCGCTTTAGCTTCTCCAAAGTCACTACCCTAGAAGTGGAAAAAATCATTCTTAGCCTCAAACCTTCCAACTGTAAAGGCGACCTCTGCCCCCCACAAATCATTAAAGATGCGGCAAGAGACCCATCGCCATTCATCACCAGACTCATCAATGCCTCATTCGCCTCAGGAACAGTCCCCAGCAACCTCAAAGAGTCCTGGGTCCTCCCCCTCCTTAAAAAACCTTCCCTTGACCCCTGTATCCCGACCAACTACAGACCCATTGCCACCGTCCCCTTCCTGCTTAAGATACTAGACAAGACAGCATACCAACAAATCCAAAAACACCTGGAAACTAACCACCTCCTAGGTACGCGACAATCAGGCTTTAGACCCCTACACGGGACTGAAACAGCCCTCATTGATCTGAAAGCCCAGATAGACACTATCAGAGACAACAGTAAAACTGCACTACTTCTCTTATTAGACCTCTCCGCGGCGTTCGACCTAGTTGACCACAAAATCCTTTGCAATCATCTAGATTCAGCCGCGCACTTCTCCCAAGAAGCCATCAGATGGATCGAGTCATTCCTCAGCAACAGATCCATGCGTGTCTTCTCCACCACTGCCGCTGCCGACCCCATCCCCATCACATGCGGAGTCCCTCAGGGCTCCTGCGTCTCCCCTACTCTGTACAAAGTGTTCACGAAGCCCCTGTTTGATGATCTAGATGGCCTGGGTATCACCTAAACTAATTACGCTGATGATACACAGATCCTCATCCCGCTGACGGGAGACTACAACCAGGATTTGGCCTTGGTGAACAAGGTGTACCTCATCATCCAGGCATGGATGGCTTTGCACAGTTTATGCCTGAATGATGACAAGATGGAACTCATCATCCTCGGGTCCTCTACAAACATAACCAAATTAGACCAAAACTATACCAACTTCATCATAGACGGGAACCCGATCAAGGTTGCCAGAGAAGTGAAAACTTTAGGAATATACCTCGACTCCGCCCTTACCTCCATGGTTAGTTCCATGGCATCTTCCACGGCCTACACATGTAAGCTTATAAGAGCTGCCAAACCCTTCCGATCTCCCCAGAGCTGCATTACACTAGCCAGAGCCTTGTTATTATCCAAACTGGATTACTGTAATGCCCTCTACGTCGGAGCCAGCAAGCAAATCACAAACAAAATTCAGACGCTCCAAAACAACGCTCTCAGAGCTGTGCTTAACATCCCCAAGAGAGCCCACATCTCCAACATCCGGAAATCCCATAACTGGCTCAACACCTCAGACAAAATCCTGCTCAAAGTAGCATCGCTAACGCACAAATGTCTGAACAACGCTGCCCCATGCTACCTTGCAGACAGAATATGCAAATACACCCCCAACAGACCCACCAGAACCTCTAACGCAAACCTACTCATAGTCCCTAGGTACAAACGCACTAAAATGGGCGGCAACAGCTTCCAGGTGAAGGCACCCCAACTTTGGAACGCCCTACCACCATCCCTTAGGTCACCTTAAACCTTTACTCACTTCAGACGCAATTATATCAATTGGATAAAGAACAAAGAGCTCTAATTCACCTAACCCAACACCACATGGCCGCCAACCTAGAACAAATGCTTATCTGCAAACTCCCTAATATATCTGCAATGTAGGTATATGATATGTATAAGCTGTAAGTGATATGTATAAGTTATGTATAAGCAACCTGTAACCAAGCTTTGAATAATCTGCTGCTCATGCGCCCACATACTCTCGGGTCTGGCGCGCAATACAAATGAATAAACTAAACTAAACTAAATCTGCCTTCGAAATCTGAAGTCCGTTCCTTATTACAGAAACTGCGGGAGTTTTAGGAGTGAAGAATGGAATCGCCGGAAATAACTCAGGTGGATAAGAGGTAAGATGATTCCTTGAAAATGTCTTTTAAATACATCCAGTAATGCTTTGTCTTTTTTCCCCTTAGGGGCCGGGGTACGGTAACTGCCCAAGAAGCAGCGCCGACCCGAGTTGCTGACAGGACCCGCCTAGTACAGACAGGTAAGTATTAAAGATGTAACCCAGGTTTCATCATAACGATCCTGCTGCTCACATTTTGTCTTTCTTCTTCCCCTAGGTGCAGGTATGCGGTGGACCATGCAGAGGGTCACGATGAAGAATGAAGATGTTTCGTGGACAGGTGAGTGAGCGCGGCGCTGCAACGAGCGACGCGAAGCGTTTAAAATAAACTCTTCTTCTTCAGGTAGCCGGCGTGACGACTCCGGACACAGGTAAGCAACTGGCAATGTTCTTGTTCTCACCTTCTCTCTTCTCTCCTCTCCTTCTAGGTGTTCCAGGATCTAATCGGGCGTGGCTGGAGCCGGGATGCAGAAGCTGACACGGTGAGCGTCCAGCTGCTAGAAGCAGAACAACACGAAGCGTGAGCTGCTGTCTGGGCGTGGCTTAAATAGCCTCCAAAGAAGTTCCAGGTATGTATCGTTCCCCAACCAGGTATGTATCCTTCCCTGACCACGCCCGAGTGGCAAAATAGTCCCACAGGTAAAGTAGTCCCATTCAGGCCTCAAAGAGGCCTGGATGTTGCAGCATGGTCTGCATCAGGTAAGTTTACACAAAATCACTCTTTACATAAGTTCACTTGTTATGGCCTGGCGCCTATGGCGCCAGGACTGATGTCCAATATGAGCGCGCCAGGACTGAGTCCACAGGGCCCCTACCAGGGGCCGCTGGACCTCCCCCCGAGAACATGTCTGCTTCCGGGGACGCTGGATCCGATCTGGCTCCTTGGGGGTAGGCATCATGACAGTACCCCCTCCCAAGGCCCCTTCCAAGGTTGTTCTCTCCGGGGGTTTTGGTTTGTTTGGGAAATTCCGGTGGAATTATTTTACCAACCGAGGCGCATTGTCATGATGCCTACCCCCAAGGAGCCAGACCGGGCCCAGCAACCCCAGAGGCAGACATCATGTTCCCGAGGGAAGTCCCAGCGGTCCCAGGTAGGGGCCCTTTGGACTCAGTCCTGGCGCCTTTGGCACCAGGCTCATGTTGGACAACACTCCAGGCGCCATAGGCGCCAGGCTCATAAAGGATGACTTTGTGTTAAGAAGTGCTTGGTGTGAATTTGCCTGATGCAGACCGTGCTGCAACATCCAGGCCACCTAGAGGCCTGAATGGGACTATTTTACCTATGGGACTACTTTACCACACGGGTGTGGCTGGAGGAAGAATACATACCTTAGAGGAAGAATACATACCTGGAACTACTTTGAAGGCTATTTAAGCCACGCCCAAGCAGCAACTCACGCTTCGCGTTGTTCTGCACCTAGCAGCTGGACGCTCACCGTGTCTGCTCCTGCATCCGGACTCCAGCCACGCCTGAGAGCATCCTGGAACACCTGTAAAGGGAGAAGAGAGGAGAACAGGAGAAAGAAGAGACATTACCTGCTTAATCCGCATTCCAGAGTCATCTTGCCGACGATCCTAAAGGGAAGACATTCATTTTTAAAAGCACATTGCATAGCTCGCTGCAGCGCAGCATTCCACTCACCTTTACTAGGCGCCTTCTTGCCCATCAGCGACCATCTGGATCTTCCGCCGCATTTCAGTGCCTAAAGGAGAAAAAGACAAGAACAAAGGTGAGCTAGGGAAGAGAATAAGAAAAGCTTAATTTCCACCATAAGACTTACCTGTTGGGTCAATCCCTCTTCACTTCGGGTCGGCGCCGTTTCTTCGGCATTCCCGAACCCCGGCCCCTAAGGGGAAAAAGACATTAGTATTAGTGAGCGAATGCAAGGACATTAGCGAAACCCTCATCTAAGACTTACCTGATATTTATTGGGACATCTCTTCTCACTTCGGGTCGGCGCTGTATCTTCGGCATTTCCGAACCCCGGCCCCTAAGGGGAAAAAGACACAAGCATTAGTGCATTAATGCAAGAACACTAGAGGAACCACTCATCAAAAACTCTCCAGAATTTTCCTTCGACGGTTCCATTCCCTAACTCGGAATCTTCATTCAGCACCTGAAATAGAGAAAACAGACAATGGTTATTTAAAGCTTGAACTTGCAACAGAATTCTTACGATGCCTTACCTGAAAAGTCAAGCGAACTTGAACTCTCACCAATCCGAGATCCAGTGAAGTAACTGGATAACAACGCGCCCCTGCATCAGAAGCAGGATGGAGAGCTCGTCCTTTCAGACCCTAAGGTGAGACTTCACGGGGAATCGCAGAAGGGTTTCGTGGAGGGTGAGAAGGGGAGTGGGAGGCCTACGCATTATCCCGCAGATTGTTAATACTCCCTTTTCACACACAAGGATATTTCTACGAGCCAGACAAGCCAGATTTGGGGGTCCGGTCCATTCCATCTTCCGTGTCCTGCGCATCACCCTAGAAGAGGCCACAGCAATCCAAACCAGGCCAGCGCCTCCGTGGGAGTCAGGTGAGCATTACACGCATGTACATGGTCGCTAGGTTCCCAAGATCTCTCCTGAGGCCCATATCCTTTCCAATCAATTAGATAGAAGAGTTTTGATTTTGACACCTTGTAATCTAAAATGTCCTTTACTTCGAATTCAGGCTCCCCATCAATTTGAACTGGTTCTGGCGGTTTGATTAGCCTGGTTCCACGTTGCACTGGTTTCAACAGTGACCCGTGAAAAACTGGATGAATCTGCATGTTAGCTGGTAGGTCGAGTTTGATGGCCACCGGGTTGATTATAGCTTTGATTGGGTAAGGCACTGCATATCTTGGGTTGAAAGTTCGCAGTCCTTTGAGGGATAAGTGTCTGGTCGCAAGCCACACTTGGTCCCCTATTTGGTATGGAGGTGCCTTACTTCGATGCAAATCAGCATTTTCTTTGTATTTTTTCTTGGCTTGCTGTAAATGAGTAGTTGCTTCTTTGAAGGCTCGAGTTATCGTGGAATGCAAATGGTCCACAGCGGGCATTTCGAGACTTTGAGGGGGGTCGAGGTCTGAGGTTCGAGGGTGATGACCATACAAAGTATAAAAAGGAGTTTGCCCCGTTCCAGAATGTACTGAATTGTTCTATGCGTATTCAGCGATCCATAGAATATCTTTCCAATTACATTCAGATTGATGCAACATACACCAAAGATACTGTTCAAGGGTCTGGTTGGTTCTCTCCGTCTGACCATCTGTCTGAGGGTGATGACTGGTTGATAATCGTACATCGATTTGTGCCAGTTGACAACACTTTCTCCAAAAATGGGAAATGAATTGGCTTCCTCGGTCAGACCAGTATGGATGGGAATCCATGTAAACGAACGATATTCTCAAGGAATTCCTTGGCTAGGATGGAAGCTGAAGGTAACCCTTTTAATGGAATAAAATGAGCCATTTTGGAAAATAGGTCCACAATAACAAGGATAGTATTGTATCCATTACAAGGAGACAGGTCCGTGATTAAATCCAGTGACAAGGTGTGCCAAGGTGCCGGGGGAATGTCTAAGGGTTGTAGAAGACCGGCTGGTCTTTTCTTTTTACCTTTATTTTGGGCGCAAACTCCGCAGGACATCACAAAAGATTTAATATCCTTCCGCCAGGATGGCCACCAGAATTGCCGTTTAATCTTTTCTTCTGTCTTGGCAATACCTGGGTGTCCTTCCATCAGTGTATCATGATAATGGGCAATAACGAGTTCTTGTAATTCTTTGAGGTAGAAATAATCGCCCTTGGAAGTAAGGTAGACCATCATTGACGGAAAAGTATGAACCCTTTTGAATCCATTCTTGCAAGGCTGTAGGGTTTAGAAGTTGTTTAACTCTAGCTTGAATGTCTCCAATAGTTTGTAAAGAGGTCAAGCCCAAAATTCTCTGCTCAGGTATTATTGGTACTGGTTCTAAGCTTGAATTCGTTTCTCCCATCCCAATTCGGGATAAAGAGTCCGCTTTACCGTTCTTGCAGCCAGGGCGGTAGGTGATTACAAAATCGAACTCAGCAAAGAATAAAGCCCATCGGAGCTGACGTGATGATTGGGCTTTGGCAGTTTTTAAGTATTGTAAATTTCTGTGGTCCGTGATCACCGTGATGGTATGTCTTGCACCAAGAAGGTAGTGACGCCAAGCCTTGAAGGCGGACTTAATAGCTAATAACTCCTTGTCGGTGATTGCATAATTAACTTCAGGCGCCGAGAACTTTCTGGACCAAAAGGCTACAGGGTGCAATTGGTTTGTTACAGGATCTCTTTGAGACAGGGCAGCTCCCATGGCTAAGCTGGATGCGTCGGTTTCAACTATGTATGGGAGATCTGGACGCGGATGTTTCAAAATAGGTGCGGAGGTAAATTTAGTTTTCAGTTCGTGAAAGGCCTGTTCTGCCTCCTTAGACCATTCGAAGCGTTTATTTTTCTGCAAGAGCGCAGTGATAGGTTGAACCACACGTGAAAATTCCGGGATAAATCTGCAATAGAAATTGGCAAAGCCAAGCATGCTCTGAACACCCTTCACTGAACTAGGTGATGGCCATTTAAGGATGGCACCCACTTTTCGCGAGTCCATTCAGACTCCCTTAGGTGTTAGGATAAATCCAAGAAACTCGACTTCCGTGGCATGAAAAACACACTTTTCGAGTTTTGCAAACAGTTTGTGCTGGCGCAATTTCTCAAGAACTGCCTTGACATGTTTTCTGTGATCGGATTCCGAGGAAGAATATACCAGAATGTCATCGATATATACTATAACACAAACATCGATAAGTTCCCGAAGGACATCATTCATAAAGTATTGAAAGGCAGCAGGTGCGTTGCACAACCCGAAAGGCATTACTTGGTATTCGAAGAGTCCATATTTGGTGCGGAAGGCAGTCTTCCATTCGTCGCCTTCTTTTACTCGTACCAGATGATAAGCCCCCCGAAGATCTAACTTGGTGTATATGCAGGCATCTTTCACTTGGTCGAGAAGTTCAGGGATCAGAGGCAGAGGGTAACGATTCTTAACCGTTATCTGATTTAGGGCACGGTAGTCGATACAAGTTCTAAGGTCGCCTTCTTTTTTCGGCACGAAGAACAGAGCTGAGGAAGCAGGAGACTTTGACGGGCGAATAAAACCATTGGCCAAATAATGATCTAAATATTGTCGCAAATGAAGATTCTCCGGTTCAGTAAGGGCATAGATTCTACTACAAGGCGGTTGTGCATTGGGTATCAGATCGATTTGACAATCGTACGACCGGTGGGGAGGTAACGTGTTGGCCTGTTCCTTTTGGAAGACATCTTGGAATTCTTGGTATTCGGGCGGTAGATGCATAATGGCAGAGGTTACTGTGGCCAGGCCTAAATTTGGATTTCTTGGATAACAAGTTTCTGCACAATCTGGAAAGGTTATTCTCTTCGCTCGCCAGTCACTTCGAGGATTATGTGTTTCTAACCAAGGCATTCCTAGAATTACTTGAAAATGTGGAGCCTTGATTACATCAAGCACAACCGCCTCCCGATGTCCATCCTGACCCACTAATGTCATTTCTGTAGTGGAATGTGTTACCGGCCCAGAGGCAATTTCGGTTCCATCCACTGTGGTAATGACATCTTTGCTGGTTTTAGGACGGAGAGGGAGATTAATCCTGGAGGCCAATTCACGGTCAACATAGTTTCCAACAGCCCCGCTATCGATGTATGCTTTTATCGCATGCAACCGCCGAGGCTGTCCCGGATCTACGAGGACCATTGGCATAATGAAATGCGAGGTCAAAGAGTTAGTTTTCAAGCTCGGCAAGTGGACCTCTACACTTGTCGGGCTTGGTCGTTTCCCGAATCAGATTCCTTAAGGTTTTTGTCAGTGGCTCCTACCACCTTCTGGGGTGGTTTAACCGGGCGATATCGTAAAAAGTGTCCAGAAGCCCCGCAATAAAGACATAATTGCTTCTGCCGCCTTCTATCATGTTCCCTTTGAGTTAATGGTCCCTTAACTCCTCCAATTTGCATAGGTTCGGAAACATCGGTACCCTTGGGGTTAACGTGAGTCTTGACCAACACTCGGGTTTCGAACTTGGACCGATCTGCTTTTCTGTTTTGAAGCCTGTGATCTAGTTGGACCACTAAGTCTATATATTCCGCGCAGTCTTGGGGCGGATTTACAATTTGTGCCAGGACATCTTTAAGTTCTCCGCGCAGGCCTCGATGAAATAACGTGATCTTTTTATTCTCGGGCCACCCAGTTTCCACAATCAACCTATTAAAGGTGGCGATGTAGGGTAAGAGATCCTGATTACCCTGTCGTAAGGACAGAAGTTCGTTGTCCAGGGCCTGTCCCTGGGAGTGTCGAGCAAATAATCTTTCCATGCTTGCTTGGAAGCCTTGAAAGTCTCGGAGAATTGGGTCATCTTGAGTTACCAGTGGAACTGGCCAATCGGCAGCACAGCCCCTGAGATATGATAAGACAAAGGCTACCTTGGTTTGGTCATTAGGGAAGGCCCCAGGTCTGCATAGAAAGTGCAAGCGGCACTGGTTCATGAATACGGCATATTTTTTGGGGTCCCCAGCAAAACGTTCAGGCGGGGCCAGTGGCATATTTCCAGGTAGATTGATTTGAACCGGGTTATTTGAAACCACAGGAGCGGGATTACCCCCGGAACCAGGTAGAGGTGTTTGTCCAGCCTGACTCTGCAATAGCTGTCTAGCCAGGTCATCAGTTCGTTCCTTGGATAGAATCAGTTCTCTCCTGAGAGTGTTAGTCTCTTGGCGGGCGGAATGCTCTTCTGCCTGTAATTCCCCCAGTAATTGGGCCAACTGGTCAGTCTCAGAAGTTTCCATAGCGCCTGGGTAGGAAATTGTAGGTAGGCTTCGCGTTCTGTAACGCTCACCTGACTCCCACGGAGGCGCTGATCTGGTCTGGGTTGCTGTGGCCTCTTCTAGGGTGATGCGCAGAACTCAGAAGACCGACTGGACAGGACCCTCGAATCTTGCTTGTCTAATCCGCAGGAGAATCCTTCTGCAGATGGAGAAAGGGGGTTGGCTATCTACGGAGTGACGCTTTGGCTTCCCACCTCCCAGTTCACTCTCCGTTGGCCACCTCCTAAAATTCCCCCCGCTAAGTCTCACCTTAGGTTTTGAAAGGATGAACTCTCCATCCTGCTTCTGGTGCAGGGGTGCGTGTATATCCAGTTACTTCACTGGTTAGCTGCAAACGTGAGGTTCAAGTTCACCTGACTTTTCAGGCAAGCGCCGTGAGTATGTAGTTCGTAAAAGTTCAAGAAAATGATCTCCCTTTCATCTGTCTTCGAAATCTGAAGTCCGTTCCTTATTACAGAAACTGCGGGAGTTTTAGGAGTGAAGAATGGAATCGCCGGAAATAACTCAGGTGGATAAGAGGTAAGATGATTCCTTGAAAATGTCTTTTAAATACATCCAGTAATGCTTTGTCTTTTTTCCCCTTAGGGGCCGGGGTACGGTAACTGCCCAAGAAGCAGCGCCGACCCGAGATGCTGACAGGACCCGCCTAGTACAGACAGGTAAATATTAAAGATGGAACCCAGGTTTCATCATAACGATCCTGCTGCTCACCTTTTGTCTTTCTTCTTCCCCTAGGTGCAGGTATGCGGTGGACCATGCAGAGGGTCGCGATGAAGAATGAAGATGTTTCGTGGACAGGTGAGTGAGCGCGGCGCTGCAACGAGCGACGCGAAGCGTTTAAAATAAACTCTTCTTCTTCAGGTAGCCGGCGTGACGACTCCGAACACAGGTAAGCAACTGGCAATGTTCTTGTTCTCACCTTCTCTCTTCTCTCCTCTCCTTCTAGGTGTTCCAGGATCTAATCGGGCGTGGCTGGAGCCGGGATGCAGGAGCTGACACGGTGAGCGTCCAGCTGCTAGGAGCAGAACAACGCGAAGCGTGAGCTGCTGTCTGGGCGTGGCTTAAATAGCCTCCAAAGAAGTTCCAGGTATGTATCGTTCCCCAACCAGGTATGTATCCTTCCCTGACCACGCCCGAGTGGCAAAATAGTCCCACAGGTAAAGTAGTCCCATTCAGGCCTCAAAGAGGCCTGGATGTTGCAGCATGGTCTGCATCAGGTAAGTTTACACAAAATCACTCTTTACATAAATTCACTTGTTATGAGCCTGGTGCCTATGGTGCCAGGACTGATGTCCAATATGAGCCTGGCGCCAAAGGCGCCAGGACTGAGTCCACAGGGCCCCTACTGTCAGGAGTGGCACTCTATTAAGAGTGGCACAGGACACCCAGAAAGGGTTTGGGTGGTTGTGCCAAATAAAGTGGACAGATAAGAACACACACAGCGGAAAGGAAAGAGAACGAAGAGTAAGCAAGAGTAGCAAGGGAAAAGATACAGAATGAATACCCTCTTGGGGTGTATGCAGATATAGGAAAAGAGTATTCCACGAACCTTGGAAATCCTCTAGCCTTCTGCACAGTTTGCTATAACAGAGGCCCACGCTGATTGCTCATGACTTGGAACAGCAGCTCTGGGTGTCTGTAATGTAGAAACAGGACAAGGGAAGGGGCAGAGGTTGACTGATGGGAACCAACAGACAAGCTCTGTACAAAAGGGTCTACAAACAGTACAAGAGAAGATACTACAGACAAATCCAGTAAATGAGGTGATGGCAAACTAGCAGAAGGAATTGAAAGGAAAGTCGTGTAACAGGATAGGATAGCAGAGGACAGTAAGGAACAAGGTTGAGAGCTCAGAGGAGCAGGAAAGCAATGAGTAAGCCCACAAGGGTAGGACTGTAAGGTAGAACGCCCAGAGGAAAAGGGCTTAGGGCAGCAGAGTAAAGCAGACTGCACGGCAAGGATCCCGTAAGGGCCGGGCAGTAAGGAGTGAACCCTGAGGGACAGGGCCGATGAACGTAGAAGGTAGCAGAGGACTGTAGAGAGCTGCTAGGCCGAGAATCCAGCGGAAAAGGTAGGTAGTAGGCAGCGAAGCGGGATAAGCTGCAAAGTAGGAAGGCCCAGAGGACAAGGGCTGAAGGCAGCCGGAGTGAGGCAGGCTGCAGGGCAGGGAGCCCAGAGGACAAGGGCTGAGGCAGGAAAGCAGCAGAGCGTGATCAGCTGCAATGTAGAGAGCCCGGCAGGGCAAGGGCGGAGGCTGGAAGGCAGGAGAGCGTGATCCGCTGCAATGTGGAGAGCCCGGCAGGGCAAGGGCGAAGGCTGGAAGGCAGCAGAGCGTGATCCGCTGCAATGTGGAGAGCCCGGCAGGGCAAGGGCGGAGACTGGAAGGCAGCAGAGCGTGATCGGCTGCAATGTGGAGAGCCCGGCAGGGCAAGGGCGAAGGCTGGAAGGCAGCAGAGCGTGATCCGCTGCAATGTGGAGAGCCCGGAAGGGCAAGGGCGGAGACTGGAAGACAGCAGAGCGTGATCCGCTGTAATGTGGAGAGCCCGGCAGGGCAAGGGCGAAGGCTGGAAGGCAGCAGAGCGTGATCCGCTGCAATGTGGAGAGCCCGGCAGGGCAAGGGCGGAGACTGGAAGGCAGCAGAGCGTGATCGGCTGCAATGTGGAGAGCCCGGCAGGGCAAGGGCGAAGGCTGGAAGGCAGCAGAGCGTGATCCGCTGTAATGTGGAGAGCCCGGCAGGGCAAGGGCGGAGACTGGAAGACAGCAGAGCGTGATCCGCTGTAATGTGGAGAGCCCGGCAGGGCAAGGGCGGAGACTGGAAGGCAGCAGAGCGTGATCAGCTGCAGTGTGGAGAGCCCAGAGGAGCAGGGCTGTGAGGCAGGGAGCCTGGAAGGCTATGGCTGGAGGCAGCAGGGTGGAGCAAGCAACAAGGCAGGGTCCAAGCAGGAGTGAAGGTAAGCAGCATACAAGATCCGTAGAAAGAAGCAAAAAAGGTGGAGGAAGAACTCTCAGATGCAAGAGGCTGAGCCACTGCAGGCAGCAGCCTTTATACTGCCTAGCCCAGCACAGAGGCAGGCTAATTGGTTGCACCTGGCTAAACACACCTGCAGGCAATCGGCCACCTCCCTTTCTGTTCCTGGGCTGGTGGAAGCAGGGCAAGTCTCTAAGGCTTCTGGGGGGTGTAGTTCCATTGATAACCAATAGGAACAGCCAGGAATCAATGCTTGTAGCCAGGTGCATTATGGTATGCGTAGTTTGTTGGAAATAATAATTAAGCAGCAAAGTCTCGCAAATGGGAAATAAAGTTTCCAAAGTAAATATAGATAGATCCAAGAGTCTGTTGTAAATAAATGATAAACATATAGTCCAAATTGAGCGTAAATGGATGCGCCCATGGCGCAGGCATGACACCTACCAGGGGCCGCTGGACCTCCCCCCGAGAACATGTCTGCTTCCGGGGACGCTGGATCCGATCTGGCTCCTTGGGGGTAGGCATCATGACAGCCATTGCTCAGGCCATCCCTATTCTCAAGTCTATACAGAGGATAATTGATCCTTCCCTTATCAATCCTAACCTCACCAGGGCGGTAAACCCCAGAATCGAAAAATTGTTCAGGCCAGCCCAATCGGACCCGCTTTACATAAAGGGGCAACTGAAACCGGACTCCCTGGTAGTAGCCAATACCCGAAAGAGGGCGGGAACGCCCCCATCTTCGTCTGAGGCTCCCCCCAACAAAGAGAGCAAGAAGATCTACGGGTTGGGAAGGAAAGTAGCCTCCACTTCAACCTACCAGGCAAGGATTGCCAACTCCACCACTCTGCTGGCTAGTTACAACTGCCACCAGTGGGAGCAAGTTGCTGCACTTATAGACTCCGCACCGGAACCTTTAAAGGGCCAGTTAGCACAGGTTGCGTCGGAGGGGAGAGCCATGTCCGGTTGCATCCTTAAGGCAACCTTTGATGCCGCGGATAACGCCGGCAGGCTAGCAGAGAGCACCGTCATTAAGAGGCATGCTTGGTTAAGACAGTCAGGGTTTAAACCCGAGACACAAGCATCCTTAATCGACATGCCGGTGGAGCCTAATCTACTGTTTGGCAGGGCGGTAGAGGTCGCATTGAAAAATGCCAAAGACGAGTATGAGACTCTGAAATCCCTGGGACAGTTGACCAACAAGCCCCCTATTCAAAGAGGGAATGGCAATTTTCGTCGCCCACGTGGCCAAAATTCACAAAGAGGCTCCAACTATCCTCAGGGGCAGGGTACATCATGGGGTAATAACCAGCAGTCTACCCTAAGTTATAACTGGGGAAACAAGAGGGGCCGTGGTAAGGGAAGAGGCAGCCCCAGCAGAGGCGGCGCGCCTCCCGCAAAACAGCGATGCCAAGATCAGGGTCCCTTCCTACGCAGCTCCAGTAGGAGGACGCATTACCAACTTCACCCAAGCTTGGGAAGGGATCACATCAGACAGATTGGTGCTGTCCACAGTGTCCGCAGGATACTGCATAGAACTGCTTGAGCGTCCCCGAAACCACCCCCCACGACAAAAAGTACATTCCTTGGACCACCAGAAGATCCTCCTCGAGGAGATTGTCAATCTTCTAGAAAAGGACGCGATAGACCTCGTCCTGGGCAAAAAGGTATACAAGGGTATTTATTCAACTTACTTCCTTGTGCCAAAAAAAGATCTAACAATGCGCCCAGTCTTAGACTTACGCCCTGCAAACAAGTATGTCAAGCCCCAAAAGTTTCGCATGACTACTCTCCAAGAGGAAATCCTCCTCCTAAAAAAAAAAAAAGAAAAGGGGATTACATGGCAACAATGGACATGAAAGATGCCTATTTTTATATTTCCATGTTCCCAGCGCACAGAAGATTCTTGCGCTTCAAGGTGGACGGTCAGCACTACCAGTTCAAGGTGCTGCCCTTTGGTATAGCCTCGGCTCCAAGGGTATTCACCAAGGTTCTGGCGGTGGTGGCTGCACACCTACCCAGGGAGGCAATCCCAGTGTACCCTTACCTGGGCGACTGGCTCATCACGGGGGAGACCCCAGCAATTTGCAGTTTAAACATTCAAAGAACGATCAACCTCCTCTTCGAATTGGGTTTCTCCATAAACGAGAAGAAATCAAGCCTGGTGCCAAGCACCTCCAAACAGTTCCTAGGAGCTATACTTAACACTTAAGAGGGGTTGGCCTTTCCATCAGAGGAAAGAATTCGGAATATACTACTGCAGATTCCATACCAGTCAGGTCGGCAGATAATGGTGCGCAAAGCGATGCGTTTGCTAGGCATGATGGCGTCATGTATTTACCTGGTCCCCCATGCGCGCCTGCGCATGCGTCCCATGCAAGAATGGTTGGCGAAACAGTGGTCTCAGGCAAGTGGTCAGTGGGACGATCTAGTGATCGTTTCGCCAACACTGGTACTAAGTTTTCACTGGTGGACAAGAGAGAACCTGTCAAAGGGGGAAACCCTTTTACGATCCAGAAGTACAGGCTTTAGTCACTACAGATGCATCCCTGTCAGGGTGGGGAGCACACCTCCTTCACCACACAGCTCAGGGTCTCTGGCCTCACACAGTGGCCAAGAATCATATCAACCTGCTAGAGCGTCTGGCAGTATTCAGAGCGCTTCGAGCCCCACCTGTTAAACCTGTCAGTGCAGATCTCAACACACAGCACAACAGCGATGTTCTACATAAAAAAGCAGGGAGGGACTCGTTCGCCAAATCTGTCCAAGCTTGCCCAACAATTCTGGATATGGGCACTCCGGCAGAACATTTACCTGTCATCTCAACATGTTCCAGCGGATCTCAATTCTCTAGCAGACGCCTTGAGCAGAGATCCTCTCCGAAGAGAACACGAGTGGTCTCTACACAGAGAAGTCGTAGAAGACATCTTCTCACAGTGGGGTTTCCCCACTATAGACCTATTCGCCACAAGCGAAAACAGACAATGCCCAGACTTCGCATCCAGGTTTCCCCAGCCAGGCTCCAAGGGGAACGCCCTGTGGACGAACTGGTCAGGGATGTTTGCTTACGCTTTTCCACCAACTCCTCTGATGAGGAAGGTGGTCAACAAGATGCACCGGGAATCGATGACGCTCATCCTAGTTGCTCCCATGTGGGCGAGACAACCGTGGTTCCAACGCCTGCGCAGGCTAGCAATGTGCGAACCAATCATACTCCTGTGCTGGTACAACCTACTATCCCAGCACCAAGGTCAGATAGTGCATCCTCAACCCAGCTCAATGAACTTGGCAGCAGGCTGCTGAAGTCATAGTTTGGACACCTCAACTTTACCATAGAGGTGCATGGACATCCTAAAGGAATCTAGGAAGCCCAACACGAGGCACTTATTTTGACAAATGGAAAAGATGTGTTATCTGGTGCCAGAAAAAGCAAATCAACCCGGTTGATTGCACTCCTTCCACTGTTGCCACCTACATGCTCCACCTGCTGGACGCAGGGTTGGTATTTAATTCACTAAAGGTACACCTGGCAGCTCTGTCAGCATACACCACCTCCCATAACAAGGTATTGTGGTGGAAAGTACCAGTGGTTAAAGCCTTCATGGAAGGGGTAAAGAGACTCCACCCTCCAATTTCTAACCCACCACCAGGATGGGACCTTAATGTGGTGCTGGCTAAACTCATGGGCCCCCCATTCAAGCCCATGCATAAAAGCAGTCTCAAACACCTGACATATAAAACTGCCTTCTTAGTAGCCATTACATTGATAAGAAGGGTCAGTGAAATTCAGGCTCTGTCAGTGCAGGATCCTTTCTTTACTGTTCATAAAGATAAACTGGTTTTATTCGAACACACCCTAGGTTTTCACCTAAGTTTATTTCTAAATTCCATGTAAACCAGTCCATTGAGCTTCCGGCTTTCTTCCAAGAACCCCAAAGCTCGGCGGAGGTGAAACTACACACCCTAGATGTGCATAGGGCGGTCCTATTCTATGTAGGCAAGATCAGGCCGCTAAGAAAAACAGACCAACTGTTTGTCTCCGTAGCTACAGGCAAAGAGGGATATTGCGTCTCTAAAGGTGCCATCTCTAAGTGGATTATAAATTGTATCCAGCTGTGTTACTCCCTTTCTGAAAAAACTCTGCCTTTCACGCCAAGAGCCCACTCTACAAGAAGAATTGGGGCCACTCTGGCTTTCATTGCAAATGTACCCCTTGACACCATTTGCAAAGCAGCTACTTGGAGCTCTGTTCACACTTTTACTCAGCACTACTGCATTGACACTCATTCCAAAGATACTCAAGTGGGACAAGCGGTTCTTAGACATTTATTTGCTCATGACCTTTCTCACATCCCACCTCCTTCTTCTAACACTGCTCACTAATCTATGCACAGCATGTGATCTAAGCAGATTCCACAAGCCTCAGAAGGGATACATTACTCACCGTAATCGTATTTCTGATGCTTGTATCTGCTTAGATTCAGATGCAACCCACCCTTCCTCCCCTCTGAGAGAAGGGGCATGGATGCTTGTAGTCTTATCTTTCTATCTGCTTTGATCATCTGTAATCGTGCTACTCCTCATGCTACCTCATGTCAGAAAAATACAATCTGAGGGTCCTAGACACGTGAGGGCTCATGGATACAGTGGACGTCACACCAGAGATGGTATTACTGGCACGCCCTGTGTCGACACCCATTTTCGAGTTTCGAAAAACAAACTGTAATACTCTGCAGCTTCTACTAGATGTCGGCCTATGCACAGCATGTGAATCTAAGCAGATACAAGCATCAGAAATACGATTACGGTGAGTAATGATGTATCCCATATACAGGTGGAATAAATCACAAATGAATGCACAATAGATAAGAAATCACATTTGCCGGGAAGCAGTGAGCTTCTTACAAAGGGGTGAGTTGAGGAACATTCTCACCAGGTTGTGGAGGGGAGTAAATGGAGCAGTCACCAGGAACAATGCATAAGTGGACATGGATAGATTAAGGACAGCCAATGTTTGAAGAGATCATACCCAATCCAAAAAGAACACCATTTGGATGTCCCCCAAGGATGGAAGATTCTCCAGTTACCACCTCGCCTACAGAATATCATTTTCAATACACCACTTTGTTATAGAGAGCAGCGGGTTGTTTTTAGTATCGAGGCACAGTAGTCCAAAGACTTTTATTTCATTAAGGATGTCCAAGAAGCAGATCTCCCACTACAGTTCTTAAATGAGGTCAGTAATCATGAAGAATGCACTCTCATTCAAGCTTGCAGCCACTGAGGCGTGAACCCTCATATTTAGAAAAAATACAAACCGTCACCCTCACTCAGCTTATCCAAGGCCATCCAACACCTGGCACTCTACCGATTAACATCTTCCCTGGGGGAGAAGCACCACACCTCTCTCCATTTCAAATCGGCCACCTGATGGGGAGAACAAAGGTATTCTTTTGCATGGAGGATGGCCACTTCAGGGGCATACAGTATCCGCATTGCCAACGGCAGCATTAATGACGCACTACAACAGGGCACAATGGGATGAGATGGAAGCTTTCAGCAATGACATCCCTGATGCACTACATTGGACCTTCCAAAAAGACCTTCAGGAAGGCATCGGACTGTGAATGTGGTTATTAGAAATGCCTTGGGTGCTGCAGAAACTGCAATCAGTCAGATTACAGCGGCTGCGAGGAGCAGGTTGTAAGCCTGAAACAGAAGCAAGTCTGCTCAATAAGCCCCTAAAAGAGGCTATTCCCTTCAGTAAGGCAGTCGATGATGCCTTGTAGAAGACTAAAAAGAGCATGACATATTTGAATCACTAGGACGCATCAGCGGTTCACCATACTATCAATGAGCAGAACCTTTTAATGCCAGAATTAGTCAGACTTCAGGCCGGTGTAACTAGCCCATATACAGCGGGTGCAATACAAGCATGGCATATTGACAGCAGCGCTGTGTTCGAGGAATAGGTAGAAGACAAACATTTAGGGGTGTGGGTGGTAACCTCTGCCTCCAAGCAGTGATGTCCAGGTACATGTTCCCTCCCATACTTCCTAGGCATAAGGAATATTAACAATGTTCACCCACACATGGAGGGTTATACAAACATTTGGGTGTTAAGCATAACCTCCAACTAACAACCATAAAAGTTTCACAAGACACCTCCTGCACATGTAACTTCTGGGAGCAGTCGAACCAGTACTTCAGTCAGTTCAGCACAGGTATTTTCATAACAGTCCTAGACCTACGTTAAGCTAACATTTGTGTTGCCACAAAAGGTAAGGATGACCACACTCCTGAGGTAACCCCACACCTAAAAAAGGGATTACATGATAATGTTTGGATATGAATAATGCATACTTTTACATTGCAATGTTCCCAGCCACTGCATGCATCTATGCTTCAAAGTCGACACATTCTGTTTCCAGTTGAAGGGGCTTACTTTTGGAATTGTATTGGGACCTTGTGTGTTCACAAAGGTACTCGCTGCAGTGGCAGTGTTAGTGATCAAATCATACTTGTGTACCCTACACGTATCTAGATGACTGGCTAATAACCAGCGAAAGCATAGGACTATGCTATGAAAATACTCAGACCATAAATCCTCTACAACAGCTGGAATATGCAGTCCACAAACAAAATTCAAGCGTCATTTCAAGCCAACCCAATCAGTTTCTATGAGACATTCTGGATACAAACATGGCAATAACGTATCTCTCTCTGGAAAGAGTACATCCATTATTAGCCCAGTTCCCTTGTTACTAAGTTGGTTTCCCAATAACGGTGCAAATGGTTATTAGACACATAGGGATGATTGCATCCTGCATATTCACCAATCCTTTTGCACACTTCTACATCCGACCATTACAACAATTACTTGTGAGCCAATGGTTACAAGCATGTGGTGGATGGGACAACCTAAACCGTGTCGCAAAAGCTGGTGAACTCGCTACAGTGGTGGACAGAAATAAACATGTTGAAGGGCAAACCTTTTGTCAACCCGCCAGTTCAAGTCGCCATTACAACCTATGCATCGCCAGCCTGTTGGCAGGTGGTACCTTGTCAAGAGCTCAAAGCACAGAACTAATGAACGGGGCAGCAAGCTTTGCAACACATAAATGTGCTGCAACTGCTAGCAGTCAAGGTGGCCCTCTGCATGTACCAAACACTTCTTCCAAACAAGAGCAAGCTCATCTCAATTATGATGAACATAAACGAACAGGGTGGAACACTCAAAAGCACTCTTCTCGCACAGCACATCTGGTGCGGAAAGCAGAAACCTTATCATTCAGGCTCAGCATATGCAGGAGTTACACACTTGTCTTGCAGACAACTTAAGCAGGGTTTTGGACCAAGGACACAAATGAGAACTCTGCACAAGCCTTTTGAAACAGATGTTTAGAGCCTGGGATCATGTATCAATCGCCCTTTTTACGGCATGACGAAGTGCCCAGCCTTTGTCTATAGGTACCGGCACCAGGGGTCCCTAGGCAAAGTATTATGAATGAACTGGTCAAGGATATTTGCTTACACTTTTTCCCCCGACCCTGTTAATTCAGCAGGTAGTTCACACTACTTGAACATTGAACCTTGATTCTCATTGCACCCAAGGGGGCGAGACAGCAGTCATACCCTCATTACCCCTTATTGTTGGAGTGTTCCACAATCAAGCTCCCTCTGTTCACAACAACACAATCAGCAGAATACACATTCAAGTCCTTACTCTATGAACTTACTGCCACAATTAATGGACATCTTGTACAAAGCAAGGAAACTGAACACTAGACACTGCTACTTTATAACAAATGGAAGCGGTTTGTCATTTGGTCACAAAAAAGCACATCATTCCAAATTGACTTCTCACCAGCAGATTTTGTTTCCTACCAGAAAGACAAGACCCGTGGGAATTTTATCATGGCAGGTTGCTGTACTAGCAGACTATGGGCCTCATTACGAGTTCGCTGTAAATCGGGGGTAAATCCGCCAATGCGGATTTACCGTTACCGCCATGCATCAAGGTGGAATCTACGAATTATAACCTGGCGAGCGCGTGCACACAGCAATGGTGGTAACCGTAAATCATCATCGTGGAGTTACTGCTGAAAAACCTGTGGTACGACGTAAATATGTCTATACTTTGCGGAATTACCGTTACCGCTGTAGCGGTCACCGGAAATTTCTCCACCGGTAATTCCGCGTGTGGAAATTACGCTATAAAAGGAAGTTCCACAGTGGCCATTTTGAAAAACACAATCAAATATCTCGCTATAGTGCAATCCAGAAACCCATCTAAGGGCAAACATGTCCACAGGGAAAGGCAAATCCAGGGTTCCTGATATGAGGCAACAGAAGCCACAATTCAGCAAGCAGGAGCTCTCTGTTGGCAGAACAAGTGGTTTCCAACTCGGATGAGCTATATGGCCCATCTCACAGGAAGACCAGCCAACAGCGCAAAAACCACATATGGGCAGAAATCCGGGACAAGGTGGTTGCTGTAGGGCACTTCCAACGTGACATAGAGGACATGAAGAGGTGGAATGACCAAGTCCAGGGTCAGGACCCTCCTCGCCAATCACTGCTGGGAGACCGCTGCCACTGAAAGTGACACAGTAGAAACCCTGCTACTAGCACTGTGGGAGGAGAGGGTCAGTGGCATCCTGCACATGATCGAGATCATGGGCGTGGGCAGCCAAGCCGAATGTAGTGAATACCAGAGTGACACATGAAACGATGACTGCACAACCAGGCAGCCAGAAAGCAATCTCCATCCATGCGAGGCACCAGGCCCCATTGACTGCAACCATTGACCACCGGACCCCCATGCACTGCCAACTTAGCCACCATGCAACTTGTCCCAGACCATGGAAGCACAACAGTTGATAGTTGCGTTGCAGCCACATGCACTTGGGCCACCATGGCACATGTACAGGCACATTGAGGAGTACACATCTAACAACATGGCCACCTGACCCACACCCAACCAAATGCACTCCACCCACCTGACTGCATCGGCAGATAGCTGCCACCAAGAGTCCATAAGCACCACTGCACAAGACAGCCTATGGCCCAACTAATCCCTTGGATGCACCTCCAAATCTAGCAGGACAACCCACACCTGACCGTCCATAGGCAATGTATGCCATGTACACAGTGGCCGATAGATGCCAGCCCCCCGCCCCCGTGGTGTGACTGGGTTTCGCACAAGTGACTGGGTTTCGCACAGGTGTCCTTGGCCATGGCAACTGCTGGTATCCAGCATCACCTGCAAGACAGTGTCAAGGACACTTCGATCTCAGGCGCAGGAATGGATTTAACCAACCGCCCTCACACTGGTCTTGAGACCTGCAAGTCAAGGCTTACGCAGGTGTTCGCGACCAGTGCAGGGAAAGAGGGTTAGGGTCTTGCTGATTGGACAGGTAGGGGAGATTAGGAAAACCGGGAAAAGGACAAGGTAGAGGTTGTGGACAGGTATGGGGAGATGGGGAAGGGCTCCACTGCTGCACACCTTCGTGGCATTCACTGCTCGTGAACGGACAAAAGATTCCCCAGTTGTGCTCTTTCGGGTTCCTTACACCATGTTAACTTCACACAAAAGTAAGGTTAGAGAGCCTATGCAACCTCAATAATACCAACAAACGAGAGAAACCATTGACATAGATTATTCATGCATGTCACACTTAGCTCTGTTTCATTGTCCAGTCCTTAAACGTGGTCCTTGTTGTCACCAGTCGTTAGACGTTGAACTGTGCCTTGATGGTTGTGCGGTCGAGGTCACGCTACAAGAAAGAATAACGTGTTATTCTTTGAATGCACTCATGCGGTCATTCATTCTAATGCCACATCCGTACATGCACACTTTCATCACGAACTGTGATTCATATGGGCTTGTCCCAAAACTAAGTTGTTTACAAAAGCCTGCACGAACTTCGCCGCGCGTGGCTTGTGGCATCTAACGTGGTCCTTAATGACTCCAGCGCTGCGTTCCTTTTAAAAACTGTACTCGCGTTATTACGCGCGGTGCGAAAGCCTCGGAGCGTGGAGGCAAGGTCAACAAGTGTGCGCGACACCCCCCGTGGCGCTACTTAGCTTGCTGTGCCTGCGCAGGTGCGAATGGTATGGGTTGAGGCTGAATGCCCCCTGCGCTTTCCCCAACTCCCTCTGCGGGCTTTGACTGTCTGTGCTGTGCATTCCCAACCCTCCTCAGTGCGTGGAAACTTATCTGTAGGTTGGCGAGGGGCCGGATTCTGAATCTGGTGGGGCGGGGCCCCTCGCGAGAGCCTTTTGCTGGAGTTCTTCAAAGCACGTCCTCCTCCTCAGGACTCTCGAGCACAAGCCCTGTGCTGAAGTCCTCGTGCATGCGCGTTGCTGTGGGCCACACCCGAACCACTCCCTGATTGGCTGCTCCTGCGCCAAGCATGCTGGGCAATGTAGTCCAGATGTCCCTTTGCACTGCAGAGAGGACAAAGAAGCCTCCTGTAGGGCAGAACCTTTGTCCTGCTGGATTTTACCAACGGCCCATTATCAAAACATAACCCATGATGCACCCCACACACATTTGCCTCCCCGAATCCCTTTTGCTCCTTGTGTCCTTTTTGTCTGGTCTGTTTTAGGTTTTTTCCTGACAGACAGGAATGTACTGGGTGAGATATGGTGGTGTGTTGATCGTGGTACAAGTGCATGGTCATGTCGTGCATACTCCTATGTGCATGTCTCGGTGGTTGGGCACAGGGCACCTTGTTTGTATAGGGGTTGTTGGGGCATGGTCAACCTGGCTACCTTGCAGTCATATGCATTGTGGGAGTCACCAGTCATGTGTAGTCTGTCAATGTTGTGACATTGGCAATGGACTGGTTAGCTATGGTGTGGTTCATTCACTTCACTGCTACTGATGTGCTCCATGTGAGTGCTTTTGGCAGCCAGGTCTGCGTGCTACTTAACCACAAGCCAGGTGTGCTGTCCTCTATGCCTCTCCATGTACGCGGACAGGGTTCTGTTGCACAGAATAAGTGCATCATGTGTCGCACTGGGATATCGGGCACAACAGTGACTGATGGTGACATCGGCATCACAGATCATCTGCACGTTCATGAAGTGATATCGATTCCGGTTCCGATATGCCTGTTCAGTTGCCTGGGGTGGTACCATTGCCACATAGGTGCAGTCCAATTCTGCTATTGTGTTGAGCAAATGTGCGATACTTGAGAACCTTGCCTTTGCTGCATGCACCTGCACCTGCACCTGTGCCTGGGTGATGGGCATGGAGATGTGCTGGAGTGCGTGCATCATTAGGGCATCCAGAACTTGGTCCAGCACCTTAGAAAATGTGGGCTGAGACATGCCGTGCAGTGCCCCTACTGTGTGCTCGAAGGCACCTGTGCCGCAGAAATGTAGAACGGGCACAAGCTTCAGCAGGGGGGGTGGCTGATTGTATTGGCACTCTGTAGTTGTGCCTGTGTCAGGGTAAGCAGGTCTGCGATGGTTGGATGGTCCAGTCTGTACTAGGTGACTAGATGCCCGTTTGTCAGTGTCCATGGGGATGGTTGGACACGTGGGATTGGTACCCTCTGCTGGAAGTGTCTCCTATGCTTGGAGTAGTAGATTGTGGAGCCCATAATCTACTGCGAGGGGATTGTGTTCTCCGACGCATTCCACATCTGACAGTAATCACCACAGCTGTGCTATTTCGGAAAATGTTCCTGCGTCGATGACGTCGATACGCTGTCCCTCGAGGGCCTCTGTCGAGACCGACATCACCGGATGTTATATGTAGGACGCCCGTAGCCTCAGTTCAGTTTTTTCCACGAACGTCTTCGCTTCGGAATCTCGGCGCGCCTCGGTTCTTCTCCTGTTAAATCGGTTCTTCGTTCTTGGTTTCTTGTGAGAATCATGTCTTAGTCATCTTCTACCCCGAGGTCGGGCTTCAAGAAGTGCTGCGACTGCGGTTCCAAGATGACGCTTACGGACCCGCACAACGTCTGCCTGTGGTGCCTCGGCAGGAGAATTCTCTGTAAAGGCTAATTTCCCAAACCTAGTGAGTCCCCCAGCAGCTTTGCTGGATTTTTGGGGTTTATTTTTTTCTCCTGCTAAGAGTGAGACTCTCTTCCTCCCACTCTTAGACATGATTTGAGGTGTTCCTTTGACTTTGTATGTGTTTTATGGGCTATGGGGTCCTTTACCCCATAGGGCTTCATGTGTTTTTGGTATGTGGGTTACACAGCACCCTCCGTGCCGTAACCCAGGGGTGTCGTAGCGACCCCCAAACATAGACTCCATACCCTGGGACTGACTACTGTCTCCCAGGGCATGTAAAGTCACCATTGGCTTTACTAGTCTCAAATTGTGAACAGAACCAGTACAAACCATCCTATTGTGGACGTACTGGTCGGGGCAATTCGATTGCCCCAGGGTCTGTTGTTCGAGGGGGCACTGTCCAGTCCCCCCCGACCGAGTTTTGGCTGGTGGCAGTGGATACTACTTTTTATATTCGACCGCGAATATATCCCTATGGGATTTTCCCATTGTTCGAGGCTACCACTTTGTAACATAGCCTCGAACATACCGCCGGTTTATTAATTTAATATAAATTCACCGGTTGGTAGTTTTTGCCGAAACTTGGTTCCAAAATGGCGTTTGTGTTAGCTTCTGTGACTCCAACCAGACAGAAGCCTCCACAAGTGGTGCCACTCTGTCTGGGTACCACAGGGAGTGTGGGAGGGGGGTTTAGGCACCCTGGACTGAGTTGCCTCGGCAACTGAAGTTGCACTCTTGTGTGATTGGCCCAAGTGGTGAGCCGCCCGGCTCACCACTTAGCATGTTTGAGTGACAGCTAGGCTGAATGAATGGGGGTTTTCTGCATAAAAGCAGGGCTTTGGGGACTGGAACTTCAGAAGTCGCCACAGGACCTTAAGAATCCGAGGAGGGAGAAGCCGAGCCAACCTGCAACGACGACACCACCGGTGGAGCCCTGCTGAACCGTCTCACCACTTTTCCCGACGACAGAGGAGATCTCCAGTCTGGCGAGTCTTCTTCCTTTGACTGGTGGGGATAACCAGTTTGCCCGTCTTTTCGCCTTCCTGGACCATCTTGTGGCCGCCTTGCCTGTGCCAAGCACCCCGGCAACCGGAATACCACAGTTTACCACTACCGCGAAGAAAAGGGTGGTACCTTGTAACCGGGAAACTCCGCGGCTGATTTCTTCCCTGGCATTGCAACGACCTTCAGCTTTCCTCCACGTCGAGACCTCCTCTTCCTCTGGACGAAACACTGACTTGCACCCGCTGCCAGGAACAACTGCCCCCGCTGGAGCGTTCTTCCCACTTTCAGGTACTGTGTCCCACCTGGCTTCCCTTGCGACAGATCGTTCGGGGTGACAGTAAATCCTCGACTTTCTAACCTGGGCTAGCCTGGGACCTGTTAACTAACTTTTCCTGACTTGATCTCCATCTTTTGTGAACTTTCTACAAAGACTCTTTGGACATAACCCCACTGTGTGATCCTGGACACATTTCGCTTGCTCTCTTTAATAGTGGGCCTGGCATTTGAACTTCCTTGCTCCCCAGTAGACTTTGCCTAACCTGTCTCTCTGTGGTTCTTTGAAAAGTATTGAAATTTGTGTGCTTTCATAACCCTGCCTTTTTCTCTCCCTTTTTTAATAACTTATTAGAGTGGCATCTTATGTTAAGCACTCACCTCTGTCTGAAAATAAGTGGTGTTTCTCATTAAGACTTGTCTAATAAGTAATTAGGGTTTTGTGTATGTATGTATGTATGTGTGTGTGTGTGTGTATATATATGTATATATATATAATAGTGACTGTGTTGAATGTATTTACCTCTTTGTGCTAGTGTACTTTATAAGTGTGTCGTGCTAGTGTACTTTATAAGTGTGTCTTTAAATAAATAATTATATACTTTTACACCAAAGCTCTGGTCAGTGTTTGCTTGTTCTACAGTATCTCTGTACCTATTGTGTATACTCTATATACTGCCTAACTCATCTTGAGAGAAGTCTGACTGCTCAGCCACAGCTACCAGGTAAATCTGGGTGGTACAGACTGCTACCAATTGGGTTTACTGCCAACCACCTGTAGTCCTAAATCTTTTGCAGTGGTCCCTAAGGGAACTGCACAGGTTTCTACCTAACAATCGCTCTAGCCATGCCCGCTCCAGGTCCCGCTCCTCGACGCCCTCGAGACCGTTGTAGCCTGTGAGGCCTTCTAAGAAGGCATCGACGCAGTCTGCGCCATGTCCGTCGTGGGGCTCTCTCGAGGCTCCGCCTCTGAGGAAGTCATTGATGCCATTGGCGCCAAGGCCGTCGAAGGACACACTCGGGGCTCCTGCCTCAAAGCCGTTGTCGAAGCAGTCGGCGCCTCGCTCAACGTCGACGCCTTTTGAGGAGGCTTTATCGTAGGTGTCCCGGAAACCAGTGGAAAGCCTGAGGAAGGCCCCGAGTAAATCAGTGAGGCCTGTGTTTGAACCTTTTTTTGTACCCTCATCCAGGGATTTATTCCAGCCTTTGGATTACATCACAGAGGTGGATGACGGGTCAGATGTAGAGGGGTTTGTTCCTCCTGAGGTTCCTGATGACCTGTTATCTGGTCATAGCCAGATGGAAGACCTGCGTCAATCTTTACATGACGCCTGTTGCACACGCCGAGTCGTCGTACAGGCGTCTTATGTCGAGGGTAACAGAGTACTTGGGGTGGCCTGCTCCACCTGAGGATTTTCTGCAGGATGACCTGACAGATATTTTGGACCAAGGTCCACCCACTGACCCGGTGCTGCCATTTCATATGGCCTTACAAAGAAGGGTGGCGGCGGCTTGAACTGCTCCGGAAAGTTTCCCGGCAGTGAATAAATTGCTACCGAAAAAATACCGTCCAGCCAGTGGCGACCCCGGCTACTTGTCTTTGCCCCCCTCTCCGGAGAGTTTGGTGGTGCAGGCGGCTACGGCCCCAGCAAAGCGGGCTGCGTACCCTACCATCCCTCCGGATAGGGACGACAGGCGCTTTGACGGTTGGGCGAAGAAAGTGTTTTCATCTGGGGGTATGGCTTTAAAGGCAGCCAACTCCGTTTGTGCCTTGGCAAGATTCACTCACACTCTGTGGAATTGTGTTTCTTTGGCGGCTGAACAAATTCCTGAAGGGAAGGAACAGGATGGTTTTCTTGCCCTCGTTCAAGATGGCAAGGATGCAATGTGTGAATCTGTTCAGTCGGGTCTGGACATGGCAGACTGTGTCAGCCAGTCCATGGCGGCGAGCACCGTGATGCGCAGGTTTGCGTGGTTGCGGAAGTCGGGGTTTGCTCCTGATGTACAGTCCCGACTTCTCAAAATGCCCTTTGATGGTGACCATCTTTTTGGCAGCAAGGCTGACGAGAGCCTTGCGAGGTTGCAGCCCTCCAAAGCTGCAGCGCAGTCGTTGAGCGCTGCAGTACGACAACCTCCGCCTTTTCGTCCTAGGGGACAGCAATGGAGGGGAGGTTCCTTTCGATACTACTCTTCCTTTGGTAGATCGAGGGGAGCTGCCAGTCAAAGGGGCCAACGTAGGAGTACCAGAGTTGGAAAACAAGGTACTCGAGGTGCCAAAGCCGCTCGGGCAGTTGCCTCTTTGCCCTCCAGCACTGCCGCGGCCGCTTCAGCTCAGCCATAAGGCCATGTCCCATAGTTTGCCGGTTGGGGGAAGGCTGGCGCAGCATCTTGTAGAATGGCGTGCCATTACTTCAGATGTGTGGGTTCAGGAGATCATAGCCCACAGCTACTGTCTTATTTTCCGGCAGAGGCCTCCCGACATCCACCGGGGAAACTCTCTTTGAAGAGTCCGGATCCGCTCCTTGCACAGGAAATCAAATCCCTGCTGGAGAAAGGCGCCATAGAACTGGTGCCTGTAGCGGAGAGGAACAAGTGATGGTATTCCCCATATTTTTTTGTCCCAAAAAAAGACGGGGGATTGAGACCCATCATGGACGTGCGTGGTTTGAACAAGCTCCTTCGGAAGGACACGTTTAAGATGGGTACTCTTTCTCAAGTCCTCCAGGCCCTTCAACTTCAGGACTGGTTGGTGTCTCTCGACCTCAAGGATGCTTACTTTCATGTGGCGATTCATCCCAAGCACAAGAAGTACCTGAGGTTCGCGGTTGGCGACTCGCATTTTCAGTTTCGGGTCCTGCCGTTCGGATTGACCTCTGCCCCGAGGATCTTCACCAAGCTCATGGTGGTGGTGGCAGCGTATCTCAGGAAAGGGGGGATTCACGTCTACCCCTACCTGGACGATTGGTTGATCAGGGCGCGCTCTCCCGAGCAAGTCCTGGATCATCTGTCAGTCACCTGCCACTCCCTTCACAGGCTGGGCTTCTCCCTCAACTTAAAGAAGTCCCACTTGACACCTACCCAGCGGCTCCAGTACATCGGAGCAGTGCTCGACACATCCCTTAGGCTGTGTTCGGCTCTCCACGTGAGGGCTCATCACATTCGGCAGATGGTGCACAAGTTTCAACATGCCCAGAGTCTCCCGGCGTTCGAGTTCTTGAGGTTGCTCAGCCTCATGGCATCCTGCATTCTACTGGTGCCAGAGGCCAGGTTGCGGATGAGATCTCTGCAATGGGCTCTCAAGATGCAGTGGTCGCAAGCCTCCGGCAGGATGTCTGATCCCGTTCAGGTGCCGCCCTCGGTCGCCCAGGATCTTCTGTGGTGGGCCGTCAAAGGCAATCTGATGAAGGGGGCTCCATTCTGGCTACCCTGGCCGTTGGTAACGATTGTGACGGACGCATCCCTCACGGGATGGGGAGCTCATGCCAACGAGTTGTCAGCGGTCGTTGGTCTCTGTCAGAGTCCCGACTCCATATCAATCTGTTGGAGCTGAGGGCCGTCAGGCTAGCCCTGGAGGCTTTTCTGCCATCCGTACGGGGGAAGAATGTCCGGATTCTGACCGACAGTACAGTGGCCATGTACTACCTCAACAAAAATGGGGGGGGAAGGGTCTCTCCCACTGTGCAGAGAGGCGATGCAGCTCTGGTTCTGGGCCATCCAGCAGGAAATTGGTGATCTCAGCAGTTCATCTGGCCGGAGACAAAAACGAGGCGGTGGGCGCTCTGAGCAGGCAGAGCACGGTCTCTCACGAGTGGGAGCTGGCTCAGGAAGTTCTCTTGGAGATCATCGCCTTTTGGGGGACCCCACAAGTGGATCTCTCCGCCACCAGTGTCAACCAGAAGTGCGAGATTCTACTCGCAGGAATTTCCTCTGAGAGGAGCCTTAGGGGACGCGTTCGTAGTAGAGTGGTCCTTCCCACTGCTATATGCGTTTCCTCCAGTCCCCGTCATTCCGCAAGTGTTGCGGAGGTTACGGAGATTCGGTTCCCGAATGATCCTTATTGCTCCGGCATGGGCCAGGAAAGCATGGTACCCGGACCTTCTCGACATGTCCATCTGCCCTCCACGCCGTCTTCCCTACCGAGACGATCTGCTGTCACGGGAGGGGGGGTTGGGTTTTCCATCCAGAGGTCATGTCTCTCAACCTTCATGCTTGGTTTCTGAAAGGTTGAGGTACAAGGATTGGGACCGCCCTGAAGACGTGATGGAGGTGTTGCTCTCAGCCAGAAGGCCAGCAACAAAATCCCTGTACCGTTGCCATTGGAGAAAGTTCTGCGACTGGTGCAGGGTACATAATGTGGATCCTTTTCAGCGTTCAATTCCTGTGGTTATGTCTTTTTTGCTTTCTTTGGCCCACAAGGGCCTGCAAGTGGGTACCAAAGCGCTTGTCTGAGGAATGTTCTTATTTTAAGATTCCTTTGATTTCTCAGTTTCTTAAAGGGCTGACAAATGTGTTCCCACCGTCTCCTTTCCAGGTACCGGGATGGGATTTGAACCTAGTTCTGAAATTCCTAATGGGTGCTCTGTTTGAACCCTTACATTCTTGTCCTTTGAGACTGTTGACCTTTAAAACTGTATTTTTGGTTGCTTCAGCTTGCAGAGTGAGTGAGTTGCAGGCACTCTCTGCCAAAGGACAGGGTTGTCCTTAGGGTTCGTCCTTCTTTTCTTCCGAAGGTTGTCAGATTTTCATTGAGCCAGAAGGTTATTCTTCCGGCGTTCTATCCTCCTCCGCATCCTGGTAAGGAAGAGGAGAGGCTCCATAGGCTGGATCCTAGGAGAGCTTTGAGCTTATATCTTTCACGGATGTCCCGAGCCAGAGTGGACGATCAGCTATTTGTGGGATACGCAGGAAGGAGTTTAGATCAAGCTGTTTCTAAGCAGACCTTGTCCCGATGGATCATCTTGACAATCTCTGAATGCTACCATCTGGCTGGTAAGGACCCTCTGGTAGGCTTATGGGCCCATTCTACTAGGGGTGTGGCTGCCTTTACTGCTCTGCAGAGGGGTGTTCCCGTTCGTAATATTTGTGAAGCAGCCACATGGGCCTCTGTCCATACTTTTGTGAAACGCTACTCCCTGGATTCTATCCATGGGCAAGATTTAGCCTTTGGTAAGGCGGTACTCTATTCTGCAATTTGATTAGGCATGCTAAAATTCTAAATTCTTTTCTCACCTCCAGACGTTGGTACTTCTTTGGGAGTCTGTCATAGATGTGGATTACGTCGGAGGACACAATCCCCTCGGAGAACAAGTTACTTTCTTACCTGGTAACGTTCTTTCGATGGGATGTTGCTCCGACGTATTCCACATCGCACCCTCCCAGCCTACCCCTCTACAGAATTTCTTATGCGATTGCAGCTTACGTTTCCGCAAGACCTTCTGTAGTCATACTGGCAGAAGATTGGTGCCACACGTTCTGGGAAAAAACTACAACTGAGGCTACTCGCGTCGTGCGTCCTACATATAACATCCGGTGACGTCAGCGCTCGACGGAGGCCCTCGAGGGACAGTATATCGACAGGACGCAGATGCCGAAAATTTTTACGAAGGAGCACAGCTGTGGCGATTACTGTCATAGATGTGTAATACGTCGGAGGAACCCCCACTGAAAGAACGTTACCAGGTAAGAAAGTAACTTGTTTGTCTACTTGTGGCTGCAGATTGCTTGGATGCGTGTTGGGGGTGGGTGTGGGCCTTTTTATACTCCACGTGAGTGGATCTGGTGCACCTGGGCCTTGATTTGTGACCTGTTTGCATTTACCTCCACCTTTTTGGTGGTGGTAATTGTGATGTGTTTTTTGCAGAATTACCTCTGATTTTTGGAGTTAATTCTGCAGTTTTTCTACTTGTAATATGGCGGTAATAGGTTTTTGTTTTTGGGAGGTTATTCCTCACACGGAATTACCTCTGGCTCGTATTGCGCACATTTTTGTTGGAGTTACCGCTGGAGGTGATTCCACCCATGGTAAATCTACATGCAGTGTTGGCGCCAAATATTCTGGAACTCATAATTTGGTGTAGTAGTAAAGTTGGCAGTAACATTGTTACTGCTATCTTTAACACTTACCGCCCAACTCATGAGGCCCTAATGATTCCTTGACAATTACAAGGAAGCTGGGCACAAGATTCAGCATAAATAATCAACCACTGTTAGGGAGAATTGTCTGTTAAGGCTTATTTCCCAAAACCTAGTGAGTCCCCCAGCAGCTTTGCTGGATTTTTGGGATTTATTTCTTTCTCCTGCTAAGAGTGAGACTCTCTTTCTCCCACTCTTAGACGTGATTTGAGATATGTGGTTTTTGGTAAGTGTGTTACACAGCACCCTCAGTGCAGTAACACAGGGGTGTCATAGTGACCCCCAAACATAGACTCCATACCCTGGGACTGACTACTGTCTCCCAGGGCACGTAAAGTCACCATTGACTTTACTAGTCTTAAATTGGGAACAGAACCAGTACAAACCATCATATTGTGGAAGTACTGGTAGGGGAATTAGATTGCCCCTAGGTCTGTTTTTCGAGGGGGCACTGTGCAGTCCCCCCCTCGTCGAGTTTCTGGCTGGTGGCAGTGGTTACCACGCAAAATATTCCTTAAGAATATTTACTATGGGATTTTCCCATTCATTTTAAACGCACCACTTTTTGGTGCAATGTTAAAGATACCGCCGGGTTATTTATTTAATATTTATTCCCCGGTTGGGTCTTTTCACCAGGACTTGGTTTTAAAATGGCGTTTGTGTTCGCCTCTAACTCCAACCCAAGTCGAGCCCTTTGTTCCACTTTTTGGCAGGCTTCTACACAGAAGCCTCCAAAAGTGGTGCCACTCTGTCTGGGTCTACAGGATGTGTGGGAGGGGGGGGGTTTAGGCACCCTGGACTGAGTTGCCTCGGCAACTCAAGTCGCACTCTTGTGTGATTGGCCAGGTGGTGAGCCGCCCGGCTCAGCACTTAGCATGTTTGAGTGACAGCTAGGACTGATGAATGGGGGTTTTCTGCATAAATGCAGGGCTTTGGGGACTGGAACTTCAGACGTCGCCACAGGACCAAAGAATCCGAAGAGGGAGAAGCTGAGCCGACCTGCAACGACGACACCAACGCTGAAGCCCTGCTGAACCGTCTCACCACTTCTTACAACGACAGAGGAGATCTTCACCCCGAAGAGTCTTCTTCCTTTGACTGGTGGGGATAACCAGTTTCAAGGTACTGTGTCCGCCTGGCCTCCCTCGCAACGGTCTGTGTGGGATGTCTCGTAAATCCTCAATTTACCACTTGGGTTGGCCCTAGGCTGGCTAACTGAACTTTTCTGAGCTGAACTAATTCCTTTTTAAACTCTCTGCAAGACTTTTCAAGCCTTTAAACTGTGAGATCTTGGGCACATTGGTGTTCTACTCTCTCTAAGAGGGAGCCGGGCCTCTGAACTTTTTGCTCACAAGTAGACTTTGACTTTCCTGCCTTGCTGAGTGCTTCTAAAGTATTGTGTTGTGTGCTTTTCTGATTTCTGCCTTTTCCCTCCCTTTTTTGATAACTCATTGGAGTGCCATCTTTAGTTAAGCACTCACCTCTGTCTGAAAATAATCTGGGTGGTACAGATTGCTACCAATTGGGTTTACTGCCAACACCTGTAGTCTTAAGCCTTTTGCAGTGGTCCCTAAGGGAACTGCACAGGTTTCTGCCTAACAACCACCTTTTGAATGACACGGGATAAAAGAATTCAAAACAATAAGATTGCTTGCAAAAAACAACTTCATAATTATTTGAAGCACGTATCTTCATCCCTGAAGCACGTTCTGCGGAGATACGATAGTCTGCGTAGTTTGAAACACGTGTTGGGCAAGGAGAAAGGACAAGAAGAGTAACCGAACTAGCATGAATAATAAGAAATCGACTCCAAAAAGCATGAATAATAAGAAACACTTAAACCGAATGATGTACATTTGATTGAAGACTTATGATATAAACACAAGGAAATTGCAGGATGTATATTTGATTAAAAACTTTATAATTTGTGCATTAACCACAACTGAGTTCTAGTGTCTACTTTTTTTAAACATGTTAAATAGAATCATTTGAATAACAACTTGTACATATATTGAGAGGGTAGAAATAAAAATGTGTTTTAGATATGACAACATATTGCTGTAGGAATAATGTGTTTATTGTTTGATTAACCAAATATTTGGTTTCAAAATATAATGCTTCTGTAATACAAAATGTGTGTTCTTACTATTCGTTGTTAATGTGATGAACAAAATGAATCGGGGTACAGTTTCTTTAAACTTTAGTTTTTCTCCTCTGGGTTAGTTTACAACTTGCTCAAAGTGCACTTAGTCGCACTATTAGCATGCACCACCTGACAGCACCACAGTGTCATGGTGGAAAGTGCCTGTTGTCAAAGCATTTATGGGATAAGTAAATCTCATTGACCCAGTAGTTGCAGCACCTTTCCGCCTGACTGGGATCTTAATATAGTCCTTCAGAAATTAATGGGACCTGCTTTTAAGCCAATGTATAAAGCCCCTTATAAGAAACTAACTTACAAAGTAGGTTTACTCTGGCTGTCCCTTCCACCAGAAGGGTAAGCAAACTGTAACCTGTATCAGTGAACCCTTTGTATTCCCACGCATTGTCGTTTTTTGAACACTTATATTATTCTCCAAAATACATTTTATATCAGTCAGTCAATAGAATTACCAGTATTTCCCAACCCACAGAATGAGGGGTGGGATGGAGGTGGTAGAAGAAGCACTGTACACACAGTGTTCAAAAGGCAGTGATGTTTTACCTTAGAACCTTAGTAGAACCAAGGACGTGCAAATAAAGGGAGGGAAGGTAATCCAATAACTAAATCCACCATTGCATGATCTACTGTACATTGTATACAGCTCTGCTACACTTTGGCTCATAAAGCTCTTCAGTTCAACCTTGAACTCACTCCACACAGTCCTGGAACCAACACTTGCCTTCATTGCAAATGTATCATTCGATTCAATTTGCAAAGCAACAAAATGGATTTCAGAGCACACATTCACACAGTTATGATGCGCAAGCAAGTGTAGATTCTCAAGTGGGCCTGGCAGTACTAAAACATCTGTTCCTTCAGCTCACCACCACTTTCTCCAGGTACTGTTAGCTGATCTATGCAGAGCATTTGAATCTAAGTAGATTAACAAGCCTCTGTAGGGAAACATTACTTACCCAGTAATAGTCTTTTTGTCTTGTCTGATTGGAGTTATAGTTTCCTATAACTTTGGACTGACTGTAATGTACTATGGTAGCACACGTTTTGAATGCAGTGGCTTCCTTTTAATTCTCATTTCTTGGGTGAACTACTGTTCCCAAAAAGTGGAGTGGGATTCACATCCCCTTTAGCACACCCCACCTTATGTGTAGTGCTGGGGGATCCAATGTATCCCCTTTCTTACATACCTGGTAACATTTTTGTTACAATTGCAAGATTACTTCAATGGCTGCTGGCAGTGGTTTTACCTCAGTGACATTTTAGTCCTATTACTCGCAGGCTTTTAATTCGGCTTCGATAATGCACAGAAGGGCCACCATTCTGCTAGAATGATGGGCTCCTTTTTTGCCATTTCTGGTTTGCTTTTTGTTTGAGGTCTTCCCCTGCCATTTTAGGTGGGAACGACCTCCGTGGAAGTTGTCTCCTTACAGTTGTCCTTGGAGTTCTGTCTTCTGCGGGAATCCTTTGTATCCAGGGTGTCTGAGAAGGTAGGAAGCGAGGGAGGCGTCTAAACTCTGTGGCCATTTTGTCACCTTTCCTGAAAGGAACCAAGTCTCAATGGGAGTACGGGGGGGTGCCTGTCTTGATTGGACAGCCAGACTCCCCCACCTCCCTTGCTTTAAACTGCAGGGAGAGATTGCAGAAGTTGTGCTGTATTTCCTGATAAATACTCTGAACCTGGAAGCTGCTGACGAGTCGACCACTGGAGCTGAATCCGAAGAGAAAGATGAAGACGTATGTAGCGATTTCCAGAGAGCCTGCTATGTAACAGGAACCTGATGCAACCCTTCCTTCCAATCGATCTGCGGTCCCGAAAAATTGGGTGAGATCCACTAGTCTCAAGAAGACCTGCACTTTGAGCCATCCCACGACATGCTGCGACCTTGCTGGGCTGCAAACTGCCAATACGTGGGGCCTCAAGCCTCAGTGCGGTGCATGGCCTTCCGATTCCAACTGAAACTTTGGACTCCTCCTGGACCTCCAAAGACACGATTCGAATCCCTGAAGTCCCCTCACCAGAGCGCAGGACCGAGAGTGAAGAGAATCCGACCAGCGATATTCGTTCATCATCTGGTTGCTGTAAAAAGGCACCAAATTCACAGAGCCGAGGGAATCCGTGAAGAGTCCCTTGCTGGAAGCCTCCTCGGACGACTGCTGCTGCATGTTCTCATCAAGTGGCCAGTTCTTTTGTCTCCAGACAAAGAATCCAGGGACCTGGTCCTGTGCTGCTGCATCCTGAAGGCACCCACTCCAAAGCTCTTCTTTTCTCCTAAGGTACTGTGTGGGCTTGAGTAATACTTACCTTAAATCCGGTGTGCATCATGTGAGGCTGAGTGGGTGATTCCTGTGGTTGGGAGTTTACAAAAATGGAGGTAACGGGTGGGCACTGCTAAATACGGTGTCTATCTATTTTTAGGTTCTAGAGGAGTCTCAAATACATATGGTACAAAAAATTGTTGTATATGGAGCTCGTTGGCAAGAAAATGCCCAAAGCACTAGGGCAAAGTCAGAAAAAAGAAAATACTCTGAACTCCTGTGAGAAACACAGGTTCTCTTAAATACCCTTATGAGGATTACTGACAAATATTACTGAATTTACAACACAGTCAATATTACATAAATGCCATTTCATGCATCTACAAAGAAAACACGACTGCAAGATGTGGACACAATTGTTTATGTTGAATCAATATATAAAGCAACAAGGCAGTGTTCTGCTGACATGGGTTTGGTTCAGTGCCTATGCATTTCGGATTAAATCCATCCTCTGGGCCAAAAAATATATAAATCCTTAATTTCATTCATTATGGTATATAAGTGCAATTAAATCATGCCATTACCATTAATAACACAACAGTAGGGTTCCCTATGAGTATTTTATTTTGGGACTTTGCCCATACCACTTGCCCAGGCCTAATGCTGCAACACATATAGGGATCCTTCTGTGAAGTCCCTGAACACTATACATACTTGTTTAAGAAGATCTCCTATAGAACTTTGACTTTCCTGCATCTGAACCTACTAGGGTCCCCCTTCTGCCTCCGAGAGAACTCATGGAATAGACTAGGGAAGTAGTGGATACAAAAAGTATTCTGCCTTGAAAGTATAACCAGTGTAAAGTACTTACTTGCTAAAGAAGTTGGTGTGCTAACTGTATCTCTGTGAAAGAAAAATGTACAAAGCGTCATTAATTGTATGCTTACCGTTCAGTTGCATTCTGCCCCTCTAGAAAGTGTATACGTTGCTTTACTAATTTTGAATGGTGTTTCCCTCCCTTCTAAAAAGTAAGGTTTTGGTACTGTTTTATCATTGCTTAACTGAATGAGTGTAAAAGCTTACTAAAATTGTTTACCTGCTTCGAATAACATTGTCATTTTTGATTTGAGAATTTGTATAGCGCTTACTTTATTTATTTGTATTGATTCATTATGAACCTTTACAAAACATATGAAATATTTAACACATATATAAGACATATAGGCACATAACATTACATGTAACTTGTATACACATCTATACATATAAAACATCGAAAACATTGTAGTCATAGTATAACCTAAAACATTCAACAAATAACATTTCATTATCCCAGATTATATAGCAGCCTTGCTCTTTATCTTTCAGCAAGTCACAACTATAACTAATCTCCATATTAAGTTTCACAGTTAATCCACATCTTCCTGAGAACAACTAAAATAACTAGCTGAACATTTATACAACGAAATCCATGGTTAAAATGTATAAGACCTTAAAGGTATCGATTTGTTAATTTAAAATTCATTTCTTTCAATTTAATATCTTTTCATCAAACCGTTCCAGTTAGATAATGCACACAAGACAAGAACACCAACTTTTCTTCAAATATATGTACTTATGGTATTAGTTCTTTGATGCAGCACTCCAAATCTTGAATAAGGCTATGTGAACTGATTGGAGGTTAGAATTAAGACAATAATTCCAGAATTCATCATTTTTTATGGCATCATAATTGCTTACAAAACGACCTAGGTTGGTCATATAGTTTTCCCAACTTTGGACATGTCAAAACATGTCTTGGTGTTTCATTGTTCGACTGACATTTACAAACTCTGCATATTCCATGTTCTATGGGAATGTTACTGTGGCTCCCTTGCAATCCGAGTACTCGGAGTTGATTCACTCTCAGTTTAACCATAAAATTACGAACAGCAAGACATGGGCATTGTAGAAGGTACTGTTGGGCTTTAATGTACTGATGACTAATCATTGATATATTCTTGAAATGATATAGTACTTACACACGAGGGTCCCAACAGAAAACCTACATCTGGACGCTTTAAGGAAGGCATGGTATCAAACAGTGAAGACAGACACAAGTGATCACAGTTTAAGGGTGTTTATTGAACTTCAAATGGGTTGGTTGAACGCCTATCTAAGCCTAAAAATGGGAGCAAGCTACGACCATCAAATAACGCAGTACTAGTCCAGTCTCTGTGAAATAAAACGGCCTATACTAATAAACCTTTTGCCAATCCTTCTAAATACTAAAAGGGTGTGGGACAATGGTGTATGCAAATAGAAAAGTGTTCAAGAAATATGTCCGGACGGTTGAGAAGTTGGCTTCCCTTAGCCACGTTTTCAGCACGGGGCAAGGTGGCACGTTCGAGCTTCGCACACACTCTGTCTTCTCGGCCACAAGGATACAGTTCAAAGCACGGACATCAGGGTCTTCTGCCAGAGCCTCCTTTCCAATAACAGTCTCTTACAGCAGAGGGTCTGTCGTAACAAATTCTCAAAGTTCCATTCCTATCAGGATGTTCACATGCACAAGTTCTCGCTTTCAATGTTCATAATGGGTCTCCCTCTTCAGGCTGAGACCCCTTTCATCACAATGTTCACACTTTGTCTCCCTCGTTCAGGCTCGGACCATGGATCTCCCTCATTTGGGCTTGGATCCTCTTGATCTGGATCTTTTTCGGATCCTCTTGATATCAAAGACTTTCGAATGTGCGGTGGGTTTTGCTTAAACTGTTGCAGGACCACTTTGATTAATTTCACACAATTATTTTCATCAATCTTCTACTTTCCAGAGCTTGTTCTACAATGTTGCAGCTTGCAGCCTTGACTTCAACACAGACCGGTCTTGTATTGGACTCCCCAACTCACCAGCTGTGTTGATCTTTCTGGCACTTCTTTATACTTGTAGCCAAGGACGATATCACAGCGGCTTCTACTGGTCCTCCTTGCCTTGGTCAGTTACACAGGAGGGCCTACGGTATCTCCGACACACAATGCAGGATTCTTCAGTCTGGTTTTCTGTCCTTATGCTTTCTGCCTCAAAGGTTTCTTGAAAGCAACGGGACATGTCAGATACACTGCTCGGGTGTGAGTCTGTTTTCACCCAGAGCGGTCTGTCCGTGTGAAAGTGCTAGGAAAGGGAAAGGGGGCAGGGGTCAACTTCCCACGTATCCTACCTGGTAGGATTGGGTAAGGTTGTTGCAGGGGAAGGGATACTGCGTCTCGCCATCCAGTGTCCAACTCCCACTCCCCAAAGACCCCTCACCCAGGTGACCCTCCCGCTCTGGTCCTCCCCCAGTAACGGGTTCCAAAAGCGATGGTCGTGTTCTGGCCACCTGGAGAAAGATCCCTGGGGACTAGCTGGTGAGACACCTTCTGGTTTTTCACAGCGCAGATGACAATTAAGCAAAGGTAGACACAGAATTATTTTTTTACTAAGGGTACCTGATTCTATAAAAATAAGTCTTGAATTGCTTTCCAAATATTCTCAGGGATTCGTTATTTGCCATAAATTATCTGGCTGTGAGTTCCAAGTTTGCAGGCATATGAGGGAGAAATGGCTATCACCCCATGTAGAGGTTCTGGAAAAAGGAACCACCAACAAATCCTGTCCTGCAGATCGGAGTGTACGGCTAGGATGATGGGGGATAATCTTAGATGATAAATTGGTCTCAAGCCATGACTGCACTTGAAGACCATACACAGGATCTTGAACAGAATCCTTTGCTGCACCGGGAGCCAATGCAGGCTCCTTTGAAAAGGGGAGATGGCAGTTTTCATAGGTGGATCAAAAATCAATCGAACCATTGCATTTTGGGCTACTTGTATCTTTGGAGCTGATATCCAGGAATACCCATCTGGAGTGCAGTTCAATAATCTAGTCTGGCATTGACTAGTGTTCCGACCACTATTGGTTTACCTTTCTCCGAAATAAGAGGTAATAGTGGTTTTAGGAGTGTGTATGGTCTTCAAGCTGAAAGTAAACGGACTTCACAACCTGATTAACATGTAGATTGCAATTTAGATTAGATGGCCGAATACAGCCAAGGTTTTTTTACCTTTTGAGTATATTTAGTTGGACATTTTATATTTGAGCCAAAGACAATGAGTTCAGTTGTTAATGGATTCAGCTGGAGTTTATTCTCCCAGCACCCAATTCTGAATTTTATTAGCACAGGACTCGCTCCAATGCCTCCAGTGGATGCTTTAATCTGACGTAGATCTGGGTATCGTCAGCATAGGAATGGTAGCGAAGATCGAATTGGGAGAAAATATCAAGCAATGCACAAATGTACACATTGAACAAGAATGGTGACAGGGAAGAGCCCTGCAGGACTCCACAGCTGACAGGCAAGGGGTCATACAAATATGATCCAGTTTTAGAGAACAATTGATACAATCTCACTGCGCATGTGCCCCAAAATTCTTTATTGTGAACGGAAGGATTAAATTGTGAATCAGCCAACACAGTTTTCAAGCTCAGCTCTTCTTCTAAGGCTTTTAAATCCTTGTGCACTCTTGTTTACAGAGTTCAAACTAATTTAATCCAAAATGTTGTGAATTCACCAATCACGTATCACACAAGTCGCCACGCTATATCTCCTCGCTATTGCGGAACGTACCTCTGCTGGGAATTGCCTTTCAGCTTCACCTTAAAGAATTTTGGGGCACATGCGCTGTGATTGTATCAATTGTTCTCCATTTCCAGTTGCTGGAAACCTGGTCGGAGCCTCCATGTCCAGAAACAGTCACCCGCCGCAAGTTTGTCACCATTGATTATTTGGTTGTGTTTTGACTTTGTACAGGTCATGTCAGTGTGTACATGCGCTGTGGTTTCCAGTCTTCTGCTCTGTTCATAATCTATGATCTAGTTTTAACTTGTTGTACATGATCGGTCAGGAAAGACATAAACCAGTTTAGCCAATCATCAGTTACTCAGGCCACTGATAGCAGTCTAGACTTAAAGGAATGGTTCGGTCAAAAAATGTTATTGCCCCTACGGGTCGGCCATGGGTTTTTAAGCCTAAATCGCTCGATTTTAGATAAATTTCCTATGGACCTTACCCGAGTTTTCGTCCATTAAACGCACGCGAAAACAGGCACCAGGGCGCTGCCATTTTGTGATAATCCTATCACTTGCCCCATCGCCCTGACTGATCTGCTTTTGCGGCACTAAAACATATCCCCCACCCCTGAGCCTGACATCAAAACATTCATATTCCCCGCCTCTCTCAGTGACGTTACTGTGCTGCGTAGGCAAACGCGCCCAGTCGTCTTCTACGCGACTTCACACAGAACCCGGAAACCAACACAGATCAACTCACAACACAGCGCGCCACAATTCGGAATATGAAACTGTACTTTAAAATCAAACAGCAATACGGTACATTTGGTAAAGTACATTTATTTGACATTAAATGTTTAGAGAATATTCAGCAATTGGCATATTAAATCGGAATGGAATTTTTTTTATTTTCTCTTGATCCGCAAATCCGGAAAAGTTTATCGTGAGTCACGCGCTGTTCCTTTATGGTACACAGGGTGTTGGTTTTCGTTAAAAGAAGCACTTTGGAAGCACGGTGAACCGCAAGGCTGTTCCATCAACTAGGCACTAGGCCACCGTAAAGGTCGATATGTTGCTTCTAGCCGCTAGTACTGCGTAAGGGCATATGGCTCCTTGGCGATCGTCCCATGAGATGGTCAATGTAGTGCAGTTGTTTCCAAGAAGCTACAGCTGGTGGTTGAAAAATCCGTCTGTCGGGGTCTGGAATAGGTGGCAGTGGCAATACGGTAGGATGTACCTGTTTAGAAAACATAAAAATTGAAATTAGTCTCACCAGCCGATCTTTATTACTATTATTCATTTTATTTATTACGGGCGAGCTGAAACTATTTGCTTGCGAGGATAGTGCAATGGAGTATGTTCGGCTCCAAAAGCAATGCGAAAACTAACAAAATAAATCGAGGGAAACACACAAACTAATTTTTTTTTACCGTTGAACCACTGAGAAACGACTGTTTGTGTACATGCGTGTCGAATGGGCATATGCATGCCCATGTGCCCGGTTGAAAGACGATCCCACAAATGTTGTAATTGCTCTTCATTCATTCATTCATTCCGGTATAAAAGCGTCTAAAGAGTTACTTATATTATATTTGCCATTTCCATTGTATCCCTGCGTAATGCAGTCCGTAAATCCCGCTGTGTTCATGCTAACGATTTTTCATATACTGAACTAACATGAAACTCGGTCTAGTTTCAGAATTTTCAGCCTTATCGTCTCTTACGTTATTGCTCCCCTCCTTCAAATGAAGTCCTTTCGGCATGGTCCCTGTCTCTCAAGGTAAAAAAACAATAGAACCTTATACTGCCAGTGCGATTCGCGGGCCTCTTCAGCCCGCGAGCAAAAAATCAAAGCCAGTGACCCTCACTCTGCATGAGCGTACATTCTTACTTTGCAACATCCCGTCTAAAGCCATCTGTGAGAACTTGAATTTTCAACTCCATGTTTGTACTAGGCTTCAATGTGCAAATGCGAACTGGCTTCTCTCCCATCTGCAATGCCTCGCTTGGCGCGTTCTAAGGCCCCCAATTTTGGCCTCGTTGTCTGCGAGCTTTGAAGCCCTAGAGAACCATAACTATGGAGACATTTACTTTTTGGGGGAAGGTCAGGGAAAGTATAAAGTACCCGAGGAGTTGAGATGAAAGTGAGATTTATTGTTTATTTGTTTTATTATTTGCAATACGCAAGCCTCCCCTCGGTTAACAGTGCGCAGCATTTACATGAGATTGCGAAACTTAGTTACAGCAACAAAAATATATACATACACATATTCACAAGGTCAGCGATATGAGGTGAATAGAGAGAGAAGCCAAAGATGACACCCATGTTGTTCGCCACCCAGGATGGTGAATGGAGGATTTAGTGTTAGCATACTTTGTATGCACACTGTACAATAACATTATTTACAAAAAGACAATCAGATTACAATGATTTATTTAAACCGGGATTTGAACTTCTCAACGAGCTCTGCTTTGGGTGGACATGGCACAGTGGCAATGTTTGGTGCCAATGCATCAGTGCTCTGCACAGAAACGCTCAAAATTCCATATCTGTGCTTCTCTAGTACACTAACAATAAAGCTTTTAACAAAGTCGAACTCCATTTCCTCATATACTGGTTTTACCCCCATTTCTTAGTTCTTTTTCCAAAGGTCGTAGTGTAGCGAGGCATCCCTACATTTCCTAGACTGTTCACGGCCACATTCTCGTTATGGGCCAAGACCGCTAGTAGAGTCCTATGTTTCATGCCCTGTAAGCTGAAATGCAATCGCTTTGGCCTGTACTTTAGGCACATATTGTGGAACACCTCCAATTCTCCTGTGTGACAGAATTCTGTCAGTCCCCTCAAATCTCTTGATAGATTTTTATCGAAATATATCTTCTCAATGGCTTTGTATGTAGGTGAAGATGCAATCAACCACTTCTTCTTCCGTGCCTCCTCTGTGGACAACGGGCCATGTTCACATTGGTGGAAATGTTGGTTTTCTGTCCAGCGGTGAACATTGGTACAGTGGTGCATCAGTGACTGCCATTTTTCAAGTAGGATTTCCACTGACCCTTCACAAGTTCTGGAGCTCCACCAAAGATGGTAGCTGATAGACTGGCACCACTGTGAAATACTTTCAAAACCTTTTTTTTTCCCCTGCAGCCGAGATTTTCTTATTGATTGATTTAGCAAGATGCCATACGTCAAATTGATGTTTAATATGTGGGAACTGCTCTCTCGTCTTGGCAATTGAAACGTGTCTGTCCGTGGCTATGAGGTCGATGTGCATTCCCCTTGATTGTAGATATTGCAATGATTTTATAAATCCTAGTTTCTCCATGGCCACTGAGGATTTACAGTGGGACACCTGCACGAGCACCGAACTCACAATTTTCTTACTATCCATGTCCTGAAAGTGGTAGGTGCAGTACTTGGCAGAAAATCCAGGGCTGTCGCACTGTCCATCGCCGGCTAGCCTGAATCGTTTCCCTTCGAATGTCCTTGCAGGAGACAATTGTTCAATTTTCCAAGCATCACTAATGGCCGGAAACAGATAATCATGTTGGTATTTGTAGCACTGTGTATTAGAAATGAAATGGAGTCCCACAAACTGAAAGAAAGACTCTAAACTTTCTAAAACTGGACCCACTAAAAAGTGAGGCAGCTGCACGCAGTAGATTGCCTGCTGGCAGCTTACCCAGCATCGGTTGTGCAGACCATGAGAACGCCTGATTTAATCTACAGGCGCCATGTATTTTGACGTTACTGCCTTCTTTTTGACGAGTCACATGAATCAATGGCTCCCCACATACTTCCCCCTCCAACTGAATGCCCACATTTCAGCATACTTGTATCCATCAAACAACTGTCGAATACTATGTATTTGCCCTCTTTCATTAGACTGTCATCCGGCGTGAAAGTTGTTTCGGACTGTGCCGTTGAGGACATATCAACAAATTCGAAAGAAATATCGCTGATATCAAGTTCTGATGCATCGTTGGGTGCTGCTGCTGGTTCATTCTGTCATTTCAACATCTGTTACTTCAGCATTGATGGGAGAACACAACATTGTCAACAGGTTTTTGGGTGGCATTGTGTGAATTGATCTGCAACTACTTCAGAACTATCTTCAATACATTCAGTATCCTCTTCTTTTGTTGGTGCAGCCGAACTGTAGCAATGGTCCAATACAACTTTACTGGATTCTCCGGACACATTCAATTCATGTTCTGGCCATTGGATATGAGCATCCCAAGTCTCAACATGCTGCGTCTGAATTAATAGTTCCTCCATAGTGTAAATGGTCTGGCAAGCAACATCTCTCATTTGCTTCACTGTCTGTGTATGTATAGTTCGTACACCCACGGGTAACTAGAGGACAGATTGGAAAAGGGATGTTCATTTGAAACACAATATAAAGTATAGTACAATTGACAGGAAAAAAACATAATATAGTCCCCAACACAAAACAATTCCTAAAATTATGAACTGTTTGTAACTAACCTTATTTTTCTTTTCTTTGCAACTTTCTTGACTCGAACTTCAACATCTGCACGCTGTTGCTCCGATTCATTTCCGCATGTCTTCCCTTCCTCTTGCGCTGCAATGACTATATTTTCTGGATCTGCATAGACAGCACGAAATGACGCTCCATCGACTCCCTGAAACATAGTACTTTCATTACTATGTATCACAATATTGAAAACATAAAACACGTGAGGACGAACACACAGGTACATCTCAATAGCTAAACACGAATTAAACATTCTGTAGAACAATCAAACGACAAGTATTCGAGCTCTGATGATCTAGTTCGATGGAACTGTCAGTATCCATACCTCTGGCTCCGCATGGACTGCCATGAATGGTTGTATTGGGGAGGAGGCATCAGCAACTCCCTGAAACACAGTACTTGCATTAGTATGGTTTTCAATATTGGAAACATAACACACACTTGGGGTCGACGGCACAGGTACATATAAAGAGAACCACAAATGATGCATTGTCTAAAAGAATCAAGAAATATCTAAATATGATCAAATTTCATAGACTTATTTCTCCGATGTATTTACATCTGCATCATCTAAATGATTTGTTATTGTAGTGGAAGCTCCGTTGTCTCCCTGAAACAAAGTACTTGTGTTAATATGGAAGAAAGTATAGCAAATGGAATCACGTTATATGATGACGCTCGATGGAGCTGTCAGTATCCATACCTCGTGCTGCCGAAGAACATGTAGGGATGTTGTAAATGTAGTGCGCACTTCCGAAAGCTGTTGCGCCGATTCGTTTACGCAAGGTCCCGCTTCCACTTCCCCTGGAATTACTTGAATGTCAGGCTCTGCATCAAGTGCAGGGGTTGATGTTCCATCAACTGCTGAAAGTTAGTACTTGCATTAGTAAGGATTACAATATTGAAAACATAACACACACTTGGGGTCGACCGCACAGGTACATATCAATGGCTAACCACGAATGAAACATTGTGTAGAACAATCAAACGACAAGTATTCCAGCTCTGATCTAGTACGATGGCGCTGTCAGTATCCATACCTTGTGCTGCTAAAGAACATCTAGGGATGTTGTCAATGTAGTGGACGCTTCAGCATCTCCCTGAAAGACAGTACTTGCATTACTATGGATGAGACTAATCATAACTGAAAACAAACACCAGTGGACGATAACTAAGGTGTATATCAATTGGAAAGCACTAACCAAACATTCGGTAAAAAAATTACACAATACAATAAAAATATTACTTGACATGCATAAAACAAGTCTGTAGTGGAATAGCCAAGTAAGATTACCTGATACGCGCTAGAAGTGGTTGATAACTGCGAGCACGTCACGGATGTAGAATGTTCTTGCTTCAGATTCAAGGGATAGTCAAGCAGTTGTAAAGGTAAATTATTGATTGATAATGAAATGCCAATATTAAAAATGTGCATGTAAGGAGACAGAATACTTGAGAGTAATGCTATTGAAAATGCGCAATCTAGCACAGTTCCCTGTGCCCATATATAGATTTCGAAAAAGAATATATTGGTAAATGTCATTATTCAAAAAGCTATACACTCCTATCAATGTCGAAAGTATTACAAGGGACACAACACCTAAAATATCAATGAATCCATTCGGCTACCTACACACTACCGCAAGGCCTAAAGCTAAATCTGGACACCTGACTCACCAGTGGCGGAATGTGGACGAATAGAGTGGGAATAGCGTTCGCGAGCAATTTTCGTGTTGTTCGCCGTTTATTCTTCTTTGTTACCCAAGATGATGTGTACATGTTTGAGGAAAAGTGCCGGCTGCAGATGCGGTATCGATCACCCCTCTTGTCCTCTAAGACTTGTTGGACTCTACTTTCCAGCTCATCCAGTGGATATCCGCAATGCCTGACCCATTCTCTTATTCGATCAACAGTTTTAGGGACTACATGCATTGTAGTGTCTTCAGATTTAGCATGGGTCTTCGAAGGGCAACCGCTAATCGAACAGGCAGGCATTGTTGAAAATTCTGAAAAGTAAATATCGACATTATTATACAATCTTGATGAATAAAAATGTGATACAAAAGTAAATGAACCATACAATGTTCAATGCAAGGTTTGTTTTGGTCGCGGGAACTATACCAGTTCATCATGTGTGGCTTAGTATTTTCATAAATTTCAGAAATTTATAAATGATGTGACTAAACTCTGAACATGTGACTCGTCCCTTGGATGTTCTGTCTGGCATGAGAAGGAAACATGCTTACATTATAGACTGGACCCTCGAAGGATGCAATTCGATGACAATTGACACAGATGAAAATAAATAATCTATTGATAGCATAACAATGGAAACTCAAGTCAATATCAATGAGACCAATGAACATAGCACTATTGAGTACTCTACTCGCAAATAGATATTTAAAAATCAGCGAAATATGACTAGGATACATGGCCTTACCTTGACTAACAAACAGTTGGATTCAGCAAGCAGAGCAGTATGTTGCAGGAGAATAGGTAGATGGCCACAGGTAGCACACTGACGAGTTTGCTCGAAGCGGTCACAGAAGTTCACGGATAGCACGACGATGAGAAGATTAGCATAGATCTCAGTGGTTCTCAAGTTGTACGTTCAGGAGTTGACTTGCAAAGCACAAAGATGTTCTCATGAGACATCAAGTGGTTTATAAAGTATTACAAACAGGGGTGTGTTTGTGAATGAATGACGTGTGTATGTCGTGGTATTATGTGGTTTGCCGGGGGTTGGCCAGCGTGTGCGGGGGGTCCTGGCCAGACACACGGGGTCTGAGGAGGCCATGTGAGCGATGGGCCCTTGGTGTGGGATACCTTTTGAAGTGTACATGCTGTTTGGCACCTTGGCCGTTCGAGCCCCTGACAGCCCCCCATGGCAGCGCGCATCCACTGGACTTGTTGTTATGGACTTTTGTTTTTGTTAAACTAACCACTTTTTAATACTTTATATAGTTATACTTCGCCTTTGATAGGGGAGGGGGGTGGATGGATGGATGGGCCGGTGGGCGTGCAGACAAGGCACAGGAAGACTGCTGAGTTGAGACACACTTGATTCATTTAAAAAATTGAAACAACCGTTGTTAAAATATATGTGGTGTTTTATTTTGTTTATTTTTTTGATGGCACAAAAATACAAAACTTTACACATTGTACAGGTCAGGTTGGGAAAATCCCCTGTACTGACCGCTGTCACTCGGGAAAGTTTCTCTTATGGCACGAACGGCACAGGCGGGTATTACTCTTTCAACACGGTGTCCAAGCCTCCCGTGAAGCCACCATGTAAAGGAACGATAGGCCACCAGCCGGTACCACCTGTGAAAAATAATGATACAAACTGTTTTTAAATGACCAAGATAAGTTGATTAAACGTTTGTTGTCAATGACAATTCTTGTAACTAATGGCATTCTGCTCGGACAAATGCCATCTAGACACTGCACACTATTGAACGACTTTCATGCGTTACAATGATATATAGATGTAATTTTGGATATAGGAGACGACCATGAAATTGTAGTGGCATCTCAAGCAGATTATACTTACTCGTTACTCGGATTACGAGGACGAACAGTTGCGCGAAGTTCGTGCATAAGCACCATCATTATCCTCAACACGGGCCGTGTGAGGCAGGCTGCCCTGAAGTCTGGCAGCTCGGTGATGCATTGCGGTCGTGGCTCGCCTTCTGAAATGTAGGCCACGTATCCCGAGTTTTCACAGCAGCAGCAGTTCTCCTCCTCGGTTGGCATTCGCTCGCACCGATTGCATGTGCACCAAGTGGAAACACCGTCCATGCGATTAGGTCCAGTGTCTTCATCCGTCGATTCGTCCTGCCAACTACCGTCCGAAGCCCCATCGTTTTTGCGTGTTTCCCTTTTCCAGTAGTTCCTCCTCGGTATAGTACATGTAGAGCATTATTGTAGCCATTGTGTGGTAAACAAACTAAAATAATTTATAGCGATGGTACAGGTGTTCCCACGGGCTACAAGCGGCAAAGGTAGCTGACCAGAGCACAGAAACGAGTCACAGAATACTCAAAGTTACACAGAGAGAGGAATGGAATCGAAAATCTGCTGCTGTGTGTTGTGAAACGGTCTGTTTATACTTATTGAGGAAAGAGGCGTCTTGCCATTTCCATGGCGACACGTCATTAGCTGAAGCGCAGCGATTGTTGACACGAGACGTGCTTTGGCGTTGTGAAATGGGCGGTACGCGTCTGCTGATGACAGGCTCAGGGGCGGGGGATATGATTTAGTGCCGCAAAAGCAGGTCAGCCAGGGCGATGGGGCAAGTGATAGGATTATCACAAAATGGCAGCGCCCTGGTGCCTGTTTTCGCGTGCGTTTAATCGGCGAAAACTCGGGTAAGGTCCATAGGAACTTTTTCTAAAATCGAGCGACTTAGGCTTAAAAACACATGGCCGACCCGTAGGGACAATAACATTTTTTGACCAAACCATTCCTTTAAGAACATCAAAATACACAGTATCAAAAGCCACCAATAGGTCCAACATGGCAAGCATACTGACATCACCATCATCTGCGGCCTCGAGTAGATCCCAGACGGCAGTTAATGCCCTCTCGTCCAATGGCCTGGCCTGGCCTGAATCCTGACTGAAAGGAGTCAAGGATGCTCTCTTCTAGAAACCTCTCAAGTTGTCCGTCACAGCTTTTTCCAGAACTTTGGCAGGCCACAATAAACCAGCAAATGAGATGCTAATTGGGCAAAACTGTATGATCCAAAGTTGGCTTCTTTAACAGGGGAGTAAGGTGAGATCGCTTGGGTTCCAATGGTACAGAACCTTGTGTTAATGAATCATTAATCGGGGTCTGAACAGGCTCACCAAGAGCCAGTGCATGCGGCTTTACAAGATAAGCCAGGATCGGGTCATACGTATGGTTGGTAGGTTTCAAATTACGTATCCGATTACATTTTCCAGGCTAACTGGTGATAAAGCAAATTCAGGCCGTGGCTTTTGATTTTCCATAAATGCCACCTCAGTGTTTGCTTTGAGATGTGAATTTTCACATTGAGCATCTAAATTCATCCTGATCAACTCAATTTATTTTGCGGAAAAAAACCCACATTAAAAGCATTAGCCATTTTTTGAAATGCTTGGAGACTAATATTGATGATACACAGAGGATGAGTGACATTTTTAATTATACTAAATTATCTTAGTCTATCATACTGCTTTGCTTTCCTTGGTCTGCATTATACAGATCTAAAACAGTATTTTAGTTAATAGTTGTCTTTGAGTTGCTGGTAGCCAGTATATAGCCCTTACTCACCTTGAATAGCTGCAGCTCTTTTAAACTTATAACCTTGGGTTGTGCTTCTCTGAATTGCTTTGGTGCTATTCTAAAATAGTTTCATAAAGTTCTTACATACCTTAGAAACTGGATTAGACAGTTCTTAAAAGTATACTCGGTATAACTAGCTATTAGATAGCTGATAGTTATGTACCAATAAGTCAATTACTTACCTTGAAATACATTGTGTCTTTCTTGAAGCGTAATTGGGTTTTGCTTCCCCTGATTGGCTTAGTAGATTCTAAAATAGTTATTGATATGATATGGCATTTATAACGAGCCTATACACAAGTGTTTGAAGGCGAGGCAAGGGAGGGGGAACAAAGGGAGGACAGACAACGATCATACTAGGCCTTGTGTCATTCTGATCGCACAAGTGCAATAGTGTTCTGACTTATCATTGAGTAGCTTGAAAACCTTCAAGAAAGTATGAGTTGATTTAGTTAGTAGCTCTGAACCGAGTTCTAAAAAGTAATGTTGCAAGGAGTGTACAGGGTTGGTTTATTATGTGATTTACTAACTGTCACTGTATGACTGACAGGGTCATCTACCATTGAATTACTGGTTGTATTCTAGAAGTAGATCTAACCTGGTCTTATTCCCAAAGTATAGTATCTTACTATCTTGAATGTATAGCGTTCGGTTTGACTCGCCTTGACTTGCTTCTTGTTCCTCTAAATAAGGTTATACCTTGGTTGCATACCATAGGTATTGAGTTGGTTTTTATGATTGTGCTTATGATGTTCGAGTACTTATTTTTTTTAAACTGTTTTTATTGATTTCAGTTTTTTCCATACAACAAACAGAAAAAGAAAACACAAAGTGAAAGGAAAGGGAACTTTCAGCACACCCCAACTCCCCTACCTTAAAGCACTCCCCCATCCATTCTGCAATGATGCTTGGTTAAGTACATCCAAAAGAATAACATGGTCAGTCAGTATTAAACCTTTGCACCCCATTGACAATCTGAACCACCCGAATCTCCACTGCTGTTCGAAGCATGTATGCAATATATGGCCCCCATATGTCCTTCGGTTTTGAGGCTGGGTGTACCAGAGCATCATAATCCGTTTCTAGTTCCTGGCAGTGTGTAACATCTTTCTTCCATTGACAATTATTCTGGAGGGTGGCCCCTCCCCAAACTATGGCCACCCTTCTTTTGGCCAATAGCAGTATGTAGCCCCAAGACAGATCTCCCTTGTTGTGACAGTCCCATTGTATGTCCCAACAGCGCTGTTAGGCAGAATTTTCATTCTATGGCTAATTTCCCTTACCTCTAGAGTCCCGCAGCAGCTTTGCTGGATTTGAAGGGTTTGTCTTTTTTCTCCTGCTAAGAGTGAGACTCTTTTTCCCACTCTTAGGTATATTTGCTATGTGTGTTCTAGGCTATTTTTTTTGTGTATAATATCTATGGGGTTTATCTCACCCCCATAGGAACCATCTTTATACACATGTTACACAGCACCCTCTGTGCAGTAACACAGGGGTGTCATAGTGACCCCCAAACAGACTCCATACCCTGGGACTGACTACTGTCTCCCAGGGCATGTAAAGTCCCCATTGACTTTACTAGTCAATCTTTATGAAGTAAAGCTGTACAACCCATCTTACTATGGAAGTACTGGGAAGGGTTAATAGTTTTTCCCTGGTGTTCATTTTCGAGAGGGTACCGTACAGTCCCTCTCTCAAAATTTTCTGGCTGGTGGCAGTGGTTACTACTAGAAATATTCGACCGTAAATATTTCCCTATGGGGTTTTCCCATTGTTCGAGGCTACCACATTTACTGACAGCCTCTAACATACCGCTGTTTTTTTTTATATTAACTTTACTCCGGTAGGTTTTATTTGCCAGAACTTTTATATAAATTCTTTCTCGTGTCTTTAAGATCCTAACCCAGGTCGGGATCCTTTGTTCGGACTTTTGGCGGGCTTCTACCAAGAAGCCCTCCTTTCGGCGCCACTGAGTCTGGGGCGGACCCATTGTGTGGGAGGGGGAGTAGGCCCCCTGGACATGGTTGCCTCAGCAACCGAAGTCGCACTCTGCGACCCTGGAGGGTCTCCCGCCAGGATGACCACTCCACTGTGGGAGTGACAGCTAGGCTGTATGAATGGGGGCCTTTTTGCATAAAAGCAGGGTCCTGAGGACTGGAAGAAAAAGACGTTGCCACTGGAACTAAGAAGCCGAAAAGGAGCGAAGCCAAAGACATCTGCAACAACTGAACCACTGGTGAAGCCCTGCTGCAGCGTCTCACCACTTTCCTCCACACAACGAGAGATCTTCATCTGCAAGAGCCTTCTTACCTTGCGCTGGTGGAGCCAACCAGTTTACCAATCGCCTTCCAGGACCTGCCATGGTCGAATCGCCAGTGCCCTGCACTCGACCGGATAGCCAGGAACCCGTTCACCACGACTGCGATTTGAGCGTACCTTTTTAATCCGTTTCAGCATCACCACGGCTGGCTTCTTCCCTGGGCAGTGCAATAACTCGAACCTTACTCCACGACGAGAGCCTCTCTTCCTCTGCTGGACAACACGAACTGCGGGACATGACAGGAACCACCGCCACTGCAGGAGCCGCTTCCGCTTTTTCAGGTACATTGTTCCGCCAGGCCTTCCGTTTCGCGGGGTATTGCTAAAGGTGTTTGAAATCCTTTACCTACCTCCTGCGCTGGCCACCCCTATCCACTAAACTTGTCTTTCACTTTCTGCAACCGCCTTTTCGAATCGTTTAACAAAGACTTGACTGCAGCTACAAGAACATTTTGCTCCTAGGCACTTTGCCCTGACCCACTGACTCTGGCCCAGGCCTATTGATTCTGGCTAAATCTGTTATAACTGCCTTCTCTAGATTGCTTCTCACCTAGAAATGTGTCGGTGCACCCAACTCTTATAACCACCTTTTCCTTACCCCTGTTTAAACTTGTGAAGTGCCATTTTGCTCGGTTTTCACCTCAGTATTATACATGCTAAAGTACTGCCTTGCCTAAACTTGTTCACAATCTTATGGGGAAGTGTTGCTAGGGTATTTAAGAGTATATTCCTGTATAACTTGTCCTTTCCCTCCCTTGTGAGAAATTGTTTGAGTGCCATTTATGTTTGGTTTTCACTGTGCTGTTTTGCTCAGTGTTCACTCTTGCTTGTCTACAATTTAATCGGGAGTGGTGTCTACTTCTCTTGACTGGTTTTAACTTGCTTTAATAACTGTGATTGGTGTGTTGAACTAGAAGTGTGTAAAATAAATATATATATTCTTTTTTAATACAAAGCTTTGGTCAGTGTTTCCTTGTGCCATAGTATTGTAGTCCTATTATGTAAACCCTGAATACTGTTTATCTCCCTCTTGAGATAAGTCTGACTGCTCAGCCACAGCTACCAACTAAATCTTTGTGGTACATACTGATGCCAAAGGGGATTTATTGCATATACCTGTGGTCTTAATCTTCTGTAGTGCTCCCTAAGGGAACTGCACAGGATTCTGCCTAACGAGCGCCATCAGAGGAGACTGGGTTACCCACTCTCCAGGCATTCCTCCGACCAAGTCAAACACCTCGACCCTAAAGGACTGAACTGGGGGGCATGTCCAAACCAGATGCAAAAAACCTGTAGGAGAAGCACCACACCTTCAGCATTAATCTGGCGACTCAGGGGAAAAACCTGTGAATATCTTTCGGAGTCTGGTAATACTGATGTAGGTACTTAAAATGAATCCGTTTAAAGTTACTCTTAATAGCAACATTTCGAATCTGTAGACGGCAATATTTCCAAACCCCCTCACTTAGTGATACACCCAGTGCCTTCCCGCATTTGGTGCGAGATTCTGCGGCCCACCCTGTGGACCTGTCAATTATAGCACAGTATATTTTGGAGACCAGCCTTGTCCTGCCCTGCTGTACTAACCATTTCATGTAATCGCAGAGATACCGAGGGTTCTTTAGGGAAGTCAGTGAACCAGTCTCTCAACCCTAACCGCAACCTGAAATAATTGAAAATATTAAATGCTGTCACTTCCCCTTTAGCTTTCAATTCCTCACAACTTCAGAAAGTGTCAGTCCGGAAAAAGATCTTTCCAGCTAGTTAAGCCCAACCTATTCATACACTGCTTATACATTTTTCACCTGTAAGGGGTATTCCTGGTAAGTGTCTAATCGGACGGAGTGGGAAGTATAGCACCTCAGTCCTGGATTTGCCCTCGATACTCTTCCAAGAACTACAAGTCAGTTCTACCATATGTCAGGGCTTGGTGACCAACCGTGGGGAGGTAAGATCCGGCCTCACCTCAAACCAGTGTAGCAAATAAGACGCCTGCGCTGCCCTCCAGTAGGCCTCCAGGTCTGGCAGGACTAATCCCACCACCCCTTTTCTCTAGAGGAGCGGTCCAACGCATTATGGCCAGTTTCCCCCTCCATATGAAAGTTGTTAGAGCGGATTTCAAATACTTTTTTTTTTTTTAAAGAATTTTACGGGGACCGCTATAGGGACATTAAGGAAGATTTACAGGAATCTCTGCAATATGACCATTTTAATTAACGTGATGCGGCCGAGTATGGACAAGGGTAGGTTCCGCCATCGCCCCAGCAATGAATCAGTATTCTATAATTTTGCCTCATAATTCTCCTGATAAAGCAAGTCTGGAGACTTGGCTACTGTTACCCCTAAATAACGAGTCCGCTCAAGTGCCACAGAAAATCAAATGTATCCTGGAACTTCCCAGTCCCACTGGTCAGGGGAAACTGATTTGAAGTGGTTAATATGAAGCCCAGAGAATAGACCGAAGACCAAAACATCCTTCATAACAGGTGCAAGATTCTTCTCCTGATCCCTAATAAAGAGAATTAAATCGTCTGCATAGAGCAGAGTCAGGCAGAGTCTTCCTCTGCTGTTTGCGGCGTCTTTGGCAATTCCTGAACTTTCTACCCTGTTTAGGATTGGATCCTAACATCTGCAACGCTGTCCCGGTTGTGAGGGCGTAGCTTCCATATGTAGCATACAGCCACTCATTGGTTTGGTGGTGTGGGGGTCCTGGTTGCCAAGTGACGTTTTGGCCACGGTCCACCCTCGCCCCCTCCCGCATTAGCCAATCCACCGACCTGGACAGCGTGATAATATCCGGCCTGGACGAAACCCTGGCGAAGTCGAGCACAGTCTGCCTCTGCTGTTTGTGGCTGTCCGCGGAGAAGACGCGTTACATCCTGCTACTATGACATCTTACCTCAGCGCCACTTCCCCAGCACACCCAGGTAATTAATCTCCTGGTTTCAAGTCTCTTTCCATCAAGGTGCTGGCACCACTATTCACAACTCCGAGTGTATTTTGCTTAATGCCTCCAGAAAACTTTGACCTTGCCGCAAGAGCAAAATGCACTTGTTTCAACAACAATCTCATGTATCCCCTGAGTTCTACAAACCCTGCTGCTGTTGACCTAGGACTTTGGACTGTTATGTTACTGTGTAACAAATCTGCCGCAGTTTTGAACCTTTTTCTATGACTAAATCTTCACTTTCTGTGCATTACAGAAACATGGCTTCTGCCACATAATACTACTGTTGCTGCCTTCCTTACAACATCTTTGACCTTGTTCAACCATATCAGTCGTGGAGGGGGCATTAGCATACTTTACCTTTCTTTCTTCTCTATTTGTTCTCCCACTCTTCTTCTGTCCTATTCCTCATTTGAATTTATCTATAAAATCTTGTCTAAGCCCTTTCCTATCTCATTTATCATTGTGTACCGCACCCCCTGGTTCTGTTGGTTCCTTTTGCTAAGACGTTGACCATCTTTTATCTCACACCTTGCCAACTCCTGTCATACTTTTAGGCGACTTTAATCTCCATCTATCCTCAATACTCTACTATTCCTTTTCTCTCAGTTCTTGACTCCCACCTTCTTCTCCCTCTATCTTACATGTATGGCCCCTCGCTTGATCTAATCTTCATCTCAACCTTTACTGCCTCTCCTGTGTTAGCTTTACCTGTCTATCTCTCGGATCACTATCTGCTTTCAGTAGCACTATTTCCCCCTACCTCTCAAGTCCCCCGGTTCTCTCACTCCCAACCACATTTTTTCAACGTGGGCTATGTTACTTTAACCGCATGCTTTTTAGCACCACTTGTATCTCTGCTCTTCCTTCAACTTTCCTTTTTGGCCCTCAATGCTGATGAGGCTGCCTCTGTCATTTCCTCATCTCTTTCTTTCTCTCTAGACCAACTCTATCCTCTGTCCTCCTTTCATCCCATCTGGAAACCATTCCAACCCTGGCTATCTCCCCATCTTCGTTCCATGCGTCTTTCTCCGCCATCTCGAAAGGCGCTGGCTTAAGTCTAAATCAATGCCTGATCATTATTCATACTTTTCTTATCATGCCCTCGATGATAAAGGTTTACAAAGCGTCTTTATTTTTCTGATCTCCTGCATACTCAATCCACCCACCCACCCTAGGCGTCTCTTCCAAACCCTTGCACGACTTCTTTCTCCTCCTACGCTATCTGGTCCCAATTTGGCCAATTTTATTCTCTTAAATCGTCACCTTCTCCCATGTCCATTCCTCATGCTTTCATTGCTCATTTTGCTCCAGTTTCTAATACTAATGTTCTTCTCTTACTAACTAAAGCCCACTCCACTGCTTCTCCTACTGACCCGATTCCTTCTGCATTAATCCCTAAGGTCTACCCTCTTCTCGTACCTTACCTTGTTTCCTTCTTTAACATCTGTCTTTCTACCTCTATTTTTCCGGCATCTTTTAAACATGCATCTATTATCCCTATTCTAAAGAAACCCACCGCTGATCTTTTGATTGTTTCCAACTTTTGCCTTCTCTCTCTCCTATCATATCTTTCTAAACTGCCTTGTTTACTCCCAGATTTCTTTGTCTCGGACTCCTCTCTTCTTCCTGATTTCAATCTGGCTGTCTTCCCTCACATTCTACAGAAACTGCTCTTTCAGCCCGCTATTCTAAACACTCATCTTTTCTTATTCTTCTGGAGCTATCGACTGCCTTCGACACTGTGGATTACTCTTTACTTCTGGCGTCACTTTCCATTTTTGGTTTTACAAGTTCTCTTCTGTATTGGTTTAACTCCTATTTGTCTAATCAAAAGTTTTCTGTCTCCTGGGTGGGCAAGTCCTTTACGTCTCATTCGCTTACCCATGGGTTACCTCAAGGGTCAGTCTTAGTCCCCTTTCTCGTTTCTCTGTACACATCACATCTTGCTGCTATTATTTCCTCCTTTGGCTTATCTCATCACTTTTTTCTATCCTTTTCTCTTGAAATTCACCACACTTTCGGCTTGCTTAGTTGCTATTGAATCTTCCCACTTTCTTACTCTTAATGCTGGGAAGACTAAAGTACTCTTTTCCCCTGTTAACTCTTCCTCCCCATCTCCCACATCCTGTCATATCTTTTCCTCCTAAGCTCCCAATCTCATCTACAGCTCGTAATCTTGGTCTCTACTTCGACTCAAATCTTTCTCTCATCACATTTCTCTAACCTCTCGCTCCTTTTCTTCACAACATCCGTAAAGCCGCCCGTTTCTCACATTACAAGCTTCTAAACTCTTAATCTCCTCTTTAATCTGTTCTCGCCTCTTTAACTGCTCTGTTTGGACTCCCCAGTTCTCGTCTTGCTCCTCTTAGATCAGTCTTTAATTTTTCTATTCGCCTACTGTCTTCTGACATATATCGGGATTCTATTTCTTCCTTTCTTGCTGCACTTGGTTGGCTGTCCTTTCATTCTCAAATTAAATAAAATGTTCTCTGTCTTGTGTTCAAGTCTCGTCATGTCCTTGCGCCTAGCTACCTTGCTGAAGTAATATCCTTTTACACTCCCTCGCGCTCTCTTCGGTCTTCCTCCCAGTTCAGACTTTTGACTCCTCGTCCCCCCTGTGCTCAGTCTCGTTTTTGATCCTTTGAACTTCTTGCCCCCTTCATTGGAATGCTTTTCCACTTTACCTTTGTTCTGTCACTGTCTGCTCTCTTTTCTGTGGTTCTTTAAAATCGCATCTACTACAACATTCCTGAGCGATCATTTCCTGGACTTAACTGCTTATTTACTTTTATTGTACTGTTTTATTTTAATGTTCAGCGCTTTGGCTTAGGGCGCTTAATAAAAGACAAAATAACAAATAAAAAAATAGTGAGATAATTAATTTATGAATACAAAGGTGCACCCCCGTCAATGTTCGCTCCCAAATCACCTCTGCCAAGGGTTCTACCGCAATGGGGAAAAGCAGGGCAAACCAGGGGCACCCCTGCCTGGTCCCTCTGGCCATCTTCACGTTTGCTGAGAGCCTACCTTTCACTCTGATGCGGGCCACCGGGCCCCTATAAAGAAGTGAGAACATTCCTATGAAATCTTCCCTCATTCCCATCAGCACAGCACAGCAAAGAGAAATGGGCACTCAACTGAGTCGAATGCCTTCCCGGCATCGAGGAGGGGTGCTACCACCAGTGTTTGTTGCTCCATAACTGTCATACGGCCAAATCTACGGAGCCCATAGGATGTGGATCGCCCTGGTATGAACGCTGCCTTATCCGCCAGCACACACTGCGGCATCAACGGAGTGAGCCTATTAGCTAGTGCCCTTGCCAGAATCTTATTGTCTACGTTTATGAGCGAGATCGGGCAATAGGACGCACAGCTGTCCGCCTCCTTTCCTGGCTTCAAAAGGAGCATGACCACTGCCTCTCGCATCCAACCCGGCAATTCCCCATCCCTCATCGCTGGTTGGTACATGCAAAGCATATGGGGGACCAGCACGTCTGCAAAGGCCTTGTAGAAATCATCTGAAAAACTGTCCAGGCTATCTGCCTTTACGGCAGGTAAAGATTTAATTGCCTTGTGGATCTCTTGTTCCACTAACGGCACCCCAGCCATTCCCTTTCTCCCTGAACCAGCCAATAAAGTGTGATTTGACCTAAATATTCCTCTAACCTAGATGGTCCCCTTATATCCTGAAAGAGTACAGCACTGACTAGAAATTTCTAATGCCCCCATAATCCACTCATTCGTCTGCTTGAGTAACCCTGTGTGGTCAATAACCATGCTAATATGTGACTCATTACTTTCATCCTTGATTAAACGTGAAACTAAGGCCCTCGTTCTCTGGCCCTTCCTGCATCTCTGCACTGTGGCAGTTCTGTTGAGGAATTTGATCTGTGAGCTGTGCCCCTAAATACCTTCAGTTCCTCCTGAAATCGGGCCTGTTTCTCTTGGCTGGTCAAGAACCCTGGAGCGATTACCAATTTGCGTAAACAAACTTTGCATGAAGCCAGCTCAGCTCTAATAGTCCTCAATATTCTGGCCTCTTTGGCAATACAGTGACCCTGTATCACACATTGAAATGCCTCCCAAAGCGCGATAGATGAGGCCACCAAGCCCACGTTCTCTTGGAAAAAAAGTATTATCCCATCCCGCACCTCCTCCCGTAAAACCGTGTCCTGTAAACTGCCATTTTTAAAGTACCAGCTCCTACCTCCACAGCCCTTGTCTAGTACGATACGTTTAGCGGCCACCTGCGTATGGTCGGATAAGTTGTGTGCCTGGATACTGCAATCCGACAAACAGCCTGACCATCTATCAGATGCCAGAAAATGTTTTAGTACTTACTTACCCAAGAATTATCTTGGTCTACTTGTATTTAAACCTTTTATTTGTACAATATATAGTATTTCAGTGTTTCTTTGGACCATATGTATACTACCATTTCTTTCTACCAAGCTACAGCCCTCTCTCCCTCCTAAAATGAGCCTGGCTGCTCGGTCTACGCTACCAAATGTTCTCAGGTGGTACAGCCTTATTTTAAGAATGGATTTAGGTACTACCTCAGATGTATAGTTTTATGAAGCACTTAGTTGGACTTTAGAAAAACTGTCCTAACATGAGCCAAGTCTTAGTATAAAAACACAATTGCTCCCGCCCCGCAGCACGTCATAGGTCATGTCAGAAAAACAGTCAGTCTGAGGACAGCAAATCATGAAAGATCAAGGTTACCGATCCATGTAGGGTAGTAATAATGTGACGAACTCCCATGTCGATGATACTTTTTGATTCTGAAAAAAGCGAGATGTAATACTCGGAGCCAACCACTAGATGGCCTATGCAAATCGTGATTTTAGGTAGACAAGCCACAGAACGACTATTACTGGGTAAGTAATGTTTGCTATATATATTTCTATATTATAAATGGAGAGAACAATAAAATGTGTTTCTGGGTCCAATAGAGCTTTTATACCAGCCTATTCCACACCGAAAAGTAAAGCCTGACTGCTAATCCACGCTAACAAAAGGCTAGGTCATCCTATGCCCCTCACCAGAGGACTGGAAATGAACAGCAGCATAATATCCCAATACTTACCCTTGGAGGCAGGTCAGTGAATGCTCTGGCCAGGATTTGAGTGGCCAGTGGAGTTTTATTTTGACTGAAGAACATAAATGGGGCTTTAATCCAAATGAGAGGTACCCGTATGGGGGATTATAAGGTGTATATGGTGTAACATGCAACTAACACAAATCCCCTCTTTGCCTAGTGCCTCTAGAATGTATACACTGATTGGAGTGCCAAGCAATGTTATACTCCGTTATAATGACTTGATTTCTTTATTTATGCATTTTATTCTTTAAAACCACATCTTATTTTTGTTGTATAGAAAACCGTCAAACATACCCTAAACAACGTGTAATAACATTTAATGTGCAAACATGCTTTCAAAACCCATCACTACACCATGTGTTTAGTGACAATATAAACCATTGGAAACATTTTTTTGGTTCCCAAATCCATTTCTTCTTAGAAAACAATGCCACCCAATATGTTTCGGTTTTCTGCATTGTGAACCTGCTTCACGGGTAGGTTATTTACGAATGCTGATAAGGGTGTGGCATTATATTAATTTTAAACATTGTGGGGCTGCGTTGAGTTGCTGATAACTAGTCTGCGACTCTGTGGCCTTAATTGTTCTGCCTGTGTCACGATCCATACCCCTGACCCCCTCAGGTATAACAGCCCCCTGGCAGCAGTGGGGCTAAAGCCCTTCACACTGGCCCCAAAGGCCTTAAAACTCCCTTCAGAAACATACATGGAGTGGCTCTTTATCAGGAATAAAGCAATACCAGTTTTGGGCCTTAATCCAACATGAAGGCCTATTACACAGCTCAGTTCTTTAGAACCAAGCCATGCGGTCTTGTGTTTTGGGTGTGGCTGGGCCTGGAACTACTTGGCCTGGAACTACTTGGCCTGGGCTATTTCAACCACACCCAAGCAGCAGAACACGCTTTGCGTTATTCTGCACTCCTGCAGCGTAACACTCACTGTGTCCAGCTCCTGCTCATCTGCTTCTCCGGCGGCCCGATCCTGAAGCCCTAGATCCGGATTCCATTAATAACCTGCAAAGGGAAAGAAACGAGGACAGCATTAATAACAATTCTTACCTGGGCAAGCAGCGAGTCCTGTCAGCCCCCTGTGCTTCTCTTACCTTGCTCATCTCCGGGTTTCACCGCAACCTGCAAGGGAGAAGGAACAAGGTCCGCATTAACAAAGCACTTACCCAGGCAAGCAGCGTGTCGATCGCTCATATCTCCGAAACATCACTGCAACCTATACAAAGAGAAGAGAACACAGGTTAGCAATTAACACCAATAAACAGCGCAGCGTCCGCGCATCAATAATTCACTGTGGTCTTCGCCATTGGTGCGGCAACCCAGAGATTGCAACCATACCTGTGAAAACAAAAAGAGACATTGTTAGGGTACAGTGTAGAGGAGCAAGACGCCGAGAAGCAGAGAAAACAGAGGCAAAGAAAGAGACGGAATAAAGACGGAGAAGAGATTATAACTCATCTGGAAGAAAACAAGCAGAGTCGGAGTCACAGCCAGTCTGGACCCGACATAAGGGCACACCGACCAGTGAAGCAACTAGGTCCACGTAACGCCTGCACCAACCACGCGCCCCTGCACAGAGACGCAGGACGGAGAGTTCAACGCACAAAAACTAAGGTGAACAATAACCCCAAGGGAGGGATTTGGACCAGAGGGAGGTGGGAGTCCACCCATCACAGAACCAATATCTTAACCCTCCATTCTCCTGTTATATGCGTAGCCCAACGTCTGGCACATAACCAAGCAGAGAGGGGTCTGGCATAGCGATTAGACCTCCTCCACCCAGTATCGTGTGGCGCCCCCGCGGATACCAGGTGAGCGTAACAGCCTGAAAACAATAGTTGCATAATGTATTAACTCTAGAGACTAGCTCAATTTTTAAGTTTTATTAAATTAAGTAGAATTGAAGTTATTAAGCCAGATAACTTTTTATTTCTGTGCTTATTAATCGTGTAAGGTAAAAGAATGTGAAACCATCAACCTGCAAGGGAGGACACAAATGTGGTTCGTCTGGACAAGGTCAGAGATGCAGTGGTACTAGAGTGTGTAGAAACAGTGCCCTCAGCCTTGTCAGGGGGCAGAAATGACAGGTGGACACAACTGTAATGTTTTAATTTTCACCCATTTTTATTATAAATGGTTTGGATGAACGCTTCTCTAGCCCTATCCTAAAGAGTTTCCCTGCCTAGGAAACTAAAACTAAAGATCAGTCTGTGTCAAGTCATTAAAAACCGTCCAAAACGTTCTAATCGGACCATCACTGTAGAAACGAAACAACTAAGGTTGCAAGGAAATGTCTCTGACTTATGTTTAGCAAAAAGTGTTCATAATCAAAATATAAAGATACATCCAACAAAGGTGTTCTCCAAGGAGAAACCCTTGGATCCAGCACATAGCGCCCTTCCCCTGGAATTTTAGGTAGGATGGCAAAGGTTTATTTTGAACTACAGTTTCTTGGTATCACAAGTGTCTCTTTATCCAATATATCATTTGGTTCTTATTCTAGATTCTGACAGTTCTTGTTCAAGCAATACATTCCATGACATCCAATACCTCCTTGGTTCTCTTTGTACTGGATTCACAAAGTTCTCATTCCTATAATAAAATACACAATAAGCTTTTTTAACTCGTATACTTGGGTGTATTTTAAATTTTCTTGTATTTTGGTGGATTGCATGGTGTACTCCGTTACCAGGAATCCTCTTGTGACATCTTCAGATCTCCAGTTATACTCCCCTGCCAGTTATCTTGCCACAGGGTTAAACCTTTGTAGAATTCCAAGTGCCTGGTGTACCTCCTAGGACACTTTTCATATGCTTCTCAGATTCTCTGATATACTTCCATGCCAGGTGTTTTGTAACATGGTTAAACTTTCCTCTACAACTTTGTATCCCCTGGTATGCTTCCCTGTTAAGTATTTTCCCACAGTCTTAGACTTTTCTTTACAACCTTGGTGGATTGCCTGGTATATTTGGTTGCTGTGACTTCCTTAATGGACTTCCTAGAGCCCCTGCCAGGTATACTCCCCTGCCAGGTATCGCACCACAATGTTAGAGACTTTACACAACTTGGGTGGATTGCCTGGTATACTCACCTCCCAGGTATCTTTCCCCAAATATCAACTGCCTGGTGTATTTTACCAGGACTTGTTGTTGGTTTCATTGTCCTTTTGACTATGCCACAGCTGCCTCAGCTTTGCTGTCTTTCAATATGTTTACTTGGGTGAACACTTGGTCCACATTGACATCTCATGCATAGGTATTTGTTCATGTTTTGTTGCTGCACTTTATCTTGTTGGTATTCAAATATTCTTTCTTTTGGGCATCGCTTTAACATGGTTTTGTCTGTACTTAAAGAGCCTTTGAGCATTGTCCATAATAGCAGTTTCACATAATTAATTCCCTTGATTTCATGCGTCTCGGTACGCCCCGGGTTCCCCAATGGCTCTGGGCATACTCGCCAGTAGTTTGCAGAATCTCAGACTTATGGCATGCCTCTGCGGTGAAGCTTCCTCCCTGGGGTGGCTTCCTACACGATGCAGACGTCACCGGCATTTCCTGCAGCTCCACGTTCACTCGCCGGCTTCCCTCTGTGGCTTGGACTGGAGGTTGCTGCTTCCCGAAATGACAATACCTCCAGGAGCTCTCCTGCAGCCCCAGCACATACATACTCCTTCAGGTGTGTTTGTTGCCTCTCTCCTTCCTTCACGCTACGCTGGTATGTGTGACTCACGTTTGTGAGCCGCCGAATGGATGTGCTTGTTCTGTCTCGGATTTCTCTGGCATGGTTCTTTCCCGTTCTGCTACATTGAGCGCGGAGGCCATTGTTAAATGTCCTATGCACTTGAGGTATAGTCAAACTAGTCTGCTCATTGGGTTTTGGGCTTTGCTTAGTCTGCATCATTTCCTTCCTCCTCCTCTGCTCCCATAAAGCCTCAAGTACTGAGACGAAGTCATAGATGTTATTGGATTTTTAAAATGTTGTTCAAAGGTTTTATATAGAGAAACATCTGAAACAGGAAATGTTGTGTGTCTTGTGAATGTCTGTGTTATAAATGGGACTTTAACTAGATTGACAGTATGCCATTACAGATTTGGATATCATAGGCTTTTCTTCAGGAGACAGTGAAGATTACTGCATCTTGTCTGATCGAGTCACCACCACCCCCCCGACAACTGGCTCCAACCTCCTATATCCACCTTCCAGATCAGATAGCAACTGCAGTCAATTGGGCACATGGGTGGAGGTCTCTGCCGGGAAATCAGTGATGACTCCACCTGATTCATCACAGCCTCCAGCAGGGTTGTCTGCATCTCTCAGTAATGCACAAAGGTCCAGGAGCTTCTTGGAGAGGACTCAAAGGCAGTGCAGATGGATCAACGGAAGAAATTCTGAAACCGAATCCCTCCGGTTAAGGAGCAGTGCATCACCTTTAACAGTCACAACCACAGCACATCCAGCCATGATCCTTAGCATCATCTTCTAGGTACTCTGATGTAGTTCAGGTAGTAAAGTTAATGGTGTGGTACAGTGCTTCCCGTTACAAACATGGGGGGTTGAGATGATCCCTCCAAGCGGATATTGTGCTTTCCACAGCCTCCCAATTTGGGAATGCCATTATTATTCCTGTTTCACAAGACAAATGGGGGGGGGGGCTTAGTTAGGGTTAGGTGTTTGACAAAACCTATGATCCTCAAACTGGATCCTAATCCCCAAATGAGGCTTTTGTTAGCTCTAGGTCAGAGCTCAAGTTGAGAAAATAACCAAAATGGCAGTCCACCAACATGGAACATAAATAAGAAACGCCACAATGACGATGGCCAGGTCACGTAACTTAAACATTGTAAATGGTGTCAGTGGCTAGTGGTAATGAAGGTGACTGCTATTTATTAAAATGATAGGCCTTGGACACCGAGTACTTGTTTTCAGACTGAGCGACCCCAGGGCAGAGTGTACTGTACTTGTCCTTCTGTAAAGGTGTGCCTAGGACTGAAGGATTGATGTTAGAATACTGCATATTAGTAGCTTTAAAGTGTACTTGAATGTCTCGGGGTCCCGAAATCAGTCCCTGAAAGTTCCACAGAAAGTCCTCAGGCTGGGGTATGGACTTTTTATGAGATACCAGCACACCAACCAGCCAGCTGTACCAAGCCCAGTACAGATTCTTTGAGAATAAGGTTTTCTGTCTTCGACATAAATGGCTACCTTCCTTAAGCCTAACTACTATAGAGTCCATTTTTGAAGGACAGAGACTTGATTCCCAGTTCAGAAGGCAAAAAACACTAGACTGTTGTGTTCTAAGAATCGCATTAGAAAACAAAATGTAACTGGGCTGTATTAATCTTTAGGCCTGCGGGATTGTCCCACTGTTACAAAGCCCTATAGTAGAATAGCCCGATTGACTGATTCCTAACTTGTATTATTGAGGTCCTCAAATATTCATATATTCTTCACATAGAGCAACAATTTATGGGGCAAAGCCAATGGTATGTATTTTGGATGTCTAATTTATTTGATGCCATCAATGTATACATTTAGTTCCCTGGATGTTTGTGTTAGAATAATGACTGAACAAACCATAATCAAAAGTGTGTTTACATAAACACATTATTTTTGCTGTTTTGGCTCAGTAAAATGCAGAAATAAACAAGGAAAGAAAAAACATCTTAAGTATTATAAGTGATCATGTATAGTGTTCCTGTCACTTTTGGGTAGCCTTGTGGAGCACGATCTGCTAACAAAAATTGAGCTTTTGGTTACTAGGTGGTAGGGGGCGAGTTCAGTGCAAATCTTGTGGTGTTGATGAGTGCAGGCCGAAAGTAAGAGTCCAGAGTGCAGTTATGGTTGAATGCAGTGCTCCAGATAAGATTACCGATGCAAAAATCAGAAATAACACATTTTAAAACTAAGCAATTACAATTGATTTTCTTCTGTGTTCAGTTTTTGATTTACAGCCTACACCTGTTAATAATCAGGTGCTATGAATCCATCACAGCAAGTTTAGATTTCCATTTATCTATCAGATCAAAAGAGGGAATTTTCTGATACGTTTGTAATTGCCTAGACAATCGTTCACTAATGAAGCATCTTGTGTTAAACCAAATTCTCGTAGCTTGAGTAGTCCTGTTCTCCGTTTGGCTTCACTGATCCGGTCTACAGTTGGGCTGAAATTGGAGATGCTGTTTTGTTGTCAGAATAAGGTGCTTCAACTAGTTTGGGTTGGTGTTTGTGGGCTGGGGCAGTGTTTGGAGGTTGTGGCAGTGTTGTATGTCTGATGGGGAGAACAAGTTGGGGGTGACTGACCTTACTGAGTCTGATATCCAAGTGTCCTTGAATAAAGGTTGTGTGCAGGTGTGTTGCACCTGTTGGTAAGACTGACCTGAAAAGTTCCTATTTTAATTTCGTCCTGGTTCACAATGTTGGCATACTGGCTGCAAGTTTGGGTCCAAACTTGTTATGTTTGTGTCTGAGTAGTACAGCCTTTGGGATCTGTATGTCCAAGCTGGTTTAATGTAGTGGTTTCAGCAGGTTCTAGTACTCAGCCTCTGGAGCAATCAGATTTCTTCAACTTACTAGACACCAGTCTTTGGGGGTGCTCGCTTTTCTGTTGTGGTGATGTGAACAAGTAGGCTTTGCAGGATGTCATAAAAATGAGGTGTTCCTCTGTGCATAGTCAGATGGGCAGGAGTTCCATAGCTCAGTTGCTAGGAATGGGAAAGATCGTCCTTGGCCTTTCTGGTTGAAGTGTGGCAATTATGAAGACTGTTGGTAGCAGTTTGGAGTGGAGCCTGTGCTGAAGGATATTTAATCACTTATTGCATTTGTCAGAAGGCCAGTGGAGTCTTCGGAGAGCTGGGTTGATGCAGCCCCATCTTTGCAGTCTTTAAAGGTTTCTAGTGACAGTGATTTAGTCTCTTTGTAGGCAATCTAGCCGATGTTCTGTGAGAGATTGTATTTTTGCTCCTTTCTCTCTGTAGACGTCAGCGGGACACTCCAATGTTCTTGTTTATTACCTTCTCTGACTTTTTGTATGCAAGTGAAGCCTTTAACCTCACCTACCTGCTAAACTCATCTTCTTTGGGGGCAATGATCAGTTCCTAGAACTGTGTGCAGGAGTATTCTGTTCTACATTATACAATTCGAGGGGATTGGATCCTCCGACGTATTCTATATCTATGACAGGTAATCACCACAGCTGTGCTGCTTCGGAAACTTTTCCGGCGTCTGCGTCCTGCGTCGATGGCGTCGATGCGCCGACGTCGAGGACCTCGTCCGACGTCATCCGATGTGATAAGTAGGACGCACGACGCCTGTAGCCTCAGTTCCGTTTTTTCCGCGAACGTGTTGCTTCGTGTTTCTCGGTTCTAAGCCTCGACTCTTTGGAGTTCTGTTCTTTCTGGTTCTTCGAACCTGTTCGTTTGTGAATTTCCACTTCGTCTTCAACCCCGCGTCCGGGCTTTATGTAGTGCGGGGAGTGTGGGTCCAAGATGTCGGTGACTGACTCGCACGACGCCTGCCTCTGGTGCCTCGGGGAGGCCCACGACACGGATGACTGTATCGACTGCCAGTCGCTCACGTCCAGAGCCTTACGCGAACGTAAGAAGAAGTTGTCGGTAGGTCGGGTGTCCAAGCCCCGGAAGTCGGAGTCGGCGGGGCTTTCGACGGATGATTCGAGGGGTGACTCTCCGCTTCATCGTCGGAAGTCTCGTCGGTCTTCTTCTAGGAGTGGGTCTCGCCACTCCTCGGCCTCTTCGAGGCGTTCTCGGAAGCGCCGTCACCGGTCGCCTTCCAAGTCCTCTTCCGAGGATTCTGCCCGGCACGTCGGTTGCCCCACCAGCCGTGCGTCGCCGGAAGAATGGGCTTCCTTCGGGAAGGATATGTTGGCGATTCTTGAGTCGCAGGGTACTCAGCGGTCCGCGCCCCCGAGTGGGGTCGGCCGTGTGAGGTCGAGAGACGCCGCTCGCAAGAGTGGTCGGCACGAGTCACGGGAGCGGTCCCGTTCGGACAAGGAGGCTCGTTCTCGCCGTACCCGTTCCAGGTCCCGGTCCTCGACGCGTTCGAGACCGTGTGCTCCTGTGAAGTCTTCGAGGAAGACATCGACGTCTGAGGCGTCGAGGGCGTCGACAGGCTTTCTCGAGGCTCCGGCTTCGAGGGCCTCGTCGACGCCGTCGACGGTCAGGTCGTCGAGGGACACGCTCGGGGCTCCGGCTTCGAGGGCTGTGTCGACGTCGATCCTCTCGGCGCCGTTGCCGGTTTTCTCGGCGTCGGCGCCGATTCGCTCGACGCCATCGACGCCTTTCGTGTCGGGGGTGCCCCGTGTCACGGGTGTACCCCCTAGGAAGGCTCTGGTTCAGAGCAAGCACTCTCGGGTGCCTTTTCGCCACCTGGAATATATTTCGGAGGCGGATGAGGATTCTGATGGCCTGGTTCCTAGTCTGGTGCCAGATGAAATTGTCTCCGGCCATAGTCAGTTTGACGTTTTGTGGCAGTCACTGCATGATGCCAGTGGACTGGACACCTCTCCGGAGGTGGTATTTTGTAGGCCTGATTCCTCGTACCGGCGCCTTATGGCTAGGGTGTCTGCGTATCTGGGATGGTCTGCTCCCCCAGGGGAGTTTGTGCAGGATGATCTGACGGACATCCTTGATGTGGGTCCCCCAACTGACCCGGTACTGCCGTTCCATATGGCTTTACAGAGAAGGGTGGCGGCGGCTTGGTCTGCTCCGGAGAGTCTCCCGGCGGTGGGCAGATCCTTGTCGCGTAAATACCGTCCAGCCGGTAGCGACCCCTGCTACTTGACCAGGCACCCCACTCCGGAAAGTTTGGTGGTGCAGGCGGCCACGGCCCCGGCAAAGCAGGCGTCGTACCCTACCATCCCTCCTGATAGGGACGGCAAACGTTTTGATGGCTGGGCGAAGAAAGTGTTTTCTTCTGGTGGTGTGGCGCTTCAGGCGGCCAACTCCATTTGTGCCTTGTCACGTTTCACGCACACTCTGTGGAACTGTGTTGCGTTAGCGGCTGACCATATTCCCGAAGGGGTTGAACGGGATGGTTTCCTTGCTATGGTCCAGGATGGTAAGGATGCCTTGTGTGAGTCCGTTCAGTCGGGTCTGGACTTGGCTGAATGCGTCAGTAGGTCCATGGCGGCGAGCACCGTGATACGCAGGTTTGCGTGGTTGCGGAAGTCGGGGTTTGCTCCTGATGTGCAGTCCCGGCTCCTCCACATGCCCTTTGATGGTGTACACCTTTTTGGCAGCAAGGCTGACGAGAGCCTTGAGAGGTTGCAGTCCTCGTCAGCTGCAGCGAAGTCGTTGGGCGCTGCAGTTCGCCAACCTCCGCCTTTTCGTCCTGGGGACAGCAGTGGAGGGGTGGTTCCTTTCGCTTTTACTCATCCTTCAATAAAGCGAGAGGAGCTGGCAGTCAAAGAGGCCATCGCAGGGGTACCAGAGGTGGACGACAGGGTACCCGTGGTGCCAAGGCCGCTCGGGCAGTTGCCTCTTTGCCCTCAGGTACCGCCGCAGCCGCTCCCACTCTGTCGTGAGGCCATGTCCCATGGTTCGCCGGTTGGGGGAAGGCTGGCGCAGCATCTTGTAGAGTGGCAAGCCATTACTTCAGATGTGTGGGTTCTGGAGATCATAACCCACGGCTACTGTCTTCCTTTTCGGCACAGGCCTCGCGACAATCCACCGGGGAACCTCTCTTTGAAGTGTCCGGATCCGCTCCTTGCGCAGGAAATTCAAGCCCTGCTGGAGAAAGGCGCTATAGAACTGGTGCCTGTAGCGGAGAGGAACAAGGGATGGTATTCCCCTTATTTTTTGATTTCCAAGAAAGACGGGGGATTGAGACCCATCATGGACTTGCGCGGTTTGAACAAACTCCTCAGGAAGGACAAGTTCAAGATGGTTACTCTCTCTCAAGTCCTCCAGGCCCTTCAGCTTCAGGACTGGTTGGTGTCACTCGACCTCAAGGATGCTTACTTCCATGTGCCGATCCATCCCAAGCACAAGAAGTACCTGAGGTTCGCGGTTGGCGACTCGCACTTTCAGTTTCGGGTCCTGCCGTTCGGATTGACCTCCGCCCCGAGGGTTTTCACCAAGCTCATGGTGGTGGTGGCAGCGCATCTCAGGCAAGGGGGGATTCACGTCTACCCCTACCTGGACGATTGGTTGATCAGGGGGAGCTCTCCCGAGCAAGTCCTGGATCATCTGTCCGTCACCTGCCACTCCCTCCACAGGCTGGGCTTCTCCCTCAATTTAAAGAAGTCCCATTTGACGCCAACGCAGAGGCTCCAGTACATCGGAGCAGTGCTCGACACTTCCCTGGGGCAGTGTTTTCCTCCCCAGGTGAGGGCTCTTCACATTCAGCAGATGGTGCACAAGTTTCAGCATGCCCAGACGCTCCCAGCGTTCGAGTTCTTGAGGTTGCTCGGCCTCATGGCATCCTGCATTCTTCTGGTGCCAGAGGCTCGCCTGCGCATGAGATCTTTGCAGTGGGCACTCAAGATGCAATGGTCGCAGTCCTCCGGCAGGATGTCGGACCCGATTCAGGTGCCGCCCTCGGTCGCCCAGGACCTTCTGTGGTGGGCCGTCGAAGGCAACTTGATGAAGGGGGCTCCATTTTGGCTTCCCTGGCCGGAGGTGACGATCGTGACGGATGCATCCCTCACGGGATGGGGAGCTCATGCCAACGAGCTGACAGTCAGCGGTCGTTGGTCTCCGTCGGAGTCCAGACTCCATATCAATCTGTTGGAGCTGAGGGCCGTCAGGCTAGCCCTGAAGGCTTTTCTGCCGACTGTGCGAGGAAGGAATGTCCTGATCCTGACGGACAACACGGTGGCCATGCACTACCTCAACAAAAAGGGGGGGGCAGGGTCACTTCCTCTGTGCAGGGAGGCGATGCAGCTCGAGTTCTGGGCCATCCAGCAGGAAGTTTCGGTCTCGGCAGTTCATCTGGCCGGAGTCGAAAACGTGACGGCGGACGCTCTGAGCAGGCAGAGCGCGATCTCTCACGAGTGGGAGTTGGCTCAGGAGATTCTCCTGGAGATCTTCGCCCTTTGGGGGACCCCTCAAGTGGATCTCTTCGCCTCCAGTGTCAACCGGAAGTGCGAGAGGTTCTGCTCGCGGGAATTTCCTCCAAAAGGAGCCTTAGGAGACGCGTTCGTGGTGGATTGGTCGTTCCCGCTGCTGTACGCGTTTCCTCCAGTCCCCGTCATCCCGCAAGTGCTGCGGAGGTTGCGGAAGTTCGGTTCCCGGATGATCCTCATTGCTCCGGCGTGGGCTTGGAGGACGTGGTACCCGGACCTTCTCGACTTGTCCATCTGCCCTCCACGTCGTCTTCCCTACCAAGACGATCTGCTCTCACGGGAGGGGGGTCTGGTTCTCCATCCAGAGGTCAGATCCCTCAACCTTCACGCTTGGCTTCTGAAAGGTTGAGGTATAGGGATTGGGACCTCCCTGAAGACGTGATGGAGGTGTTGCTTTCGGCCCGAAGGCCAGCAACTAAGTCTCTGTACCGTTGCCGTTGGCGTAAGTTCTGCGCCTGGTGCAGAGTTCGGAATGTGGATCCTTTTGCATGTGACATCCCCATGGTTCTGTCCTTTTTGCTTTCTTTGGCCCACAGGGGCTTGCAAGTGGGTACCATTAAAGGTTACCTGGCGGCGCTGTCCATCTTTAAGCGCTCGTCTGATGAGTGTTCTTACTTTAAGATCCCTTTAATTTCACAGTTTCTGAAAGGGCTCACTAATGTGTTCCCTCCGTCACCTTTCCTGGTGCCCGGTTGGGATTTAAACCTTGTTCTTAGGTTTCTTATGGGTGCTCCGTTTGAGCCTTTACATTCTTGCCCTTTGAGGCTGTTAACTCTGAAAACTGTGTTTTTAGTTGCGGTTACTTCCGCTCGCAGAGTGAGTGAGTTACAGGCACTTTCAGTTAAGCCACCCTTCACTGTTTTCCACAAGGACAGGGTTGTCCTTCGTGTTCGTCCTTCTTTTCTTCCGAAGGTAGTGACGGAATTTCATTTGGCCCAGAAGGTTGTTCTTCCGGCATTCTATCCTCCTCCGCATCCTGGTAAGGAAGAGGAGAGGCTCCATAGGCTTGATCCTAGGAGAGCTTTAAGCTTTTATGTTTCACGCATGTCCCGGGTCAGAGTGGACGATCAACTCTTTATTGGTTACGCTGGTAAGCGTTTGGGGCAAGCTGTGACGAAACAGACTTTGTCCCGCTGGATTATTTTGGCCATCTCGGAGTGTTACCGCTTGGCGGGTAAGGACCCACCGGCTGGCTTGCGGGCCCATTCTACCAGGGGTGTGGCTGCATCTACTGCGCTGCAGAGGGGTGTTCCTATTCGCAACATCTGTGATGCAGCCACCTGGGCTTCAGTACATACATTTGTACGGCATTATTCCCTCGATTCCATCAGAGGGCAGGATCTGGCCTTTGGCAAGGCGGTCCTTTGCTCTGCTATTTGATTGGCTATTCTAAATTTTGTTAATAAATTCTTTCCCTCCTCCTTGCTCTGGTGCTGCTTTGGGAGTCTGTCATAGATATGGAATACGTCGGAGGACCCAATCCCCTCGAAGAACAAGTTACTTTCTTACCTGGTAACGTTCTTTCGATGGGATGGTCCGACGACGTATTCCATATCGCTCCCGCCCTGCCTTCCCCGCTGCAGAATTTCTTTTGCGATTGCAGCTTACGTTCCGCAAGGCTTTGTGTCTGACTGGCAGTTGACTTATGTCACACGTTCTGGGGGAAAAAAACTACAACTGAGGCTACAGGCGTCGTGCGTCCTACTTATCACATCGGATGACGCCGGACGTCGGAGGAGGTCCTCGACGTCGGCGCATCGACGTCATCGACGCAGGACGCAGACGCCGGAAAAGTTTCCGAAGCAGCACAGCTGTGGTGATTACCTGTCATAGATATGGAATACGTCGTCGGACCATCCCATCGAAAGAACGTTACCAGGTAAGAAAGTAACTTGTTCTTCTGTTTGTTCTCCATTTCATAGTTGTTTATTTTTCCCTACATGCATCACCATACTGTGTAGTGTGGACACAACGCTTTGTGTTCCTATAGCTTTATTTGTAACTTTGAGGTTCCTTGCATGATGTGTCCAGAATGGGCTGGTGGTCCCGGATACTTCAACCGTCCTGGCAAAGCCCTGCTCTTTTTCCGGATCTCCAGAAGACTTTAATCGGAGCTTTGACCGATTTGAGCAAACAGTCTCAACCCCTGCTTGAGGACCCGGCCGTTGAGTGTCCCGGAACCATCGTGTGGGCTGCTCACTCCCTCTGTTGTATCCCTAACCCCTCCTGAGTTGAGCCTTGGGACTTGTGAAATAAGAAGCATCCTGCTGCAGTTTCAGCTCTCCACCATGAAGAGGGGCCTATTGGGACTGTTTTGTGTTTCTGCCACAAGGGTCGACATCCGCCATTTCTCTGGAATGGTTATTGCTGATCGCTGCCTGCATTGTGTCCTGGGGGTCCTCTGAGCATGTTGCCACAGTGGTGATGGTCCCGTCAGTCCATTAGCACACTGGAAGGGGGCGCTGGCCAATCAGGATGCTCAGAATGCAGGTTGTATTGTATGGTGCAAGCCTGTGATCTGAGCAGCCTCAGCACTGCTAGCCAACGCCCCCTTCCTTTCCCCCCTTACCTCTTAGCAGGTGTGTAGTTTCCTATGCAGGTGTTAAGAGTGTGTATTTATGTATTTTTTTTTTTAAAGAAACTTACCTTTGCAGCGCCTTGCCGTGCAGTGCTTTCCCAAACTCCCTTTTCAAAGTTGATGACGTCAGTCAACATTAAAAACAGACTTGCGAACCATGGCGCAGCACCAGGCCACGCAGCAAAGGTAAGCTGCTTTTATTAAAATGTTATTTTAAGACACACCATTAGTACCAATGTAGAGAACTACACAGGTTTTAATGGCAATATGCCCCTTTGCGGCGGGCTGACCCAGTCGTTGACGGCACCTCCACCCTAGTTAAGGGACCCTCGCTTTGCTCAGGCCCTTCACTTGGGCAGCAGGCTTTTACTGACAGGATTGACCCGCCGCCTCAGGGCATATCGCCCCAGTAGAGATTTCCAGAACTGATCCATCCATGTCCGGGACCACCGCCTAGGACCCAAAACCTGAGGCCAAAAGTAACCTCTCCACCCTAAGCCCCTGGACTTCCTTCATCAGCACAACTTCTACAGTGGTCCATGAGTAAAAGGGATCAAAGTGTGTGAGTAAACATTTGTGTTCCTACCCTATCTATACCCTGTCTGGCTGTCATAACTGAATTTCTAGTCCAGGATCCTCCCCAGAAAAGTGGTTGATTTGGGAGAGGGCCTACTAAAAACTTCTCTTCAATTGTTTCCCAACTTTAAGACCCTTACATTGCGGTGTGTTGGCTTTTCTGACGCTTGTTCAGACTCTTATAAAAAAAAAAAAAAAAACTCTTTGCCTTCTGAAGAGAACTGCATTGGGACCCATGACTAGGTCACTAGGCCCCCTCTTTCCTATCTAGGGAAGATCTTTTTAAGGTGTAGTCCCTGGCTGTAATCTAAATGTTTCCTGCAAGGTAACCACTTGAAATGCAGTCTTGGGGCTGGTTGATGTGCACTGAGTAGTTCTACATTGATTTCAATCTGTTTTCTTCCAGGTGCTGTGGTGGTATGTGTGCTTTTTGCAATCGTTTTCTGCCTATTTTGTGGTTTTCTGTGTAGTTTATCTTGTGTTTTTGTGGAGTCTTACCCTGTTTTCTGAGCTGGTCTGCATCAAGGCTGTACAGTGTGTGGTGTAGTCCTTTGTTTCTGGCCTTCTTACTGTGCCCACCATTTCCCTTGCAATTTACTGAAACATTCGGGTCTCTCTCCACCGGTTTTAATCTCATTGGTCCGTGCCACACCTGCGACTGCAACAGCTGTATTTCAAAGAACCTTCCAGGGCAACCTTGCCCGGGCGGCCCTTGGCAAAGGGCAGCTCCTACAGAAGTGGCTCCAGATTGTGTCAGCCAGGGAAGCCTGCAGCCGTCAACCTGCTCATACTGACAGTTGGTATGGGGTGGACTGGGGCTGGGGGGCAGCAATCACTGCACCGTACCAAACTGACACCTCTCTTAGTAGTCTTCTCTTACCTTACCATCCATAAGCCTACAATCGAATGCATGCACCCACAATCATATGACAACCACACCTCTCATAAAGACCATATGCGTCCCACACATAGGCGATTTGTACTGTTCATCAATTTCTCACACCATAGTGTAGTCTGTTGCTTAGTCTACTTTCACATCTAGGTGAACTGTGCTGCCTAGTCTACTCTCACAACTAGGTGTACTGTGTTGCTTAGACCACTCACATCTAGTGAAATTGTTTGGTTAGCCATTTCTCAAATCATGGTGAACTGTGTTGCTTAAACCGCTCTCACGTCTAAGTGGACTGTGGATCTTAGACATTCCCCACACCTAGGTAAACTGTTGCACTAAACCTGCGCTCAAAGCTAGGTGGACTATTTGCTCAGCCGTTTCTCACACCATCACCCCAATCCACCCGAGTAAACAAGAAGATAGAACGCACATATAGCCTAGCGGACAACTACTCCAACTAAATAATCAGGCCTCCCCTCCCCATCCAGTGTAGCGTCACCTTTTAGGGAGAATTCATTTCTGTACTAATTCCATTCAACCTTAGAGACCCCCAGCTCTTTTGCTGGTTTTTAGGACTTTTATTTTAACCCTTTGTTAGTGAGCCCCTTTTCTCACTCTCGTGTGTTTTGACCTGATTTGGATTATGTGTTTCTTTTGTTTTCGGAGTCTGACAAACTCCATCAGCATCTACTTTTTGTATGGTGACGCACAGCACCTTCAGTGCAGTGTCGCAGAGAAATCTTTTAGGTTTCTCCTAACGTTTAAATACCTTTCCAGTTCCAAGAATAGTGAAGTAAAATTGACTTCACTTGCCTTTTCCCTTTGTAGGTCCAGCACACCCCATCTTATGTGGAGTGCTGGGGGGTTTCCTAGGAGCCCCTTATCCTACATTCTCATGTACCATTTTTGTATGTTACCCTCACTACTTAAAATGGCTGGTGGCAGTTGTTTAATGTTCCTACCATTTTGCTTTTCTACCGCTGGCTGAACCCTCCGTTGCAGTACAGCACCCATGGGTGACCATTTCGTCAAAATGGAACAATCTTCTTTTTTTTCCCCACCACAACCTTTTATTGAGCATTTTGAAAAGACAACTAGGTCAATAAATCACAAGTGATAACCACGGGTTTAACCCTAATCCCCCCCCCATCCCTGGCATCTAAACTACCGGACCCAACCCGGTGCTGCGGACCATAACAAGTACTGATTTGGGACCACACGCTCTGGGTGTCCTGACAAGAAGGGTTTCGACAAATACAGAAAAAGTGAATGGTGGAAATTGTTTTACAAATAAACAGCAAGTTGAGGCGTTACAAGGCAAGAATCCTCAAAGTCTCAATGCACCACAGTCCTCATGCAGGAGCACCACTGTCCAGTCTAGCAGAAAGGATTCCATTGTGTCGTGGGTCAGCGCTGCCAGCTTCTCGTAAGTAAAGATCACCCACAGTTTAGTGAGACATTTTGACTTGGAGGGTACCAAGTTATTTTTCCATTTCTGAGTTAAGGCCAGTCTCCCAGCTCTCAACATGGCCTGGACCACCTTAGGAAAGCTACTCGAATACAACTCCGAGGAAGGGACGCCAAACAAATGGTCGAGGGCGTGCAAGACCAGGGAGATACCCACAATATCCTTGATCCAACTCAGGATCTCGGACCAATAGACCTGTACAGAGGGACACTTCCACCACAAGTGGTACTAGGTACACCGTTGGCCACAGCCCTTAGGACAGAACTGGGATACACCGGGAAACATTTTAGATAACCTATCTGGGAAGAGATGCCAAGCGTAAAGGACTTAGTTATGTTCCATGGCCGAGGTATAAAAGGATCCTGAAAAAATAACCCCAAAGAGCTTAACCCAGGTCACCTCTTCCAACTCCATCCCAAGCTTTTGTTCCCAAAACTGCTTGAATCCCTGTCTACCTTCCTGGTGAGCTTTCATCAGGAGCTTATAAATCCTGGACTGTGAACCCCTCCTCGAGGAAGATTGTAAGATTACCTTCTCAAGCGGCTTCAATGGGCGGGCCAGAGCTTCACAAGGTTTAGACACCGGTGCACACCTAATTTACAAAGAATTATGAATAAAAACTTTAGAAATCAGTCTTATGTCTTTAGGTGCGGGGGAGGAACTGGGGTCATGGCACATAACCCCTACACAAAACAATGAGAGAGAGAAGATTCAGCCTAGGAATCCTCCCGTCCCCTGCACACTTTCAATTGTTTGGATAAGAAATCCAGTACTGTAATTAGTCAAAGCATATAATAGAGTGTTATGCAAAACAAAATTAGGCAACCAAAATCTTATGTACAACATTTTTTATATAGAAAATGTTTCAATATCAAAGGTAAATTATTGTTTGCAGAGAAAGAAACAATGTAGCATCATTGGTAAACATAAAAAGTTAAGAGATGGAGTCTGATTAATTCAGCGACGCGTTTCGAGGATACTTTCCTCTTCTTCATATGGTCAAAACGGACTGTTTAAAGAAAGAAGACAACGATTCAGAACATTATAATCAAAGTACTGCACTTAATTCATCTTCTTATACATGGTAGGTATCTAAATCAAACAATCAAGTTTCTTCCTGGAGTTGGCTATTCCTATCATAATCAAATTGTAAACTTTTCACTCTTTTGCAGTCTGTTGAAGCTACAATTAAATTAACAATCAAGCTTCGTAGTGAAATTCAATTTTTCATGCTCTGTATGTCACAGTCAGGTGTTGAAGGTAAAGACCCCCCTCGAGTAATCCTAACCCTGATTGGTTGACTGATGTTAATCTGGATTGTCCCTGCCTAATAGTACTGAATAGGATTAGGGTCCATTAAACAATTTGGAAAAAAAATTAAAGAACAAGTATAAGGGAGAAAGTAATTACCATAAATGGTGCGTGATGAAAATCATGATATGATCGAGAAATGAGAGAAATATCTCAGTGAGGCGAATGAACACCGATAATTGGTCCAATGGTTCTGACAACGGTCACGCGTTGATTCCAAAGGTTAAACCGCTCCCTGGAAGAATAGGAGTATAAAAAATGACGTGTAACTAGAAGAACACGGAAAAAAGTAGTTAAATGTCCGCTATTAGAAGAGTCATACCTACAGGGCATCCGTTCAGTAGTGATTAGTACAGATAAATTCCGCTCAACAATGTTATCAGGATGTAAATAAATGCCGAAACTTCAGACAGAAGACTCCCAACTGGGACGGGGAAGATCCACTCTATTTGTGGTGATAAATATATATAATTAGGAATTGAAAATGCATTCACCCCAACCAGTTATCATAAATATTCAGAAAAAACGTGAAGTCGAACGTGGCCACAGAAATGCCTACCAGCCTATTGCTGTGTTCCCAATCCTCACACAGTAGATGCGGATACCGTAGTTCTCAACATCTATTTTATGTTCAGTTTCAAGCGCAAGGACACGCTCCTTTGGTTTCACGATACTAAAGAAATGTAAAGAATATGGGTAAGAATCAAGTAATTTATAGATGGTCCCTAGTGGAGCGAAATGCGTTCAAACAGGCGTGTACCTGTATCTCAGGGGACTGCAGGGTCCGCGTTGATGGTCGCCGTCTTCCAAGGGGACCATGGAAACAAGACGCGCCATCTTGGTAGGCGACTATATATTGTATAGTTACTGGAAGTAGAAAGGGGATTATTTATATGGAGACCCATGGTTATCCATATTGGAGGAACAGAAAACGTGACTTAGGAACGCTTGTGCTGGAGCACCCATAGACGTGGTCTCCAACTGTTCTATGATATTCATACATTCAACAACTATTGTGTGTCAACATAAGAAAAGTGTAAAAAGTTAAGACTACACCTGGTATAGCACGTGATGGTGTGCGCTGTACCTTGAAGCAAACCCGAATTTAGGCTTTTTAAGTCAGTGTATGCTGCAAAATAGAAGTCAAAAGAATGTGTCTAAGGATGGTTCTGTATAAGTAACAGAAATAATTCTAATTGATTTATTAAAGCGTAATGAAGAAGGCTAAAAGATGTAGTTGTGAATGGGTGTCCTGACACTCGCTCAGTGTAGAAATAAGGGATGAACCGGAAGACTGGGACAAATTAAGTTCAAATTCAGAGTGACTCTGGACATACAGATAACTTCAGCCAACCAATGTAGAGGATACACAAAGTACCAATTTTAAATATAGGAACAGACATGAGGGGAAACATATCTACAGCAGTTCAATTATACAGTAGGTAGATCAAAAAGTATTAAATAGGCCATATTCAACATAATTCAATCCATTCACAACATGTGGCATGCATCTAAACAAAATATTTGTTGTATCCAAGCAAAAAATGGTTAGTAAATTGGGTAATAGTTTGTTGTTTAGAACACGATTTACCTACAATGTATATTATTACATATTCTAAACAGATATAATTAGTCAAAAATAGGCATATAGCATGCATATCTCAATAAAAACAAGTACAATAAGAACACATCTGACAAATTTCATCTGATTCTTCAGAAAGATCCCTTCAGTACTGTAAGGCATACAAATCTGTCTCATCAGAAGTTTGGAAATCACAAATAACAATTCAAGGAGAATTCCTCATTCAGACCCCATGTATGTATGGAGCCCATCGTGTCAATCCAGTATGCTTCCCTTTGCAGTAAAAGAGATTGAAAGTCACCTCCTCTTGTGGGACGCTTCACTACTTCAAGGATCTGAAATTTCAGTTGCGCAATCAAGTGCTTTTGTGAATTGAAGTGGCAAGCCACTGACGAATGTTGGTTATTGCACCTTATATTAGACTTGTGCTCAGTCAATCTCAATTTTATTGGTCTTTTATTAGTTTGTCCGACGTATACTTTACCACACAGGCATTTCAACAGATAAATTACTCCCGATGACTTACAAGTGGAGTAGTCTACGAGTTGAATTTTTTTTCCGGTTCTAGGGTGAGTTACTACATCGCCTTTAATGACATTATTACAATGTGTACATCCCAAACAGGGAAGGGTAACTAGTTTTCTGGTGGTTAGAAATTGTTTTGTCTTTGGGGGTTCTCTCAGCTTTAACCAATTTATCCCTGATGTTTTTACCCCTTTTAAAACACATCATTGGTGGGGTAGGGAATAGTTTTAGAAGGGTCTGATCATTATGTAGAATGTTCCAGTGCTTCTTAATACTTTTCAAAATTTGAAAGCTTTTCCTCGAAAACCTGGCTATAAAAAGAAGCAGAGTGTCTTTAACCTGTGTTTTAGGTTTTAGTAAGTCAGTGCGTGTTATCTCGGAGGCTCTGTTTTTAGCTTCTTCTAGGCTCTCTGGTGGCTAGCCTCTATTTTGAAATTTGTCAATGAGGTTTGTACACTCCTTAGCTAATTCTTCTGGATCAGAAATTATTCTCTTGTCGCAAGATCTGACTATAAGGCTGGGGGCCGGTCTGGATCCCTTTAACACAGCTACTCAAACACTGACATTGAGTTTTCCCCCCATGGCTTCTGCATGTTTGTCGTAATCTATAAAGGCGTTCTGGTGGAAGAGATGGGCGGCCTGTTCCAAGCCCATGTTCGACCATCTGTGTCTCTCGCAGGCCTCCTTTACCCAAATCTAGGGGTGGGGAGTGGGGAGTCCCACAAGGAAGATGGAGGGGAGGGCCAGGAGGAAAGGTTAAGTTCACTTTGTCTCGTTTCCATAGTGCCCATAGGACTGACAGTGTTGGTGGTTTCTAACAGATTCAGGGAGGTCTGTACTTGGGGACTATAGGAGGTCTGTCACTTTCCTGGGGTGCGTGTAGGTATCTTCTATGTAAGTCCAGTAGGTCTGCATCTCATCCCTCATGTGTTCGAACATTACCCGGGAGACCAAAACCTCTAAACGATTTCGGGAGAGTCAAGGTAGCATGCTTGACCCATGGCTTCTTACCATTACAAATGAATTGTTGAACTATGGAGTGTAGGGATTTAAAATATGCATCTGGTATAATAACCGGGAGGGAGGTGAAGAGGTAGATAACCCGGGGAAGGATATTAATCTTTATGGATACCATGCGCCCAAACCACTAGAGGGTCAAGGGAGTCCATCGTAGGCGGTCTGATTTTATCTTGGAGATGCGGGCGGGGGGGAGAAAGTTAAGTTCGAAAAGAGTATCCAAATCCCTCGGGAGGAGGATTCCTAGGTATGGAGTGGCTTTGCGTTCAATTCTGATACCCCTCATCGTATCCCTCTCCCCAATGTCCCCGTTGCCCCCTACCCATTGGCATAAGACACGACTTGGAAGGATTCATTTTCAACCCTGAGAAAACACCAAAGGAATGCATCAGATCCAGGAGCCTCGGGAGAGAGACTTTATATTGGTTAAATAGGTGAGGATATCCTCTGCAAAGAGTGAAGTTTGAATTCGAGATCACCACGTCGAACCCCTGTTCTCCCCTGATGCTGCCGTATAGCTGTGCCTAGAGGCTCATTGCGAGGGCGTACAGGAGGGGAGAGATAGGGCAGCTTTGACGGGTCCCTCTGGAGAGGGGGAATGGGGAAGAGACTGAGGCGTTAACTGCCACCCTGGCGGAGGGGCTGTTGTATAATGAGGCAATCCACCCACAGAACCTTTCGTCCAAACCCATTTTTTGCAAGACCGTGCCAATGTACGACTATTCGACCCAGTCGAATGCCTTTTCAGAGTCCAGAGAAAGAAGATGGGCTTCTATGTTATTACTGGAGGATTCGTGCATCAGGTCCAAGGTCTTCCTGATGTTATCAGACCTCTGTCTACCCAGAATAAATCCTACTTGGTCTCCGTGGAACAAAGAGGGGAGATGTTGGGCCAGCCTATTAGCCAGTAACTTGGCTAGGACCTTCACGACTGTTAGGCAGAAACCTGTGCAGTTCCCTTAGGGACCACTGCAAAAGTCTTAAGACTACAGGTGTTGGCAGTAAACCCAATTGGTAGCAGTCTGTACCACCCAGATTTACCTGGTAGCTGTGGCTGAGCAGCCAGACTTCTCTCAAGAAGAGTTAGACAGTATATAGACTATACAAGATAGGTACCAAAATACAGTAGCACAAGCAAACACTGACCAGAGCTTTGGTATCAAGTATATAATTATGTATTTAAAGACCCACTTAGAAACACTCTAGCACTATTATTATAAGTAAGTTCAAAAACAGTCACTATTATTATATATACATCCCTTATTCCTTATTAGACAAGTCTTAGTTAACACCACTTATTTCCAGACAGAGGTGAGCGCTTAACTAAAGATGGCACTCCAATAAGTTTAAGAAAAAGGGAGGGAAAGGCAGAAATTAGGAACAGCACACAACACAATCCTTTAGAAGCACTCAGCAAGGCAGGAAAGTCAAAGTCTACTTGTGAGCAAAAAGTTCAGAGGCCAGGCTCCCTCTTGGAGAGAGTAGAACACCAATGCGCCCAAGATCGCACAGTTTAAAAGGCTTGGAAAGTCTTGCAGAGAGTTCAGAGAGGAATTAGTTCAGTTTAGAAAAGTTCAGTTAGCCAGCCTAGGGCCAACCCAAGTGGTAAATTGAGGATTTAAGTGACACCCCACACAGGCCGTTGCGAGGGAGGCCAGGCGGACACAGTACCTTGAAAGTGGAGAGAATCCTCCAGCGGGGGCAGTTGTTCCTGGCAGCGGGTGCAAGTCGCGGTGTCGTCCAGAGGAAGAGATGATCTCGACGTGGAGGAAAGCTGAAGGTCGTTGCACTGTCAGGGAAGAAACCAGCCGCGGAGTTCTCCGGTAAAAAGGTACTACCCTTTTATTCGCGGTAGTGGAAAAACGTAGTATCCCGGTTGCCGGGGTGCTTCGCACAGGCAATGCGGCCACGAGATGATCCGGGAAGGCGAAAAGGCGGGCAAACTGGTTATCCCCACCAGTCAAAGGAAGAAGCCTCTTCGGGATGAAGATCTCCTCTGTCGTTGGAAGAAGTGGTGAGTCGGTTCAGCAGGGCTCCACCGGTGGTGTCGTTGTTGCAGGTCAGCTCAGCTTCTCCCTCTTTGGATTCTTTGGTCCTGTGGCGACGTCTGAAGTCCCAGTCCCCAAAGCCCTACTTTTATGCAGAAAACCCCCATTCATCAGTCCTAGCTGTCACTCAAACATGCTAAGTGGCGAGCCGGGCGGCTCACCAATGGGCCAATCACACAAGTGTGCGACTTGAGTTGCCGAGGCAACTCAGTCCAGGGTGCCTAAACCCCCTCCCACACCTCCTGTGGTACCCAGACAGAGTGGCACCACTTTTGGAGGCTTCTGTGGAGAAGCCCGCCAAAAAGTGGAACAAAGGGCTCGACTTGGGTTGGAGTCACAGAAGCGAGCACAAACACCATTTTGGAACCGAGTTCTGGCAAAAAATACCAACCGGCGAATGAATATTAAATAAATAAACCGGCGGTATGTTTGAGGCTATGTTAAAAAGTATTAGCCTCGAACAATGGGAAAATCCCATAGGAATATATTTGCGGTTGAATATAAAAAGTAGTATCCACTGCCACCAGCCAAAACTCGCTCAGGGGGGACTGGACAGTGCCCCCTCGAACAACAGACCCAGGGGCAATCGGATTGCCCCTACCAGTACGCCCACAATATGATGGTTTGTACTGGGTCTGTTCACAATTTAGGACTAGTAAAGCCAATGGTGACTTTACATGCCCTGGGAGACAGTAGTCAGTCCCAGGGTACGGAGTCTGTTTGGGGGTCACTATGACACCCCTGTGTTACGGCACGGAGGGTGCTGTGTAACTCACATAGAAAAAACACGAGACCCTATGGAGTAAAGGAACCCATGGCCCATAAAACACATTCCAAAGTCAAAGGATATCTCATATCGTGTCTAAGAGTGGGAGAAAGAGTCTCACTCTTAGCAGGAGAAAAAAATAAACCCCAAAAATCCAGCAAAGCTGCTGGGGGACTCACTAGGTTTGGGAAATTAGCCTTAACAGAGAATTCTCCCTAACAACGACTGTTAAGTGGAGAGATGGGATTGACAGTTCGTTGGGTCTTTCCCCTCTTTTGGGATCACAGCGATGCAGGCTGATAACATGGACTGGGGAAGGGACCCCGATTCGAGGACTGCATTAAATAACTTTGACAGGAACTGAACCAGAGTGGAGCGGAAGGACTTATAGAAGAAAACAGTGAAGCCATCGTCACCTGGGGTGATGTCCACTAACTCCTGGGGCGTGATAGACCTGTCCAGGGTCAGCTCTCTCAGGAGGGAGCCGGGGGATTGGAAGAGAGTCCAGGAAGCTATCAACCTCGGACCCGTCCCCCGAGTACTCCGTTTTATAGTGGTGTTCATTGTAAAGGTGAAATTGCTCCGCTATCTCTGAGTCGTCTAGACATTTAGCCCCCTCACCCCCTGCGTAGTTGCACCGTGTCAACCCTTCTACTGTTCCTAAGTTCCCGCAACCTCCAGGTCAGAATCCTATCGGCCTTCTCCCCCTTCTCCATATACCGTTACTTTAGAAAGGACAATTGTTTTCTCGGTTTGTGCAACCAAGAGGGCCGCAAGTTTCGCCTTAAGCTGTTGGAGCTCTGCCCATTTACCCGGAAACATCTGGGACCGAAGTTTAACCCCGGTTGGATAGCCTCTATTTTTTTTCTGAAGAATATCTCTTCCTCACCCCTCTCCCGCTTCCTTGCTGCCCCCATTCCAATAAGAACACCCTTGATCATGCCTTTGAAAGCTTCCCAGACTCCCGCCTCACCCACTTGACCATCGTCATTAATTGATAAGTATTCTTTTATAGCTGCGAGCAGGGACTTGGACAGTTCTTTGTCTTTCAACAAGAGGTCGTTGCACGTCCACCTGCGCTCTTCGGGGGCATCCCCAACTGGATCTTAACTAGGTCATGGTCCGACCAGGGGATAAACTCGACACTAAAGTCTGCTGTCCTCTCACGAAGCAAACTATCAACTAGCACATAATCGATTCTAGAAAAAGAGGAGTGTGGGCTAGAAAAGAATGTAAATAAGGGATCCCGACCCAGCCGTGTCGAATGAGACTCTGAAAGCCCCAGTTCACCATTAGTATTCTGAAAAGAGACGGCCATCCTCCTCTGCATGTGCATGTCCACACAAGGGCGTTTGAACTTCCTATCCCGCTCAGGATGGAGGACCATATTAAAATCACCACCCACCAGGAGGACCCCCTCTGTGAATGCCATGATCTTTGTCTTCACTCCCACCCAGAATTGGTCCTGAGTTACGTTAGGGGTGTATATTGATACCAGTGTCAACTTGTTGCCCTTGATTTCCCCTTTGACCATTACAAAGCGACCTTCTGGAACTTTACGCTGTGACTTTGGTACAAAGTGCGCTTTGGGAGACCCAACTATTGCTACTCCCCTTTTCTTAGCCGTAAACAAATGTGGAATAAGCCCTGTATAGACTTGGCCTTGAGTGATGTTTCCCTTCCCCTTGCCCAGTGAGTTTCCTGGAGAAATAGAAAATGACGTTTCAGCCAATTAAATTCCCTCACCACTAGTGGCCTCTTATACAGGGAATGCAATCTCTGTGCATTTAGCGAACCCAACGTCAGCGAACACATTGTATCAGCCATTGGGTCGGTACCATCTTTTCAAAAACAACCCTCTAGGGGTGCACATATGACCCACATCCCCCTTCTCGCTTACCATTTTCAGATCATCCTCTGAAATAGTGGTTCCCAACAGAATAAAGTCCCCAGGCAGTAGTTTCGACCCATAGTGACCCCAAAACATTAACAGACCCCTTTCCCCGAGCGCCTGGACTGGTTGCGACATAGGAGATGCCGCCTGACCAGGCTACCAACACCCACCTCCACCGGGTGGATATGCAATAATAAACCACGCTTCTCAGTGCCCCCCAAAACTTAAACCAAAGCATTATAGGTAAAGATAGCCACCGGTCAGCATAAACATCTATGCGATCAGGGTCATAGGACCAGGGACCGCCTCAGCTCCCGAGGTTCTTGGTGAGTGCTAATCTTCCCCCCTCTTGCTTTAATGTGAAGTGAACAAGGATTTTAATCAGGCGTTAGCAGAGCTGGAGGAAGCCGGGGCTGCTCTCCTGAATTTTCTGTTGCCACGGACTCAGCGCCTCTCAGTGAATATGTTGGTCTTTGGAAGTTCCACTGCCTAGCCTCCTTTGTTGTCTTGGTCTCCGTCCACTGCCCCCGCCCCCAGGTATTTTCACCCAGCAGTTCACGGGTCACCCTTTGGATGTCATCTTCTGTGACCAGGGAGTATTTATAACCATCATACTCAAAAGAGAGGGAGAATGGAGGGTTCCATCTGTATCTCACACATTTCGTTAAGGGGGCGCATAATTGACAACGCGCCAAGGTGAGAGGCGAGAGATCCTGGTAGTTCGTTAGCTTCGTATCTTTCCAGTCGATCAGACCTTTCTTCTGTGCCAGCTCAAGGATCTTGCTCTCTTCCGAGTAGTAGTGAAATCTTACTAGTATCGACCTGTGTCCCCTGGTCGAGGCCCCCGCTCTGAGCCCTCTCTATAGATGGCTCGTTTGTGTTGCCTTTGTCGAATAATTTGCTAATCACCCCATTCACAGTCTGATATCCGCCAGGGTTTCCCCTTCACTCTCTGGGACACCCAAGGACCTCAGGTTACTGCAGCGCTCCCTGTTCTCTAAGTTATCAAGTTTAAGGGTGCATTTCTCCTCCCTCCTTTCCAGTTCTGCAAGGCGCATGTCTATCTGGGTCTCGAGGAGGTCGACCGAGGTCTGATTTGTTTCCAGAGCTTGGACTGTCGTCCACGGAGTCCACCTATTTATCTAAGGAATCCAACCTTTTGCTAATGTCTGCCCCGAGTCCATGGATCTCCTCCAGTAGGGCTGCCATACCATTACTAACCGACTGGGCACCCATTGCTTCTGGTTGTTGGTGGCGGGCATGCCGACTACTTCCAGTGTCGGAGTCGAGGAGTGTCAAAACCTTTCGCGGGTATTGTCTGAAGTGGCTCGGTCGAGCAAATGCAGGCCTCTGTGCAGGGATGGGGGGGGGGGCTGCTGTCACCCCACCGAAGGTCAGGTGGTAAACAGGGGTCCTTGAGGGGAGGTTACACCAGGAGTCTTGAACCTGGGTCAAAGTCCAGGTTTGTGAGGTCTGTTGATGGGCGCTTTTGTGACTTCAAGAGGTTATTCGTGTGCGGAAGGGGCACAGTACCGTCCAGATCTCCCACTTTCTATTCGGGCCAGACAGAGGTATTACCGAGGGGCCACAGGAGGCTCACCCTCTCGAGGCTTCACCAAAGAGTTATACTCGGATGCCTAGTGCGGCGATGACTGGTGGCTTAGGTCAACGACTGTGGGAGTGGGAGCTGGATCCTCAAGTCATCGGAATGGGGGGGGGGCCACTCCAGCAGACGACTCGCGTGAAGGTGCCTACCGTCCCCCCAATCTCGGAAAGCCGTGCATAGCACCAGGTCGTCTCCGCCCCACCTCGCTGGAATGCTGGCCGCCGGGCCAGGCCGGGTCTCCCCTCCCCCCTGCGCTCTCTTAAGTGTCTTGTGTATAGAGTGGGATGCCGCTGTGCTCGTCCTGGATCCTGCGTGGCAAATGACCTTACTTACAGTCCAGGTCAGCAGGATCTGGGCTCTGGCTGTCCAAAAAGTCCAATGGCCCAAGAGAAACGGACTTCCTTGTGCTTCTGAGGTAGGAGAGGGGCTGAACCAGAGTCTGCTGAGGGATCCTCCACGTGGCCCTCTCCACGGACCGCACCAGGAGCGGCGGAACCGGGCTGTGGCTAACACTGAGACTCCGGGCCCCCTCCTCCACTAGGGAGAGGAGGGACAGCAAGGGCTTCAGCACCTGGGGGCAACAGACGGACCCCCAGCACCGGTTGATCTCCTAGGTGAACAGGTAAGGCAATTGCACGCAGGTCACTCTGCAATGCACAGGGAGGGTGCAGGGGGCCAACTACTGCAAAGTGATCCTCCAGGGAGCAGATGTCTTATCGCCCGCCAGGTCTCTGCAGCTCCGGATCAATGTCGATTCCCTCTTGGGGACCGTTGCGCGGAGGCTAGAGGCGGCAGCACCAGTCCCGGCCCCCATTCCCTAGGTGCTGCTCCCCCAGTTAAAAATTCGGGACTTCAAGTGCCCCCACACTGAGGCTCTCGTGCCCTTGAGTTTAAGTGTTCACCGACCAGGGCAGCTGGTCTGTGGGCACTCGCAGCTGCATCCTCTGGATTTCGTTATGACTCTGTGCTTTGGCCAGGGAAGGGGCTGCGGCTACGGTCGACCGCGGGGGCCGACGGTGGGGTGGAGAGCTGTCCACTACCCCCCCTCCGCACACAGGACCCTCCCTGCCGTGGTGCACAACAAGGCCCCAGCTGGGCAAAGGATTTACAGCACGGGCCCCCTCAAACCGATGACTGGGAGTTCGCGTGGCAGGGAACGCAGTGTTCCCCCATGCACACACCCGTGCCACAGGGTGCTTTCTCTAGGGTGGGTCCACGGTTCGACAGGCGGCGAAGCAGGGTCTCTCCCGGGGCCAGGTCATGGCCTGCCCCGCTCGGGCCTCTCAGCCTTGCCTGTGCTTGCAGTTCCTCCTGGAGATGGCACACAGGGAGGGGAAACGCAGGGTTTCCGCTTCCACTGCAAGTATGCAGATCTCAGCTTCTACGGCACCCAGGAAGATCGGGTTTTCTCTCCTCCGGTGCACCGTCGCATTAAAGTGCTCTTGGGGGGGATCAGGGTCTCATTCTTGGGTGGCTAGGAGAGGTCCAATCCCTGAAATCGGCCTGTGTGGAGGAGACTGGCTGAGAAGCGTCAGCACATCTCACCACCCCCTGGTGGTCTGCAAACCCTGGTCTACTTTTTTCACCATATTTGGTTTGTGAGGTCTTTCTTGGGTTTTACCCTGTGCGTCAAAGCCGAGTTGTTAGGGAGAATTCTCATTCTATGGCTAATTTCCCTTACCTAGTGAGTCCCTCAGCAGCTTTGCTGGATTTCTGGAGTTTATTTCTTCCACTTGGTAAGAGTGTGAACTTTTCCCCCACTCTTACCTCTGTTTTGCCATATGTATTTCATCTGTTTTTGTGATTGTGGACTCTGGAGTACACCACTTCAGTAGCCCCACTCTTTTGTGTGTGACACAGTACCTTCAGTGCAGTGACATAGGGTTGTCTTTTAGACTTCCCGCCAACTACTTTTCTGGGCGGACTACTGTCCCCCAGAAAAGGGTAAAGTTTGTTTGTTTGTTTTATTCACTTATAATGCGCACCAAACCCGAAGGTAGCCGTTGCCATTAACTTTACATAGTCATTTAACCACCGATCCAGTACACCCCATCATACATGGAGTATTGCAGAGGGTTAATCCTTAGCCCTTTTTATCTGTACCTCTTGGAGCATTGTTTCGCTCCCTTAACATTAAGACTTGGCTATTGGCAGTGGTACCTACCCTAATTTTCCTACCGCGGTAATATTGCATAGCGTGGTATTGTTTTAGGCTAGTTTAGTAGTCTCGAACCTTAAACCCGCTAGCCCAAATACTTTTTTATTTCGGCTGCGGTTGGGTTTAATCGCCATTTCTTTTTGTTAACATCCTTCTTGGGTCTTTCTTTGCGCGGCGAACCATGTTTGCCTCCTTTGTTCGCCGACCTTTGGCAGGCTTCTGACCAGAAGCCCTCCTTTGGCGTCTGGGTGTCTAGGTGGGCTGAATGTGAGGGAGGGGTATAGTCACCCCCTGCACACGGTCTCCTTGGAGACCCAAGTCGCACTTAGTATTGATTGGCTAAGGTGGTTGTCTGAGCTGGACAAACCCCCCCTGCTGAGTGATTGACAGCCAGGATGTGTGAAGGGGGGATTTTGGCATAAAATGCAGGACCGTTGGGCTAGAAGTCAGTTGCCACGGGAACTGCAAGGAACCGAAGAGAAGCAGAGAAGAAGACAGCTGCTGCAACCCCGAGTACCGGTGAAGCCCTGCTGCAGTCCTGAGCGATCTACCCTTCAACTACAAGAGAAGATCCAGTCCGGGGTCTTTCCCCTGAGCCTGGTGGGATCAACCAGCTTGTCTTTTCTTCAGTCAGAGAATCCTCTCCTGGGTCGAAATCACTGCTGTGTTGTAGTGGTCCGGATAGCCATCAGCAGAGCCCTCTCCTGATTTAAAGGAGCGCACCTTTTATTCATCATCGTCTTTTTCGCTGCTGCTGGCCTCATCCCTGGGTAGTGCAGATCGCTCCAGACATCCTCCTTCGAATGGATTGTGTCCTCCCACATATTCCTCATCTTATGATAATCGTTATCTCCAGCTTCGCTGCTTTGGAAAAAAAGATTCTCGGCAGAGGGCGCTGTGCTCGAGGTCGTGGCGTCGATTGTCCCTCGACGTACTCTGTCGACGTCACTGATGGTATAAGTAGCTCGAGCTGCGCCCGTTGCTTCAGTTCCGTTTTTCCGATCGCTTCGCTATCGAGAACGGCGCGCTTCTGTTTTCTGTGAAGAAAATGTCATCATCTTCGACACCTTCGACACCCAGGACTGGGTTCAAGAAGTGTGCAGATTGTGGATCTAAGATGTCGATTACCGATCCCCACCGGATTTGTCTCTGGTGTCTCGGTTCCAGTCACCGAACCGACGACTGCGGCTCCTGCCAATCGATGACCGAAAAAGCTCTTCGTGAGAGGAGAGGTAAACTGTCGGTGGGGAGGGAGGCCTCAAAAAAGGTTTTGTCGAAAAAACATAAGAAAACGACCGATTCTAAGGGATCGGATCGCCATAGACACTCGAAGAGATCTCGATCTAGAAGTAGATCGAGACATTCTTCGTCGTCATCGAAAAAATGAAGAGGAGACATAGATCTCCCTCGTCATCTTCTTCATCAGTCGACCGAAGAAATTCGTTGTCCGACTAAATCGGATTCTCCCAGTAAGTGAGAAGAATTCCGCAAAAAGATGATGGAGGTTTTCGAGAATGCGGCCTCGACCCCCTCGAAAGAACCTCGAAAAAGCCATACCCCTAAGGTCGCTCCGTTGGACGACAAAGGGAAGTCCAAGACTACTATGGCTAAGACCAGTAGCGTCGAGGAATACAAAAAACCTTGAGTCGACGTAAAACCGTCGAAGAAACCTCGAGAGTCGAGCACCTCTCCGGTGCCGGCCAAGAAACACAAATCGTCGAAGACTTCGACGACTTCGTCGACGCCCTCGACGTCGATAATTTCGACACCAAAACCACATACGTCATCGACGCCATTATCGAAATCTTCGAAAACTTCAAAGACTTCGAAGACACCCTCGAAAACTTTGAGGGATTTGCCATTTCCTTCAAAGCAGATGGAAGAGGAAGAAAGGAGATTCACTCCTTTGCCCAGATCAGACTTTTTCATGTCTGTCTGCAATTTATGAAGAGTCTGCTTCAGAAGAAGAAGACAAAGTTACTCCTTTGGGGGTTGCTTATGGGACAAGACAAGTTCCTGAAGAACTTATTGACCAGGAATCCAGAATGAGAGACCTGAGTGATACTCTACATTCTGCCAGTGGAGTTGACACATCCCCAGAATTAGAGTTTGCCAAACCTGATCCTGCAGAGCATGCAGATGCTGGGCACAGGGGTTTTATGACAAGGGTAGTTGAATACATGGGTTGGGGTAATACTTCACCCATTTTTGAACAAGATGACATGACGGATATTATCGTCAAGGGACCTCAGAAGGATCCTGTTCTCCCTTTTCACAGGGCCCTTCAAAGGACTGTGGAGAAAAACTGGGAGAAACCAGAAACCATTGCTGCTGCAGACAGCACTTTTCCAAGAAAATACAGACCAGCTGGATCAGATCCAGAATATTTGAATAAACACGCTACTCCTGAGAGTTTAGTCATTCAAGCAGCATACACTTCGAAACAAACTGCTTATCCTACTATCCCTCCAGATAGAGAGGATAAAAAAATTGACGCCTGGGCACGTAAAGTTTTCACGTCAGGCAGTATGGCACTTAAGTCGGCAAATGTCACCTGTACCCTAGCCAGGTTTACCCATACCCTGTGGGACTGTATTTCGGCAGCGGCTGATCATATTCCGGAAGGCGAGGAAAGGGAAGGCTTCCTGAATATAGTCAAAGACGGGAAGGAGGCAATGGGGGAATGCCTCCAGTCTGGACTGGATACTGCTGATAGTATCAGCAGATCCATGGCTGCAAGCGTTGTGCTACGCAGATTTGCGTGGTTGAGGAAGTCAGGGTTTGCACCGGATGTGCAAGCTAGACTCCTCAACATGCCCTTTGATGGCTCGAGGCTCTTTGGGAGAAAGGCTGATGAAAGCCTTGAAAAACTTCAGACCTCGAAAGCGGCAGCTAAATCACTTAGCGCCTCTTTGCGCCAGCCTCTAAAACCCTATTCCGGCTCCTCTTCCTGGAGGGGTCGTTCTTTTCGATACTACTCCTCTTTTGGTAGAGGAAGAGGACAGGCCTCTCAAAGGGGCAAAAGGAACTTCCCTCGTGGAACACGGGGAAGAGGTGCAAAATCAGCCTCCGGAGCGGCATCTGTACCCTCAGCCACTCCTGCAGCCACCTCCAAATCCCTCTGAGACCTTGTTACACAAGACACCAGTGGGAGGCAGGATCTCAACATCTGAAGGAATGGCGAGGCATTACCTCAGATGCTTGGGCACTGGAAACAGTAGCCAAAGGTTACTGTCTCCCCTATCTAAAAAGGCCTAAAAATCATCCACCGGGAGCCAATTCCGTCAAAATTCCGGATCCGCTCCTTTTGCAGGAAATTTTAACCCTGCTAGAGAAAGGTGCCATAGAACTGGTACCTGTAGCGGAGAGGAACAGGGGTTGGTACTCCCCATATTTTCTTATCCCAAAAAAGGACGGAGGACTGAGACCCATCTTGGACTTGAGAAACTTGAACAAGTTCCTCAGGAAGGACAAGTTCAAGATGGTGACTCTTTCTCAGATCCTTCAGGCTCTCCAACTCCAAGATTGGTTGGTATCATTGGACCTTCAGGATGCTTACTTTCATGGGCCAATCCATCCAAAACACAGAAAGTACCTGAGGTTCGCAATTGTTAATTCTCATTATCAGTTTCGAGTTCTGCCATTCGGGTTGACCTCCGCCCCAAGGGTTTTCACCAAACTGTTGGCGGTTGTGGCAGCAAGTCTCAGGAAGATGGGTATTCACATATATCCCTACCTGGACGACTGGTTGATCAGAGCAAATTCTCCAGAACAAGATCAGGAACATCTTTCGATCACCTGCCACTTCCTCCACAAACTGGGCTTCTCCCTCAATTTCAATAAGTCCCACATGATACCATCCCAGAAACTCCAGTTTATCGGAGCGGTCTTGGACACTTCATCGGGAAAAGCCTTGCCTCCCGAAGTGAGAGCTCTTCACATCCAGCAGATGGTAACGAAGTTTCAGAATGCCCAACGTCTACCAGCCTTCGATTTTCTCAAGTTGCTCGGCCTCATGGCATCCTGCATTTTTCTTGTACCAGAGGCTAGATTGAGAATGAGATCCCTTCAATGGGCACTCAGAACTCAGTGGTCCCAGTTCTCAGGGAATATGTCGGATCTTCTGCAAGTCCTGAGCGCAGTTGCTCAGGATCTTCTATGGTGGGCTTGCAACAACAACATTCTCAAGGGAGAGTCTTTTTGGCAAACATGGCCGGAGATAACGGTAGTGACGGACGCCTCACTCACGGGGTGGGGAGCACACACCAACGATCTGACAATCAGCGGTCGTTGATCTCCATCAGAGTCCAAACTACACATCAACCTATTAGAGCTGAGGGAAATCAGACTAGCTCTGAAGGCCTTTCTGCCCTCTGTACAGGGAAAGAATGTTCTGATAATGACGGACAACACAGTGGCCATGTACTATCTCAACAAGAGAGGAGGAGTAGGGTCACTGCCACTGTGCAGAGAGGCAATGCAGCTCTGGTTCTGGGCAATAAGAGAAGGAATCTCTCTGTCGGCAATTCACCTAGCCGGAGAGAAGAACACGGCGGCAGACGCTCTGAGCAGGCAGAGCACGGTCTCTCACGAGTGGGAGCTGGCTCAGGAAGTCCTTCTGGAGATATTCGTCCTATGGGGAACCCCTCAAGTGGATCTGTTCGCCACCGCGATCAACCGGAAGTGCGATCAGTACTGCTCAAGGGAATTTCCTCAAAGAGGAGCTCTGGGAGACGCATTCGTAGTGGAGTGGAAGTTTCCACTGCTGTACGCGTTTCCCCCAGTCCCCGTGATTCCTCAAGTAATCCGGAGGTTGAGAAAGTTCAGGAAAACCATGATCCTAATTGGGCCAGGAGGACGTGGTACCCGGACCTTCTAGACATGTCCATCTGCCCTCCAATACGTCTTCCGCAAAGAGAGGATCTTCTCTCGCAAGAGGAAGGTCGGGTTCTCCATCCAGAGGTCAAAACACTCAACCTTCACTCATGGTTTCTGAGAGGTTGAGATACAAGGATTGGGATCTTCCGGATGACGTAATGGAAATCTTGCTTTCGGCCAGAAGACCAGCAACAAAGTCTTTGTACCGATGTCGCTGGAATAGGTTTAGTAACTGGTGCAAAGACAAGGATGTGGACCCTTTTCAGTGTGGCACCCCAATGGTGCTTTCTTTTCTGCTACATCTAGCTAATCTGGGGCTCCAGATAGGAACAATAAAAGGATACCTTGCTGCGCTATCCATTTTTAAGCGCTCCTCGGAAGAGGTTTCATATTTCAAAATACCGTTAATAGTTCAATTCCTAAAGGGGCTTACTAATGTGTACCCTCCAGTCCCTTTTCATGTACCAGCCTGGGACTTAAATTTAGTGTTAAAATTCTTGACTTGCATACCTTTTGAGCCTCTGCACTCATGTCCATTGAGGCTTTTGACTCTAAAAACTGTCCTACTTGTGGCCCTATCATCAGCCCGCAGGGTTAGCGAACTTCAGGCTCTCTCATGCAAACCACCATATACTATTTTTTATAAAGATAAGGTAGTCCTTAAAGTTAAACCTTCATTTTTGCCAAAAGTAGTCTCGGACTTCCATTTGTCACAAAAATAGTACTTCCTACGTTTTATCCTCCTCATCTGGGCAAAGAAGAGGAGAGATTACACAGATTAGATCCCAAGAGGGCTCTTAGTTTTTACATATCTAGGATGGGTAAATTGAGACAAGATGACCAACTGTTTGTGGGTTACACTGGTCAAAAATTAGGCTTATCTGTAACGAAACAGACCATTTCTGGCTGGATCATATTAGCTATAGTTGAATGCTATAGATTAGCGGGAAAAGAACCACCAGATGGGCTTCGTGCCCATTCTACAAGGGGAATGGCTACTTCTGCGGCTCTAAAGAGGGGAGTCCCGGCAGCAGACATTTGCGCAGCTGCAACCTGGAAAACAATACATACATTTGTTAAACATTATTGTCTGGACACTGCCTCCTCTAACGAGGGTTTATTTGCAAGGGCAGTTCTGCACTCTGTCCACGAAAACTGAAATGGTACTCCCACCTCCAAAAATGATATTGCTATGGGAGCTTATCACAAGATGAGGAATACGTGGGAGGACACAATCCATTCGAAGAACAAGTTACTTACCAACTGTAACATTCTTTCGACTGGATGTTCCTCCCACGTATTCCTCATCGACCCTCCCATCCAACCCCACAGTACAGTTTACGTGTTCTTACACTTTCCTCTCACGAAGAATGTATCGGTCATGGGACACGCCTGGGTGTTCCTCCTATATATATTTCATCGAAAAAACAGAACTGAAGCAACGGGCGCGGCTCGAGCTACTTATACCATCGGTGACGTCGACAGAGTACGGAGTACGTCGAGGGACAATTGACGCCACTACCTCGAGCACAGCGCCCTCTGCCGAGAACATTTCTTTCCGAAGCAGCGAAGCTGGAGATAACGATTATCACAAGATGAGGAATACGTGAGAGGAACATCCAGTCGAAAGAACGTTACAGTTGGTAAGTAACTTGTTCTTCTTGTCCCCACGACTGAAGCCGCAGGAACTACCAGGAACAACTGCCGTACCACCAGCTTTTCTCCAACGGAATAAGGTACTGTGCACACTTGGTCATTCTCTCCGTCTGACCAGCCGGAATCGGGGTGAACCCTTTTCCTCCACAAAGATTTGTTCTTTCTTCCCTCCCTCCTTATAACTTTTCCTTCAAATTGACAATCTTTTATGAACTCTTGGCATCTCGAATCTCGAACTGTTCAACGTGTGATCCTCGGCAACTGAGCATCTGCTCCATTGACACTGGCGCAAGCCTATTGACTTTAATCTGCATCTTTGAACAAGTCCTCGAGTCTCCTTGCCTTGAAAAAGTATTGCCTTTGATTTTTATTAACTTTTCCCTTGTTTGAAATTCTTAAGTACAAAGTGTGATTTAACTTCGTGAGCATTTCTATCCGCGGGTAAGCATGGTATCGCAACACCGGTCTGTCAAATCCCAATGTACTTACCTTGAATTTACTGGAACAAGTGGAATTGGTTGTGTGTAGTGTATTTTACGTGTGGTTTCGAATTTATAGAAGTGAAGTGTTTTATAACAGATGGTTTAAAAATAAATGTACTTATATTTTTTACCTGAAACCTTGAGTCAGTGTTTGCTTGAGTCACAGTAATTGTGGTCCTTTGTGTAATCTCTGCTACTGCTCATTTACTCTTGAGATAAGTCTGGCAGCTCCACTACTGCTACCACTTTAACAGTGTAGTACAGGCTTGTACCAAAGGTGAACCTGTGTTACCACTTGTAGTCTTAATTGTGTGTAGTGGTCCCTAAGGGCACTGCACAGGATTCTGCCAAACACAAATTGAGCCCTTTGTTTGTTTTGTCTTTGGCGGGCTTCAGTCCTGAAACCCACCTGTGGCTTCAGTGTGTCTGGGAGGACAGGATGTGAGGGAGCTTCCCGGAACTCCCCTGTCCTTTGTCTCTAGGAATGCCTGAATGCAACCAGTCCTGATGGGCTGGCTGGCCACCCTGCTGTGTGATTGACAGCCTAGGCTGTGCATGAATGATAGAGACCTGCTTAAAAGGCAAGGGTTTTTGGATAGAGGCAGAGTCGACCACTGGGAAGGACACCTGACGAAGAAACTCTGAATGTAGCTTGCTGCTTCCTTTGAATTGCCCGGTGAAGCCCTGCTGCTGTGCTGAAACTCCTTTTTCTGATCGACGAGAGAAGATCCGGAAGGGACGACGTCTTCCCTTGGGTTAGTGGGACCAACTAACTTCAAGACGAACTCCACTAGAACATCTTCCCTGATTGGCTTTACTTCTTCGCTGCTGCAAGAAACGAGTGCCAGGGGTCGAGAAATCCATAGGCAAGTGAAACGTCTGACATCCGGCCAGAAGTTCCTGGAGTCTCTTAAGGATCCTCCAGAAGCAGGATAACAAGAGCCAGAGTCCCTTCACCAGAGTGCAGCACCCAAGGAGTGAAGAAAGCCCAACCGGTATCCAAGATCGGCGGTTTTTTGCTTTATCTTAGACACGTGTCGAGAACTCGTATTTACACTCCAGAACCCTAGCAAAATCAGTCATTGGACTAAGGTATTCAAAGTATTACACATAAAATGTTGGTCATGGTTTTAACATACATGGTGCGTTGTAGGCCCTTTATTCACTCATAACATACATAGAGAAAAATAAACATTTGGTCAGTTATACATACAAAAAAAAATAAACTAATCACTGTGAAGATAGTTGCAGAAGACACCTTCATCTCAGTACTACGACGCTCCTTAGTCCCACAGCAGGTAGGCAAAGAGATTGCTAGTCTTAACGGTATCTGGAGCAGAGGGTCCTCCCTCTCAGCGAGACTGCATCACCCGGGCTACAAATTCTAACTGCCTTCCCAAGAGGAAAACCTCTTCTCTTTATGGGGCTACTTTCAATCCCCACCCCTCATGGGTCACCATGTTGCCCTCGGCCAAAGAGCCGATAATAAGCATGAGTGGCCAAAAGAGTGGAATAAGATCTAGGTGCACTCGCACACTATGTTCATTGTTCCCTTAGATCAATATATAGTCCATGTAGTGCATGATCTGTACATCCGGCTTGCACAGGATTTTGACGAGGTGCTCTGCCACCAGCCGGTGACAAATTGTTGGACGATGCATATAAGCCATTGGTAAACGTTTGAACGTATACTGCCTCCCATTCCAGGAGAATACAAACTGCTCCTGACATTCCTCAGCAATCGGAACGGTGACGAAGGCGTTAGCCAAATCTAACACCACGTACCAAATTTCTGTACATTGAGTTACAGCATGAGGGACTGCCGGTATTAGCGGAGGAGTATGTTTATTCAACTCCCGATAATCTGCAGTCATCCTGTAGCTTCCATCTGTTTTTTTAACCGGCCAGATCGGGTTGTTCTAAGCCGTAGTCACGGGACGTAACACACTGGCCTCCACATACCCTTTAATGGTTTCTGAAATCTCCTTTTGTGCCCCGACAATTCGATATTGTTTCATGGACACTCTCTTAGTGGCTATCGGAACCTGCACTGGGGCATCTTTAATTGTACCACCACCACGGGGGTACAAGTGAATGCATTGACCCAAATTGATAAAGTTGACCTCCCAATCCAAGTGTTAATCCTTCTAAAATGTCAAATCCAATGATACATTCGGGATCAATACTTGATACGTGTCCCTTTTTAAGCTTCTAATTTTCATATCTATCAGTTTTTTTGAACGGCAGGGGGCTCTTTGCCCCCCAACCCGGTGATCGTGAAATGTTGTACCTTAAACCTTGAGGGATTTCCATGTATCAATGAGGCCTGCGCCCCTGTATCAATTAAGGCGTTGACCTATTGTATGTTTCCTGACTCCCAAAATATATTTACTTTCACATGAGGCAGTATGTCTTCCTTAATTTGGGCATTTGTTACCAGAGTTTGACCATTATCCTATTCATACATTTGAGTGCGTGGTTTTGGATTCCATCTCCACCATCACACTCACCATTTTCCTCAAATCAGAATATGTCGGCTGAGATTGTGGGGAAATACCTAGTGACTCATCTCCCCTCTCAGGAGGCAATGCAAAAGAATTCTCCTGCCTCTTGGATTTATGTGCGTCTTGCCGTTTCCCTTGTTTATAGCGTTCTTTCCCATCCAAACCCTGCTTTTTATGCAGTTGATACTTTTCCTGTGTCTCAATCCCATCAATATCTTCCTGTGGCACTCCATTTTTTTAGCAAAGCTAGAAACATATCCTTTCTGGATATGCGTGAATCGAAGCTGTCAAACCTCTTCTCAGTAGTATCTTTCACTTCGCCCACCCCTCTCTCAATCTTGGGGGTCTTTCCTCTCTTTTCCTATTCTCCTATTGTCTAATAGCATCTACCACCTCATCCGTTATTTTACTAGTCATTCCCACCAATAGGGTCATTATGACATTCTTATATGCCGATATGCCGGGGGCGAGCGGTGTGGTGTGCAGTTCCAATAATGACATTTCTGGCTGAAACAGTTAACGCTATTAACCCCATATGCTCGGGATCCTCTAGATGGATTGCCTCTTTCATGGCATGTTCCCTCACTCTTTGAATAGCCTCTTTCAGTGTGTACCATTTCTTTTCCTCGGTCGGCTAATTTGAGGCGATCGGATACTTGAGATTACATCCTTGGGCCGCCAATTGCAGCAAGGACATTTGAAACTCCCCCATCTGCCTCTCGCAGAAGATCTACACGTAGAATCTCCTGTATTTGGACTTACTGCGTCAGAGGTAAAAACCGGGCAGAATCCGTTGCATCTACTTGAAGATCCTCCGCCCCTTCATCAAGTAACCTGACCATCCAGGCCAGCAAGGGTTAACCAGCCCTCTGCTGAAATCGATTAACTATTTCCCCATTTTCTTGCTGTGAATAATCCTCTAATGCGGTCATATCCACTACCTCTCCTCCAGGATTATTGCGATAGCGACCCATCCTTCGTATTTAACAATTACCTCTGCGGTCAGATTCCGATGTGGGTATCGTCTCTGGTTCTGAACCACTTTCTGTACTAGTACTATCAAATACATCTCCATCCCAATGATTGTGTTCCCAATCCACCCCTGCGGTAGCAATCGCTGTTGCTACCTTGCGTGAATTTCCTCTCCCTTGTTTCTTTTGGTATTTGTAACGAGCAACCCTTGCAGCAGCTCACTCGGCTACCACTTGATATTTATCTGCTTTATCTTGATACAATTTCATCTGGAGCTGCTGCATTAAGGCAAGTTGTTTTTCAGCGGCCAGCTCTTTTTTTCCAATTTCAGGACATTTACCTGCAATTCCACATTCTGCTTTCCCACCAGCACCTGTTGTAAGCAACCCACTACTTCAGCCGGACTTGCCTCCCCTATACTGGTATCCCATTCCTCGCTCAAGCCTGCACCACATGCCCAAGTCTGTCCGACTTTGTCATACAGACTTAGTCCATCCCAGAATAGTCACCTCAGGACAGCCTCCGCCTGCAGATCTTTCTTTTTCCTAAATAGGGAACTCATGTTACCAAATGGATATTTCACGTCCCTATAGTTAATACCGCACCACACACTAATCACTTCCCAAACTATTGCCTATCCAGGTCCAATATCTTTTTGCATATATCAAATAGGCAGGGAACTTTGGCATCAATATCAGCACAAAGACCCTGCTCACAGCGCCAAGTGTTTATCTTCATCTTGGCCACGTGGGGAGAACTCGTACTTGCACTCCCCAGACACTTGCAAAATCAGTCATTGGACTCAGGTAGGCAAAGAATTACACATAAAACGTTGGTTATGGTTATAACATAAATGGTGTGTCATAGGCCCTTTTATTCACTCATAACATACATAAAGAAAAATAAACGCATAGTCAATTATACTTAAATAAATAAAAAACTCATCACTGTTAGGATAGTTGCAGAAGACACCTTCATCTCGGCCACTACGACACTGCTTAGTCCCACAGCAGGTAGGCAAAGAGATTCCTCATCTTAATGGGATCTGAAGCAGATCATCCTCCCTCTCAGCGAGACTGCATCACCCGTGGTACACATTCCAACTGCCTTCCCAAGAGGAAAAACTCTTCTCTTTATGGGGCTACTTTTGAGTCCCGCCCCTCATGGGTTCCCATGCTGCCCTTGGCCGAAGAGATGACAATAAGCATGAGGCACCAAAAGAGTGGAATATTCCAGTTAGAAGTGGAAAAAACCCACCTACACTTCTTGCTGTCGTTGTCATTACCCCTTATCACTGCACCTGCAGAGTGCTCAGACTCCCATTCTGGCTTGCCGTTCGGTGGACAATACAACAACTATTCTCCCCGGCTTGGTCATCTGACATAAATGTGACTTTGTCTTTGCTGCAGAAATACATGTTTACTTGCTGAGCCCGCAAAAACGTAGGCTTTCATTGCTATTTCATTGCAGTGAATGGAAGTGAATGTCCAAGATGGCCGTGCATTGGCGCCATGTTTTTTTACTCATTTTCGCACACGCCCTACAGCAGTGGGGCTGTTTACTGAGCGCTGAAACCGCAAAGTGCTGCTGATCCGAAAAGAGCCCGTAGCTACCGACGACCTCCAAATTGCAGCTGCAGGAGCCCTCCAGGCGTCTTTCCTCTTGTCCCCATGACTGAGGCTCAGGAACCCAGGGTCTGTACTGCTGCAACAGGACAGAATCCAGCTGGACCACTCTTCAGAGTAGAGGTACTGTTTAGACTTTGTACTTACCTCGGTGTCAATGAGCTGTGCTTTTCTCAGTTGCGACTTGCATTGGCGTACCCTTGGCTTTTCACAGGCTTAACAGCTTGTGGCCCTACAAAGTGATTTCTGCAAACTCTCTAACTTTGCAAGACTTTATTACCTAAGAAGTGCCTTAGCTCCGTAGACTGGCTCCAATTGACTGTGGCTTTCCTGGCTCCCTACAGACTTTTTTTTTTAGTCCATTGACTTTGATATTTCTGTCCATCATAGATGGTAACCTGTTTTAAAATGTTATTGCTGGGAAAGACTTGTCTAGACCTCATTGGAAAATTGAAGTATACTCAAATACCCCGAGAACCTGTTTAAACTTTTTCCTTCCTTAAACCTTTCCTTTCTGCAACCTCAGAATCTGCAAAGTATAACTAGTGATATGTAAATACCATTACCTTCCTTGTGAATGAAGTCACCCACGAGTGTATGAAGTGTATAAAGTGTGTAATAAGCATATCCAAAGAGTATCCACTAAAGTGTGCTGATTCTGGAAAAGTATTTTAAAGTATATTTGATTGTTACGTATCTTGCCCTTTTTAAAGAACGCTTATTTAAAAATGGATGTTAAATAACTATTTATGACTGAAACCTTAAGTGTTTCTTGCTTACTTGTATTTGCGAATTTTATTGTTACAGCTCACATTTACCCCTCTTGCGATAGGCCTGGCTGCTCAGTCACACTACCAACTTGTGTAGTACAGCCTTATACCAAAAGGTGGGTTACCTAATACCAAGTAGACAAGTGTTGTGTAGTCTCTGTGTTACTACATCAATTCTTGCCTAACACCACCCCCCAGCGGACCATCAGGCCCAGCTCACCTAGACACCAACAAACACTGAGACTACCGCTAACCAACGACCGGACTAAGACACACCCGATACCCCACAACTTGACCACTAAAAGAAAACATGCAAGGAAACAACCACTCAAAGGAACCTAACTCCAAGCCATAGAGAACAATCACAGAGCAGACAAACACAAAACAACAACTCGGAGGGCAATCGCTCCTGCAACCCCCGCCATCACCAACCACAGGAAACTATTTGCAACCGTGAGGCAAACTACCACTGAATCACAGTAAGCCACTCGCAACCGTGAGACAATCTGATAGATACCTGAAGAACAGACAATGTCACGCCAAAGAACCAGCAGACTCAATAGAAAGCAAGACGGAGAGACAACCGCAAGGAAAGCACGACAGACCTCCATGCCGCCGAACCACAGAACACCAACCGAGCCCACACCCATTAACACTAGAATAAGAGCATCACCCCAAAATACTCAAATCTCTCTACTTTTCACTGTACCTCGCAAAAGATAGTCCACCAGAACAAACAACCATATAAGAAAGCAGGATATCAGAACATGAAAGAAAAAATTATGAAACGACTAGTATATTGGGTAACCCCACCATCACCCTGTACAACACCAAACCCAAGGGAACCTCCGCCATCACTGTCGTGAATATGAGCAGGAACCAAAGCAGCCCATAAACCCAATAACCTAACCGATCTGTTCAACGAGGAAACTCGAACAAATGAGCTTGCTCAACAACCCACACACGACAGGAAGAACCACCAACAAAGCCACCCATAGACGCAAGCCATGACGAAGCAAACAACCTTAAAGAGGAAACTACACTGCAACCTAATCCACACCAGATCTATGTCCAAACACTCAACTGAGATCTTCGACTTACTCTGTGACGGGGGAATTGACATCCTATTCATCACAGAAACCTGGCTAGCCGTAAAACTACAAAGTGATCCTTCACAGCTGCCTACCCAACAACTTCAAATGCAAACAAGCAAACAGGGAAGTGAAAGAGGTGGAGGACTCGCGGTAGCTTACAAAGAACACCTAATAATAAAAACAGCCAATTCCTTCAAGCATCTTGAGAGCATGAACCTTTGACAGATGGTGAAAGGACTGACGCACACAGCAGGGCACACCCTGAATACAATCTTTGCCAATAAAAGCCGGGTCACAATGTCCCCACCCATCCAAATACTATGGAGCGACCACCTCATTATCCCTTTCGTGGTCCAAATACCATCAAATCCACCAAAAAATGATTACCCACCTATTTGGAAAAGAAACTGGAAAACCATCGAACAGCCACTAAGAGGAGCGACTAGAAATCTCGAACCCAGCAACCACATCATTGGATGCAACAGACATAGACGAAAAAGCAAACCCAATCCAGAAATGGATTGCAGAAACAATAAATGCCATCTGCCTGGAAAAAGTCATTGCCCCTTCAAGAAGGAGGTGGCAAAATGGTACACACCTCACCTAAAAGTGTTTAAAAGAATTAACAGAAAACTAGAACAAGATCGGAGGACCAAACGTGACCAAGAAAAAATAACATACCTATTACAAATTCGAGCATACAAATCTGAAATTCTAAAGGCAAAAAAATACTAAAACCAGTGGATCGAAAAAACCACCAACCCTCAAAGAATTAGTCAACATCATAAATGAGATGAGAAACCCACCGGGATGCAACAACGCACCAACACCCTCCCAAAAACTGTGATCTCGCAAACCATTTTAAGAACAAAATCACCAGCATGCAATGAATCATTCAAAGCAGACCAATCGGACAACCCACCAGCTACCACGAACCTCGTGACCAGCTAACAAAATGTACTGCTTCCAACAGATATCGAGAGGAAACCTAAGTTCGGTTAAAAAAAGAACAAGGCATGTTCTGCGATGGACATATGCTCTTCAGACATCTAGAAATCTATCCTTTCTTAGGACACCAACAGAATACTACCTAAACCTCTTCAATCAATCCCTTTCAACAGAGAAAGTACCAAGAGCTCTCAAAACAGCCTACATCAAACCTCTACTCAAGGACACAATTAGCGATGTGGAAGACCTCTGATACTACAGACCAATGTCTAACATCCCTTACCCGGCAAAAATACTAGAGACCTATGTCTAAGAACAACTACTGGAGCACGTTGAAAATAACCAACTATTTTATAAGGCTCAAGTAGTATTCAGACCCTTGAGAGGTACTGAAACAGCACTAGTCTCATTGTGGGATGACCTAAAGATGAACACAGATTCCAACACGAAATCAGCATTGATATTACTCGATCTCTCAGCTGTCTTCGACAGTCAACCATAACATCCTAATAAAAAGAATCAAGGCTCACTGACCTAGCACTGCTCTGGCTCAAATAATTCCTTGTGGAAAGGACAAACGATCGGGTTAAAGGCTTTCAAATTCACACCACAGGATTCCTCCTGTGGAGTACAACAAGGCTCCTAACTATTCCCACTTCTTTTCAACATCTACATGATGCCGCTAATCAACCTCATCAAAAGGCATGGACTAACATGCTACAACTACACAGACTATACACAAATCCTCTTCAGGTTCGGGCACATGCAAGAAGAGAACGCACCCCTCTGAGAGTGTCTCGAGGAGCTCTACCAATGGATGAACATTAACAAACTCAAAATCAATCCTGCCAAAACTGAAATCTTGATTACACCAGCACATAACTTGGCCAATAGAGCTGGGAAACCAACCAACGCCATCCAAAGCTGTAAGAAACCTTGGAATGACGGCGGTAAAAATGAATATCCTGCGGAGATTGCTGTACCTCTTTACAGCACTCCCATCTAGTGTCCCTGACCAAATTTTTAGGGATCTACAGAAAGTTTGAGAGTTCATATGGCAGGGGAGTACCCCGAGGATCGGGAGGGCTACTCTAACTCTACCTAGGGAGGAGGGGGGTTTCGGGTTACCGGATTTTCTTCTCTATTATCGTGCCGCCCAGTTGCGCGTTCTTCTGGAACACATGAAAGAGGGGATGGGAACCTACTGGTCCTACCTAGAAGATATGGACGCCCACCCTCTTAAAATGCGTGACCTCCTGTGGAGTCCGCGCAAGTTCATCCCAAGCAGGTTGAAAGCCCATCCAACCTTGGGAGTACTCTGGGCGATTTGGAAAGAGGGCCCCACGATCGCACACCTTACTTAATGGCCCTCCCGGATGTTCTCACGCTGGGGTCACCCTCTCAAACTGGGTAGTAGGGGGTTTAGGAACGCCCAAACATGGTCAGACATGGAAATGGAATGACCGGGGCAAATGTTTAAAAAGGTAGAGTTACTCACGTATGAAGAAATGAGGGAGGCTCTTGGGCGGGATCTCTCTCAGTCTTCGAATACCTTTGTCTGAAGGGCATCCTCTGTGATCAGTCATGGGGCCAAAACTTGAGGAAACAGTTGACTCCCTTTGAAAAACGATTGGACACGGGGACAACGAGAAAGGGGATAGTGTCCAAGATGTACAAAATATTGAACACCAACAACTTAGAGGTGAGGAGGGGATTCCGTACGTTCTGGAATGAATTAGCGGGGGAGGCCCTCTCGGAGGACGCATGGTCTAGGATATTCAAAATAGCATTCCACAGGAACTTATTTACATCAGATATGGAACACAATTTCAAAATCCTGCAGGGGTGGCATATGGAACCATTGAAACTGTCAAAGATGTTCCCAGGGGTGTCACCCAAATGCCCAAGGGTATGTGACCAGGTGGGAACGAGGGGCCACATGTGGTGGTACTGCCCCAAAGTTCAGAAGTTCTGGGAGAATGTAAGGGGATGGATCGCAGAGGTCACTGAAGAATTACTCCCACAAAACCCGCTGACAATGCTGTTGGGCCTACCCCCAGAAGAAACGGAAATATGCAGGTACCCAAGAATGTGGGAAACAATGTTGAGGGCGGGTAGGGTGGCCCTGGCGCAGAAATGGAAGAGTCTGGTGACCCCTTCCAAAGAGGATTGGTTAAAAAAAATTAAAGAACATATTCCTCATGGACAAACTGACTGCCATGGTTAACAATGATTCCGGCACATTCCAAGCAAATTGGTATGGTGTGCGACAGGCATGGGGATGGGATGCTCATTGACACCATATGGGTGCTCGGGAAGGGGAATGTGAGGTATCTATAGTGTATCGGGCGACCCACAGCCCGGGGGACAGCAGACGTAATAAAGCTGACGAAGATGTCAACGAAGATTTCAGCACCCAGGCACCGAGAAGAAGTGGACATATGGATGCTCCTGCGGTTAAAGTTCTGTTTGGTCAATCCAATTGGGGGGAGGGATGGAGGGAGGAAGGGGTTGGGTTCAAGGGTCTGACGAAGGTGTTAAATCTGTATCTACAATGGGCCTGTTTGTTATATTAAGAAAATGTGAATAAAACCAAAGTTTAAAAAAACTTGGAATCCTCATGAACGAGTTAACACTTGAACCCCAAGTGAATGCAATAATCCGAAAATGCTTCTTCCTCCTACAAACGATAAATAAGAACCTACCATTCCTCTCCTTCATGCACAAAACATTGCCCATCATATCCATCATTATGTGAAAAATTAATTGTGCTAACAGCCTATACCTCGAATGCCAGAATACCTAAGGAAACTACAACAAATAAAAAACGCATCTGCTAGTCTCCTCCTCCAACTCAGCAGAAGAGATTACATCACACCAGCGCTCAGAATGCTACATTGGCTCCCGGGCAAAAGGAAAACCTCCTTCAAAGCTTTGTGCATAACACACAGAGCAATACACGGCGAGGGAGCAGACATTATCCAAAAGAAATTTGCCATCTAAAAACCGGCTTGAAACCTGTGATCCTGCAACAACATCCGTCTTGAACCCAAATGGGACCGGAAGAAAAAAACTGGCCGACTCAACATTCCCCTGCTTAGCCGCAAATCTATGGAACTCCATTCGGAGTGAAATCCGAACTGTGTTGGACCATACAATATTCAGGAAACTGCTGAAAACCTGCCTCTTAAACTCTGTACAAAAGGAATCCGGTCCGCACACCTCCCGATCAACAATGCACGAGAAAAAAGAGAAATAACCAGGAAAAACAAGATTGAGGGATTGACCAGAAAGAGAAGCACCCCACCCTCCTGCTTGCAACCACCTGCCGGGGCAACACAGAGTCCCGGAAAAGAGGGTGGTGAGCCAGAAATGCTAGGGCCAGGGAAGTAAGCTAAGGAAAACAAACAGATGGAAATGGGGGAAGATGGGGGGTCATCCCCAGGCATGCCACGAGTTAGGGCAACAAGAGGGTACTGGACCAAACACTAACTACGCCCCCACTAGAACTTAACCGTACCCCATTCCCCCAAGGGAATCCAGTTAAAGAACTCCCCGCCCGCTGTTCCCTATCTGGGCTAGGAATGGGCATCTAATCAGAAATAGGGACTGCACTCAGAATTCGGGCAACCGACAGAGTTGCAAAGTAGCGCAAGAAGCCTTCACCCATAGGCGACTTTACCAATACAACTAGAAAGGCCTCAGGGAAGAACGGAAGATACAACTAATAAACCAGAAAAGCTGAAGATCAGCCACAGCCACTAACAACCCAAACTGTTACTAACAACCCACTGCATACACCTCTCACATAGTGCACTAAAACAACCAGAACTCCTCAGCACAACAAACCACACACACTTCATAACACTGCAACAGGACATTGCACACACACCCTTGCACAACACCAGATGACGTCTGTCTCCCGAGTCTCGCACGCAAGCTCAGTGAATGGTACATCCAAACTTAAGCTGCCAATAGCACATCACAGCTCCCTTGCTCTTTTTCCCCGCTCCTTCGACTAACCTACCCCCGCTTCATTTTTTCACGGATCCGCCAGAGCGCTGAGAGACCACGCAAGTGGCACCTGTGTGCGGTTTAAAAACCTTTCATTAACATTTATAAGTCTTTGTATGTTGTTTCCAACTCCTTTGTTTACAGTATATTCTCTTACGGATGGTTAATTACCTGGTTCATTTTATTCTCTTCCTCTGCTATCCTAGAATATTCTAAAACTGCTGTAACTATTCTGAAAGTAAACTTCTAATGCTTTTATCGAAACACACCAAAATGTGTGTATGTTTGATAGTAGTGATTTCTTTTAGTGCTACTTACCCATGGCTTTTAATTGCTAAGAGTTTGTCAAAGGTGTAAAATAAATAACTGTATTTGTATAGACCCTGCCTAACTTGCTGCCCAGTCACAGTACCCAGATAGTTTGTCTAGACATTATAAGTTTGCCAGACTAGGGTGGCTTTTGTGTATCTGTACAAAGGGCTGATTCTGAACTCTGCCTTGACACCCAGTTAGGGGTTGTTAGCAAAGTGGATGCTGGATAGTTCCCGGGTTATAGTTGTTATGGTTCAGTGTTGGAAGTTTAGCTATATCATTCTTTCCGATGGTTTGTAGTTGGAAGAAGCAGTTTCTTATTGAAGAGTAAGAGCTGAACTTTTCTTTTTATAGTCACAATGGGCCATGGGGATTGCCATTTCTTCAGAGCAAGGGATCAATGTGCAGTCTGTTGTAGTGGGGCACCAAAACGTAAGTTCCCGTTTGATTGGGGTTGTTTTGTTTATTTCTTTCTGTCATCTAAAAGTTAGTATGTGAACATTATTGAACTCTCGATTAAGATTGGAGAAACCAGACCCTATTCTTTTCGAAAAGTAATGTTTTATTAATCTTATTTCTGGGTTATCCCTTTTATGTAGGTTCATGCTCAGTGGCAACAGCAAAGTGACCAACAGAGAAAGGAACTAGAAAATATACATCATAAAAGCATCCAACAGCTGCAGAACCGACTGACTGAGCTGGAACTTTCCAACAAGGAATTAACAGAAAGGCGATACAAAGCAGACTCCACAATCCGGGAACTCAAAGCAAAGCTTTTGGGGATTGATGACGTGAGAATTTTAAATATTGTATTCATTGTTTTACCTTTTTGTTTTATATTTTGAATTTTAAAACTCGTATTGCAATAATATGGCATACACTGCATGTACTTTCAAAGTGATTCCGTTTATTTCAACAGTCACTTACTTTAGAGCACATTGATGTGACCAGAGCAGGGCACTCTGTGAATTGGTGTGGTAACATGGCAGGTGATGATAAAAAGGGAGTTAACCAGCTAGAAACACTTATTTGTTATAAGCGCTACAGATTAACACCCTTGTATTGATGCACTATGACACGCTTCATTACACTGCCGCAACATGGGACACTATAAAATGCCCACTCTAAGGTTTTCCACCTTTTTAACTAACGAGACTCCTCAAAGTGAGTGGGTATACCTCAAAAACGTTTATACATTAAACATTTTTTATCACAGATGCAGCACAGAATCGGCGTTTTTTTTTTTTTTTTTAAGTTTCTTTATTGGTATTTTCAAGAAAAAAGAACATAATCAATCCTATCAACTCACCCCTCCCCATCCTCCTTGGAGCACAAAGATAGTTGAATAAGATGGAGTTCGTCTGTATCGCTAACAATGAGGGGTAGGTTTGGATGCCTTGACCCCGTCAATGTATGACCAAAACCTGTATGTTCTGTAGGTACCACTGTTGCACATAATCGCTTTTCAAAAAGGAGAGCACGTCTCCCCAGTTTTTATGAAACTTTGCAGAATCCCCTTGAATCATATATGTGATCCATTCTAAGGCCAGAATGTCCCAAATGTTCCATAGCCAGCTAATTTGCGAAGGTGAATCCTTTTGCTTCCAATGTTTTTCAATGACCTGCCAGGCCGCTATAAGTAATGTTGTGAGAGCTCTCATCTGCGGCTTTGGGGTGTGTTGTTGCTCCAGACCAACCAGGCCACCCAATTTCTCCCCTAACGTAAGGGGACATATTTCTGGGGCTATCTCCTGCAAGGACCCACCAACTACACCCCCCCCTCCTCCCCACCGGCAGCCTCTTCAACATCCCCCTGATGTGGATTAGAATTTTTTTTAAAGTTTGCTGGGGGTCTTATGCCATTTAAGCATCATTTTGTACCATGCCTCCCCAGTTTGCAGGGACCTAGTTATCCTTGGGATGTTCCTCCAAAGGCCCTCCCAGGACCCACCCGAGATCACTCCTCCGAACGTGCACTTCCAAGCTAGCTGATTGGACCACTTCTTTCTATCTGCGCACTCTAGGAGAATAGTGTATAGATCCGCAATCAGGTGCTTATACCCCGAGTGCGTTGTCATAAAGGACTCAAATTTAGTTAGAGGCCTGGTTGCTGCCTGCCTAATCTCCTTCTGACACAGCCAATGCCTCAGCTGGATATATGCACACCTATCTTTCTCTGAGAGCCCGACCTGCGTCTTACAATCTTCAAAGGTTGCATTTTCCCCCACCCACACCATGTCATGGATCTTCCCGCACCCACTCTCCTTCCACCACCTGAACAACCTTCTTTCCATTCCTTCCTTCCTCATTGAACATGAGGGTAAATGGGGAGGGGATAGTGGACAGTTGTCCCTTTTCTTAGCCATCTGTCCCAGGCATTGCACATAACCCGGAGTACCCTACTCTGCCTTGCACTGGGGGGCCTGTCCATCCCCTGCAGCCACAATAAACCATCCAGGGGACACCCTGCTACCGCTCTGTCGATCCAGGCCCAAATTGTATCTGTTACCCGAGAAACATTCCTGCACTACTCTTAATTGAGCAGCCTCGTAGTACCTAAATAGGTTGGGCAGCCCCAAACCCCCCCTTCTCTCTTGGAGACATCAGGAGTTCCAGCGGTATCCTCTGGCGTTTCCCTGGCCAAATAAATCTAGAGATTATTGAATTTATCCTGAAAAATCCCATTAGGACCGCAATAGGGAGGGATCGGAACTTGAATAAAAGCCTAAGGTGGGTCCACATCTTTATCATGTTTATGCGTCCCAGCCACGATATTCGCAGCAGAGACCACTTGGCCAGGTCTGCACGCGTCATTTGGATTAGGTCCGGGAAGTTTGCCTTCTACAGCGCTGTGTATCTACTGGTTAATTTGATCCCTAGTTATGTTACACTATCTTCTGCAGGGCGAAAGAGTGAACACCTATGAAGGGTGGAAGCCATCTCCCCGGGGAGGCCTATCTCTAGCTGTTCAGATTTGCCAATTTTTTCTTTCAACCCAGATATCCCTTCTTGCTCCCTCAGCATCTCGACTAGGATCGGAATGGAGCAGACTGGCTCTGTCAGCTTCATGAGCATGTCGTCCACCTAGGCGGCCAGTGTTGGGGAGAATTCTCATAAATGGTTGATTTACCTTACCTAGTGAGTCCCCCAGCAGCTTTGCTGGATGTCTAGGACTTATTTTGTTCACCTGCTAAGTGTGAGCCTTTTTTTCACACTCTTACATGTGTTTTGCTATGTGTATTTCTACTTTCTGTGTGATCGTGGGCACTGGAGCCTCACCTACTCCATGTGCACCACTTTTTGTGTGTTACACAGCACCTTCAGTGCAGTGACACAGGGTTGTCTTTGAGACTTCCCACTGACTCCATTTTCCTGGGGCTGACTACTGTCCCCCAGAAACAGGTAAAGTTGCCATTGACTTTATATAGTCACTTTAAACCACAGACCCAGTACACCCCATCTTACATGGAGTATTGGAAAGGGTTAACTCTTATCCCTTGTTGTCTGTGCCTCTTGGAGCCTTGTTTTGCTCCCTTAACATTAAGACTTGGCTAGTGACAGTGGTATCTACCCTAGCTTTTCTACCGCGATTATCTTATATAAACGTGGTAATGTTTTAGGCTATTATATTAGCCTCGAACATAAACCCGCTTGACCAAATAAATTTTATTTTGGTTCCGGCTGGGTTTATTCGCCATTTCTTTTTGTTAGTCTTTCTCGTGTTTTTCTCTGCGCGCCAAACCAGGATTGGCTCTTTTGTTCGCTGTCTTTTCGCGGGCTTCTGCACAGAAGCCCTCCTTAAGGCGCCTGATAGTCTAGGTAGGCAGGATGTGAGGAGGGATATTCGGACCCCTGCCATGGGTTCCCGTGGTAACCCAAGTCGCACTCTTGTCTGATTGGCTAATGGGACTGGCCTTGCCAGGCCAGCCAACCTGCTGTGTGATTGACAGCTAGGCTGTATGAATAGAGGAAAACTGCATAAAAAGCAGGTCTCTGGGACTGGAAGAGCAGAATCGCCACTGGAACGAAAGGACAAACGAGGAACTGGAAGAAGAGGACCCCTACCACGACTGAACTGCCCGGTGAAGCCCTGCTTCAGGTCCGAATCGCCAGAATCCGACGACAGAGAAGATCCTCCAGGAAACTTGAACTACAAGCCAGGATCCCTCCTCTAGTCGAATTCGCTGTAGAGAGCTACAGTTGGCCGGATAGCCAGGAAGGTCGGACCCTGCTTGGGTTTTAAGGAGCGCACCTTTTATTCGTTGTTTTGCTCTGCTGCTGGTTTCTTCCCTGGGTGGCGCAGGACCCTCCAGTATTCCTACTTTGTCAGTCCGACAGTCGCTTCAGGAACCGTGAGCCTGCAGGAACCACCTGGAACGTCCGCCTCAGCTACAGCTTCCTCTCCGTTTCAAGGTTCTGTGCAAATCTGGTTGTCCGTTTCGTTCAACCGCGGTGAACCCGAGGGCTTGTCCTTCTCTTCTCTTAACTTTTCTACCAACCAACCTTGTCCGGAATCTGTGCCAGGAATTTTACAGCGAACTACCCTGAACTGTTTGATCTTGAGCAAAAGACTTTTGACCCATTGACTTTGGCCCTAAGCCTTTTCTAGCTAATCTCCTCACTGTAGTCTCTCTGGTTCAATTCCCCCGAGTACTTACCTGTTGGTTTTGCCTAATTTCTAAGAACGTTGTCTTTCCCTCCTTTTTAAATTGCTGTAGTGCCATTTTGCTCCCACTTCATTTTGTGAGCTTAACTTGTCTGGAATTTAAGGGAGGTGGTGTGGTGTTTTTATGATTGTGATTTTTGACTTGCTTAGAATAGTAAAATGTTATACAACTGTTGAGTAAATAAATATATATTCTTTTACTTAGAAACCTTGAGTCAGTGTCTGCCTGAATCATGGTAATTGCTGTCCTTTGTGCAACTATTTGTACTGCTCACTTACTCTTGAGAGAAGTCTGGCTGTTCCGCTACTGCTACCACTATAACTGTGTAGTACAGGCTTGTACCAAAGGTGATAATGGTACTGTCACTTGTAGTCTTAATTGTGTGTAGTGTTCCCAAAGGGTACTGCATATAATTCTGCCTAACAGCCGTTTTTTGTCTCCCCTCCAAATGGGACGCCTTTGATTTCTTGGGTTTGCCTGATTGCGGCCAGCATGGGTTCAAGATATGTATAAATGGGGGGAAAGCAGACATCCCTGTCTAGTTCCTAGCTCTGTTCTTATAGTATCAGAAATCTGTGCGTTCAATGCCAACCTGATGGAGGGGTCTCTATAATTTGCCTCTACCATTTGTATATATTCTGGACTGAATCCCATCCGCTCCATCACTTGGAATAAATAGGACCACTCAACCCTATAAAACGCTTTTTCAGCGTCGAGAGAGATCAGGGTGGCTGGTAGTCGTTTCCTTCTAGTTTCTCTAAGGGGTGGCTCACCCTTCTTGTATTGTCCCACGTTTTTCTCCCAGGGATAAAACCTGATTGATCTAGCCCAATGACTCCGGGCAGTACTCCTTTAACTCTTTCTGCTAGAATTGCCTTATAGATTTTCACATCGGTGTTTAGTAGTGCAGTGGGCCTGTAAGATACACAGTTAGTGGGATCCTCGTTGGGTTTTTCGAACAGCACTAGCTGTGCTTCGGTCATAGTGCGTGTCACCCCCTCCACCTCACGGAATGAATTGTGTAGTCTTGTAAGGAAATGTTTGAACTCGTCTCAATATGTTTTATAAAAATTCCCTGAGTAGCTGTCGGGTCAGGTGCTTTGTTGAGTGGGAGGTTCTTTCTCATCCTTTCCACCTCCTCCATGATTTCCCTGTCCAGATACCCCCTACTCTCCTCTGTTATCTTGGTAAGCTTCACCCTATCTAAGAAGGCCTTTATCCTAGACTAATTTGGGTGTTCCGAAGATTACAGTTGTTTGTAGTATGTGGCGAATGCCTCAACTATCATCTGATTCAGTGGTTATGGACCCATCTGGTTGCTTGATTTCCCCCCCCGCCCAACATGGCGTTACCCCATCTGTTGTTTTAACAACCTTGCAAGCATCCTATCTGCTTTGTTGGCTCTGATCTAGTAGCGCTGCTTAAAACTCAACGGGGCTTGCTCCGTACTGACGGATCTGAACAAGCTCTCTCTGAGCTTCTTTCACTCTGCTGGTCTGCTCCCGATCCCTACCCACTGCTAATTCCTTCTGGTCCTCCCCCAAGTCTGCCTCCAGGTCCTTTTCCAGTCTGTCCTTCTGTTTCCGTCTAGCCGTCCGAGAGATCAGCTGCCCCTTTAATACAGCTTAAAAGACATCCCAAACTGAACCAAGGCAGACTCACTGCACGCCGTTTAGCGTGAAATAGTCTGTGATTTTGTCCCTCACCGCTTCCTGTAGGACTCTCTGAGCATTTCGCTTGGGAATCTCCAGGACCATAATGGGCTATTAGGTTTGAGTTCCCCAAGATAGATCCTCATAGGTTCGTGATCGGATAGGGCAATCGGGTCAACCTTGATATCTACCAGGGCTCCCAGGATTCCAGTGGAGCCCCATGCGTAATCAATTCTGGAGAATCTTTGATGTACATGGGAGTAGCAGGTGTACCCCGATTCCTGCACTTTTTTCTCACACTGAAGGTCTATCACTCCCATAACTGCCAATCGATCTCTTACTGCTTTAGATGGGTGTTGTCCTTTATTTGTTCCCCGGCTGTTCCTAGCTCCTTCGGCTCCCAAGCCATGTTGAAATCCCCTGTAAGTATGGCCTCTCTTTCCGCAAATCTTTCTAGTTTCCCTAGTGTATGGAGTTAGAACCCGTCCTGGCCCGAGTTAGGGGCGTAAATGGTGCCTATCGTAAACACTTTCCTCTCCATCAGGACGTGCAGGAATATAAATCTGCCATTTTGGACCACTGCTGTTTTCAGCACTTTTGCCACCTGGGAATCCTTCAATCCCACTAGCACCCCTGCTGTCTTATTCCATGTGTTCGCCTGGTAGAGCTGGCAAAATTGCTGTATATGCCATCCCATTTCTTAATGTTTCCTGTGACATTATTATGTCCGCTCCACCCCTCTTTATTTGTTGCGTCACTGTTAGGCAGAATCCAGTGAAGTTCCCTTGGGGAGCACTACACCAGATTAGGACTACAGATGAGAGCAATAAATCCCCTTTGGTATCAGTCTGTACCACAAAGATTTAGTTGGTAGCTGTGGCTGAGCAGTCAGACTTATCTCAAGAGGGAGATGAGCAGTATTCAGGGTTTACACAATAGGTCTACTGTACTATGGAACAAGGAAACACTGAACAAAGTTTGTATTTAAAAAGTAGTTATATTTATTTTATACACTTCTAATAAAACACATGTATCACAGTCCTCAAGCAAGTTAAATTAAGTCAAAAGAAAAATAGACACACTCCCAAGTTGAATTGTAGACCAAGTGAACCAGAGTGGAAAATGAGCAAAACGGCACAGTGAAACCTACACACAAGGGATCCTCTAACAATTCCTCACAAGGGAGGGAAAACGCAAGTTATATAGAAATGGTTTCTTATACACCCTAGCAACACTTCACATCAGTTTGTGAACCAGTTCAGCAGGACAGTGCATCAGTATAGGCAATACTTAAAATGAAAACTGAGCAAAATGGCATTTCACAATGTTTAAGACTGGGAAGGAAGGGGTAGTTAAAAGAAATAGCTGCACCACACAGTTCTCGGTGAGAATCAATCTAAAGAAAGCAGATCTAACAAATGTGACTAGAGTCAGTAGGGCTGTGCCAGAGTCAGTGGTACAGGGCAAGGGCCCAGGAGCAAAAATGTTCTTGTAGCTGCAGTCAAGTCTTTGGTTAACAAAGTTGAAAAGGTGGTTGCAGACGTTGAAAAGACAATGTTAAGGGAGAGGGGTGGCCAACCCAACAGGTAGGTAAAGGATTTAAAAGACCTTTAGTGCTACCGCGAAGAAAGGGCGGCCTGGGGGAACAATGTACCTTAAAATGAAGAAGTGGCTCCTGCGGTTGTTCCTGGTAGTTCCTGCAGTTCGGGGGATCCAGCAGCGGAAGAGATGCTCTCGTCGTGGAGGAAGGTTCGAGTTACTGCACTACCCTGGGATGAAACCAGCCGCGGTGCTGCCCGACGAATAAAAGGTACGCTCCTTTAAATCGCGGTCTGGGTGGACTGGTGCCTGGCTATCCGGCCTCCGAGTACAGGGTACGGGAGATTCGACCAAGGCAGGTCCGGGAAGGCGATTGGCAAACTGGTTGGCCCCACCAGCTCAAGGGAAGAAGGCTCTTGCAGATGAAGATCGTCTCTCGTCGTGTGGAGAAAAGTGGTGAGACGCTGCAGCAGGGCTTCACCGGTGGTTCAGTCGTTGCAGATGTCTTTGCAACTAAGAAGCCGAAGAGGAGAGAAGCCAGTGGCGACGTCTTGCTCTTCCAGTCCTCGGGACCCTGCTTTTATGCAAAAAGATCCCCATTCATACAGCCTAGCTGTCACTCACACAGTGGAGTGGTCACCATGGTGGGAGACCCTCCAGCCTATCAGGATAGAGTGCGACATGGGTTGCTGAGGCAACCCTGTCCAGGGGTCCTACTCCCCCTCCCACACAATGGACCCACCCCAGACTCAGTGGCGCCGAAAGGAGGGCTTCTCGGCAGAAGCCCGCCAAAAGGACGAACAAAGGATCACCGAACTGGGTTAGGAGTTTAGAGAAAGACACGAGAAAGAAGTTATATTAAAGTTCTGGCAAATAAAACCTACCAGAGCAAAGTTAATATTAAAGTGCACCGGCGGTATGTTAGAGGCTGTCAGAAAATGTGGTAGCCTCGAACAATGGGAAAATCCCATAGGGAAATATTTGCGGTCGAATATTTATGGTAGTAACCACTGCCACCAGCCAGAAACTTTTGGGAGAGGTACTGTAGGGTACACGCTCGAAAATGAACACAGGGGAAAAACTATTAACCCCTTCCAGTACCTCCATAGTAAGATGGGTTGTACTGGTTTAGTTCATAGGATTTGACTAGTAAAGTCAATGGGGACTTTACATGCCCTGGGAGACAGTCGGTCCCAGGGGGATGGAGTCTGTTTTTGGGGGTCGCTACAACACCCCTGTGTCACTGCACTGAGGGTGCTGGGTAACACATGTGAATAAAGATGGTTCCTATGGGGTTGAGAAAGATCCTATGGGGTTGAGAAAGATCCCATAGGCATTAAACACAAAAATAGCCTAGAACACACATAGCAAAAATGCCTAAGAGTGGGGAAAAAAGAGTCTCGCTCTTAGCAGGTAAAAAGAACCAAACCCTTCAAATCCAGCAAAGCTGCTGGGGGACACTATAGGTAAGGGAAATTAGCCATTGAATGAGGATTCTCCCTAACAGTCACCTTTTTCTTCTTTACTGGGGTGTTCAATAACATTAACAGTGGTTTCATTGATGTGGTTTCTACTACTACGCCTTAAAACCTTTATCGGATCTGTCCCCTCTTGTAGTATCAAACTCTGGCTTTGTGGCTCCCGCCTGCCCTCCCCACCCCCAACGTCTGGGTTGGGCTCTGTTTCGAAGAACGCCACCCTGATAGGTGGAGCCCAGCCCACATTTCCACCCGGACCTTTCTGGGTACGTCAACCATCTGGATATTCCAAGCGGTGCCTCACTCCTTCCGGGCCCAGGTCAGCTTAAGTCTGTGTCAGATTTTTACCGCATGTTCAAGTGTTGAGAGTCCTCGTGCTTAGCTCACGAGCTTTACTGCGTATTTTCAAAGAGTTTACTCTTATTTTTTTCGGTCAAATCGAGCCTCAAGCTCCACAGATTCATCTTCCGATCAACGGGACCAGTTTCTGAAATCTCTACACCTCTCGAGGACAAATTCTCGTTGAATTTCACTTCTTGGAGGATTCCAGAAGATCTTGGAGGCCTACCCCTCGTGGTCATGGCCGAAGACAAGGGAGACTCGACACCTCTGTTTAGGATCCACCCAGTATGTGGACTACAGAACGTCTTCAAAGAGGAGGGCACTCACGGTGCCTCTACTGCCTACACGCAGATAAATCGCACGCCGAGGAGGCCTGTGCGTTCTGCAAGGACATGTCCTCACGTACTATGAAGGACCGCCACAAGCGACTCGCTGACTGGCTGGAGTCGAAGAGCCCGGCGGCAGGTGAGCCCCGGCAAAGTACTTCTCTGAAGAGAAAATCTGAGCGGTCTTCTAAGACCTTTGAGGGCACTCTGGCGACAGGGGCCCAAAATAAGGCAAAGCACTGTGAGTCCGCGGGCACCGGGAGCGATGTTGGTACGGGCTCCTCGGCTGCCAGGCCGGGCGCGATAACACTGACTCCGTCAATCACGAGCCAACGCTCCGGCTCGATGAAAAGGAAATCGGACAACTCGGGTAAGCTTCTGGAGAAGACCGGTTCAGTTCCGACGGAGAAAGCCAAGAGGGAGAGAGGCAGTGGCCCTCCCCCCACGGTGAAGGCCTCAGCCACGCTTAAGGTACGAAGGCCCAGATTCAAAAGGCTAAGGCTTCGATTGAGGGAGTGGTGGCGTCCCTGGCGAAGACAGCGGAGGCGGCTCCAGTGAAAACGACCCTCAAGCCTACAGTTTCCCTGCCCAGCCAGAGGGAGTAGTCTTTTACGCCCATCGATAAGACCCCTCTGAAGCCCCTGGGTGAGAAAAGGGGGGGGCACGATAGTACTACCGGACTCGGATATCTCCTCCGAGGATGAGCTTTCAGGGCTCAGGACTGTTCTTGACAAGCGATTCGCCGAGTTCCGAGCCTACGGGAAGGACCACGACGAGACGGACGTGGAAAGCGACAGGGGAGACAGCGAGGAATGGCAGATCGATGAAGAGCCGGAGGACTCTACACCGCTTCCGACGCTACCGTCGCAACCGCTGCCTCCACCGGCCGACAGGTTGGAGGACATCTTGTTAGCCTTGCACACGCTGTGCACAGAAATAAGGACAAGGTTGCCCTTGCCTCCGGCGGACAACCTGGCGGCGCCTGGATCGTCGGAGAGCCCACCATCCAAGCGAAGGCAGATCCATCCTCCCCCCGCCCTTCAATCCTTCACCTCCATCCCCTCCACCGAGGGACGAGACGGGGACAGAGATGGCGGGGACGGGCAACGGTGCAACGGATCTCCCGTCGCCCCCTCCTTGGTCTTCCCTGCCCAACGAAATTGGCTTGTTTCACGCCTTGATCGCCAGGGCCTCGGAGCTCTTCCAGCTATGCCTCAAAGTGCAAATGAAGGAGGGATTCCTTTATCAAAGACGAGAGGCCAAGAGGAAGACTGTACTCTCAGTCCTGCTGTTGGACGACATCTGGGACGAGGGACTGTCCCTAATGAAAAACCCATCCACGGCCCCTGCAAAAAGAGGACCGGTACGAGAAGTAGTACCGGGTCCCAGACTCCGCTCCTATGTGCCTCAGTGCCCAGCCGTCCCTGGACTCTGATGTCTCCACGGCTGCCGAGAAGAAATCGGCAGGGGAGATGGCATCGACTTCCACTTCCCCGCAATAAGGCGAGGACGCCATGGGACGTCAGGTCATCTCATCAGCAGCGACGTCCATTAAGGCAGCTAACGCTCTCGCTATCGTGGCCCGCTACGATATGGAGCTGTGGTTTAAAATCGCCCCCCTCCTGGACTTCTTTTCGGACGACAAGATTGCAGAGGCCCTCGAAATCCTGAAAGAGGGCGAGGTGGCTTCTGACCATGCCATCACGGTAACCGCGGACATCGCCAACACCGGTTTTCGCCAGATGGGCAACAGCGTTTGCCTTCGCTGGTGCGGTTGGCTCAGGGCCACCGATTTCCGTCAGGTCGTACAGACGAGGGTACTGGACATACCCTTCGACGGGAACAACCTGTTCTGCAAGGCAGTGGACGAGTCACTGCAGGCCATGAAGGCGGACACAGACGGCCTGCTCCATCAGCGACGGCCGTCCTTTCGGATCACCGGAGACAAGTCTCAAAGTGCCTCCAAAGGATTCAGCGGCAGCTCTTCGTCGTACCGTCAGGCGGCCCATTCTTCGTCATCGCCGCCAGGGGGCCCAAGGTGGCCACACCTCGGCGAAGCAGGACTGAACTGGCCGGGCCCCCACCCGAGCACCCTGGTGGGAGGCCTGCTGGCAAACTTTGTCGGCGTGTGGAAATCCATCTCCACCGACCGTTTGGTGCTGGATGCCCTGGCCCACAGACACACTCTGGAGTTCCAAAGGAAGTGTCCTCACTTTCTACCAGTGGCCAGGAAAGAAAACATCATTTCACAGCTACTTCTGGAGGTACGAGCGATGCTGGAAAAGGGCGCGATAGAGCTTGTCCCGAAGAGGCTCTGGGGCTCCGAGTATACTTGTGGTACTTCCTCCTCGTCCGAAAGAAGACCGGCGGCTGGAAGCCCATTCTAGATCTCCGCCGCCTCAACAAATACATAAAATTCCAGAAATTCTGGATGGTCACCCTTCAGCACGTGCTGGGACAGCTGGAAGAAGGGGCCTTCCTGTCGTCACTGAACCTGGAGGATGCATACTTCCACATCCCCATATACAAGGGACATCGAAAACGTCTGCGCTTCGTGGTCCAAGGGCAGCTCTATCAGTTCAAGGCACTGCCCTTCGGTTTTGAAGTCGGCACCAAGGGTCTTCAGCAAGTGCCTGGCGCCGGTGGCTGCGTGGCTGCGCCTGCAGGGGATCCACGTCTACCCCGAACTGGACGATTGGCTCATCTGGGCGAAGTCAAGGGAACTCCCCGTCGACCACAGAGCGAGGACTGTCCGCCTGCTCACGGAACTGGGGTTCTCGATAAACTATGCAAAGTCCTGCTTGGTGTCATCGCAGGACGCTCTGTTCCTGGGAGCCAGGCTCAACACAGTGGCGCTGCTGGCTTCCCATCGGAGTAGAGGATAAAGGCCATCCTGGGCAAGGTACAATGGCTGTTGACCATGGAAGTTGCCAGGGTGAGGTCGATCAAGTCCCTGCTCGGCATGATGTCGTCATGCATCTACCCAGCAGATCAGGAAATGGTGACAACAGATGCCTCCCTGGAGGCATTGGGCGCGCACACCGGAGATCTCCACGCAAGAGGCCTTTGGCTCCCGGAGGAGAGGGCCCTGCACATCAATGTCCTGGAGCTCCGGGCCATATTCTGGGCTTTCAGGTTCTTCCTTCCGTCCCTCAAGGGCAAGGTGAAACGGGTCTTCACAGACAACACCACCACGATGTTCTACATCCGGAAGCAGTGGGGGGCACCAGATCCCCGGCTCTCTCCAAGATCTGTGGCACTGGGCCGTCGCCCAAGGGATGTTCCTGGTACCCTTTCACCTGGGAGGAGTGAAGAACACCGACGCCGACTCAGCAGGGAGCTGCGCTTTTGCCACGGGTGGGAGCTTCGGCAAGATCAGGTAGATCTCTTATTCCGACGATGGGGCAATCCCCAGATCGATCTGTTCGCGACAGCGGCGAACACCAAGTGCCGGAGGTTCGCCAGCAGGTTTTCCCAGCCGGGGAACATGGGGGGATGCATTCTCCTTTTCCTGGGACAGCCTGTTCCTCTATGCATTCTTGCTGTTGCTTCTGCGACTCATCGGTTACTCGGACGGTCCCGGTGAAGGATGATCCTCGTCCCACCGGCTTGGCTGAGACAGATGTGGTTTGCGGACCTTCTGGATATGTCAGCGTCCCCTCCAGACAAGCTGCCGACGGACGCGGGTCTTCTCGCCAGGGAAGGAAGCGTGATCCTGCATCACAACCCAGGATCGCTGAACCGGCAGGCCTGGCTCCTGCAGCACTAGAGTTCGGAGGCTATGATTACCTGCAAGGAGGTACTTGCCAAGACCAGGGCTTCCTCGACTCTTAAGTGTTATGGACATAAATGGAAGAGGTTCTCTGTCTGGTGTCGTGCACAGAAGATCAACCTTCTACGGATTACGGCCCCTCAAGTGCTGCCGTACTTGCTGTCGCTGGCCAAGGCGGGGCTGGCGCATGCCTCGGTCAAAACTCATCTGGCAGCTATCTCCCGCTACACCAGACCTCCGGGGGGGTCGTCACTGTGGTCTCACCGCCTGGTGAAGGAGTTCATGAAAGGGCTGCTCGTTCCCACCGGTGAAGGCCCGGGCGTGGGAGCTCAACGTGGTGCTCACCAGGCTCATGGGTCCGCCATTTGAGCCTTTGCATTGGTGCCGCTGAAATTTCTATTGTGGAAGACAGCGTTTCTTGTGGCCATCACCTCCGCACGACGAGTGGGAGAGATTCAGGCCCTCTCCTGTAAGCCCCCGTACCTGACATTCCACGAGATGAGGGTAGTGCTGAGATCGCACCCCTCCTTCATGCCTCGGTTCCGATGGACTTCCATCTCCATGAGCCCTTGGTGTTGCTTGTTTTCTTCACGTCGTCTTTGACGCCGGCCGAGAGGACTTTGCACTCGCTGGATGTGGCTAGAGCGCTGAAGTTCTATGTGGACCGCACCAAGAGTTTTCAGAAGACATAACAGCTGTTTGGGAACTTTGGCCCTGTGAACCATGGGAAGGCCCTCTCCAAGGCTTCCATTTCCAGATGGCTCTCCGGCTGCACCATGCACTGTCACGGGTTGGCAAACCGACCGTTGCCTGGCTGTCCGAGAGCCCATTCGACCAGAGCGATCCCTGTTACTACGGCGTTCCGGTCTGGTGTGCCCCTGCTGGACATCTGCAGGGCTGCTACGTGGAGGTCGACGCACACCTTCACGAAATTCTACTGCGTCGACCGAGATTCCAGGGAGGAGTCCAGAGTCGGCCAAGCAGTGCTGCGCAACCTGTTCGCTTGAAGGTGAGCCTGGTGAGGAGGTAAGAGATGCTTAATGTTGAGTTGTTGAAATGCTTAATGTTGAGCCTTGCCACCTCCCGTGGTTGTGCATGTGTGTACTGCTATGTATTCTTGTATTCATGAGCATGTGAATCCATGCCAGACCCCATGCTGGAGAAGGAACAAGTTACTTACCTGTAACTGTTGTTCTCCAGCATGGGTCTGGCATGGATTCACATGCGAACCCTCCCTCCAACCCCTCCGCGGCTCTTCTCTTGGTCCTACTGCCACTTTACGTGCTACCAAATCTGAAGATGGGTGCCAGAGGGGCTTAGGTATAGGGCAGTCATTGGCTGGGGGCAGTATGACCCAGAGGCCAGTGATTGGTTATTAGTAGAAAAACAGTTCAGAAACTAAACTGAAACTGATTTTTTTCTTTACCGAGGATTCCCAGCCTGACGACAGGGAATATTCATGAGCATTTGAATCCATGCCAGACCCATACTGGAGAACAGTTACAGATAAGTAACTTGTTCCATCACCTCATTATGGCTGATCGCAAGCCTACGAAAAGGAGGACAAGCATGAGAAGTGCCTTTACTGCCTGTACCTTGACCATAAAATGGACACCACCTCCAAATGTGTGTCTTGCGAATGGATTGTCCTCCAACGCATTCCACATCTTTGACATGTAATGTCCACAGCTGTGCACTTCGGAAACTTTTTTGGCAGAGGGTGTCCTGCGTCGATGGCGTCGGATCCATGCCCCTCGAGGGCCTCCGCCAAGGACAACGTCATAGGATGTCATAAATAAAACGCACAGCGCCCGTAGCCTTAGTTCCGTTATTTCTGCGAACGTGTTAACTTCGTGAGACTCAGTGTTTCTTCATTGAAGAGGTCTTTCTCATCGACCCCTCCGACTCTGCGGTCCGGCTTCAAGACCTGCCGGGACTGCAAGTCTAAGATGTCGCTCACCGACCCCCACCGCATTTGTTTGTGGTGCCTGGGCGAGTCGCACAACACCAACGGCTGCTCGAAATGCCAGTCGCTGACTGCCAAGGCCTTGCGCACGGGGAAGCTCCAGGTAGGTAGGGGCTCTAAGCCCGTTAAATCCCGGACTTCCAAGTCCAAGGGGGTTTCCACGAACAACTCGAGGGGCGACACTCCGAGTCGGAAGAATTCCCGGGGATCTCGTTCCATGAGTGGTTCCCGCCCCTCGTCCCGGCACTCCAGGAAGCGCTGTCTTCCCCGTCCTCCTCGGAGGATGGTGCCTTGAGGAAGGTTTCATGCCCTACGAAGTCCTCGACTCTGGAGGAATGGGAGGCGTTTAAGAAATTCATGATGGCGATTTTTCAATCGCAGGACACGGGTCCGGTCGCGCTTTCTGACAAAGCCAGCCAGGATTGGTCTTGTTCCATGGCTCGCACGCCTTCATGCTCGGGTTCGCGATGCGACACTCATCGGGAGCCGGTCGTGGTCCCTTACGGACAAGGAATTGAAGGGTCGCAAGAGACGTGTCTCTAGGTCTTGGTCCTTGTCCCCAGCGAGACCGCAGCAACCTATTGATGGCTCGAGGCCTTGCCTTCGTATCAGCCCACAGCGCCATCGGCACCTGTCGATGTCGACGCCGAAGCCTTCCGCGATCACGATGTCGAGGTTGACGATGCTCTCGGTGTTGAAGCCTTCAACGCTATCGGCACCTTTGGGGATTTCTTTCTCTCAAGTTGCCTTTGGAGTACCCGGACATTGTGGATCCTCCAAGGAAGGCTACATCGAAGTCGGTGAGGCCGGTTTTGGCCTCGAGGCCCTCTTCTGTCCCCAGACCTGGGTTTCAACCCTCTCTGGATGACATTTTTGAAGAGGGGGAAAGGTCTGAGGTTGAGGAACCTGGTGACCTTGATGATCCAATTTTTTCTGGTGATAGTCAGTTGGAGGAGTTGAGGCAGACCCTCCATGATGCAAGTGGACTGGACACTTCCCCAGAAGTGGAGTTTGGTAGACCTGAGTCTGGGGCTCATGCAGAGTCTTATAGGAGACTCATGGCGTGAGTCTGAGTATTTGGGCTGGTGTAGTCCTCCGGAAGACTTTGTGCAGGATGATCTGACGGACATCTTGGATCAAGGTCCGTCCTCTGACCCTGTTTTGCCATTTCATTCTACCTTGCAGAAAAGGGTGGCAGCGGCTTGGCAGTCCCCGGAATCTCTTCCGGCTGTGAATAAAAATCTAACTAAGAAATACTGCCTTTCCGTTAGCGACCCCAGCTATTTATCTACTCACCCCACTCCTGAGTTTGGTGGTTCAGGCGGCTACGGCCACCTCGAGGCAGGTGGCGTACCATACCATACCATACCATCCCTCCGGAAAAGGACAAGCGCTTCGACGGTTGCGCCCAGAAGGTATTTTCTGCTGGGAGCATGGCCTTGAAATCGGCCAACTTCATGTGTGCCTTGGCAAGGTTTTCACACACTCTGTGGAATTGTTTCCTTGGCGGCTGAGGATATTCCCGAGGGAGAAAAAAGGGATGGTTTCCTTGCTCTCGTGCAAGACGGCAAGGATGCCATGTGTGAATCCCTTCAGTCGGATTCTCGATACGGCCGACAGTGTTAGACGATCCATGGCTGCGAGCACCGTGATACGCAGATTTGCGTGGTTGCAGAAGTCTGGGTTTGCTCCGGATGTGCAGGCCCGTCTTCTCAACATGTCCTTTGATGGTGCACATTTATTTGGCAGCAAGGCTGACGAGAGCCTTGAGAGGTTGCAGACCTCAAAAGCTACAGCGAAGTCTTTGAGCGCCGCTGTGCGTCAACCTCCGCCTTTTCGTCCTAGGGGACAGCAGTGGAGGGGGAGGTTCCTTTCGGTACTACTCCTCCTTTGATAGTACGAGAGGGATCGCCAATCAAAGGGGCAAGCAGAAAGGTACCAGTGGTGGACGGGGAAATCATGGTGCCAGAGCCGCTTCGGCAGTTGCCTCTTTGCCTTCAGCCACTGCCAAAGCTGCTTCCAAACAGTCATGAGGCCATGTCCCATGGTTTGCCGGTTGGGGGGCAGACTGTCTCAGCATATCGAAGAATGGCGGGCCATTACTTCAGATGCGTGGGTGTTGGATACCATAGCCCACGGCTACTGTCTTCCCTTCCTTCAGCGGCCTCACGACAATCACCGGGAAACTCTCTTTGAAGCTTCCGGAACCCTTCCTTGCGCAGGAAATTTTGTCCCTGCTGGAGAAAGTCGCTATAGAACTGGTGTCTGTAGCGGAGAGGAACAAGGGATGGTATTCCCCTTATTTTTTGATCCCAAAGAATGACGGGGGTTTGAGACCCATCATGGACTTGCGTTGGTTGAACAAACTCCTCGGGAAGGACAAGTTCAAGATGGTCACTCTTTCTCAAGTCCTCCAGGCCCTTCAACTTCAGGATTGGTTGGTGTCTCTGGACCTCAAGGATGCTTACTTCTATGTGTCGATCCATCCCGCGCACAGGAAGTACCTGAGGTTTGCGGCTGGCGACTCACACTTCAGTTTCGGGTCCTGCCGTTCGGATTGACTGTTAGGGAGAATTCTCATTCTATGGCTAATTTCCTTTAACTATAGTGTTCCCCAGCAGCTTTGCTGGATTTGAAGTTTTTTTTTTGTTCTCCTGCTAAGAGTGTGACTCTTTCCTACTCTTGGGCATGTTTGCTATGTGTGTTCTAGGCTATTTCTTGTGTTCAATGTCTATGGGGTTTATCTCACCCTCATAGGAACTATCTTTATCCACATGCGTTACACAGCACCCTCTGTGCAGTGCCACAAGGGGTGTCGTAGCGACCCCCAAACATGGACTCCATACCCTGGAACTGACTACTGTCTCCCAGGTCATGTAAAGTTCCCATTGACTTTACTAGTCAATCTTTATTAACAAAACCAGTACAACCCATATTACTATGGAGGTACTGGAAAGGGTTAATAGTTTTTCCCTTCTGTTTGTTTTCGAGAGGGTACCTGTTAGGCAGAATCCTGTGCAGAGCTCTTAGGGACCACTGCACACAATTAAGACTACAAGTTCACCTTTGGTACAAGCTTGTACTACTATGTTTAAAGTGGTAGCAGTAGCGGAGCAGCCAGGCTTATCTCAAGAGTATATGAGCAGTAGCAGGGATTACACAAAGGGACCACAATTGCTCTGACTCAAGCAAACACTGACTAAGGTTTCAGTTAAAAAATAGAAGTACATTTATTTTTAAACCATTTGTTATAAACACAACACTTCTATTAATTGAAAACCACATGTAAAATACACTACAACCAACCAATTCACTTGGTACAGTATAACTCAAGGTAAGTACCCTATGTTTTAACGGACCAGTGTTGTGACACAAAAGGCGTTTCCGGGAATACATATGCAATCACTTTTTGACAGTAATGACAGTTTGGTCTTACTAAAGATACGCCTACCCGCGGCAAGAAATGTTACCGGGGCAAAAACACACTTAGCACCTGAGTTAACCAGAGAGAGTTGGAAGCAAAAATCATGGGCAATACTTTTGTCAGGGCAGACAGAATCAGAGAACACTAGTTGACAGAAATTCAAAAGTCACTAGGCCGGAGCCAGTGTCAAGTGGAACCGGGTTCCTGTTGTAGAGGATCACACAGTCGGACAGTTCAAGATTCAACGTTGCCAGGAGTACTTAGATATTGTCAACAGAGGAAGCAAAAGTTTTAAGGAGGAGGGAAGATAAGGGCACGCCTTGGAGGAGGAGAAAAGGGATTCACCCTAGCTCCTCCAAGCAGAACACCGTACCTTTTTCAAGGAAGAAGCTGGTGCCACGGCAGTTGTTCCTGGTAGTTTCCTGCAGACCCATGGTTCCTGGAGCTTCGGCAAGAAGGACGTCTGGAGGGGTCTGCACTACGCACGGATGAAGCCAGCAGCAGCAACGGTGAATAAAAGGTGCGCTCTTCAGATGGCTATCCGGACCACTACAGCAGTGTGCAGCGATTTCGGCCAAGAAGAGGAACCTCTGGCTGTGGAAGATGAGCTGGTTGACCCTACCAAGCTCAAGGGAAGAAGACTCCGGACTGGTTCTTCTCTGGTCGTCGAAGGGTAGATAGCTCAGCACTGCAGCAGGGCTTCACCGGGACGGGATAGTTGCAGCAGCAGTCTTCTCCGCTTCTCATCAGTTCCTTGTAGTTCCAGTGGCGACTCTGACTTCCAGCCCAAGAGTCCTGCCTTTTATGCGAAAATCCCCCATTCACACAGCCTGGCTGTCAATCACGCAGCAGGGGGGTTGGCCAGCCCGGACAACCACCTCAGCCAATCATGGCAAAGTGTGACTTGGTTTTCCTAGGAGACCCTGTGCAGGGGGTGCCTACACCCCTCCCTCACATTCAGACAACCTAGACACCCAGGCGCCTAGAGAAGGGCTTCTTGGCAGAAGCCCGCCAAAAGACGGTGACGAAAGAAGGCAAACCTGGTTTGCCGCGCAAAGTAAAACACAAGAAGGACTTTAACAAAAAGAAATGGCGAATAAACCTGACCGGAGCCAAAAGAAAAAGTATTTGGTCAAACGGGTTTATGTTCGAGGCTAATATAATAGCCTAAAACAATACCACGTTTATATAGTATAAACACGGTAGAAAAGTTAGGGTAGATACCAATGCCACCAGCCAAATCTAATTGTTAAAAGAGCAAAACAAGGCTCTAGGAGGTACAGATAAAAAGGGCTAAGAAGTAACCCTTTCCAATACTCCATGTCAGATGTGGTGTACTGGATCTGTGGTTAAATGACTATGTAAAGTTAATGGCAACTTTACCCTTTTCTGGGGGACAGAGTCAGCCCCAGAAATGGAGTCGGTGGGAAGTCTAAAAGACAACCTTGTGTCACTGCACTGAAGGTGCTGTGTAACGCACAAAAGAAGGGGGGTACTGAAGTGGTGTACTCCAGAGCCCACAATCACAAAAACAGATGAAATACACATGGCAAAACATGGGTAAGAGTGGGGGAAAAGCTCACACTCTTACCAAGTGAAAAAAAAGAAATCCAGAAATCCAGCAAAGCTGCTAAGGGACTCACTAGGTAAGGGAAATTAGCCATTGAATGAGAATTCTCCCTAACAGTACCGTACAGACCCTCTCTCAAAAGTTTCTGGCTGGTGGCAGTGGTAACTACCAACAATATTCGACCGCAAATATTTCCCTATGGGATTTTCCCATTGTTCGAGGCTACCACATGTACTGACACCCTCTAACATATCGCCGGGTTATTTTTATATTAACTTTACTCCGGTAGGTTTTATTTGTCCCAACTTTTATATAAATTCTTTCTCTAAACTCCTAACCCAGATCGGGGATCCTTTGTTCGTCCTTTTGGTGTGCTTCTTCCAAGAAGCCCTCCTTTCGGCGTCACTTAGTCTGGGGTGGATCCATTGTGTGGGAGGGGGAGTAGGACCCCTGGACAGGGCTGCCTCAGCAACCCATGTCACACTCTGCCCCGATAGGCTGGAGGTTCTCCCGCCAGGATGACCACTCCACTGTGTGAGTGACAGCTAGACTGTATGAATGGGGATCGTTTTTGCATAAAAGCAGGGTCATGAGGACTGGTTAAGCAAGACGTCCCCACTGGAACTAAGAAGCCGAAGAGGAGAGAAGCCAAAGACATCTGCACCAACTGAACCACCAGTGAAGCCCTGCTGCAGCATCTCGCCACTTTTCTCCACACGACGAGAGAAGATCTTCATCTGTAAGAGCCTTCTTCCCTTGAGCTGGTGGTGCCAACCAGTTTGCCAATCGCCTACCAGGACCTGCCTTGGTCGAGCCAGTGTTCTGCACTCGTAGACCGGATAGCCAGGCACCCGTCCACCCGGACCGCGATTTAAAGGAGCGTACCTTTTTATCTCGTTTGGCAGCACCGCGGCTGGTTTCATCCCTGGGCAGTGGAGTAACTCGAACCTTCCTCCACGAAGAGAGTCTCTCTTCCTCTGCTGGATCTCCCGAACTGCAGGAACTGCCAGGAACAACCGCCACCGCAGGAGCCTCTTCTACATTTTAAGGTACTTTGTTCCGCCAGGCCTCCTTTTCGTTTGGTAGTGCTAAAGGTGTTTTAAATCCTTTACCTACCTGCTGGGTTGGCTGCCCCTATCATCTAACATTGTCTTTGCGTTGCTACTCGCTGAGGTGCTCGCAGTCTACGGCCCTACGGCAGTCTCTTTTTGCTTCCAGTCTGTTTTCCATTACAGGGGTTGGAGGAGTGACCAACACAGCCTTTTTAAACACATTTCAGCCATGGAGCTGCTCGCTGAGGTGCTAGCAGTGTACGGCGGTCCGCGGCCGCTCCACGGTCCACCTGAGATGCCGGCCGGCGAAACAAGCACCGAGGGGAACTGGCTTCGGAGTAAACGGACTCGGAGCAAAGACAGCGGCCTGTAGCGGCGGAGCCCCTTGAAGCCGGGGAGCCGTGCGAGAAAATCACCCTCCAACAAGTCAAACAATACCTATTTAAACTTTGATTCAATGAAAGCCACGGAGCGGTCGGCAGCCCGTAAAATCAAACCAGACTGTAGGGAATTCCCCACCGGCCTGGAGGAAACTCTCTTAGCAGCCCTTCAAGCGGCAATTCCTTTGGACCTCCTCCAATGGCTGAAAAGATCTCACCCGCCCACCCACTCCCGACAGTAAACCACTTATTGGGCCCCACCGATTTTCTGGACTTACCTGTCGAAAATCCAACAACTCACCCTAACGTCTGCAATACTGTCGGTGAGGGAGCGGCTAAAGGCGAGGGTGAGAACGAAGAGCCGGCCCTATCCATCCGGGATCCGCGAGGTTCGCCCGCTCGGACGCCGAGCCTCCCTCCTCTCGGTCTGGGCGCCGTCGTCGGCCGGGAGCCCGTCGCGGAGGTGACGAGTCTCACGGCCGACAAAGCGCACACAGCCGAGAGTGAGTCGGATAACACGGGGCAGAGCGGCGGTTTAGTCGGGATGCCCTTGCAGCCGACGCAGCCCTCGCTGAACATCGAGGAAACTTCAGACTTTGAGACAGTCTGACCCAACGAGCGTCCCAGAGGATCGTGGGCACATCACTCTGAAACAACGCCAAGAACATGGCCATGGCTCTCTGGAAAACCAGGACCCGGAGCCATTAAAGGTCCCAGCAGCACAAGGGGTGCACCTTGCTGGAGTCACCCCACAAAAAATGCCCACTTTGCTCACGCCTTTGGTCCTTACCATTTCGTCGGCTAAACTAACCGACCCTCACAACAAAGAAGAAATCAAAGCTGAAATACATCAAGCCGGGAAAAAAAACGAAGAACTTTCCAGCCCTCTAAACACCAGTGTTATTGGCCAGGCAGCCGAGGACTGCTCGTATTCCACAATAGAATTCTCTGAAGACGACCTGGAAGCATCGGGGGAAGTCCACAAAACCCAGATCATCCCCCAAAGACTTAATTTTTCGGAGTCACACTCCACGCCGACAGAACCTGTCGTCGCAAGTCGCCTTATCCCCATGATAGCTCGAAACATGAAGCACCTGTCACAAAATAACACACAGCCCTGCTCCAAACTCACAAAGCAGCAACTCAGCAAAAAACCATCAATGAAAGAGAAAACACCACGGCGTCCTTCCCAGGCCCAAAAAACGCCAGCGATGGGATCCATAGTTGACTTCTTTGTGACGAAAAAAAATCAGGGGGACGACAAAGCAGAGATATCGGATGCCGAACTTCTAGAAGGAACCCACCTAGACCTAATACAAGAAAGCGAAAATGACTCTTTGCGCAAACTAGCGTTTCTGAAAACATGGCACTTAAAAGGGGAAAGACAGCCAGACCACGGAGTAACTTTGAACATACTGAAACCTAAACCCCTACCAAATGCAATTAAAATCACCTCTGCTCATGTACAAATCAACCGTGAATCACGTCCAAAAAAAGCTGAAAGCTTGGTGCCAAGAGGTCCGGTAACTCCAACGAAGAGTCGCAATGTTACAAAACCCTCGGCCCAAGAATTTCCAAACTCAACCAATCAAGGAGTGTCGAAAAAAATTCACCTCCTTGTAGCGCCATCGAGGGGTCCCCTACTGGCAATAGGCCTAGTAGTCCTGGCCGGTCCTCATCAGGAACATGCGCTGCTGATCAACTGCCATCCCCTAGACCCACTGAAGACCTGTCTACCACTTTGCCACCTAGGAAACAAACAGACCTCTTCACCATCATGTCATCTTTGTCCATCGCATTAGCTCCCTTCACCAAGCTGTACGAAGCGCTAAACGACACTGCCAAAGACCAAGTAACCTTAATGGCATTTATGCCAACGCGCCTATCCTTCATAGAAGGGTACATCACTGCAAAAGACGCAAGCAATTCACGCAGGGGTGAAGCCTCTTTGCAAACTGTAAACCCAGGTCCTACCTCAAAGTGCTCGAAGTTCACTCAAACGGAAGAATTCCCCATCAAAACCTTCCAATTCACAGGAACCTTACCAAAAGAAACTTCGATGGCCCGCCCTAATCAAACAAAAACCAATTTGCCCGATAGGAATACAGGGAAAACAACTGAGGTGGTAGCCTTAAGCTTGATTCCATCGGCACCAAAGAAAACCAAAGAAAAAGGCGGCATCCCGGAACAGTTCGACCCTGCCACCGCCTGTAATCAACCTGAAGAAAACCAACTTGAAAACTGGTTCCAAACCTCAAACGAAAAATGGATGCGCTAGTTGGTCTCCCGATCAATCCATCCAAAACGACAGTGCCAAACAGAGTTGCCCACCCAAAGAGTTGACGAATAAGCCTGTACCCAGAACAAAAACAAGTGAAGACAGCTCGGCATCCTCATTAAAACAAACTCGTCTACCTTTTGAGACAAAACCTATCGACCGCACCCTCCTTCCCCAACCAAAGGCCTCTCGAGTGACAGTTGTGGATGACACCAGTTTATCAATCACGGAAAGCGAGCTGATGGAGGAGGCCCTGAACGAGACCGAAACCTGGGAGGACAGGGAGGAAGACGACCGGAACCCACCACAAAAAGGAGAAGAAGGGATGTTAGCCAATCCCCCTCTCAAAGTACAGCCGACTATGACTTCAAACAAAAACAAGAATCCGCTCTCATCAGAGCAGACAAGTCCAATCTTTCTAACATTGGAAGAGAAGAAACAAAAACTTTTGGCCAAAAACAAAGACACAAGAATGTCTCAATATCCTTCGGCGAAGAAAATGGAAAAGCCCCCCCTCCTACCGCTCACGTCCAACCCCGGCGCTTCAAACAGAGACCCACCAACGAGAGGAGATCCTCATAAATCAAAGTATGAACGATCAACTGAAAACTCAACTCACTGGCGTACTAGAGTTCACAGAAGTCGTTACAGGGAAAAGCACTACACACCGAGAGAGCTGACCATGAAAAGAACACCTAAACCACACCACGCATCTAAAACCCCGCCCACATCAAGAAAACAAAGAATCTCCACCTCTAGAGGGCCCAGAAGCCCAGGGCGCGTGACCGCATCTAGGAAAAAAAGCAACGAACGCAGAGCTTAAAGAGAACTTTTAAGACGATCAGTCAGGTCCGCCAAGACCCGTAGGTTTAATCTAAAAAGTATCTGGAAAGAAGACTCATCCTTCATTCTCAATAGAAAAACCATTCTAAAAATCCTGCACTTGGTTTCAGTATTAAAATCTGTATCATCAGAAGAGATCACTATTGTGGAATTCGCAGACAAAATGCGAATGGACAGCGTCTACCTTCACATACAGTCGGACCCAATTAAGTCACTTCTATCTAAGGCAAAAAACAAACTAAGATCCTTGGGATATGACCTCACAGGCTATGAGCCAAATGAAGGTCAAACGCTCAAGGAGCGTCCAACAGACTATTTGGAAAGAAGACCACGAGCCAGAAATCCATCCGATTTGCACACCGATGGAGCACCCCGCTCGTACGAGTGAGTTCTAACACCCTCGACCGGGCGCAACCCTAGGCCTGCCCCGAGGAAACATAGTAAGGGCCATCGCAAAAGTTCTTTGGAATTGGAAAGTGTCCCACCAGGTCCGCAGAAAAACTGGACCATAACTATTGAACAAGACACTACAATCAAAGGAAAAGAGAAGTCAACTAGTGACCAGAATCGGACCAATCTCGAAGATCCAAACCGTTGGGCGTGGCTGCCCAAAGCTCTCTCCACAAAGCAGAGACAGTAGCAATCAAACAGAAGACCGACCAACAAGGACTCTCCTAGTCGGTCAGTCAACATGGAAATTATCACCGGCCTAACCTTGGGCTCTTGGAACACCCGAGGCTTTACTCACCTGACTAACTCCTCAGACGTAAACTTGGCATCATCTGACATATGGTGCCTCCAAGAAACATGCATCCAAAAAAAAAAAAACAATCGAGGGCTACGTAACCACCTTCTCGCCAGCCCTAAGAGGAGACACAGGCCAACCAAGAGCAGGACTCCTAACCACACTGCAAATCGGATCCAACCTCCAGTTCCATAGTCCAAGAGCCTCACATTCTGGCAGCACTAATCCAACGAGGTGCAAGCCCCCAAGGCACTAGTCAACGAAAGAAAACAACCTACTTACTGATAAATTTGTACTGGAACCCAAAAGAATGTGCAACGGACAATTTCCTATCAGAAATGGAAACTATACTGGAAAAGGCTCTATCAAACAATGCAGTTGACAGCACCATCATTTGTGGAGATCTAAACGCCAAGATCTTGGGAAAAGTGCTGAAAACGAAACAAAAGCGAAAACCATAACGACAGAAAATTCATTACAAAGAGGAAGGAAATGGGCGAACCTGATGGCCACCTTCGACCTTCACAATGTCCACTTTTTGGGAAAAGTTACCCACCCGATCGTCCAAAAACTGGGAGTTAGCCGTAATAAATGCAACTCTAGACCATATCTACCTTTCCAGAGATCTTCTGACGCAGGTCACAGGTTTCGAGGTTATTCGCACTCTTAACAGTGACCAAAATCTCCTGCAACTGAAGTGGTCAGCCCCCTGTTTACCAGTCCACGAGAGTCTAAGTGCCCTCAGAACAACTAATGGCGAGACTTATGCTAAAGACTCACGATGAGACGAGCCCAAAGAAAAGCCAGACGTTTGCCTTCTACCATTAACAGCGAAGCAGCTCGGATTGCAACCAATAGCTACAAGAACTGGTTAAAAGACTTCAAATTCCAGCTCTACCAAGATGATTCTGAGCAAATGCTGAGAGTATTAAGTGGGAAACGAACGAAGGCGTTCTGGTCATCGATTACTTCAAATGGAGCACTAAGTGAAGACACTTTAACATCTAGTGTCCCTGAAGAAACTTGGATCTCCCACTTTTCAGCTCTTTTCGATCCATCCTCAAAAAAGACTGAACTCTACAAAGATCGAAGTACACACTGCGAAATCGAACTCGATCCAGTCTGCATCGAATCCAAAATCAAAAAACTAAAATCTTGAGCACCTGGGCCAGACGGCTTGTCAAGCATGGTCTTCAAATCTGACGCTGCAAGCTGGTCCATCCTGATAGCGGAAATATTTGAATCCTGCAGGGTATCCATATCCATTCCATTGTCCTTGAAGACAGCTATCGTCGTGCCAATTTACAAATCAGGAGATAAAAGCGATCCAAACAACTATCAACCAATAGCACTCCTTGATTGCATCGGGAAACTCTTTGGCTCCTTCCTACTTGACAGCTTTAAGACGTGGATACCATCTTCAGAGGGGTGGTACAATTTCCAAACGGGTTTTAGGAAAAACCTAAGCACCATGGCCAATATATTTGCTCTTAACATCCTCAAGGCAAGAGTACAGGAGGGTGGCTCTTCTTTTTGTCTGGCTTTCATCGACTTGTCTAAAGCGTTTGACAAAGTAAATCGAGAGAAGCTATGGAGCAAACTCACCAACTGGAAATGTCCCCCCGCCTTGCTAGATCCACTAGCTCCGAAACATCAATGAGAGTTAGACTCAATGGCACAGGTCTTCTCTCTTCATCAATTCGTACAAGCTGCGGAGTAAAACAAGGATGCCCCCTGGCACCGGTACTGTACAATGCCTACATGGGCGACTATCAACAATCTGAAAGAAATGTAAAAGCCTTCCCACATTCACTGGGCTCCGAAAAGATCAGTAGAATGCTTTACGCAGATGACATCATTCTGATTGATCAAACAATGATGGGGCTCCAGAGAAAATTGGACAATTTGAACGAATATCTAAAAGAGAATGATCTGGAAAGTAACAGCCTGAAAACGAAAGTGATGTGCCTTATAAAGGCGGCTAAAAGAAACTCATCAAAGGCATGGTTTTTCAATAATGCACGTCTCGAAGAAGTTGAAACATTCAGATATCTAGGCACCATGTTTAGCAACAAGAAGAACGAATCACCAATGCAAGATTTCTTGGTCCAAAAAAACAAAACCTTAACCAACCAACTAATCATCGTGGACAAAAAATGTGGTCGCTTTTCAGTTAAGGCTGCAATAAACTTTTATAGGATAAAAGCGGTCCCTGCGCTCTTACGGTGTGGCAGCCATGACAAATATTCCAGACTCAATTTGGACTAAGTTGGAAGGTTTTCTTTGGAAAAAAAGTACTTCGACTTCCAATCTCCACGCCATTCATTCTTATAAGAAGAGAACTCGGTTTAATCTCACTTTAAGGCACGGTATCCCTCAACAGCCTGATGTTCTACAGGGAAATGAGAAAGAATCTACGTATTAATTCAAGAAGAAATTGAGAAAGGTCACAACAAAATGCTCAAAGCCTGGGTACACAAAAATCAACCTCTTCTAAAAACCATAGGAAGTATTGAGGAGGAGCTCGCATTTAATCCGACAAAGACGTCAAAAAAACGGAAAGAAAATGACTAGTGCAACACCCAGCTGAAAGCACTGAACTTAGCGGCACACCTTCCGCTCTTCGCTCAAAAAATAAATGAGCCCATCAGTGACTTATTGAAGTTTCCTAACAAGACCTTTCGTTCAACGTTCTTGCGAGCTAGATTGAACATTTTAAAAACAAACAAGGTCTTGAAAATCCGAGGTAAAACTAGGACGGACTCCTGCCGCTTTTGTTTGGACCAAGACACGAAGGAAAGCTTAAAACATCTGATCCTCCACTGTCCTGGCACCATTGGCAAAAGGGAAATTCATCTAGGTCATTTGTACTCCAAATTTTCAAGAATGGACGAAGACTACTGGTGGTCCTTCTTGATGAACGGGCTAAGTCGAAGACCAGTCATCGCGTTGGTAAACTTCCTGCATAGTCTGAACCTGGACTCCCTTTTCCAACAAACACAACCTTAAAGGACTTAGCCCAAACCACTTCATCTGGAAAACTTTAAATGGAAAACACCCATAAAACAATAGTGGAAACAAGACTTTGTAAAAACTGAAACTCCGTTAACACAATAAAAAATCAAATTTAACAAAAAATTACGAAAAAAAAATGTCTTTCACCTTTTGCAACCAACCTTTCAAATCGTTTAACAAAGACTTGACTGCAGCTACAAGAAAAATGTTCTCCTGGGCTCTTTGCCCTGTACCACTGACTCTGGCACAGGCCTATTGACTCTGGCTAAATCTGTTAGAACTGCCTTCTCTAGATTGCTTCTCACCTAGAAATGTGTTGGTGCACCTAACTCTTATAACCACCTTTTCCTTCCCACTTTTAAAACTTGTGAAGTGCCATTTTGCTCGGTTGTCACCCAAGTATTATACAAGGGCTGCCTTGTCTAAACTTGTTCACAATCTTATTGGGAAGTGTTGCTAGGGTGCCTAAGAGTATATTCCTGTATAACTTGTTTCCCTCCCCTGTGAGAAATTGATTGAGTGCCATTTGTGTTTGGTTTTCACTGTGCCGTTTTGCTCAGTTTAACTCTTGCTCAAACTTGTCTACAATTTAACAAGGGAGTTGTGTATACTTTACTTGACTGATTTTAACTTGCTTTACTAACTGTGATTAATGTGTTGAACTAAATATATATATTTCTGAGGCTTGTGGAATCTGCTTAGATCACATGCTGTGCATAGGCCGACATCTAGTGGAAGCTGCGGAGTATTACAGTTTGTTTTTCGAAACTCGAAAATGGGCGTCGACACAGGCGTGCCAGTAATACTATCCCTAGTGTGACGTCCACTGTACCCAAGATCCCTCACGCGTCTGGGATCCTCAGATTGTTTTTTTCCGCCATACTGGTCGGAAGCATCTTGCGGAGTCCCCTGGCCTTAGCCATACTTTTGCTATTATATTGCAATTTAAAATTATTTATTGACATCCTTCCCCACCCCAACGTCGACCATCGATCTCGACGACGGCTGGAGAAGACATCGACCGTCGGCTGCTGCACGACGGATCTGGGCCTCGGAAGGCCTCTGGCCTCGGCCCGGGCCTAGTAGGCCGCTGGCCTCGGCCCTGCAAGTAGGGAGAGTGGGGGGTGGTACATACTCTTCACTCTTGGTATATAGGTACACCTTATATATTTCCTACACTTATCAGCCCGCTGCCTCAAGGTGCGTATGGAGGGTACCCCTTTCCAATTCTGCCCCAAGTGCAATCGCAAATACCCTTGGGTCGACAGGCACGCCACGTGCAATCTCTGCTTGCCGAGGGACCACCCCGAAGCGAACTGCAGAGCGTGTAGTAGGTTTAAACCTAAAACACTTAAGGACCGTTCGACAAAGCGTTGGGCCCACCACGCCAGGCAGGCAGCCATGGCAGCGGAGGGCGCCTTCAGCGATGGCAGCGACGCCGTACTTTCGGACGGCGAGGGCATTACGGCGTCGAAAGACTGCCGAGCGCAGGTCCCCGACCTCGGAAGGTTGTCCGGCAGGGCGGCTATGGGGAAGACCCCCGGCGACGCAAGCGCTACACCTACACACACTAAGCACACTAAGTCCAACCGAACCTCGACGACGTCGACTTCTCGGAAAGAGGCACGGATAGAACGGTCCGACTCGGTGTCCTCTGGGCGCTCTCGATCGAGATCGCCTCATGACGCAAGGCAATCATCCACTCTTGCCAAGAGTGCCTCGCTCCCTAGATTAACGGAAGTTCGATCGTCGGAAGACGAAGACGACTTCCACCCCCAGGCCGCGCTCCAAGAGACCGAGAGCGCAGTTAACACCAGCGAGGCCCCACGCTCAAAACAAAATACCTCTCCCGACCCTCGGCGCCAGGCGTCGAAAGTCTCTGGGGCCTCTAAGGGGCAGGGAAAACATTTTTCCACGCACGGGGAGGGAGGGAAACAGCGGAAAGCTCAGCCTTCCACTCCTGTAAGACCATCCTTCCACCCCAAGCAGACAGATAAACATAAATCTACTGGGACAGCAACATCCAGCAAGGGTACCCTTGATAAGTCCTCTAAGTTGCCTACTAAAGTCATACCCTGTTCCAAAGAATGGTCCAGTGAGGACATAGACAGGGTCATGTCAAGAATGTCTTCCTTAGCGGATTTTTATGACAAAAACCCAGAACATTTCCTTTCGTATGACCCTCAAGGGGCCACACCCTCAGGCTCCTCTGATCCTATCCCCCTAAGTAAAAAGGCCCGGGTCGAAAGACCTGACCCCTTCGAGGTGCAGCCTTACTCTGCTCCATACTCTACTCCACACCCCAGATACCAAGGACAACCTTTCCCTGAAGGGGACCAGGAGTTTTCAATTATGGAGGAACGAACCGGGTCTGAATACTATGCGGAGGATGAGGACCTGGAGGAGGTAGAAGATGAGGAAATTTACAGAGTAGATTCCCCGGTAGAGAGCGAAGCCCCAGTTACCGACTCTCCAGTTGATAACCAACCCCTCCTTAATGAAGTTCTTGCTCGTGCAGCAGAACATTTTCACATCGACACCCACGGTGTACAGGAGGAAAGGGACTTCGCAGAAGAGTTGGTGGGAGAGAGGAGGCCGGTCGCTCAGACCATCCCTATCCTTAAATCCATCCAACGTAGAATAGATCCATCCCTGGTGAATCCTAACCTCACCAGAGCCGTCAACCCCAGAGTCGAAAAACATTTTCGGGCAGCCCAGTCCGACCCTCTTTATATAAGAGGTCATCTTAAACCAGACTCCCTAGTGGTTACCAACACTCGGAAGAGGGCTGGGACACCCTTATCGTCGTCAGAAGCTCCTCCCGACAAGGAGAGCAAAAGACTGTACGGGTTTGGCAGGAAGGTAGCCTCAACGTCCGCCTACCAAGCAAGGATTGCAAACTCCACCACCCTGTTGGCAAGTTACAACTGCCATCAATGGGAAGAGGTCGCGGCGCTCATAGCCTCTGCTCCTGAACGGTTAAAGGGCCAGTTGGCTCGGATCTCGGCAGAAGGGAGAGCCGTGTCTGGTTGCATTTTGAAAGCAACTTTCGACGCTGCAGACAACGCAGGAAGATTGATAGCAGAAGGTACTGTTATCAAGAGACATGCGTGGTTACGGCAGTCGGGGTTCAAGACAGAAACACAGGCGTCATTAATAGACAAGCCGGTGGAACCAGATCTATTGTTTGGGAAAGCGGTCGAAGACGCACTTAAAAATGCCAAGGACGAGTACGAGACTCTCAAATCCCTTGGCCAGCTTACCAACAAACCCCCGAACCAGAGGGGGAACAGTAATTTTCGTCGCCCACGCGGCCAAAATTCACAAAGAGGCAACTATGCCCAAGGACAGGGTACACAATGGAACAACAACCAGCAGTCTACCCAAAGTTACAGTAAAGGTAACGAGAGGTCGTGGAAGAGGCAGAGGCAGCCCCAACAAGGGAGGTGGCACGCCTCCGCCAAAGCAGTGACGCTCAGTTCAAGGTCCCTTCTCACGCAACCCCAGTAGGGGGACGCATTTCCAACTTCACCCAGGCTTGGGAAGGGATCACCTCAGTCAGATGGGTGCTGTCAACAGTGTCCACAGGATATTGTATAGAATTACTGCAGCGTCCCCGGAACCACCCTCCACGACAAAGAATACACTCCTTAGAACATCAGAAGATCCTTCTCGAGGAGATCGCCATTCTGCTAGAAAAGGACGCGATAGAACTCGTCCCAGGACACCAGGTAAACAAGGGTATCTATTCAACTTACTTCCTTGTGCCAAAGAAAGATTTGACAATGCGCCCAGTATTGGACTTACGGCCTGCCAACAAGTATGCCAAGCCCCAAAAATTCCGTATGACCACGCTACAAGAGGTAATCCCCCTCCTAAAAAAGGGGGACTACATGGCAACCTTGGATATGAAAGATGCCTATTTTCATATTTCCATGCTCCCGGCGCACAGAAAATACTTGCGCTTCAAAGTGGACAGTCGCCACTACCAATTCAAGGTACTGCCCTTCGGGATAGCTTCAGCACCAAGGGTATTCACCAAGGTACTGGCGGTGGCAGCTGCACACCTACGCAGGGAGGCAATCCCAGTGTACCCTTATCTGGACGACTGGCTCATAACGGGGGAAACCCCAAGAATTTGCAGGTCAAACATTCAGAGGACTATCGACCTCCTCCACGAATTAGGCTTCTCTATCAACGAGAAGAAGTCAAGTCTGGTGCCAAGCACCACAAAACAGTTCCTAGGAGCAATCCTAGATACTCAGAAAGGGTTGACCTTCCCCTCGGAAGAAAGAATTCGGAATATACTACTGCAAATTCCACATTATCAGTCAGGTCAACAAATAACGGTACGCAAAGCAATGCGGTTACTGGGCATGATGGCGTCATGCATTTACCTGGTCCCCCACGCGCGTCTGCGCATGCGTCCCATGCAGGAATGGTTGGCGAAACAGTGGTCTCAGGCAAGTGGTCAGTGGGACGATCTAGTGGTCGTTTCGCCAACACTCGTACAAAGCTTACACTGGTGGACAAAAGAGAATCTCGCAAGGGGAAAACCCTTTTACGATCCCGAAGTACAAGCAGTGGTAACTACAGATGCTTGCCTGACTGGGTGGGGAGCTCACCATCTCCACCACACAGCTCAGGGTCTCTGGTCTCACTCAGTAGCCAAGAACCACATCAACCTGCTAGAGCTTCTGGCAGTATTCCGAGCGCTTCGGGCGTTCGAGCCCCATCTACTAAACTTGTCGGTGCAGATCCTGACGGACAGCACGACAGCCATGTTCTATCTGAACAAACAAGGAGGGACTCGTTCGCCAAATCTGTCCAAGCTTGCCCAGAAAATCTGGATATGGGCACTCAGACGGAACATCTTCCTATCAGCACAACATGTTCCAGGGGAGCTCAATTCCCTAGCGGATGCCCTAAGCAGAGACTCCCTTCCAGAAGAACACGAATGGGTCCTTCACAGAGAGATTGTAGAAGATCTCTTCTCTCAGTGGGGTTTCCCCACTATAGACCTATTCGCCACAAGCGAAAACAAACAATGCCCAGGATTTGCATCCAGGTTCCCCCAGCCAGACTCCCAAGGGAACGCCCTGTGGATGAACTGGTCAGGGATGTTTGCGTACGCTTTTCCACCAACCCCTCTCATCAGAAAGGTGGTGTACAAGATGAACAAGGAATCGATGACGCTCATCCTAGTTGCTCCCATGTGGGCGAGACAACCATGGTTTCCACACCTACGCAGGATGGCGCTGTGCGAGCCCATCAAACTCCCAGCCTGGTACAACCTACTGTCCCAGCAACAAGGTCTAACAGTGCACCAGGAACCCAACTCAATGAACCTAGCAGCATGGCTCCTGAGGTCATAGAGTTTGGGCATCTCAATTTACCACAGAGGTGTATGGACATCCTAAAAGAATCCAGGAAACCAAACACAAGGCACTGTTACTTTGACAAGTGGAAGAGATTCGTTATTTGGTGCCAGAATAAACAAATCAACCCAGTTGATTGCACTCCTTCCAACGTGGTAACATACATGCTCCACCTACTTGATGCAGGGTTGGTTTTTAACTCTCTGAAAGTACACCTGGCAGCCCTCTCGGCTTACACCACATCCCATAACAAAGTATCGTGGTGGAAAGTACCAGTAGTTAAAGCCTTCATGGAAAGGAGTAAAGAGACTTCACCCTCCTATTTCGAACCCACCGCCAGGATGGGACCTCAATGTGGTGTTAGCTAAGCTCATGGGGCCCCCTTTCAAACCCATGCATAAAAGTAGTCTCAAACACCTGACTTATAAAACGGCCTTCTTAGTAGCCATTACCTCCATAAGAAGGGTCAGTGAAATTCAGGCTCTGTCAGTGCAAGATCCTTTCTTTATTATCCACAAAGACAAACTGGTTTTACGCACACACCCTAGGTTCTCACCTAAAGTTATATCTAAATTCCATGTAAACCAGTCCATCGAGCTTCCGGCTTTCTTCCAGAACCCGCAAAGCTCGGCTGAGGTGAAACTACACACCCTTGATGTGCGTAGAGCGGTCGTCTACTATGTAAATAAGACCAGACCGCTAAGAAAAACAGATCAACTGTTTGTCTCCGTAGCTACAGGCAGAGAGGGGGATCGCGTCTCTAAAGGCGCGATCTCGAAGTGGATTATCAACTGTATACAGCTGTGTTACTCTCTTTCTGAAAAAAACTCTGCCTTTTACGCCAAGGGCCCATTCTACTAGAGGCATTGGTGCCACTCTGGCTTTCATTGCAAATGTTCCCCTCGACACCATTTGCAAAGCAGCTACTTGGAGCTCTGTTCACACTTTTACTCAGCATTACTGCATTGACACTCATTCCAAGACAGATACACAAGTGGGACAAGCGGTTCTAAGACACCTGTTTGCTCATGACCCTTCTCACATCCCACCTCCTTCTTCGGGTACTGCTCGCTAATCTATGCACAGCATGTGATCTAAGCAGATTCCACAAGCCTCAGAAGGGATACATTACTCACCGTAATCATATTTCTGATGCTTGTATCTGCTTAGATTCACATGCGACCCACCCTTCCTCCCCTCCGAAAGAAGGCGCATGATTGCTTGTAGTCTTACCTTTCTGTCTATCTGCTTGGATTATCTGTACTCACGCTACTCCTCATGCTTCCTCATGTCAGAAAAAATACAAGCTGAGGATCCCAGACGCGTGAGGGATCTTGGGTACAGTGGACGTCACACTAGGGATAGTATTACTGGCACGCCTGTGTCGACGCCCATTTTCGAGTTTCGAAAAACAAACTGTAATACTCTGCAGCTTCCACTAGATGTCGGCCTATGCACAGCATGTGAATCTAAGCAGATACAAGCATCAGAAATACGATTACGGTGAGTAATGTATCCCATATATATACTTTTTAATACAAAGCTTTGGTCAGTGTTTCCTTGTACCATAGTACTGTAGCCCTACTGTGTAAACCCTGAATACTGCTCATCTCCCTCTTGAGATAAGTCTGACTGCTTAGCCACAGCTACCAACTAAATCTTTGTGGTACAGACTGATAGAAAATGGGATTTATTGCTCATACCTGTAGTCTTAATCTTCTGTAGTGCTCCCTAAGGGAACTGCACAGGATTCTGCCTAACATTGACTCTGCCCAAGGGTCTTCTCCAAGCTCATGGTGGTGGTGGCAGCGTACCTCAGGCGAGGGGGGTTTCACGTCTACCCCTACCTGGACGACTGGCTGATCCGGGCGCGCTCTCCCGAGCTAGCTTTGGATCATCTCGGTGTCACCTGCCGCACCCTCCACAGGCTGGGCTTCTCCCTGAATTTCAAGAAGTCGCACCTGACACCTTCCCAACAGCTCCATTACTTCGGGGCTGTGTTGGATACGTCCTTGGGGAAGTGTTCGCCTCCCAAGGTAAGGGCTCATCACATTGTGCAGATGGTGGACAAGTTTCAACATACCCGGATTCTCCCAGCTTTCGAATTCCTAAGGTTGCTCGGTGTTAGGGAGAATTCTCTGTTTAGGCTGAATTTCCTAACCTAGTGAGTCCCCCAGCAGCTTTGCTGGATTTTTGGGGTTTATTTTTTTCTCCTGCCAAGAGTGAGACTCTTTTACCCTCACTCTTGGGTATGATTTGAGTGTGTTTCTTTGAATCTAGATGTGTTTAATGGGCTATGGGGTCTTTTACTCCATAGGGCTTCATGTGTTTTTGTGATGTGTTACACAGCACCCTCAGTGCAGTGACACAGGGGTGTCATAGTGACCCCCCAGTTTAGACACCATACCCTGGGACTGACTACTGTCTCCCAGGGCATGTAAAGTCACCATTGACTTTACTAGTCTTAAATTATGAACAGAAACCAGTACAAACCATCATATTGTGGACGTACTGGTCGGGGCAATTCGATTGCCCCGGAGTCTGTTGTTTGAGGGGGCACGTCTCCGTCCCCCCTGATCGAGTTTTGGCTGGTGGCAGTGGATACTACTTTTTATATTCGACCGCGAATATATCTCTATGGGATTTTCCCATTGTTCGAGGCTACCAACTTTAATTATTTCAATCTTATAGCCTCGAACATACCGCCGGTTTATTTATTTAATATTAATTCACTGGTTGGTATTTTTTGCCAGAACTTGGTTCTAAAATGGCGTTTGTGTTCTCTTCTGTGACTCATACCCAAGTCGAGCCCTTTGTTCCACTTTTTGGTGGGCTTCTCCACAGAAGCCTCCAAAAGTGGTGCCACTCTGTCTGGGTACCACAGGGGGTGTGGGAGGGGGTTTAGGCACCCTGGACTGAGTTACCATGGTAACTCAAGTCGCACTCTTGTGTGATTGGCCCAAGTGGTGAGCCGGCCGGCTCACCACTTAGCATATTTGATTGACAGCTAGGCCGAGTGAACGGGGGTTTGTTGCCTAAAAGCAGGGCTTTGGGGACTGGAACTTCAGAAGTCGCCACAGGACCTAAGAATCCGAGGAGGGAGAAGCTGAGCCGACCTGCAACGACGACCCCACCGGTGGAGCCCTGCTGAACCGTCTCACCACTTTTCCCGACGACAGAGGAGATCTCCAGTCCGGAGAGTCTTCTTCCTTTGACTGGTGGGGATAACCAGTTTTGCCTTCTTTTCACCTTCCTGGAGCATCTTGTGGCCGCCTTGCCCGTGCCAAGCACCGCAGCAAATGGAATACCACGGTTTACCACTACCGCGAAGAGAAGGGTAGTACCTTTTAACCGCAGGACTCCGCGGCTGGTTTCTTCCCTGGCAGTGCAACGACCTTCATCTTTCCTCCACGGCGAGACCTCTTCTTCCTCTGGAAGAAACACCGACGTGCACCTGCTGCCAGGAACAACTGCCCTCGCTGGAGCTTCCTTCACACTTAAGGTACTCTGTCCCGCCTGGCTTCCCTTGCAACAGATCGTTCGGGGTGACGGTAAAGCCTCGACTTTCTAACCTGGGCTAGCCTTGGACAACCTAGCTAACTTTTCCTGACTTGAATTTCATCCTTTTTGTGCGAACTATCTACAAGATTCTTTGGGCATAACCCCACTGTGTGAACCTGGACCCCTTCTGCTTGCTCTCTCTAAGAGTGGGCCTTGCAATTGACTTCCTTGCTCTCCAGTAGAACTCTGCCTATCCTGCCTTACTGTGGTTCTATGTAAAAGTATTGAAACTTGTGTGCTTCCTTAACCCTGCCTTTTTCCTCCCTTTCTTTACAACTTATTGGAGTGTCATCTTATGTTAAGCGCTCACCTCTGTCTGAAAATAAGTGATGTTTCTCACCAAGACTTGTCTAATAAGTGAATAGGGTTGTATATATATGATAGTGACTGTGTGCTGAATTTACTCACCTCGTTTTTGCTAGTGTAAATTACAAGTGTGTTTTTAAATAAATGATATGCTTTTACACCAAAGCTCTGGTCAGTGTTTGTTTGTACTACTGTGTCCCTATACTTATTGTGTATACTCTGCATACTGCCTAACTCTTCTTGAGGGAAGTCTGACTGCTCAGCCACAGCTACCAAGTGAATCTGTGTGGTACAGACTGCTACCAAGTGGGTTTACTGCCAAACACCTGTAGTCTTAAATCTTTTGCAGTGGTCCCTAAGGGAACTGCACAGGTTTCTGCCTAACAAAAATACTACTGCCTTCTTAGGTGGTTAAATTTCCCCTGCAGTATTCAACTTTAGATCGCATTTAAAAGATTCTTTCAAGTGATCAGTGGTTGCGGCATGCTTTGTGCACTCACGTGTGGTAACTGTAGTTTAACTCTTTCTATATTTGTGAAATGGGTGGGTTGTGCCAGAGGCAGGTTCACTGGTCTGGTTGGGGACTGGGGTTATAAGGTATACATATGATTCATGTATATGTTGACTTGGGTGAGTCCAGAGAGGTTATTGGGCCTACCCTTCAGTCGGAGCATCTATGAGATTACAGCTAGATGACAAACTTTGCATGGCAGTGGACAGGGGGAATCCTAGGGAGTGGAACTAAATGTTTTATTTTGAAATGTTAGAGGGCTTAATCATATGAAGAGGTAGGAGTGGCCCACACATTTAAGTAAAAACTAGTTATACTATAATACTACAATAACAATCAAAGTATGAGGAGTCCTGCGGTAATGCAATAGGCACAGTTGGGTATATACAAATTCCAAAAATCCAACTGAAGCAAATTAGCTACGATACCGTTTGCTGTGAGAAACCTGAAGGTGCCTCCCTAGCTTGTCTCCGGGGATCTGTCATACAGGTGGCCAGGACACGGCCATCGCGATTGGATCCAGTTCCCGGGGGTGGACCAATGAGGGAGCATCACCTGGATGGGGTGTCCTTGGGGAGTGGGACACTGGTGAGACATGGTATCCCCCTTCGTGCAACACCTTTTTCCCATCCAACCACGTTGGACATTCCAAAACACTACCCCTCTCCCCATTTTCCAACACAAACACTTTCGCACAACACGAAAGACAACGGACTAATACCAGAACAGTTTACCTGACATGTCCCAATACAAGGGTCGATAAAAGTCAGGCAATTTAGCAGAATTACACACACGCCCGATGGCCCTTTCCTTTCCCGGAAGCAGAAGTCTGCAAACAATAGCCAGTGTGTGTGTGACAGTACATGAGACTTTTTATTGGAAAGATACTTGGCCCTCGAAGAACCCGACAGCTAATGCAGAACTGTTGGATTTGTGCTGGGAAAGCTCAAGCGTGTGCTGTGCTCAGGAGATCCACTTTGTCCTGTGTTCGAAACGTGGGTAACACTTCTTTCGAATGGATTGTGTCCTCCAACGTATTCCCCATCTTTGACATGCAGTGTCCAGCTTCGGCTGCTTCAGAGAGGACGCCCTGCATCTGTGGCGTCGAGTCGATGTCCCTTGAACGCCTCTGTCGAGGGTGACCTCATCGGATGTTATAAGTAGCACCCACTGCTCCCGTTGTCTCAGTTCCGTTTTTCCGCAAACGTGTTCGCTTTGTGAAACTCTGCACACCTCGTACTTGTTAGGTATTTGCTGTTACTTTTCGAAAATGTCTTTGTCTTCTACTCCGACTACACCTCAGTCTGATTAAAGAAATGCTGGGACTGCAGCTCCAAGATGTCCATCACAGACCTGCATCGTGTCTCTGTGGTGCCACACCGAGGGCCACGACACGGATACGTGCTCCAAACGTCAGTCTGACTGGAAAGGCCTTGAGGGAACAAAAGGGGAAGCTCATGGTAGACAAGGTGTCCAAGCCCCATAAATCCAGACCTGCTGGGCCTTCGACCGATGAGTCGAGAGGCGACCCTCCTCGGAGGAAGAAAGCAAAGCGCTCAAGGTCTAGGAGTGGTTCCCGGCAATCGTCCTCGTCGAAGCGTTTGAGGAGAAGGCATCGCCGGTCACCTTCCTCGTCTTCGTCAGGCGACACCCCTGAGCGGGTGTCATGCTCGTCCAAAAGATCGACGCCGGCAGAATGGGAAGCTTTCCGTGTGGAGGTGCTTAGGATTTATGATAAACGGGGCAAAGCTCCATCCGCGCCTTCTGTGGAAGCCGGCAGGGAGCGTTCTCGGCTGGTTACTTGCGCGCCCTCGAACCCGAGTAAATGGCGTCATCCACCTCGGGAGCCCTTGTTAGGGAGAATTCTCATTTATGGCTAATTTCCCTCACCTAGTGATTCCCTCAGCAGCTTTGCTGGATTTCAGGGGTTTATTTTTCCACCTGGTAAGAGTGTGAGCCCTTTTTCCCACTCTTAAATGTGTTTTGCCATGTGTATTTCTACTGTTTGTGTGATCTTGGGCTCTGGAGCTTCACCACTCCATGAGCCACACTTTTGTGTGCGTTACACAGCACCTTCCGTGCAGTGACACAGGGTTGTCTTTGAGACGTCCCTCTGACTCCATTTTTCTAGGGCTGACTACTGTCCCCCAGAAACAGGTAAAGTTGCCATTTACTTTATGTAGTCATTTAAAACTACAGACCCAGTACACCCCATCTTACATGGAGTATTGGAGAGGGTTGGTTCCTATCCCTTTTTGTCTGTACCTCTCTGAGCTTTATTTTGCTCTTAACACTAAGACTTGGCTGGTGGCCGCGATCATACTATATAAACGTGGTACTGTTTTAGGCTATTCTATTAGCCTCAAACTTAAACCCGCTTGACCAAATACTTTTTCGAGGGGATTGTGTTCTCCAACGTATTCCACATCTATGACAGGTAATCACCACAGATGTGCTGCTTTGGAAATTTTCCTGCGTCAATGACGTCGATACGCTGTCCTCGAGGGCCTCCGTTGAGCCGATGTCACCGGATGTTATAAGTAGGACGCCCCTAGCCTCAGTTCCGTTTTTTTCCGCGAATGTGTTCTTCGTTCTTGGTTTTTGTGAAAAATCATGTCTTCATCTTCTACCCCACGTTCGGGCTTCAAGAAGTGTCGGGACTGCGGTTCCAAGATGTCACTTACAGACCCGCACAACGTCTGCCTCTGGTGCCTCGGCGAGGACCACTCCACCGATGAATGCCAGTCTTTGACGTCAAAGGCCTTGCGGGAGCGGAAGAAGCTATCTGTGGGTAGGGTTTTCAAACCCCGAAAGCGGAAATCCACTGGGCTTTCGACCGACGATTCGAGGGGTGATTCTCAGCGTCGGCGTAAGTCCAGGGGGTCTCGGTCCCAGAGTGGTTCCCGCCATTCCTCTGCCTCTTCTAGGCACTCGAGGAAGCGCCGTCACCGGTCGCCTTCCTCGTCCGAGGACTCCGCCAGACGCCGGGTAGCTTGTCCCAACAAGCATTCCTCTCCTGCGGAATGGGATGCATTTCCTAAGGCGATGATGGCGATTTTCGAATCGCAGGGCTCTGTTCCGTCCGCGCCTTGGAGAGCTGGCAAGGAACGCGCTAGGGCCACCGCTCGCACGCCTTCGGGCTCGGGCGATCAGCTCGATCGGGAGCCGTCACGGTGGCGATCGGACATGGTAGTTCACTCTAGCCACGCCCACTCCAGGTCCCGGTCCTCGACGCCCTCAAGACCGACTGAGCATGTGAGTGTCGCAACCTTAGCTTCAGGCCAAGGATCTCGGGCTCTCTGGCCCTCACCACAGTATTTTAACAAGACCCATAGGGCCCTATTTTGCCCCTCTCGGGTCCCTTGGAGTCTGTCCTGGCGCCGTTGTCATCAAGCTCGCATGGCAGGTGCGGGTTTCAATGGGCAATGGACTAACATTGCTGCCCCCACAAGGACCAATTGGGAACTGCAACTAGCAGTCTAGCATCCAGGGCGGGGCCTGCCCCGAAGGCACCTGGGATACCTGCTGGGTATTTAAACCACGCCCAACTCGAGGCACACGCTTTGCGTTATTCTGCTCTAGCAGCGTGATGTTCACTGTGTCCTGCTCAGCATCTTGGCCTGCACGGGCGAGAGAAGACGACGAACCACAGTCACCCTTACCTGCCCAGCTTCGGCTCCTCCATCCACTCGGAATCCCCTGGACATCATTATCTTCCTCCAGCAACATCCCTTAGAAGGACGAGAATAAGACATCAAGTAAGCTTACTTACCAAGCTCTCCTGGAAGGGCATCGCCACTCGAACATCGTCCATTCGGCGACTGGTCCCGTTCGATCACTTCTTCCAGGATTCCTCCCGCGACCTGCAAAGAACTGCCTCCAGTATCAGCTAGTTTCCACCATCATTCCTTCAGCACCTACAAGAAAGAAGGTTATTAGGAGCATGTGCAATTACAGACATTTATTCTTAATACGAAAGACTTACCTGAAAAGTGGAGTCAAAGCCGGTCTGGACTCCAGGCCCACGCCAGTGAAGTAACTCGGCGGAACGGTGCCCCGCGACAATGCGCCCCTGCCCAGCACGGCAGGACCGAGAGCGCCCCTTAACGAAAACCAAGGTGAGAGAAGTCCCAAGGGGAACCGCAAGGGGAACACCGGGAGGTGGGTCTCGTGGGAAGGAGTAGTAGCTAAAATCCACCTCCTGTCTTCTAGAACCGACCCCTGGCAGCACAAACCCCAGAGAAGGTGCAGTGTTCCAGAAGCATCCCTAACCAGTCGATTGGTGTCCCTGTGGATACAAGGTGAGCGATACAGTGAGGTCTTCTAAGAAGATGTCTACGCCATCAGTGCCATGTCCGTCGAGGGACTCTCTCAAGGCTCCGCCTCCGAGGAAGTCATCGGCGCCGAGGCCGTCGAAGGACACGCTCGGGGCTCCAGCCTCGAAGCCGTTGTTGAAGCTATTGGTGCCTCGCTCGGTGTCAACGCCGATTCCGTCGATGCCTTTTGAGGAGGCTTTATCAGAGGTACCCCAGAGACCGGTGGATACACCAAGGAAGGCCCTGAGTAAGTCATTGAGGCCTCTGTTTGAGCCTCTTTCTGTGCCCTCATCCAGGGATTTGTTCCAGCCTCTGGATTATATCTCTGAGGTGGATGAAGGGTCAGATGTGGAAGGTTTGGTTCCTCAGGAGGTTCCTGATGAACTGTTGTCTGGTCACAGCCAGTTGGAAGACCTGCGTCAATCTTTGCATGACGCCAGTGGTCTGGACACCTCCCCAGAGGTTGAATTTGGCAGGCCTGAGCCTGGTACTCACGCCGAATCTTCATACAGGCGTCTCATGTCGAGGGTGACGGAGTATTTGGGGTGGTCTGCTCCACCCGTGGATTTTCTGCAGGATGACCTGACAGATATCTTGGACCAAGGTTCACCCACTGACCCGGTGCTGCCATTTCATATGGCCTTACAAAGAAGTGTGGCAGCAGCTTGGACTGCTCCGGAGAGTCTCCCGGCAGTGAAAAAGTTGTTGCCGAAAAAATACCGTCCAGCCAGCTACTTGTCTTTGCACCCCACTCCGGAGAGTTTGGTGGTGCAGGTGGCTACGGCCCCAGCGAAGCAGGCGTCGTACCCTACCATCTCTCCTGATAGGGATGACAAGCGCTTGAACGATTGGGCGAAGAAAGTGTTTTCATCTGGGGGTATGGCTTTAAAGGCAGCCAACTCCGTTTGTGCCTTGGCCAGATTCACTCTCACACTGTGAAATTGTGTATTTTTTGCGGCTGAACATATTCCCGAAGGGGAGGAATGGGATGGTTTTCTTGCCCTCGTTCTGGATGGCAAGGATGCCATGTGTGAATCCGTTCAGTCGGGTCTGGACGTGGCAGACTGCGTCAGCCGGTCCATGGCGGTGAGCACTTTGATGCGCAGGTTTGCGTGGTTGTGGAAGTCAGGGTTTGCTCCTGATGTTCAGTCCCGGCTTCTCAACATACCCTTTGATGGTGACCATCTTTTTGGCAGCAAGGCTGACGAGAGCCTTGAGAGGTTGCAGACCTCCAAAGCTGCAGCAAAGTCGTTGAGCGCTGCAGTTCGTCAACCTCTGCCTTTTCGTCCTAGGGGACAGCAATGGAGGGGAGGTTCCTTTCGATACTACTCGACCTTTGGTAGATCGAGAGGAGATGCCATCAAAGGGGCCAACGTAGAAGTACCAGAGGTGGAAAACAAGGTACTGGAGGTGCCAAAGCCGCTAGGGCAGTTGCCTCTTTGCCCTCAGGCACTGCCACAGCCACTTCAGCTCAGTCATGAGGCCATATCCCATGGTTCGCCGGTTGGGGGAAGGCTGGCGCAGCATCTTGTAGAATGGCGTGCCATTGCTTCAGATGTGTGGGTTCAGGAGATCATAGCCCACGGCTACTGTCTTCCTTTCCGGCAGAGGACTCGCGAAAATTCACCAGGGAAGCTCTTCGAAGAGTCCAGATCCGCTCCTTGCGCAGGAGATCAAATCCCTGCTGGAGAAAGGCGCCATAGAACTGGTGCCTGTAGCGGATAGGAACAAGGGATGGTATTTCCCATATTGTTTTATTCCGAAAAAAAACTGGGATTTGAGACCCATCATGGACTTGCGTGGTTTCAACAACTCCTCAGGAAGGACAAGTTCAAGATGGTTACTCTTTCTCAAGTCCTCCAGGCCCTTCAACTTCAGGACTGGTTGGTGTCTCTCGACCTCAAGGATGCTTACTTTCATGTGCCGATTCATCCCAAGCACAAGCAGTACCTGAGGTTCGCGGTTGGCGACTCGCATTTTCAGCTTCGGGTCCTGCCGTTCGGATTGACCTCTGCCCCGAGGGTCTTCACCAAGCTCATGGTGGTGGTGGCAGCGTATCTCGGGAAAGGGGGGATTCACGTCTACACTTACCTGGACGATTGGTTGATCAGGGCGCGCTCTCCCGAGCAAGTCCTGGATCATCTGTCAGTCACCTGCCACTCCCTTCACAAGCTGGGCTTCTCCCTCAACTTAACGAAGTCCCACTTGACAGCTCTGGTTCTGGGCCATCCAGCAGGAAATTTTGATCTTGGCAGTTCATCTGGCCGGAGACGAAAACGAGGCGGCGGACGCTCTGAGCAGGCAGAGCACGGTCTCTCACGAGTGGGAGCTGGCTCAGGAGGTTCTCCTAGAGATCTTTGCCCTTTGGGGAACCCCACAAGTGGATCTCTTCGCCACCAGTGTCAACCGGAAGTGCGAAAGATTCTGCTCGCTGGAATTTCCTCCAAGAGGAGCCTTAGGGGACACGTTTGTAGTGGAGTGGTCCTTCCCACGGCTGTACGCGTTTCCTCCAGTCCCTGTCATTCCGCAAGTGCTGCGGAGGTTACGAGGTTCAGTTCCCGAATGATCCTCATTGCTTCGGCATGGGCCAGGAGAGCGTGGTACCTGGACCTTCCCGACATGTCCATCTGCCCTCCACGCTGTCTTCCCTACTGAGATGATCTGCTCTCACGGGAGGGGGCTCGGGTTCTCCATCCAGAGGTCAAGTCTCTGAACCTTCATGCTTGGTTTCTGAAAGGTTGAGGTACAAGGATTGGGACCTCCCTGAAGACGTGATGGAGGTGTTTCTTTCCGCCAGAAGGCCTGCAACAAAGTCCCTGTACCGTTGCCGTTGGTGCAGGGTAAAGAATGTGGATCCTTTTTCGTGTGCCATTCCTGTGGTTCTGTCTTTTTTGCTTTCGTTGGCCCACAAGAGCCTGCAAGTGGGTACCATTAAGGGTTACCTGGTGGCGCTGCCCATATTTAAGCTCTTATTTTAAGATTTCTTTGATGTCTCAGTTTCTGAAAGGGCTAACTGTGTTCCCACCGTCTCCTTTCCAGGTGCCCGGTTGGGATTTGAACTTAGTTCTGAAATTCCTAATGGGAGCTCCGCTTGAGCCCTTACATTTCTGCCCTTTGAGACTGTTGACCTTTTAAACTGTATTTTTGGTTGCGGTTACTTCCGCTCGCAGAGTGAGTGAGTTGCAGGCATTATCCGCCAAGCCACCTTTCACGGTGTTCCATAAGGGCAGGGTTGTCCTTAGGGTCCGTCCTTCTTTTCTTCCGAAGGTTGTGTCGGACTTTCATTTGAGCCAGAAGATCATTCTTCTGGCTTTCTATCCTCCTCCACATAGTTGTAAGGAAGAGGAGAGGCTCCATAGGTTGGATCCTAGGAGAGCTTTAAGTTTCTACATCTCACGCATGTCCCGGGTCAGAGTAGACGATCAACTCTTTGTAGGATACGCTGGAAGGCGTTTGGGTCAAGCTGTTACTGAGCAGACGTTGTCCAGATGGATTATCTTGACAATCTCTGAATGCTACCGTCTGGCTGGTAAGGACCCTCCGGTAGGCCTACGGGCCCATTCTACTAGGGGTGTGGATGCCTCTACTACTCTGCAGAGGGGTATTCCTATTTGTAACATCTGTGGAGCAGCCACATGGGCCTCCGTCCATACTTTTGGATTAGATTCTATCCATGGGCAAGATTTGGCCTTTGGCAAGGCGGTCCTCTATTCTGCAATTTTAATTGGGCATTCTAAAATTCTAAATTCTTTTCCCACCGCCATACGTTGGTACTGCTTTGGGAGTCTGTCATAGATGTGGAATACGTCGGAGGACACAATCCCCTCGAAAAAACAAGTTGCTTTCTTACCTGGTAACATTCTTTCGATGGGATGTTCCTCCGACATAATCCACATCGCACCCTCCCAGCCTGCCCCTCTACAGAATTTCTTATGCGATTGCAGCTTACGTTTCCGCAAGGCTTTCTGTAGTCCTACTGGCAGAAGATTGGTGCCACACGTTCTGGGGGAAAAAACTACAACTGAGGCTATGGGCGTCGTTTGTCCTACTTATAACATCTGGTGATGTCGGCTCGACAGAGGCCCTCGAGGATAGCGTATCAACGTCATCGACGCAGGACGCACACGCCGAAAATTTTCCGAAGCAGCACACCTGTGGTGATTACCTGTCATAGATGTTGAATACTTCGGAGGAACATCCCATCGAAAGAACGTTACCAGGTAAGAAAGTAACTTGTTCTTCTTTCGGCTCCGGTTGGGTTTTATCGCCATTTCTTTTTGTTAAAGTCCTTCTTGTGTTTTACTTTGCGCGGCAAACAAGGTTTGCCTCCTTTGTTCGCTGACCTTTGGCGGGCTTCTGTCCAGAATCCCTCCTTTGGCGTCTGGGTGTCTAGGTGGGCTGAATGTGAGGGAGGGGTGTAGTCACCCCCTGCACAGGGTATCCTTGGAGACCAATTCGCACTTTGTCTTGATTGGCTGAGGTGGTTGTCCGGGCCAGACAACCCCCCTGCTGAGTGATTGACAGCCAGGCTGTGTGAATGGGGGATTTTGGCATAAAAGACAGGACTCTTGAGCTGGAAGTCAGTCGCCACTGGAACTGCAAAGAACTGAAGAGAAGCGGAGAAGAAGACGGCTGCTGCAACTCCCGAGTCCTGGTGAAGCCCTGCTGCAGTCCTGAGCTATCTACCCTTCAACGACAAGAGAAGATCCAGTCCAGAGATTTCTTCCCTTGAGCCTGGTGGGATCAACCAGCTCACCTTCCACAGGCAGAGGATCCTCTTGGTCGAAATCGCTGCACACAGCTGTAGTGGTCCGGATAGCCATCTGAGGAGCCTCTCCTGTTTTAAAGGAGCGCACCTTTTATTCACTGTTGCTTTTGCTGCTGCTGGCTTCATCCCTGGGTAGTGCAGATCGCTCCAGACGTTGTCCTTCTTGTCCCCATGACTGAAGCTTCAGGAACTGTGAGTCTGCAGGAACTACCCGGAACAACTACCGTGGCACCAGCTCTTCATACGAATAAGGTACTGTGTCCGACTTTGAGGAACTAGGGTGAAGGGTGAACCCTTTTCTCCTCCCCAAAGGCTTGTCCTTATCTTCCTTCCCTCTTATAACTTTTGCTTCCCTTTTTGACAATATCCAAGTACTCCTGGCAAAGCTCAAATCGTGAACTGTTCTAACCTTGTGATCCTCGACAACCGGACCCCTGTCGCATTGACACTGGTGCAGGCCTATTGACTTTTATCTACGTTTTAGAAAGTGTCTCTTGATTCTATCTGCCTTGACAAAAGTATTGCCTATGATTTTTATCCCCAACTCTCTTGTGTTAATTCATGTGCTAAGTGTGTTTGACCACGGTAACATTTCTGTTCACGGGTACACTTCTCTTTCGTAAGACCGAACTGTCATTACTGTCAACGTCTTTGTTTCACAACACCGATCTGTGCTCTGTAATAGTGGTAAACTAGGGCTTTTTCTCCCCTCGCATGACTCTCAAACTTAGGTGGCCTCTACACTGGGTACCTTACTCGTATTTACTGTTACTGTGCTCTGTAATTGTGGTAAAATTGGGCTTGCCGCTTCATTCCTGTCCGCTTGCTCTCGTCTGTCTTCCACGCCCCCCACTCCCTCCTTATTCCATGGTGCTCTCCATCTCTCCTTTCTTCTCTAACTGCTTCTCAATTGACTATCATGCTCTCCTCACTAAATCTGGTAGGAAAAAGTTTAAAAAGGATATCCTGGTCTCTAACCCAGGCCTCCCTATCGCTGACACCTACACCAGTGCTTCTTCCAAGGAAACTCTTACTGACATCCTCTTTTTCGTGCCGTCCACTGACCAATGGACCCTTCATATGGTCTCTGTGCTCTCTCCCTTCTCCTCTTCTCCCATTAATGGTGGCACCCGTTGGGATGTCCTCTTGGCCCCCTTCCGCTCCTCTAAGGCCATCATTAATGTCTACGCTAATGGGACCGTCTTGCTCGAAGGCCCTCAGGCCTTTGATAGACGGCTCTTTGATAGACTCTTCCCGCGCCTCATCAACTTCCTTTCCTCTCCTGCTGTCCCCTCTTCCCTGTCCTCGGCTACCTTGCCTCCACCCTCTCACCCTGCCCTCTCTCTGGCTCCTTCTTCTTCACCTCCACAGGGCGTACCTCTGATCTGTACCCCTCCCCGGAAATCCTTCAAGGATGGCAACCTTCTCCACATTGCCACTCTCAACTCTCGCTCTGCCGTCAAACATTCCTCTGATATCTGTCGCCTTCTTGAGGAACTGGACCTTGACATCCTCGGTCTCACTGAGACATGGTTCACGGCCAGCTCTGTCACCAGCTTTGACACACTCCTACCTGACAGTTACAAGATCCTCTCCTTGCCCAGGCCCAACCGTGCTGGGGGGGGGGGTGTGACCCTTATCTTCCCTGAGTGGATTCCTGCCACTGTCACTCTTACGCAGACCTACTCCTCCTTTGAATGCCTTGTCTGCCGACTCTCTCTCTCTCCTAGCCATTCCCTTACCGTGGCTACTATCTATCGGCCACCTGGTTAAATTTCTGCCTTCCTCTCTGAGTGGGCTGACCTCTCCTCCTCACTCCTGTCCTCAACCACTCAACTCCTCTTTCTTGGAGACTTCAATATCCACCTTGATGCCTCCTGTCCTCCCTCTGGACTCTTTCGCGACTTCTGGGACTCTCTCTCACTCTCTAGTCTCCCGTCTGGGCCGACCCATTGTGCAGGGCACACTCTTGATGCTCTGATCTCTTCTGACCTTTCCCTCTCTCCACTCCTCTCTCCTGGAGTGATCACTTTCTCCTATCCTCCCACCTCACCCTCCCTACCCCACAGGCAAAGCCATCCTCATCACTGCCACCCACCTTCGCGGTCATCCGCCCCATGAAGCGCGTGTCAGTCGAGGCTTTCGCTACCACCTTCTCGCCCCCTCCCCGCCTTCGGCTGACTCCCACCCTGACACAGCCCTCTCTACTCTCCACTTTGCTATATCTGATACCCTTGATATCCTTGCCCCTGTCATGAGGATCCGCCTGAAGCCCAAAGCCAAATGTAACTCCTGGTATGACTCAGATCTCGTCGCCCTTAAACGCAAGTGCAGGGTGGCAGAGAGGAAATGGCGTGCCTCATGTTCATCCTCTGACAAACTGGCCTGCCGCCTGCTCCAAAGGCAATACCGGATCTCTGTTCTCACTAAGAAGAGAGCCCATATTCAAAACAGGTCCACCCCTGTTCCTCAAACTATCAAGGACCACATCGACTCCCTGGCCCCTGCCCTGGCTGACTTCTGCAATCACTCCTTCGCCTCTGGAGTCTTCCCATCCCCCCCTCAAGCACTCCCTTGTGCACCCCCTTCTTAAGAAACCCTCTTCCGACCCCTCCTGCCCAGCTAACTATCGCCCAATCTCTATCACTCCCTTCCTGGGCAAGCTCCTGGAGAAACTGGTCATCTCCCAGCTTAATCTCCATGCTGAATCTGTTGGTAGTTTTCATGACCATCAGTCTGGCTTCAGAGCTGCCAGAAGCACGGAAACTGCTCTCCTGAACATCCGTGGGGACCTGCTCTCTAACCTTGACTCTAACACCCCTTGTGTCCTCATTTTGCTCGACCTCTCCTCTGCCTTTGACACTGTCAACCACACCATCCTGCTCAACCGTCTCCGTGATAACCTGGGTATCACTGGTCAGGCTCTGGCGTGGCTGACCTCCTTCCTCTCCAATCGACCCTCCCAGGTCCAACTGGGTGCCTTCATCTGACATCTTTTTCTCTACCTGTGGTGTCCCCCAGGGATCTAACCTCTCCCCATGGATGTTCAACCAGTATCTGGCACTTCTTGCTCACCGCATCGCCGCTCTCTGTCCCAATTTACAGTGCTACGCGGATGATACCCAGCTCATTTTCAGGCTACCCTCGGCCGCCTCTTCCCCTTCCCTCATCTTACTGTCTCTCTGCTATCCAGGAATGGTGTGCCGCCAACAACCTCTGCCTTAATGCTAGTAAGACTGAGATTCTACTTATCGGCACACCCACTCCCTCCTTCCCTGCAGCTCTCTGGCAGGCCTCCCTGGGCCCTCTTCCTGCGCCTACCTGCAAGGCAAAAAACCTTGGGGTCATCTTCGACTCCACACTCTTTCTCTCCTCACATATCTGACGTCTCCAAGAAGGCACACTACTAGCTACACCTCCTCAGGGGTATCCCTCTTTTCCTCTCCTTCCCCCAAAAGCTCACTGTCTCCAGAGCCCTGGTTCTCTCGAAGCTGGACTACTGTAACAGCCTCTATCTAAATCTTCCTGCCTCTACTCTCCGCCCTTTGCAACTCATCCAGAACAGGACTGCAAGACTTGTCCTTGGCCTCAAGCCCAGGGACCGTATCTCTCCAGGACTGAAATCACTACACTGGCTCCCGGTGGCTGCGAGGATTAAGTTCAAAACTCTCTGCATTGTCCACAAGGCCTTCTGGGGCTTTGGGCCAAAGTACCTTCAACTCTCTCTTCCGAAATATCTTCCTTCTCGAGCTCTTCGCTCATCCACCTCCAACTACCTCATGGTCAGCCGCTTCTCCAAGCAACGAGCTGGGGGTAGATCTCTCTCCGCAGCTGGGGCCTCCCTCTGGAACAGCCTTCCTGCCTCCCTGAAACTTGAGGAGAACCATCTCCGGTTCCGGAAGCACCTGAAAACCTTCCTCTTTGCCTCCGCTTTCTCTGCCTCTCTCCCCTGCTAAATTCACTGAACCTGCTACTGGGCCACTTACCGATCTCGGTCCTTGGCCCAGCCACTCTTCCCTGCACTGCCTACCTGCACTACGGGACTGTCTCTGTATCTTTCAGCCCCTTCTCCCGGCACTTAACTTGCACTTGCCACCAGCTGGCCCTATTATTTATCTTATATTCTACTAACCATGTACAGCACCTTTCCCCCCTCTCCCCTGCACTTTTCCCAGTCCCCTTACCCTTGCACTTGCGCGATCTGAATTGACACCTGGCCTAGTAGGATCGTTGTCTGTCTCCCCTTGTCCCCCCGCCTGCCTCGTCGCGCCTTGAAACACTTGTGTATAGGCGCGTTACAAATGCCATATCATATCAATCCAAAGGTACTTAACTTGAATTGTTCTGCACAAGGGGAAGTGGTTGTGTGTAGTGTATTTGAAGTCTGGTTTTAATGTAATAGAAGTGAAGTGTTTTGTGAATAGGTGGTCTATAAATAAATGTACTTTTACTTTTTAAACCAAAAACCTTGAGTCAGTGTTTGCTTGAGTCACAGTAATTGTAGTCCTTTGTGTAATCTCTACTACTGCTCATTTGCTCTTGAGACAAGTATGGCTGCTCCACTACTGCTACCACTGTGTGTAGTACAGGCTTGTACCAAAGGTGAAATTTTACTACCAACGGTAGTTTTAATCGTGTGTAGTGGTCCCTAAGGGCACTGCACAGGATTCTGCCTAACAGCCCTCGTTCGGACAAGGTTTCAAAGGATCAATCGAGACGTGAGGAGAGGTCAAGGTCTTCGACACATTTTGAAACCTTCAAAGCCATCGACGTCATCGGCGCCACACCAGTAGTGCCCGTCGGGTCCTCCACCCCGGTCAGGCCTTCAATACCTTCAAAGCTGTTGTCGGCGTCCACGCCATCTGTGCCAATTTTACCAGCGCAGATCCCTGTGATAGTTGACCCTCCAATGAAGGCAGTAGCAAAGTCCAAGTCAGAGCCTTCAACGACTTTGAAGCCTCTGGGTGCTACCCCAGAGAAAAGCTATGCCCCTCTACCCAAAAAGTCCCTCACTTCCATTTTTGAGGAGGAGCAGCATTCGGATGAGGAGGGTTGCCCTTTTAGTCTCGAGTTTGGGACCCCTAATGTGCCAGAATGCCTCAGTTCGGAGGAGGGTAGGATTCAGGATCTCTGTGATCCTTTGCATAATCCAAGTGGTATAGACACTTCTTCTGAGCTGGAGTTCGGCAAGCCAGACCTAGGGGAGCATGCCGACGACTCCTCATACATGCAATTTATGTCAAGAGTTGTTGAATATTTGGGCTGGTCTAGACCTCCTGTGCATTATGATCCGGATGACCTAACGGACATTTTGGACATGGGTCCACCTACAGATCCTGTGTTAACATTCCATGTGGCTCTGAAAAAAAGGGTGGCCAGGAATTGAAAGCCCCCAGAGACTAATCCGGCGGTGAACAAGTCCCTTACAAGACAATACTGCCCCTCCAGTAGCGGCCCCGGCTACCTGTCAACTCACCCCACTACGGAGAGTCTGGTGGTCCAGGCAGCCATAGCTACCTCGAAACAAGCAGCGTACCCTACCATCCGTCCTGATAAGGATGATAAGCGTGTGGAAGAGTGGGCGTGTAGGGTTTTTTCGGCAGGGAGTATGGCATTGAAGTCGGGCAACTCTACTTGTGCCCTGGCAAAATGTTCGTACACTCTGTGAATGTGTAAGGCTTCCTGGCTATTGTTAAGGACTGCAAGGAAGCCATGTGCGAGTCCCTTCAGTCTGGGTTGGATTCTGCAGATAGCATCAGCAGGACCATGGCAACTAGCACCGTGATACCCAGGTTTGCGTGGTTGCGGAAGTCGGGGTTTGCACCTGATGTGCAGGCTAGACTTCTGAACATGCCATTTGACGGCTCTCATCTTTTTGGCAGCAAAGCTGACGAGAACCTTGAAGTTGTAGACCTCTAAAGCAACCGGCAAGTCTTTAGGCACAGCTGTTCGGCAACCTCATCCTTTTAGTCCTAGCAGACGGCAGTGGCGGGGTAGATCTTTTCGCTAGTACTCCTCATTTGGAAGGGCGAAAGGAATGGCCAGTCAAAGAGGCCAACAAAAGTTTCCTTGTGGTGGACAAGATAGAGGTGCCAAGCCATCTTAAGCAGCAGCCTCTTTGCAATCGGCCTCTGCAACATCTGCTTCAAAACTGCTCTGTGGCCTTGAGTCACAGCTCACCCCTGGGGGGGTGGGGAGGCTGTCTCACCATCTAAGAGAATGGCAAGACATTACTTCAGATGTTTGGGCTCTGGAAACAATAGCCCATGGTTACTGCCTTCCTTTTATAAAGAAGCCTCAGACCAATCCACCGGGGAATAACTCTTTGAGGATTCCGGATCCGCTCCTTGTGCAGGAAATATTGACCCTGGTAGAGAAAGGCGCTATAGAATCAGTGCCTGTGGCGGAGAGGAACAAGAGTTGGTTTTCCACATATTTTTTGATCCCCAAAAAGGACCCAGGACTGAGACCCATCTTGAACTTGAGCTATTTGAACAAGTTCCTCAGGAAAGACAAATTCAAGATGGTCACTCTCTCAGATCCTGGAGGCCCTCCAACTTCAGGATTGGTTGGTGTCATTGGACCTTCAGGAAAGCTTATTTTCATGTGCCGATCCATCTCAAGCACAGGAAATATCTGAGGTTCGCCATTGGCGGCTCGCACAGTTTCCAGTCGTGCCTTGCGGGTGAACCTACGCCCGGAGGGTGTTCATCAAAATGATGATGATGGTGGTGGTGGCAGACCATCGCAGGAGAGGGGGGATTCACATCTACCACTATCTGGACGATTGGCTGATCAGGACGCCTTCTCCCGAGCAATCCTTGGATCATCTCATCATTACCTGCCACTCCCTTCACAGACGGAGCTTCTCCCTCAATTTCAAGAAGTCCCAAATGACACCTCCAGCTCCAGTACATCGGGGCTGCATTAGACACATCCCTTGGAAAGTGCTTGCCACCCAGGGTGAGGGCTGGAGACATTCTCCAGATGGTAACCAAATTCCAGAGTTTCCAGTCTCTTCCGTCCTTCGAATTGTGGAGGTTGCTCTGCCTCATGGCATCCTGCATTTTTCTGGTGCCAGAGGCTCGCCTGAGAATGAGATCCCTTCAGTGGGCTCTCCGATAACAATGGTCCCAGTTCTCAGAGTGGATGTCGGACCACCTTCAGATTCCGGTCAGAGCAAGATTTTCAGTGGTGGGCCTGCAAGGAAAATCTTGGTTTATAGTGATAATACCGAAATACAAAATCTCGAAAAAAAAAATCTCGAGTTCAAAATCTCGAAAAAAAAAATCTCGAATTTGTTTTTTAATACGTTTTTATCTCGAAATGGGGGGGTTCCCCCCCAACCCCCCTTTTTTCTATTTTTTTTTTTATTTTAACCTTTTTTTTACTTACCTGACCCCAAAAACACATATAACTAAATAAATAAATAATTCAAGATTTTTGTTTTTCGAGATTTTGGATTCGATATTTTTGCAGTTCGAGATTTTGTTTTCGGTTTTTTGACCGACCACCGGTGAGGAGCTCACGCCAACGATCTGACAATCAGTGGTCGTTGGTCTCCCATCGGGGGCCAACCTACACATCAATCATTTGGAGCTGAGAGCAATCAAGCTAGCACTGAAGGCTTTTCTGCCGTCTGTACAGAAAAGAATGTCCTGATAATGACTGACAACAGAGTGGCCATGCACTACCTCAACAAGAGAGGAGGCTTCTGGTCACTACCACTGTGCATAGAGGCAATGCAGCTCTGGTACTGGGCAATTCAAAAAGGAATCTCCCTATCAGCAGTTCACCTAGCCAGAGAGGAGAACACGGCGGCAGATGCTCTGAGCAGGCAGAGCACAGTCTCCCACGAGTGGGAACTAGCTCAGGAAGTCCTTCAAGAGATCTTAGCCCTTTGGGGAACCTCTCAAGTGGATCTGTTTGCAACCGATGCCAACCGGAAGTGCGAGCAGTACTGCTTAAGGGAATTTCCTCTGAGAGGAGCTCTAGGAGACGCGTTCCTGTGGATTGGGATTTCCTGCTACTGTATGCGTTTCTTCCAGTCCCTGTCATTCCTCAAGTTCTCAGGAGGTCGCATAGTTTCAGGACCCACATAATCCTCATTGATCAGGATTGGGCCAGGAGACTGTGGTACCCGGTCCTTTTGCACATGGCCATCTGCCCGCCAATAAGTCTTCCACAAAGAGAGCATCTTCTTTCACGCAAGGAAGGTCGGGTTCTCCATCCAGAGGTCAAGACTCTTCACGCGTGTTTTCTAAAAGGCTCAGATGCAAGGATTTGGACCTCGCGGATGACGTGATGGAGGTGTTGCTTTCGGCCTGAATGCCAGCAGCCAATATGTCTGTACCGTTGCCGTTGGAATACGTTTTGCGACTGATGCAGAGAAAAGAATGTTGATCCTTTTCATTGTACGACTCCGGATGTTCTATCCTTTTTGCTTTCATTAACACACAAATGTATTCAGGCTGGAACCATTAAGGGTTACCTAGCAGCGCTTTCCATCTTTAAGCGCTTGTCTGAGAACTGCTCCTATTTCAAGATCCCCCTGTTTAATCAGTTTCTAAAAGGGCTCACAAATGTGTTCCCGCCATCGACTTTTCAGGTCCCGGTTTGGGACCTTAATTTAGTTTTAAAGTTTCTAATGTGTGCCCCATTTGAACCCCTGTACACAGGTCTGTTGAGGTTGTTGACCTTTAGGACAATACTATTGGTTGCTAGAACATCTGTACGAGTGAGCAAGTTGTAGGCACATTCTTCCAACCTTTACTATATTCCACATGGACAGGGTTGTGTTGAGGGTGAAACTCTCTTTCCTACGTTCTTTCCTACCTAAGGTAGTTTCAGACTTTAACTTCAGTAAATTGAGCTGCCAGCCTTCTATCCTCCTCTGCATCCTAGTAAGGACGAGGAAAGGCTCCATAGGTTGGACTTTAGGAGAGCAATTAAGCTTTTATATTTCCAGAATGTCCAAACGAGGCTAGGCTGTTTCTAAACAGACCTTGTCTAGGTGGATCATCCTCACTATTTCTGAATGCTCTAGATTGGCAGGCAAGGACCCTTGTGAGGGCTTACGGGCTCATTCCACCAGAGGCATGGCTACTTCAGCAGCCCTGCAAAGGGGTGTCCCTATTAAAAACAACTGTGATGCTGCGACGTGGGCATCAATCCACACGTTTACTAATCATTATTCGCTGGATACTTCCCATGGTCAGGATGCTGCTTTTGGTAAGGCAGTACTTTACTCTGCCCTTTAAAAACAAATGTCTAAATGCTCACCCTCCTCCAAACATGGATACTGCTTTGGGAGTCTGTCAAAGATGAGGAATACGTTGGAGGACACAATCCATTCGAAGAAGTTACTTACCCCTGGTGACGTTCTTTCGACTGGATGTTCCTCCAACATATTTCTCATCGCCCTCCAATCCTATCCCTCTGGTAGAATCCCCCATGCTATTACAGCTTTCGTTCTAACAAGGCTGAGTACGGTCAGGCCCGCATTATGGGCATCTATGCTACACGATGAGGGGGAAAAAACAGAACTGAGGTAACTGGCGCCGTGCGTGCTACTTATAACATCCGATGACGTCACCCTCGATGGAGGCCTTCGAGAGACATCGACTCAAAGCCATCGACACAGGGCGCCCTCCGCTGAAAAATTTCTGAAGCTGGACACTACATGTCAAAGATGTGGAATACATTGGAGTAACATCCAGTCGAAAGAACATTACCAGGGGTTTCTTTATTGAAACCCTATCCCACACTCTTTCTGTAATTAGTTGTAAGGATTTGCCAATAGGTTTTCCTTTAGTAGCAGCTCTTTTATTTGACGCAACGCCACTAGTACTGACTTATTTTTAATTTGATGGTCGAAGCTTCCGCCTATCTTAGATTTAGGTTGGGTGTTTTTCCACCCTGCATTAATTGTCCAATAAACACCCTTGAACTGTGATCACTTGTCTGTCTTTACTATTGCCACCATGAGTTCCTTAGAGTGCTCACAGAGAAGGTGCAACAGAGGCACCTTAATAGACCACAAAATGTATCTGTCGAAATGTAAGTCGATGCATGGTGGCTCATAAGTCATTAATATGCAAAACCGATCTTTACAATCGCAAATACAATAAAACAATGAAGATAAGCAGATAAGATGGCCACTGCGTTTCAGACAGAAAAGTATCCTTCATCTGGCTCATCTGTCTCACATAAAATCCACTTCTGTCTCTTGGACTAAAAGAATCCGCCTCTGCATATATTCGCACAAGGCCTCCAAAAGACAAATGGATTAATCTCCGGAAGGGAAATCACAAGACCGCTGGATACCCAAGTGTACAGTCATGAAAAAGTGGTAAAGTCCTATTGTACCTGGCGCAGCATGGAAGTTAACGTAACCTTGCTACAGAAGCCACATCTTGTGGGCAATATCGATCTTACAGTGGGCTCTAGAATGGGGAATGCACATGTGAGGATGGAGTTGCAATTCTAATTCATAAATCTCTGGATTTACACATGCTGTAAATACGGCATGATCTTGAAGGGAGACTCTTGATAGTTAATGGGTCATTGCAGGTTACCAAGTGTAGTTTGTTAATTCTTATGCCCCAAATATAGATACTCCCTTTTTATTTCTTCATAGTCTTCCCTCTAAATTCGCTCTCTATTGACTAAATGTATGTTTAGGGTGGAGACTTTAACGCTGTTGATCAAGGTTTGGCTAAATCCAGTGATACCTCAAAATCCTTCACAGCTATTGTGCAGACGGTAGATGCATTCAATCTCCTGAATGTGTGTAGAGAGGAACGTCTGACGGGCCAAAAGTATACATTTGTTTTGTATCGCCATGGTGTGGCTTCTCGGATTGATATACTCACGTACTCACAGCAGATGTTGCCTTGGTTCTGGGCTCTGAAATCCTTCCACATTTCGGTTTGATCACTTCCCAGTGGTTTGGTCTTTTTAAGATTCCTGGGAGTCGCAGTCTAGGCACGGGATGGAGGTTTAAAGTGAAGTAGTTATTGGACGGGGCATTGAGGGGCTTAGTTCGGAAGGATATTATGGAGGTGGGTTTTTTGTTTTGTTTTTTTTGGGAAGAATGTTGGCCCAGTCCCCACTCTGGCTATAGTTTGGGAAGACTTTAAATTGTTTATGCTGGTGATGTGCATCTCTAGGTAGGCCAGGGTTTGGGATATCATAGAGACTTAAGCTAAGAGTGAGGGGGCAATTCAAGAACGAGAGATTCTATCTGATATACAAGGATATTGGTTTACTGGCTCAGATTATGGTAGAAACGAATGCATTCCAGGAGAACGCTTCCACGGATAGTCAATCACTTCTTAGAGCGACTCAAACTAGGCATTATGGGGAGAGGTAAAGGCCTAGCAGAACCGCTAGCTTGGGTGGTTGTGCAATTAGGGAAGGTGGCTTTAGAATGTTCAATATGATTACTTGATAGATCATATACAAGGAAAGATGAGGGTATTAAGTGTGCATTCTTTGATTTGAACCTGAATTATCAAGTCAATGCTGAATAAATCTGCTTTTCTGGCTAGATGGGACTCAAAGGGCAATTCTCATTGTTCAGATTTCCAAAGGGGAAGTAAAGGCGGCGATACTTGAGCTTCTTGATGGGAAATCTCTGTGCTTGGATGGATTCTGAGCAGATTTCTGTGGTACTTTCTCTGAGCTTTTGGTCACACACTGTGTGGCTATGTAGTCAGTCTCCTGATCTAGGGATCCTCCCAACTTTCATTAGGGAGGCTTTGATTACATCCTGTTAAAGCAGAGAAGCCATTCGGAACAGTGCACACCCGATCACCCGATAAAATCTTTGCCAGTTTTCTGGCCAATAGACATACCAATTCTTCCCTCTATCAAGACTGAGCCATGCAGGATTGATCCCAGTACATTCTACCTCGTATAACCATAGGAGACTCTTTTGTCTCATTGATCATCTCAAACCCTGACTGTTGTGGCAGTTACGTTAGATACTGAAAAGGCATTTGATCCTATAGAATGACCTTTATTATTCACTGCCCTGACGAGGATGGGACTGGGTAGGGGGCTTATTTCAATGGTCAGACTTTTATGCTTTTTTTCCCTTGGCCAGTGTGTTTACGAATGGCAGATATTTTCCCATTGTTTGAGTTGGAGCGTGGAACACAGCAGGGTTGTCAGTTACCACTGCTTCTTTTTGCAGCAGTGCTCAAACCAATAGCTGAGTACATCGGATTGGAGCATTCGGAAAGGGGTTTACAACAGTATCCTAATGAGTTCATCATTTTACTGTACGTGTAAAACATCCAGATAGGAACCTGAATGCGATCATGCCTGGCATTAAGTAGTTTGGTGATTATTCCGACCCAATTATAAACTAGACAAAGTCGGAACTGTTTCACTTGATGGCAGGGACTCTCCTCTGTGTTGGTCTACTTAACTTTAAGTAGAGACGGGATAATGCTACATATTTAGGCATCACAGTGACCAGAACTAGATATCCTCTGCAGTCCGGTGCTGTTGTAGATTGCGATGGACCGATGGAGCTATATGCTGCTCTCCTTGATTGGATTTGGAGTGAAGATGGTAGCTTTTCTATTTATCAATATTTCCATGCTGCGTGTTGGGCATATTCCAGGGTTTCTTGGACATCGGAGAGACCATTCATTGCATTAATGGAGAGGTTACAATTCTTTCGGAGACATGTTTACAGGGAGGTGCTTTAAGACGTTAGGTGGACATGCTTCAATTGATGCATTTATGTACTCGATGCTATTCAATTCGAGAAAGGGAGCGTTTCCCTTGTTTTCTCAAGCACCAACTGCATTTCCCCAGTTTACAGACCTGATTAAGTGGAAAGGGGAAGGACATCTCGTTTCTTGGCTCTATTGAGGTCACTCTATCCAAGGCGGCCAGCCAACCCTGATGGTAATGGCCCGCCACCCCAGTTAAGGTCCAGAGCGAAGCAAGGGTCCATTTATGCGGGCGGGGGAGCCATTACCGATGGGGTTGTCCTGCCACTGAGGGTACAAATCGCCACAAGGACCCATGTAGTTAACTATGCTGGTGTTAATGGTGAGTGTTTTTTGTTTGTTTTTTAAACATACCTTTGCTGCCCAGGGCCGAGCAATGCTGTCCTCCCTGAAGTCCGGTTTCATGTTAAGGACTGGTGTCATCAACATTGAAAACTGATTTCTGGAACGACAGCCCAGAGAAGCTCCAGGCCATGCTGCAAAGGTGCGTTTCTTTTTTAAAACATTTTTCAAAACCACACTCTTAGCACCAATGTAGGAACTATGCAGGTGCTAAGAGGTGAGTGGGTAGGAGGAGTGGGGAAGAGAAGGGGGTGCTAGCTACCCATGGTGATCGCAATGCGGGCTTGTACCATACAATAGAGCCCGCATCCTGATTGGCGAGCGTCCCCTCCCAGGGTGCTAGTGCAGCATGGGAGGTTGAAGAGCTGTTTGAGAGTGCACATAATTGGGTAGAAGATGAGTGGTCGTCCCATTCTCCAGCATTGGATCTTTCATGGATTCACATGCTTAGAATATTCCCCGTCGTCAGGCTGGGAATCCCCGGTACATTATATAGACCCTTTCCCTTAGGAAAACTTTTTCGACGCTTATGCGTCCTATCCACCTCGTTTTGTATCATGCGTGCCCGCACCGTCAGGACGTCATGATATAAATACAGGACCCGCCCCCGCGCTCCCTCAGATTTCAACCGTCTTTCAAAGTAGTGGGATCCTCGTGATTACTGCTAGTGGAAACTAGGTTGTTTTTTCAGTTTCGCTTCGGCGACGTTCAAATTCTGGAGAATTATGTCTGGAAAAGCGTTATTTCGCCCTTGTGCTACATGTGGCCTCAAAAAAGTTTATGAAGGAGATGCCCACATGGATTGTATCTACTGTCTCCACCCGCACCACACGGCGGATACATGTGAGATATGCCAGGGTTTCTCCCAAAAAACCCTTAAGGACCGTAAAAGAAGGCTGGTCGACTGGCTTAATGACGGAGCGGGTGCCTACCCGGCTTCGGAAGTTGGCTCCACGGCCTCCAGGAGCAAGTCGGAACCTCCATCGAAAAAGGTACGGCCAGCAGAAAACCGCGCTGAGGACAAGCATAAGGGGAAGCATGCTGGGTCTTCCTCATCACATAAAAAGCCCTCCTCCTCCTCATCATCTAAGACAGAGAGGCAAGCGCTGTCAAAATCCTCCTCAGGGGACCGTCCCAGGTCTTCCGTGAGTCGAGACGCTTCAGCCGGGAATCGAAATCGGCGACAAAGTCTAAGGGCTCGATGACGACTACTTGCTCGTCGACCTCGGTGTCATTGACGATGCCTATTACCGTCCAGGCAGCAGCGGTTGGGATTCCTTCGTCGACGGAGACTCAGTCTATGGCTTGGCTGCCAGAGGTCTATGACCCGATCCCCCGTGAGGTCTTACTGCAGCCAGACACGGCCTGCTCGGCGGAAGGAGAAGGTGGCACGGTTCTGCAGCCATCGGATTTAGGCTTACGGCCTTCCACGTCGGCGACGACGACGAGTGCGAGTGGGGGTATGGTACCTATATCATCGACGTTACTGACCCCCCAGACAGTTTTGTCTCTGGATGTGCTTAATACTCTTCAAAAGCTCCTGCAGCGGCTGGATACGCAGATCCCTCAACCTGGGACTTCGTCACTTTTTTCTGTACCTTCCGTCGACGAGCAAACTTGTGCGGCTCGCTCGACGACTAAAAACCCATCGGCTCCTCAGGCGGTAAAAGATCGTCCTCGAGCGCAGGAGGAGGGTGAGTTGTCGGAGTCCGATTCTATACTGGGTGACTCAGGGTCAGACATCTCCCTGTCACCGTCGAGGGACCCAACATGGAATTCGGATGTAGAGGTAGAGTCTACGAGGAGCCAGTCACAGCCATCTCCTCCGGATGATGTGGGAGCCTTCGATGCAATGATGGGAAAAGCTTGTTCCGAGTTTGGCTTGATTCCTGAGGAGCAGAAGAAAGACTGTTTCCTTTTTGACCATATGGGTCAAAGGAGGAAATCGGTATTTGCCATCCCAATTCTGGACCATGTGTGGCAAGAAGGTCTCAAGACGATGCGCCATCCGTTCTCGGAGCCAGCTATAAAGGGGCGGATTGAGAAAAAGTTTAAAGCTCCGGAGTCCACTCCAAAATGTCTAACATCACAACCTCTGTCTGACTCGGTGGTGTCGGCGGCAGCGGCTAGGAAGGCCAGGGTACAGCAAAAATGTTCAACTCCACCAGAAAGCGAGGCTAGGAGGCAAGACGCCTTTGGAAAAAAGGTGCTCTCGGTCGGTGCGACGACAGTAAGAGCAGCCAATTCCTTAGCGATCGTGTCACGATATTATAGAGAAATGTGGCACAAACTAGCCCCTATCCTAGAACACCTGCCAGATGAACACCGGAAAGCAGCCATGTTACTGTTGCGGGATGGCGAAGAGGCCTCGAACCACGCAATTAATATTGCAGTTGACCTAGCAGAGTCTGGCTTCAAACAAATCAACCATGGCGTAGTACTTTGTCGACAAGCGTGGCTCAAATGTACTACGTTCCGTCCTGAAGTCCAGTACAAAGTCCTTGACATGCCATGTGAAGGGGAACACCTGTTTGGCGAAAAGGTTGATGAAGCGTTGAAGGGGATGAAGGAAGACACGGATACTGCTAGGTCCCTCGGCGCCCTCCAAACAGGTAGAAACTTTCGCTCTTTTCGCCCCTTTAGGGGTGCTTCTGGAAACTCCCGCTTTGGAGCCTCGAGGGACCGTGGATTTAACAGGCCCTCGTACTCTTCACAAGGGTTCAGACGAGCGTCCCAGTCGGCACGTAGAAGCAGAGACTATCAAGCTTCCAGACGGCGAGGCTCGGGTCCCTCGTCGACGAAGAACAAGCAAACCAGCAACCAATGACGGCCTTCGGAACGTCCAGGGGGACGAGTCTCTCATCACTTCGACCAATGGAAATGCATCACCACAGATCGATGGGTTCTAGAAACGATTCGCATGGGTCATGCGCTACAATTCAAAGACAAGCCTCCACGTCTTCCGCCTGTATTTTCGACCCAGCCCCACCTCCGAATCCTACGACAAGAGGCGGCGCTTATGTTGCGAAAAGGAGCGGTAGAGAGAGTTCCTGTGGCACAGGAAGGACTCAGAGTTTATTGCCGGTTCTTCGTTGTCAAGAAGCCAAATGGAAAATGGAGGCCCATTCTCGACCTGAGGGTACTCGACAAATGGCTAAAGAGCCTAAAGTTCAAAATGCTAAAGCTCCAGGAGGTTATCAGGTCGGTGCAACCCATGGATTATCTGTCGTCACTAGACCTTCAAGACGCCTATTTTCACATCCCAATATGCCCACGACACAGGAGATATTTAAGGTTTGTCGTCGGGAGAAAGCATTTTCAGTTCAAGGTCCTCCCGTTCGGGCTCAAGTCCTCCCCCAGGACGTTCACCAAGTGCTTGGCCCCTATAGCGGCCCATTTAAGGAAGGATGGTCACCATGTCTATCCATATCTGGACGACTGGCTGGTCAGAGGTTCGTCCAGGGAACAAACACGAAACAGTCTAAGGGCCACAATGTCCCTCTTACAGGAACTGGGCTTCGCAATAAACTTCAACAAGTCCTCCGTAGAGCCTTCGAGGACCTTGGTCTTTCTAGGAGCGGAGTTTCATACACACACAAGCCTGGTGAGACCATCCAGCGAAAGAATTCAGAAACTTCAAAGCAAGGCGTCGGAATGGAGATGCGGTACCAAGGTGTCGGTGCGCAAATACATGTCCCTGCTAGGGACCATGTCGTCCTGCATTCCGTTGATAAGCAACTGCCGTCTGTTTATGAGGCCTTGCCAGGAATTTCTAGCGGACCGTTGGGCGCAGAGCAGAAGTCGCTGGTCCGACAGACTGGTCGTCGACGAACAACTAGTACAAGCACTCTGCTGGTGGAGAGTGTCTACTCATCTAACGAAAGGAATGCCTCTACTGGAACCGGAGTTCCAAAAGACGGTGGTGACGGATGCATCTCTGAGCGGATGGGGAGCTCATCTGGATACGTTACAGGTACAAGGCCAGTGGTCGTGGCAGGAGTCCTCCCTGCATATCAACCTGCTAGAACTGAGAGCAGTGAGATGGGCTCTGAAATCTTTTCTTCCTCAACTGAGGGACTCAGTGGTGCGTGTCATGATGGACAACACCACTACGATGTTCTACTTGAGGAAACAAGGAGGGACACGTTCCAGGTCCCTATCGACCGAGGCACAGAAAATCTGGCATTGGGCCCTACAACACAACATGCAAATCTTGGCGTTCCACCTGCCAGGCGTGAGAAATGTGGAAGCCGATGCCCTCAGCAGAGAAATGAACGAAGTTCACGAATGGGTGCTGAACGACCAACAACTACAGCAAGTATTCAAGAAATGGGGACATCCTTCCATAGATTTGTTCGCGACGAAGAACAACAGGAAATGCCATCAGTACGCAAGCAGATGGCCTCAGCAGGGCTCACTGGGGGATGCGTTCTACTTCCCATGGTCGAACAAATTCCTGTACGCATTCCCTCCATTTCCCCTTGTCCGGAGGACGTTGCATGGGATCCTCAGGTACCCATGTCGAGTAATTCTGGTGGCCCCGTACTGGGCCAGACAGGTGTGGTTTTCAGACCTGCTACACTTAGCGGTGGCGGAACCGATGAGATTCCAGAAGACCCCCGACCTTCTGTCTCGACAGGAGGGTGTCGTTTGGCATCACGACCCGGACAGCCTCAAGTTGACGGCCTGGCTCCTGACTTCGCCGAATTCGGTCGGCTAACGATTCCGGAGGACTGTCGGCGTATCCTGCAAGCGGCAAGAGCGCCTTCCACAAACGCTTCATACACGTACAAATGGAGAAGTTTCTGTCAGTGGTGTGAGGATCAACCAGGTTTGGCCCCGCAATCGATTAAGCCGGAACAGCTCCTTCCATACTTGCTGTTCTTAGCTCAAAAGGGCCTATCGGTATCGTCAATTAAAGTACACCTGGCCGCCATTTCCAGGTTTACTCGTCGACGGCATTCGGCACCATTGTTCAGCGACCGCCTGATTAAGCACTTCCTTAAAGGCCTCTTTCGGAGTTTCCCTCCAGAGAAGAAATTTCCGCCGGAGTGGAGCCTCAATCTGGTCTTAACGTCTCTTATGAAGCCTCCTTTTGAGCCAATGTCATCATCGTCTCTAAAGTTTTTGTCGTGGAAATTGGCCTTCCTGGTGGCCATCACTTCAGCCCGACGTATTTCAGAAGTTCAGGCTCTAATGGTAGACCCACCATACTTACGATTTTTCAAGAACAAGGTAACCCTTGCCACTAACCCACAGTTCATACCGAAAGCTCCTTCGGTGTTCCATAAACACTCCTCTATTGTGTTGCCTACGTTTTTTCCGGAGCCATGCTCGGTAGCGGAGCGCACGTTACACACATTGGATGTAAAAAGGGCTCTCAAGTTTTATCTTCATCGTACGCAACCATTCAGAGAAACGAGACAACTGTTCGTGACCTATGGTTTGGGTGCTAGAGGAAAAGCCATTTCAAAGCAAGGACTGTCAAGATGGGTGTCATCTACCATTTCGTACTGCCATTCCAGGGCAGGGAAGCCTCTTCTACGACGGCCAAGAGCTCATTCAACTAGAGCAGCGGCATCGTCGACGGCACTGTGGGCCGGAGTCCCTCTGGGGGACATCTGCATGGCGGCTACCTGGGCGGCTACACACACCTTTACCCGCCATTACTGCCTGTCGCAGCAACATGCCGAAGATACCAGGATGGGACAGGCGGTGCTCCGACACCTATTCCAATAAGGTAAGCCCCGACTGAGGGGTTGCATCCTGTGGAATTTATGACTGTATGGGTTTCGTTTTCCTATGTTAACGATTACTAATGTATACATGATCATAGGGAACGGGCTTTGCGAAGAAAGTATATGGGTTTGCATGCACGCCTTCTCTCTTGGGGGTGTACTGCTATGTAATCTATTCTAAGCATGTGAATCCATGAAAGATCCAATGCTGGAGAAGGGAATAGTTTCTTACCTGTAACTCCATTTCTGCAGCATTGGTATCTTTCATGGATTCACATGCGCCCACCTGCCTCCCCTGAACATGCAAACCGGTTCCCCCACTACTTTGGGGGCCGAAATCTGAGGGAGCGCGGGGGCGGGTCCTGTATTTATATCATGACGTCCTGACGGTGCGGGCACGCATGATACAAAACGAGGTGGATAGGACGCATAAGCGTCGAAAAAGTTTTCCTAAGGGAAAGGGTCTATATAATGTACCGGGGATTCCCAGCCTGACGACGGGGAATATTCTAAGCATGTGAATCCATGAAAGATACCAATGCTGGAGAAATGGAGTTACAGGTAAGAAACTATTCCCATCTCTGATATATAATTGAAATGTATTAGGGGTATGAGCAAATACTGCGAGAATAGGAAATATTCAGCGGGTCACGAGTTAACTGGGGTAAAGCCATACCCTTCTTGGTTCAGGGCACTGATCTGGCGATTCCCCAAACTGTCCATATCGAGTAGAAAAAGACGGCTTTCAATACCTGACCATCCATGTAGATTCTGATCACACAGTACCTTATCCATAACCTACATCAATTACTGAACACTTTCTTAGGGACGTCCAACACTGGAAGTCTCCCCCGTGGTCTTTGTCGGGGACGGCCACCCTTTTTAAGATGCTTGCACTGCCACATTTCCTATATATTTTGCAGAATGCGCCCTTGCAGATCCCCGACCTAGAATTTAAAAGAATAGACTCTGCCCTCTGGGGAACATTTATGGGGTGGTACACAACCACGGATTGCCCTGGCCACACTACAGCAGCTACCACATGTCCATTGCTATTTCTGGGCCAGTCAGATGGTGGTTATCATTGACATAATGCAGGGGGATCCAAGCTTGTCCCATGTTAGAGCAGAAGGGATGGGGCTGAACGGTGTGACTCTGCTCTGTCACTTATACCAACTGACGCAACAGACTTCCCCTCCATCAATGATACAACACACAGTACAGGTGTGGATGGCAGCCCACAAACACATTAGGTGGGACTATAGACTGACTTGGGGAGGAAGAATAGCTCAGGGGGAAATGCGTTTGTGTTGGAAGCAAGACAACGCAGTGCAAAACAGGTTTAAATCCCGATCCCTCGCTTAGAAACCTCTCATTGGTATTAAGCGCATAATGAATGAACAATTAAATAAAATAAAAATGACTCTGTCCCAACCTCTCTGGGAGAATTCCTTGTTGCCAGAAATGAACAATTTGCTGGTACTGTCACGGTTGGTGGATGTAGGTATCAAAACCATTGGTGACGTGATCGGATAAGGGGGGTGGGGGGAACTACCTCTTCTTTTGCTGAATTACAAGGGTTTGGTTTGGAATTTGCTGGAATTCTGCTAGAACACATAACCACCAAGGTTACTTCTACCCTATAACAAGCCATAACTGCTTTTGCGACTCCAAAGTTATTCAATCTTAAGGCAAAATGGGAGGCGGATGTGGGATCCATCGAACCGGAAGATTGGGTAGAGGCCCTGATGTTCCCCAGGGTAGTTGTGATCTCTTTCAGATTCTGCCTGGTGCAATTCAAAATCCTTCATAGGGTGTACTATCCCATGGTCTCACTTGAGATGTGGGGTGGAGGAGGGCACTTTTATACACATCATTTGGGGCCGCCCACGGATCTGCCATTTCTGGTTGATGAGCTGCCGTAAGCTATCTAAAATACTAGGCACAGAGATATCACGGTACCCTACGCTGTAACTTCTGGGGATTTCGTGTGAGAACTCATATAATCGATATGAAAAAAGTGTCTATAAGAATCCGTTTGATAAAAACGGAACATTGCCATGAAGTGGGGGGCCCGAGGAACGCCCTCAGTTTAGACAATGGGTGGCTGATGTGAACATCTGGGTGTCCATGGAGCGATGCATTTTTACTGCACAGGGAAGCCCGGAGAAGGCGGACAAAATGTGGCGACATTGGGAGGAGGGTGACTGAACACATTTGATGGGGAATAGATGGGAGCCGGGAATCGCCTCTTATAGTAGATGGTGGGAGCGCAAGAGGTAGGCTGTGAAACTGGCATGAGTACCCTGATTCACTGTGACTGATCGTTTTCTTTTTGTTTATTATGTTATGAAAACTAATAAGTGTTTTATGAAATATATTAGGGGTACAGCTGTCTCCCTAAATTACAGCGTAAAATTGATATGTTTTAAATGTAACCAGTTATGATTTCCACCAGACGTCTCCATTGGATATACACTGAGAGGTTTGAATGTTTTCTGAGGTGTGGTGCACCTGATGCTGGATTTCTTCATTTAGGGTGGGGAATTCTTTTTGCGATTGCAGATTTTTGGGCAGGGATTTTCTGGTCTGCCTTGCGCATCATTGAATTGAATGTTGAAGCCTCTCCTCTGCTGAGCCTTCTGGGCTAGAAGGGGGACATTCCCAATGGAGTCAGGCAATATTTGGGTCTTGTGATGGCCCTTGCAAAACGTTGCATAGCTAAAGCTTGGATGGGGGCTCCAGCTGTTGATGGATTGTTGGGCATAGCGAGAAGCTTCGACCGGGAAGTAGAATGTTGTGACTCATTATCACCCTAGGTAAACCTAAGTATATTTGAGGCCCTGATGGACTGTTTCGTTTGCAGGATTGCTCATTACAACAAGGCTTAAACAAATCTATCAATATGTATTAGACAACTGGTACCTGATCCCATCTTGGAACACTTTGTTGGGGTAGGTGTAACCTCATGAACTGCATGATGGAATACTTTGCCCTAGTTGTAACATGAACTGCAATTGCTCAAGCTTTTGTAGGTTGTAGTCTCCTTCTCCTATTCTTTAGGACTAACCATGTATAGGCACTATGATTTATAGTACCATTGTGTGTTATCGTTTGTTGATTCATATCTCAATAAAATATTTATTTTTTAAAAGGGTCTTGCATGTAGAGTTCCATAGACAGAAGGAGCAATTACCACCTCTCGGGTTCACAAGGTTGAACCGCACATGTACTGGTCCAGTCATCACCGTACTTGGCCAGCCCTGGATAGAAGTATGGTAAGCAGGACTTTGCGCCCAATGAAAATCCAGTGGGAGGAGATGATGTTCCTGAGATAAGTGTCCCTGCATCCTTGGAAACTTAAGAACAGTTCCAGGTGCCAGTAAAACGCTGGTGAAAATGTGGCTCACCATTTTTGCTGTGGAGGGTCATCTGGTTGTGGTTCTAGTGCGCACACTGCCATTTGCCTCTAGGTTCTGCTGGAGATCGCAAACTCTGGTGTGGACACCCAGATTCGGTCCCATGACTGAGAAACCCTTGCAGGGATCTTTATGGATGTTTGTATTGCAGTGACCCTGGACTGAGTCAGGAGATGCTCGGCGGTAGGATTCCGGTCTTCCAGAAGGCTTGTCTCTTGGTTGAAGGGAATTGCTGTTACGCTCACCTGACTCCCACAGAGGCATCTTTCTGAACTGGACAGCTGCTGTCTCCACCAATGTGACGCGTAGGGCCGAGATGACGGACTGGACTGGCTCACCTAACTTCGTTTGCTTGGCCCGTAGGAATATTCTTCTGCAAATGGAGAAAGGGAATTAACCACCTGTGGAGTTGAGCGTAACTCCCCCCACCCCCGTTGTTCTCCCCACTGATCACTTTTGATGTCCCCTCTTGTCTCACCTGATGGTTTGAAAAGATGAGCTCTCCATCCTGCATTGAGCGCAGAGGTGCGTAGATTAACCAGTTGCTTCACTGGCTCGGAGGAATTGGTGAGTTCCAGAACAATATTGACTCCGAGATTCCCGGCAAGACGCCGTAAGTATGTAGTTCGTAAGAGTTCAAATGCCTGACTTTCACTCTTGTCCGATTCCTTGCAGGTTTCCGCTTGACCCTAGTGAAGAGTTCCTTGTGGCAACCGGTAATATTCTGGTAAGGATTTATATTATCCAACACAGTTGGATAAAATAATGTCAATATGTAACCTGTTGCTTTCTCCCTTATTCAGGCTCTGAGAGAAAGTATGAAGTCTCGGGGAATAATGCCTCCGGCGGTAAAATCAGGTAAGTCTATTGTGGTGAGGAGGGTTCCCCTTGTTAGTCCCTTTGTTTCACCTTGCTGACCTTTTGTTTCCCCTTGGGGGCCGGGGTTCGGCAAAGATGCAGTGGAAGCTGCGCCGACCCGTGAAGAGGAATAGTACCCCCGGTGGTAAAATCAGGTAAGTCTATGTGGGGGTAACTAATATTCCTCTGTGTGTTCCCTTGGCTCACCTTGCTGTTCTTGTCTTCTCCTTAGGTGCCGGAGTGCGGTGAAACATGCAGGAGGATGCGGTGGAATGTGAAGATGCTGCGAAGGCCGGTGGGTTCAGCGCGGCGCTGCAGCAGGCGAGGCGACGCGCATAAAATAACTTCTTTCTTCCAGCTCGAAGACGCGATGGATTGGGAATTCAGGTAAGGATCAAAGGTATTGCTCTTGTTCTAACCTTTTCGCCTTCTTTCTCCCTTTTTCTAGGAGCTCCAAACTCGAGGCGGGCGTGGCAGAAGACTGGATGCAGACTTGCAGGCACGGTGAGCGTTACGCTGCTGGATGCAGAATAACGCGAAGCGTGTGCTGCTCTTCGGGCGTGGTTTAAATAGCCTCCAAAGTAGTCCCAGGTAAGTATTCCTCCCCAGCCCCACCAGAGTAAAAAATAGTCCCTAGGTGTAAAGTAGTCCCTTCCAAGCCTCTTTTGGCTTGGAGCTCTTGCAGCATGGTCTGCATCAGGTAAGTTTGCAGCATGGTCTGCATCAGGTAAGTTTTAATCTATGAGCCTGGTGCCTATGGCGCCAGGACTGACTCTCCATATGAGCCTGGCGCCATAGGCGCCAGGACTGCACCCAAATAGCCCCTAGCAGGGGTTGTTGGGCTTGCTTGGGATGACCTGATGCCTGCTTCCGGGGTTGCTGGGCTTGGTCTGGGTCCCTGGGGGTAGGCATCATGACAATTGCAGCTGCTTTCCAGTGTCCCAGCAGAGCCTCGTGGAGGCTCAAGAATAGTTCCAGCCGATTGGCCAGCCAGAGATCCTTGCAACGATGAACAGCTGGATCAAGGCCTTGAAGAGAAAATGTAAAAGGGCTCAGACTGAAAATAGGTGATGTTCCTCGAGCAGGACAGGTGACTGACTCGTCCCACCAGTCTACGACAGAATGCCAGAGGTCTTCCCTGATGATTAGAAAGTCGACATTCGTGAAGTGGTGGTATTGGCATAGTGAATGGTGGTTTATGCAGCAGTCGTCCGGGGTCCAGTAGTCAACTTGGTTCTTGGCTACAGCTCCTCTCCCTATATCAAGAGACTGGGCTGTGGCTTCCCCAACCCTTTAATGACACTTGAGCATTCAGGCCCCCCTTCCCACCTCCTGCCAGCACACACATGCAGAACGTGCACAGGCTTATTGCAAGAAGCCAGGCAATGTGCATAAAAGGGGACTTTTTACACCTGACAAGTTAGGACTGCTGACAAAGAACAGACCATCTTGAACAGGACTTACAACACGAGGAGTGGTCATTTTGAGTAAATGGTCCCATTAAGTGCATTATCAGGGATAAAAAGGCAGCCTAGGTAATACATCTGACAAAAGGTCAAAAAGTAATGACTGCCACCAGCCTTTTCCGTGGCTTCCTGAAAAGTTGCCTATAGTCTACTTAGAATAAAGAGAAGGGGCCTCAAAATATCCCTTTCCGCACTCCATGTACAATGTCTTCTGCTGCAAAAGGTGAAACACAAATCGTAAAAGGGAATGAACCACTCCTCTATTGTTAGGTCAGGGAAGAACCAGTGAAACCAAAATTACATTGCAAAAGGGACCGCGGGGGGTGGGGGCGTCCCTGGCAGGTGCACTGCATAAGGCAGGGGGAGGGAGGGTGCTGTCATAGGAAACCATGGAAGCCAGAACAAAGGAAAATGTTCTCCCCACACTGGAACCTTAGAAGGGGACCAGTTTCCCCAGAACAAAAATAAATGCAATAGGTGAGGGAGAACGTTTTTGCTTACCTTCATAGTCAATGGGGGAAAATGCCAGTGAGTGAAGCAGTAGTGCTGGGAGGCTCGGGACATAGGGAAAGCTTTGCAAAAAGAAAATCTCTAACAATGCTGACGACCATCTTGTCAATGTCCTCGACGGTAGGTCAGTTTTAGTTCCAAAAACATGCACCCACAGCAACGTCCAAGGACGCTTCAACTCATGGGTCTCAGAGTAAACCAAGACTAGGCCTTTTCACACTCAAACCGTATGTTCTTCATGTATTAAAGGAGACCTTCGGTTTCCCTCCAGAGACATCCTTCAACACGAGAGACTCTCACTTTCAGGGCCTGTAGGTTCTATTTTTTAGAGGATGAGTTAGAAATTAGAGAGCCTACAACACAACCTATAAAACTTCCCACCCTGCATAGAGCACTGCTAAAATCAGGTCCCCAGCCGATGGAGCAGTCTAAGCAGGCAAAACCAGCTCCCCAACCCAAAGCACATCTATGGACTTGTTAACCACCTTAAAGGCCTTCGTAACGGAACTACAGGTAAGGGAGGTCCAATATCCCCTAAAGGCATGATCTTATCCTGATAATGCTACTGTAACCCACTCGCTGTGTGCCCCTTTCCGCCAACATAGCAGAGAGGCTTGGACTAAGTAGGACCTCGGGCAACAACATCCTGTCTACATACCCTCATACCAAAAACCACAGGTGGGACCCCTACTTCCGGGGCACTTAGGGGTAGAACAATTAAATATTAAACACGAATAGTGCCCAATGAATGGAATCAAGGAGAACTAGGGAAAGAGACGGGAGCTGCGGCTAATCAAACATTATTTTATTTTCATTGTTATTTAATATGTAAACAAAGTACAAAAAATAGTTCATTAAAACATTACTACTGTTTCTTTCATTCATATTCCATACATACCATTCATTTCCATCATTCTAAAACAATTCATCTACGAAAACTGGAATCTGCATATAAGCCTTTTGATTCCTATTCTTTGGATTTCAGATGTTCTTGCTAATGGTGATATACCCACTAATCCTAATCGTCCACATTGTAAACTTTATCAACTATAGGTGTCCCGCAGTGTTGTCATCCAATTTGCCTGGGACTTCCAACATGTAATAGTTTCGACTCAACAATCTCTAGAGAACGTCTTCCAGATAATTGTATACGTCTTCTACAGGATATGTAAACATTTCTAATTTTCAAATCTAAAAACAAACAAAACGTACTGTTAAAAAAAACTTTTTCACAGCTCGTATCTCTTCATCCCATGTTTCCCCCTTCAATTTAATTCATTTAAATATGGGAGCTAACTTTCTTCTCAGTGCTCAAACCCATCTTCACTATTTCCTTGGAGTGGGAAAGCCAATACTTTATTTGTTTTTCATTCTCCAAACCTATTGCTTAATTGGTGACAAAAAGAACAAATCTCCATCTGTCAGGCCATCTTCAGAGAGGTCACAAAATCATCCCGACTTGGCTTATAGTTCATCATATGTACACAAAAGCCGAAAAATAAGGGAACTTCATTGTCTCCAAAATATTAAAAACATTCAACAGTGCACCCTTGTCTGGCCTCTACTACCGAAAGGCTGCAGTGTGCGTGACCCATTTTATCCCCAAGTTTTTTACCTTTGCATTTGTACAGGCAAAAAGGCTCAATTAGTTTTTTTACTTTTTCAGATTTTCATGTTTTCCAAAATCGAAAACAATGCCCGATTATCTAACATAAGAGTAAATAAAAATATATATCTATTCGATAGCCACTCATTTTTCACAACTCAATCGCATATTCACCCTGCAATCTTATTTACCTTATAGATTGCAGCAAGTGTTTTCTCATGGCGAGTCTATTTTCATTTCTGCCTGTGTGTGCTTTTAAATACAAACCGACTGCAGGAAAGTGAAAAAAGAGCAATAAAAGAAGGCAAAGGCATTTCAGATCTTTTTCTATAGTTTCGCACTGGAGTTTTAAACTAGTACTACAGTCCTTATATACCTTCATGCTTATCCGCATCATCTCGTTCAATATCTAGTGTTAAAGCTCTTGCTTTAGACCATGCGCCGGCGAACACGGTGGTCTATAGGACCCATGGGAGTAGTAGCCTCTATGGCTTCCCGGCATCCCCTGGTAATTCTCCAACGCTCGCAGTTCAATTGTAAATGCGAACGTGTGCAGAGACCTGTGAAAGCCTCCAGTTAATGAAAAGAAAAGAATAATTATAAAACGAGGAAAGAGACTGGTGTAAAGCACACGCTCCAGCTGCTTGTGTACAGAGCGTGATTGACGAGACTTACACAGTAAGGCCATCCTCGCAGCTGACTTCCCACAGGTTGTCTCTGCCAACACAAGGACCATGGCCTATTATGAAAGCCCCAAGGGAACACCATACACTACACCAGAGTGGAGCGAAGAGAAGTGGGAAGAGGACCCCGCTCAGCAGGATACGCAGTTGTCCCTAAGTTTCAAAAACGTTCTGGGAGACTCCCTAACACAGGTGGTCTCACAAGGGGTGCAGCCTATAACTCAAAGGCTATAAGTATTGGAGGCAATAATGGCTAAGCAGCCAGGACAAGGACAGCTTGCGGCCAGAAAGAGACGGGCCGACAGCCCTGAAGAGGGAATGTCAGCAGGACACCCCCAGAAAGGGGTTTAGAGAAGGAGTGTAAGGCAGCTCGGAAGAGCAAGAACTCTTTGACCCCCCTCCACCCGCCCCAAGCGTTTTAGAAAGGGAAGGTACTGTTCCCCAAGGACAAGATGACCTTCCTGGCAAAGAAGGTGGAGTGTCAGTACAGAGCCCCCACCCCAGGGGTGGATAATTCAGGGGACCACGACGAGGGCTACTCGCTCGCTGATGAAGGGGGGGGTGGGAGTAAGATGCCGGCAGGCACGCTGATGGTGTCCACCACCCCCCCCCCCCCCAAGATATGGACTATACCACAGACCTGTTCGATCCGGAAGCCATTCGACACCCTAAGTCTTCCAAGTGGGTGCCATCGCCCAGAATGGCGTTATACATGGTGCAACATATAACAAAGCTTCTAGATAGAGAGGTTTGGTCTCGGATGAGATCTGAATGCCCAAGGCCAGAATTGCCAGGAAAACTGACGAAGACACCGGACCTCGACCCTAAAATGGTCACCTTCATGACGAAGGCGACGCAGGACATCAGGCAAGGTGTCGACCGTGCCTGGAGGGGATGTCAGGACAAGCTTCTTGTCCTGGGCCATTGGCCAAGATCATGGACTTGGCAGAAAAAGCGAAAGACACAGGGGCACCAGTGGATGCCTTAGCTCTAGGTAACTGGGCCCAGCGAGCTGTGTCTCTCCTTGGAAACGCCAACTGTGCGCTCTCTTCGGAGAGCAGGAGAGGTGTCCTATTGAAGATAGACAGTAAATTGAGTGACCTGGCATCTTACGAAGCCGGAGAAGGTGCCAAAGGACCGTTATTCAGAGAAGCATTCGCAAAGGAGATGGCCCAGTTCGTGGGAACGCACTCCAAATTGGAGAAGGCTCGATAAGAAAAGACATTTCCTGGATGAGTTTTTGCCGGGACTCGACGCCACAGGGGTCACGCGTCTGGTCGCTACAACTTCCAGCCCAGACACCAGGGGCCACGCGCCCAATACTGGGAGGGGAAGCAGCAGGACACCTTCTTCCCGACCAGAGCGAGATTCTCCAGAGGTCGCAGGGGGAGGGTGTCCTACTGGCAGCCCAGCGTCTCAGGCGGTGAGTACAGCGTGCATGCGAGTAGGGGGGGGGGGTGGACTCTCCAGTTTTTAAGCGGGTGGCAAGCCTTGTCGCGCGATGCATGGATGCTCCGAGCAGTGGTAGGGCTGCGGTTAGAGTTTATAGGAGACCCCATTCAAAGGACAGAACACCATCCCATACGCATGGCATAGGGAGAAGCAGCACTCTTGCAGAGCAAGCTACATAAGCTAGTGGACAAAAACGCAATAGAGCGCGATTTTGAGGGAGGACCGGGTTTCCTCAGCAACATGTTTCTTGTTCAGTGTGGACAAGGTAAGAACGGTCATAAACCTGAAGAGCTTGAACGAGAGGCTGGTGTACAATCATTTAAAAATGGAAGGCATCCATCTGCTACAAGACCTCCTGCGTTACAGGACGTTGGCTAGCATGGTTGAATCTCAAAGATGCGTATTTGACAGTTCCGATAGCTACAGCATTTCGGAAGTACCTACGCTTCCTGTGGAACAAGGAGATATGGCGATTCACCTGTCTTCCGTTCGGCCTATCCTTGGGCGTTCACCAAACTGATGAAGCCTGTGGTGGCAGCCATAAGGGAAAGAGGCCTGCCGATTTATTATATATCTAGACGACATCCTCGTGCTGGGGCCGGACAGGGAATCACCACGAGTGTGCTGTGGATTTTTACACTCTTGTCCTCCCTCTGTTTCCTAGTGAATTTAGACAAGTCTCAGCTGGTACCTGTTCAGCGCCTAGAATTCCTAGGTTTCACAATAGATACGGCCAAAGCGTCCCTCTAACTCCCGGGGCACGAAGGGAGCGCAATAAAGGAGCTCAGAGCAATGATAGCGAAGAGAACTATTTTGCTTCAGAGTTTCGCCAGAGTAGTGGGGTCTACTAGCAGCCTCCATTCAAGTGATATTTCCGGACCCGCTTCACTATCGAGCGCTTCAATGGCTCAAGATCAGACATCTACAGGGAGGTGTAGGTTACCACCAGCTAGTGACCCTAGATCACGAGGCCCTCACAGTACTACACTGGTGGCTACAGAATATGGAAGCTTGGAACGGCCATGCGATATTCAGAGACATTCCGGACCTGGTCATAGTCAGATGCAAGCAGATCAGGTTGGGGAGCCAGGTGCGAGCACATACAGACAGGAGGGAAATGGTCAGAAGAGGAATTGTATCTCCACATAACCTGTCTCAAACTATTTGCAGGTTCTTTCGTAGTGCATGCTTTCACGAAAGACAGAGTAAAATGTTGTGTGCTGCTCAAGATGGACAACATCTCAGCGGAACGATATATAAACAAGCTAGGTGGGATGAAGTCCAAGTTGCTAGCGAAGTTGGCAAAAGATTTCTGGCACTATTGCCTCCAGAATCAGATTGCAGTGACAGCAGAGTACCTTCCGGGGACACTGAACGATGTAGCAGACTGGAACTCAAGCTATCTTGTAGACTCCAGCGATTGGAAGCTGCATCCACAAGTATTTGAAAGATTACAGGAGCTATGGGATCCCCTAGACCTAGATCTATGAACGCCCAAACGCAGAGGTACTTCAGTTGGAGGATAGACCCGGGTGCAGCTGGCATGGATGCCTTCCTACAACGGTGGAGCGGAGCGCATCATTATGCCTTCCCACCATTCATCATGATCACGAGAGCACTGGTGAAGTCCGCAGGGGGAGATTGTGATGGTTCAACCCTTCTGGAAGTCCCAGGCCTCGTTTCCAGTAGCGATGGAACTTTTTTCTGATTTTCCAAGGATAGTTCCACAGAGGCCGGACCTTCTGCTTGGACCGGCTGGCCAGACACACCCGTTGATAGCAGCAGGCATGCTTCAGTTGATAGTCTGCAGAGTTTGAGGAGGAGATGGGAGTTACCAGAAATGTTGCAACTCACTGCAGACTGCATCAGAGATTCCTGGGCGCCTTTCACCATTAGGAGCTAAAGCGCTGCATGGAACGGTTGGGCCCAATGGTGTTCAGAGCATGAGTTGGATCCCGTTTCAGCCCCTGTAGTTCAGGTCCTTAACCTCCTAGCATCTAGGTTTCAAGAAGGCTGCGCCTTTAGAACAGTGGCGTGTATACAGGCCTGCAATTTCAGCAGGACACAACAAAGTAGAGGGGAGATCGATAGAACACCCTGCGGTCCTGCGGCTGCTGATAGGAATGAAGCTTAGGAGGCCACCAGAACCCAAATACGCAGTGTTGTGGGATGTCAGGGAATTCTTCCGTCTTTTCCTTAGATGGCCAGGGAACGAGGAGCTCTCCTGTTCTCAGTTATCAGGCAAACTGGCAATGTTATTATGTCTTACGGCATGCCGTAGAGTGTCCGACGTCAAGGCACTGGAAATAGATAAGATCTTCTACCCAGAGGGAGTGGCTTTTACGATTGCTAAACGTACAAAGACAGATTCCCTAGTTATTTCATACCCTTAGTTTACTGAAAATAAGAAATTGTGAGTAGCACAATGCATTAAGGATTACGAGGAAGCAACAGCGCAGTTTTGGCCGTGAGGGGTGACCCAGTTGCTTATAGCGCGTAGAAAGCCCAATCATGCGGTGGCAGCAGCAACAATTGCTAGATGGGTGAGAGAAATTATGCAGTGGGCAGGGATAGACTTATCCGTTTTTGGCGCGCATTCTCCTAGGGGCGCGATGGCTTCTAGAGCCTTTACTGCAGGAGTGTCATCAAGATATAATGAAATCAGCAGATTGGTCCTCTGAGTCGACATTTAAGACATTCCATTTCATGCCTGTGTCAGATAGGGTGGTAGCAAGCTTTGAACAAGCGTAATGCGAGCCTCCTGTCTTGTCATAGAATAAAGATTACCCACGCTTACAGCTCAGGAAGTCTTCACTCTAGTAAAGACAAGGAGGCGAGCATTATATCCCACCCAGAATGACAAATCTTGACTTTGCATGTGTTGTATTTATTGTGCAGATTTGTCTCATTCCCACACTCATGAGTTCTTCTTCATTTCTCGCAGGAGACGACCAGAAGACAGCCTGAGTACAGCCTATGATGGGTGACGGAAGGACAGAATTATGAGTTGTACAGTTGGACCCAGACAGTGTCAGTTCCGGAGATGCGGTTTCCAGTTCCGTTCGGAAGGATAGTTGGTTGGCAAAAGGGACAGTTCCAGTTCAGTGCGTGGACATGGGAAGCAAAGAAAGAGGAAGGCACCTGGTGTGATAGTTACTTATACACTAGCTCAGACTCTGATAGGTGGAGGAGGAGAGGTCAGGACTACCAGACCCCCGGGGACCATGGGACTCTTAGTTCCTAGGTGTACTGTGATTTTTGGAACTTTAAACCTCTCGGATTTGGATTTTTTTTTCAAGAGTATGGAAAAAAGCACAAATGTTCAGTTTTAAAGTTTGTGTTGAAAAGCTGATCTGGCAGCAATAAAGAAAGTATAGCATAATGCTCGCCTTCTTGTCTTTAATCGAATAAAGACTTCCTGAGCTGTAAGCGTAGGCAATCTTTATTGAGATGCCGCAGAGACCAAATCCATCATAATTGAAACTTCACATACAAGACTGTCGGACCCAATTATGAAGACCTTAGAAGAGACAACTATCTTGCTTTGAGCCATATAAAAAGCACAACAAGGATCCTGCTCAATTATAATTTTTTCTCAGCAAAATATATTGTTTGGATATAAAAGGAACTCTAAGCATACTAACCTCCTGATTACCCACTGGAGATATAGTGGCGAAACATATGTTGGGGTTAAAAAATGTGTGAAAAAGAAATCATTTTCAAAACATTTTATGTTTCTATAATCAGAACTAATAAGAAACTGAGATAAAAAATCAGTGAAGAAAATTATTTCTTTTCAAACAGTGATTGGTTGATTTTGTGTTTATTGGATTCAAACAGTTGGAGCAACTTTACTCATGTGTACTGTCAATTAAGACAAATGGAGTAAAACATGTATTGGAGAAATGCATTTTTCACAAAAAATTCATGAACTGAATTAAAGATCATGCTGTTCACCATTTTGAATTTGTAGTGATTATTCAAATCACACAAGCTGGTGGAATTTGAATGACCCCCTTGCAAAAGATAATACTGGAGACCAGTCTAGTGCGTGCTTCTAAAACAAAACGTGTTGCTCCTGAGCTATCTTCCCGGCATGTAGGTTCCAATGAACTTGGCCATCTCTTTGGAACACGAATCCCTGAACAGCAGTCTATACTTTCAGACTGGCTACCGTAGAGGCAAGTTTGTCCTGTTTGGAATAGATTTGAATAAAGATGGGATATCCTTGCATCTCTCGGCACAGTTATTCGCCAAGAAGAAAACTACCTGTTTTTAACCATCCCGAAAACACACAAGGATCTACCCGTTATCTATTACCTTTTCTGACCAATCTAGCATCTTAGTCTGTGTCCTGCTCATGGCCATTGGTTTTTGTTGGTATGTCTGCCAAAGGCACTCATTCCCCATTTTTGGATTCTTCATGGCCTTATCTACAAAGATGATGAATTTGGTGTCCATTTCTGGGGTTGCAGAAACATTCCCATCGATCCCTGCTATAGGACACTCGGCCTGTGAGGGACCTCACACTGCTTGTATCATAACCGACATTACTTACATTTTTCTCCATATTTTATGGATATCTGTCCCAATGGCACTAGACGGGTATATTTGCAGAGGAAGAAATTCCTCCATACTGAAATTTGTGGGTGGAGCCCATGCAAATATGGGGTGTGGCCATTCTCCACACTGACTCCACCCTTTGGCAACATCCACCCGCCCCCTTTTCAATATGGATGGGACTTGTGTCACAGCACAGCTCTCCTGCATGCCTCATTTTGTTTTTCTCCTTTTATTTTCTCCATTTAGTCCTCAGGACTCGCCACCTTGCTCTCTGGCATATGTCAGCATTGAGCAGGTTTTCCAGGTGCGCATCCTGCAAGGGATCTTTTCAGGTTTCAGACCCCCTTCTGCTGTTTAGAGTGTCGGGGGCTGGTCACTGGTGGAATTCTTGAGTGGCATGTGACGCATTTACCCAAGGGGTCTCTGGAGAACAGTCTTTCAAGGTGGAGAGAGAGTTTTATCGCGTTCACCACTGGTGTAGCTCAAGGCCTTCCTTGACAAAGGTCCATACAAAAACGAGTAAGTCATCCTTTTTCTTCTGCACCTGTTGGGAGACTCCTTCCTGAGGAGTTCTTCCTCTGAGAGGGGTCCTTGAGACTTTGACACCAGCGTCCATCCTCCAGCACCTAGGGCTACCAGTGCACGCACTGTGGAGTGATCAGACCCTACCAAGTTAGGCTCTGAGGGGCCAGCTGGTCCTCCTACCGGACTCTGGTCTGAAGGGTTTCGTATCTCGAATACCAGGCTCTGGCCTACGGGGACGCCTCTAGGTAACAAGACTACCAGGCGACTGCCTGAAGGCAATACGCCTCACAGAGCTACTTGCGAGGTCTGTAGTGTTACCGGGAATATTCCTGACTGCACTAAAGTAACCTAGAGGTCAAAGCCCTGCACCAAACGCAAAGACTCTGTGTATACCCTTTTTGGTTTCTGCACCACCAACGGTGCCCTTGCCACCAAAGCCTACATTGTTGATTAACAGCCCTGGCACCCCCAACCTGCCCATCAGTGGACCCTCCACTCCCATGTCTGGGCCTTGGGGGATGGATCCGGAAACACTACAATAAGCTTTAAGTGACTGAGGTTTGGGGTATCCAGTTAAATTCTCCTTCTAAGCCTTTGGTATTACCTGGCTTTTTCGGCCTGAAAAGGTCAGATCATTTGGGTATTCCATTCTGAAAGGGAGAGTTCAAGGCGGCAAAGGTGTGGAGCAATCCACACTGTTACACCGGTCAATAAGCGAGACCTGAGATGCAGGCAGCTGTGTTTACATGCATGCATTTGTTCTGTGCATACTGTGCCACTGCCTTGTATGGTAGCAGCAGCATCCCTGTTCTACGGGGGTCCTCCAGTGCAACCTCTTCCATCTCCTCAACGTCCTCTCCTATCCCCCCCTGCTAAGGAGTAAAGACTGTTAGACTCCCTTTGGAAGGTCTATACCAACTCTGCACATAATCTATGGCAGTTTAATACTGATGCTTTGCTTGCAGCAGCCGACCACTGCCTCTTGTAAGAGTTGTCAGATTTCCCAAATCTACTGGGTGAGAAGTGGCAGATTTCCACGCTGGGTGAGCTGCTGCCAGGACCATTGCTACATGATTGGTGATCTCTCACAGTTCTACTGACAAGGAGCTTGCAAAGAAAACCTCCATGATGACCACTACATTTTAATCATTCTAATGAAACCACCCCCAAAGTGTTTTCAGTCCAGCACATCAATCAGGCATGTCTTGAGATTTGGTACCTCTGAAGATTTCAGTGGTTTTATGGAAAGAATATAGAGGCAATCAGATAGATTGCCCTGCGTCCCCCAGAAGAAAACCACACACATCTATGAAGGGGTTCTACCACCCCTCTAGTGTGAGGAAAGATTTCTCTTTTTGCAACTTTCCCTCCATAGTTTCTATGGACCCCCTTTCTTTTTGCTGTTTTTGAACCTGTTCTGACTTTAAGGGAAGGTAAAGCCTTCGGCTTCACTCCCCTTGCCTTTTGCTCATTTGTTATGGGGAAATTTATAGTCCTTCAGACTGGAAACCGTTTCCCTTTTGCATTCTATGATTTTTTCACATTGCACACAGCATCTTACAATGCAGTGCAATCGGGGGGCAAAGGGGGATACTTTTGTATCACCCTTGCTTTTTACACTTGGGCTTTTCGGTTACTTTTATATGTGCTTAAAGACAAGCTGGTGGCAGCATATACATTTTTATCACTTTTGTATTTTTTAGTGTGCACATTTACGTTTACCGCTTATGGGTACGCTACTAAACCTGGTTGGTGCCCTACAATGGCTGTGCCACAAGATCTTTGCTTGTTCTTTTGCCATATTGTTGTATGACCTTCCTGCCTTGCCAGGTCCGGAAATCCCACAGCCATCCTATCAGAGATTCTAGGTGTGGGGCATGAGTGAAACCAGTAGCTGTCCCTGATTGGACAAGTATTGGCTGTTTGAATGGTGCAGATCCTTGCCATTGGTGGGCTTGGACTTGCCCTGAGCCTGGATTTTGGTTAAGAGGACTCCTGTAGTGATTTCTGCAGATCAACGTAGGAGCCATGAATCCCACGTAGAGCAACTGATGATCCGAAGAAGACTCCAGAGGAGGCCTGGCATCCCATCTTGCTCAGTGAAGCCCTGTTGCACTACCTGATGTGAAAAACCTGAGCGTGTTTCCCTTCTGATTCCAGGGGCATCCTGTAAACAGGTGGTATGGGGCGGGCCATTGCTTTTGGATCCCAACCCTTGGGGCGGAATAGCGAGGGAGGATCACCTGGGTAGAGGATCCTCTGGGATTGGGGAAGGATTATCAAAAGGTGAGACATGATATCCCCCCTTTTCGAACACCCCCTCCCCGACATTCCCTCAGCCTATATGGCTTACTGTTCCCCAGACACCAATTTTCCCATTCCGTTGACGAAAGGACTGAGACGAGGAAGGAGCATTTTACCAGTATACTCTTTCTTTCCAAAACATGACGGTGCCATTAAGACGAAAAAAACATATTCAGAGGCACTCTATTTTCATGAATGTCCCATTAACAAGGTCATGCGAAGTCCGGCACTGGGCAAAAATTGTGTCCACCTGAAGCCTGTTAATACTCCACAGAGGTATTAAAGGAGTAGCTGCAAGAAACGAACAGGATGAGTTGGAGCCTGTGAAAGAACCTGAGTCAGAACGAACTGACAGCCAATTTGGAAAGCCTGAGAACCCCGAAATCTGCTGTTAGAGAACAGAGTGCAGAGAGCCTGTGATTTGAGAAGTCCTGAGAAAGCGTGGCGAGGGAGCCGTGTCTCCAAAGAGCCAGAAGGGGATTGCGTGGTATGCTGATCTCTGAAGGGAAATCTTTGAAGAGGCGCTTGTTCGATTGCCGGCGGGACAAGCAAAGAGCCCCTGACCTCGACACGACATAACCGCAAAAGCTACGCTGAAGTAATCACTGCCGGTGAGTTCAAAGTGAAATGGGAGCCCGTTTGGTGAAAGATGCGAAGCGCAAGAGAATTTGTTGCAAGTGAAGGACAAGCATAGGATGAAGGACTCGCTGAAGAGAAAGCTCCAATTGTCCATGGTCAACTGTAATGTGAAAGTGATAATTGTGAAAGCGAAGCAAACTAAGTAACGGAGTGGTCGCGTGTACGTTTACACGTTGTCAAATGACTGTTGAAATTGAATCACTCTCCAAGTGCAGGGGAGCTGTGCAAAGCACAAAGTAGGAACAAAAGCATGAGAGGGGAGCTGCGCGAGATAGGAAGAGCGTGCTGAAGCCCAAAAGAAGCTAGAGTGCCTGGGGCACAACCCTGTTTGTGAACTGTGATAAAAGCGATGGAGTGCTGGGGCGCGATCTCATGATGCCAAGTTATCAGTGGTCCCGAACAGGGCTGAGTAAAACTGTGCGCTCTCGAAAGTCTCTGATATGTGGAGCTGTTGAGTCATTAAGAACGGTTGAACTGATTGGGAAGGGAACCCCAATTTTGAACAAGAGAATCTGATGTGAAGAGAAACTATTGCACTGTCAAGTTGTTCGAAAAGTATGTGAAGGAAACCCCTGATGAAACCAGAGCAAGAGTCTTGTGAGAGCAAAGTAGTGTCAACTGTGATATTCCTGAGAGAAGGTGACGAGAAGAGCTTCCAAGTCTCTGGAGAAAGAAAGCCCTTGGAAACCTGAAGGAACTTTGTGTGAACTATTTGAACCCAAGAAACGTTTTTGAAGCCCAAGTAACTCAGACTTGGGGAAGGGAGCTGTGGGACAGCTCCAAGTACCATCCCGATATTATTTTGACTCACCATTTTATTTGTATCCAATACCATACACATTATTGTTCTGGAAAAAAGTGAGTGCAGGCATAGGTTTGACACAGACATCTGTATTATTTTGACTGACAGTTGACTACCTTTTGACTTCGTTTAATGGTTGAGACTACTCCTATTTAGAAATGGGGTCAGTTATGATGTATCCAACCCCTTTTCCAGTTAATAAAAATTTTACAAACTTGCTTCCTTGTGTCTGTGTCTACCTTTTGATACAATGCCTACCTCACACTGATCTCCCTGAACGGTGCTTAGACTAGTGGGACCAACTAGCCTTGACGCCTTCTTGAGGATCCAACTCTTCTGAGCTTTCGTAAGTATCCCTGGTGGACTGAAAAGCTCTTTCGTGGTCTACCACGCCAGAACGTCCCATGGTTGCACCCATAACTGTGGTAGTCTCCAGCTCGTGCCACTTGTCGCCTTCCCTCAGAATGTCAGCGACCCGGCATCAAGGGATCCTGTTGTAGAGAAGCTTCTGTGACCGTGACTTGAAGGATGCCCATCGTCGCCTGTGTGCTGAGACCGTTGCTGGAATCTCCTTCCCTGTCCTGTGTCCTAAAGAGGCCTGCTACAGTGTTTCTTGCATTTCTTAATCGCCAGGAAGAATCCTTGCACCGCAGCACATGGGCACCCCACACTGGAACCAACGGCAGGCAATCCAAGCTCAAGATGATCCACATAGTCACCTGGAAAATTCGGAGTCGGAGGGTGTGGAGGGTAAGTAAACGTAGTGCATCTGTCCTGTCCCCTCTATCCTCCATAGGATAACATTGGGATTAAGTCCCATAGTCTCCTAAACTTTCCATTATACTGCCTTTTGATCGTCCCACCTGGGTAGTAACTCCTGAAATACAAAAGAACTGTTGCTTCCTTAGTAAAGATCCATCACCAACACAAGTAAATTAGAACTTCCCTTCAGAGAATCCATTCTGGGGTGAAGCATTGTGGCTCTTGTGACTTTTGGGAATTCACTTGTTATCTGGTTCCATCATTGACTGCATTTGATTTACTTACCTGCTTGCTGAATACGTTATTTTAATGCATATATGAACCTATGGTGAATGTATATATTCATATCACAGAAGTATTGTTCAATAATATTAGCTGTTTTCATTTTCAGTGCGTGTAGAAGGCCTTGAATAAATATTTTGTTGTACCCAACTGTCTAAATTGAATTATTGTGCATATATTGTGTGGGCTCTTCGAGGGCCTGTGACCCAACTGACGCTGTCCTAAGAATAGCCTTGATTATTCTCAATTGCTACCTTGATTATGTTTTGGCTAATCTCCCAGAGATCCCCTGTTCACTGTAACTAAGGCAGCCTCCTAAAATCTGTCCACCAGGCAAGATCCTAGAAATCCATGGCACCATGCCCTCCCGGTGTGAAAAAACCCAGAAAGTACAACCTCGTCCGGGTCCGCCTGTCTCCGGTTGGCAACTGTTTTGGATTTTGTTGCAAGATAGAATATCATCTCAAGGGAGCCATTCATTTTATCAGTTCTACACCGGATGGTCATCAGCTGGACCTCCAAACCCTCTTAATTTCCCACTTTGCGGCAGGCAGGTTCCTCGGTACGTTAGGGGTTTTGTTCCAGACTGTCCACTGTCCCCAAGAAGAACCAGGCAGGCCTGAGGGTGGTGCTGGACACTAGCCCCCACCCCACTCCGCCTTTTAAATATTTATTTTTACCCCAATTCAAATTAAAGATGAATACTGCTGCTCATATCTGTTCTGCTCTGACTCAAGGAGACTACTTCACAGCGAACGTGAAAGACATGTATCTTAATGTCCCCTTTGTCGCCTCACACACTATTTCTGCATCCATCATTAGGAGACGCACACCTCAAGTACAGCGTGTTGCCCATGGGGTCAGTGCAGCCCCCAGAGTGTTCACAAAGCTCATTGCAGCTGTTGGAGCTCATCTCCGCTCGAGATGAATTTGCATATACCAATACTTGGAAGACTTTTTATTGTTTGTTTGTTTTATTATTTATATTGCGCACCAGACCCAGAGATATTATTACATAGTGGACAGGAAGAATACAGCTAAGGTTACAATGCTGGGGCGTGGCTTGGCGGCCATGCGAGAGTGAGCAGACTCCGAGGAGCTCCCACCAGATCCGACCAGAGATCCTGAGAAAGGCGTATTTCAGTAAATAAAAAGACAACAAACGCGAGGAAAAGGCGTCGGAAGATCCAAGGCACACACGGGAGAAGACCCGAGGAAAAACGGAGACCAGAAGGGTGAGAACGAGAAGGGAGAGAAGCGCGCGGCACCACCAACAAAATGGCGGACGCGCAGCGTTGAAAAGAGAACCTCGTCCCGAAGCACGAAGAGGGCCGAAGAGCAAGAGCAGAACCGGACGAGACAACTGATCGAAGTCCAGCGCAGGCAAGACCGAAACACCACCGGAGTGGCAGAAACCCGAGACGCCGACTGCAGGGATTGCCGCGTAATACCGACCCGGAGAAGGTGAAGACGGCACGGCTCGAGAACGGGGAGAGGCCCGCGGACCGGAGCTGGAGAACAGCTTTTCCCAGCCGAAGCGGAGACGAGCAGCAGCGGCAGCGGCAGCAGGATCCCGGCGGTACTACGAAGAACCTGAGCGGAGAAGAAGCGAAGGCGAGGCGAGGGGCGACCCACAGATCGAACCCCGGAAGAGCGAAGGTGAGAGATAACGGCGGAGAGTCAACAGGGCGACGTGGGACCCCGAGAGACGAGGTGGTGAAGACCGAGAATCGACCCGAAGACCGGACCGAGAGAGCCCCCCCTTGATGCAGAAGCGGCGGAGGCCCAGCTGAACAATCGGAGAATCGGAAAGCGAGGCAGAACGGATGGAAAGCGGCCCACAGACCGAACCGAGGCAGATTCCCTCGCGTTGAAACGGAGGTGAGCGACAGCGACAGCGGGACAGCGGAGCAACGAGGGAACCCACAACGGCCAGACCATAGAAGAGCTTCCCCCGACCGACGCGTAAGAGAGCAGCAACGACAGATTGGAGTGCCGAAGAGGAGCCCTTACCTGCCAGTCCGGAGCGGAACCGAGGGGGACAGCAGATCAACGCCCGGCATAAGCAGGATCGAGGCGTCACCCGACCGACAGCGAGAGGAGGCACTGACGGCAGCAACGGGAGGGAAAGCCCGAGACAGCACCACGGAAACGGCGCGACATCGAACGAGGAAGGGGGAAGGCGTCGAGACCTACGGTCAGGAAGCAGCCCACAGATCGGACCGAAGAAGAGCCCTTCCCTGTCGCAGAGGTGACTAGCTGATCCTGAGAGGAGAGGCAGCGAAGAGACACAGGAACCAGGCCCAGGGAACAAGAAACATACCGCAGAGCGGGTCAGGGAAGCCGAGACCCAACTCTAAATACCCAAAGAGAGGGGGAAGAGAACACCGGAAAGAGACACGGCAAACGGACAGAAGGGGTAAAGTCACAGGGAGATATCGCTTAATAACAAGGTAACACACACAGGAAGAGCAGAAACGAGTGGGGGAACGGAAAAGGGACCCACTGCAGCGCAAACGGAGCCAAACTGAACAGGACCCAACTACAGGCCAAGAGCAGTGGGCATTAACATGCCAGACAAGCCTAAAAGCGGCAGAGGGAAACAAACAGTCATGGAGACATACACCCGGAAGAACGACGGCCAGCAGCCGGGGGCTGAGGAGAAAGACATGCCGGAGTCATATGCCACGCAAGGAGAGATCAGGCAAGTGGAAAGCAGTATACTGGAAGCCATAGGGGCGTTAAAGACGTCGATAGAAGGAAAGCTAGATGCAGTGATGGTAGATGTGGGACTTCTTAGACAAGACACGAGAAATCTGGCGGAAAGGATGACAACAGTAGAACAACAAGCACAGAGTAACTCAGTGGAAGTGTCCGCCTCGCGAACACAAATGTCGGAAGCACTGGAAAGAATTAATATACTAGAACGCAGAGTGGAAGACGCAGAAGGCAGGGCCCGACGCAACAACGTACGAATAGTGGGGCTGCCAGAGGGAGAGGAAGGAAGGGACCCCACGGACTACATAGAGAACCTCCTGATCCAAGAAGTAGGGGCAGGGACCCTGTCCCAGGGCTTCGTAGTAGAAAGGGCACACCGAGCGCTGACTAGAAGACCGCGCCCAGGAGCACCACCAAGACCAATGATAGCAAAAATTATGAACTTTAAAGACAGGGAGAAAATCCTGACTTTCTCGAGAGAAGGAGGGAACATCACAAGGAACGGGGCCAGGATAACAATATATCCAGACTATACGGTACTGGTGCAAAAGCAGAGGGCCCAGTTCTGGCAGACTAAAGAGCGCCTCCGGGCGGCAGGGGTGAAATTCATGCTGCTGTATCCAGCCAAATTAAAAATACTGCATGACGGGAAAACACAGATCTTCGAGACAGCGACCGATGCCCAGGAGTGGATGGATCAGTGTGGGATTCCACAGCCGGCAGAGAGGAACGAGCGAAACAGAAACCACCCCCAGCAAAACAGAGATTAGAATCGAGCACAACAAACATACCTAACGCTACGGGAGCAAGAACGAGACGGTAGAGATGCCCTACCGGGAAGTTATGAAAAAAGCAACCGACAGCCACCAAGTTGAAAAGCCCATAGCAAAGAGACTCACAACGGGAGCACGAGACTTGGAGAAGGGGAACCGCCAAGACCCACAGAGAGGCCCCAGCAGAAACAATGTTCATAGTGTCAGTTTCAAGACACTACGCCGCGACAGGCAAGGCCGAGGAGGAGAAAACGGCACCTGGAAAGCGACGGAGCCCGAGCAGAGGAGAGGAGGCTGGGCGTTTGTTGACGTTATTTAGGTTAACAGTTATAACAGTTGGGAAGTTAAGGCAAAGCCCACAAAGAGAGGAGGAGAGCAGAACAAGAAATAATAGTTGTCACACACAAAGAATCAGCAAGGAAAACAAATTCAGGGGACAGTACCCGCAAACAAAAAGATGGCGGGAGGCACGAGATAAAAAATTCAACTGCCAGAAGAAGGGACACAGATCCCCGGCAGGAACGCACCGTGAGAATGAGACACCGAGCGAGCCCATGGGAAAGAGCAGGCCGCAGGCGCCAGTCCCCACAAAGACCAAGATGTCTTAAGAATTGTCACGTGGAATGTCAGGGGGATGAACGCATACGTCAAGAGGCTAAGGATCTTTACCTGGCTAAACAAAACAAGGACTCACATTGCACTGCTGCAGGAGACGCACCTGACGGCGGAAAAACAGGCCAAAATAAAGAAAAAATGGGGAGGCCAGATGTATAGTGCAACGTATTCCAACTATGCCAGAGGAGTCATAACCTGGGTCGCCCCGGGCGTCCCATTCCAGCTCATCAACCAAGAGAAAGACACAGAAGGGAGAATCCTGGTAGTCCATGGGATGCTAGAAAACCGGGAGATATGCCTCGTAAATACCTATGCCCCTAATCACGACGCTACAGCCTTCTTCAGAACGCTCCCGCCCCGGCTGGCCCCGTACAGGAATGCAACGATGATTTGGGCAGGTGACCATAATTGCACACTGGATCCCCGGCTGGACAGGTCGGACGATAAGTACAAGAGAGCGGCACCGCCAGCGAGAGCACTACAACAGATACTAGACCAGCTCGGACTCGAGGACGTCTGGAGGAAGGTACATGGGGAAGAGAGGGGATACACACATTACAGTGCCCCACATAGAACATTCACACGGATTGACTACCTGTTCACGGGCAGGGAGACACTGGGAGAATTCACTGAGGCATACATACACGCGCGAACCCTATCTGACCACGCCCCCCAGACGATCACATGGGCGCACACACACAGGAGAGCCCCAATACCAACATGGAGATTGAGGGCAGAGGCTTTACTGGACACGGGCTTCCAGGACCACATCCAAAGCGTGATAGAAGACTATTTTGAACATAATGAGGGTAGTGTGGAGAGCACAGGAACGGTATGGGAAGCCTTCAAAGTGGTAGTCAGAGGAGAGGCGATGGGGAAAATGGGAGGTCTCCGACGAGAAACCCTAGCACAACTAGATGAGATAGAAAGGAAAATTGAGAAAGCGGAGAGACAAGCGGGGGAAAAGGGGGCGGAACAAGAGAACCTCACCACCCTGCGACAACAGTGCGTGGAGACCTGGGAAAGATTGGGACGCCTAGACTACGGGAAATATATACAAAAACTACATGCTGAGGGGGATAAGCCTAGCAGACTCCTAGCCTGGCTAACTAAGCAGGAGACTAAGCGGGAGCCAATTAACGAAATTCAGAACAGGGAAGGAGAGGTGATAAGGTCCCAAGAGGGAATAAACGAGGTGTTCTCGCAGTTCTACGAGGACTTATACTCCAGGGTCCAGGAGGCAGAGGAGGGGGACCTGAGGGAAGCCCTCGCGGAAATCAAACTCCCACAATTGACGGAGGCGCAGGCCCAAACATTAGATGCCCCTCTCACTGTGGAGGAACTAACGGAGGTTATCGCCCAGCTCCCGACAGGGAAATCTCCGGGGCCAGATGGGCTCCCGGGGGAATTTTACAAACAATACAAAAATGATATAGCCCCAAGACTACTAGAAACATTAGAAGAAGCATACGAGATGGGAAGACTCCCGAGCAGTATGTCAGAATCCATAATAGTCCCGATCCTTAAACCGGGCAAGCCCCCCCTCGAATGCGGTTCCTACAGACCGATTTCCCTAATAAACCAGGACTCCAAGATCCTGACGGCGGCACTAGCCAACCGCCTGAAAAGAGTGCTACCCACCCTGATCCACACGGACCAGACAGGGTACGTGCCAGAAAGAAACACGTCCTGGAACCTGCGTAGACTCCATTACGTTATAGAAAAGACAAACCAAGAAGGTGGGGAGTGTGCTGTAGCTTCACTGGATGCAATTAAAGCATTCGATTCGGTGGGATGGGACTGGCTCCTGGGGACGCTCACCCACTATGGGATTGGCCAAGGGTTCACAAGATGGATAGAACTACTTTACAGAGACCCGAGAGCGAGAGTCAAGACGGGTAGACAAATCTCTAGAGAATGGAGCATAGAGCGAGGCACAAAGCAGGGATGCCCCCTGTCCCCAATGTTATATATCCTAGCTCTGGAGCCATTCGCAGTATTCCTAAGAACGGATTATAAAGACACAGGCATAGAGATAGACGGGGAAACACACCAGATATCCATATACGCAGACGACATACTCCTTTACATACAGAACCCACGCACCCACCTGCAGGACCTGCTGGAGGCGCTGCGCGCATTCGGGAGGTTATCTGGAATAGTGGTCAACAGGGAAAAATCAGTGCTGTTTCCCCTGGCAGACCTACGCGCAGTGCCGACAGATCAATTACCACCTCTGGGCATCACGTGGGCCCCGAACACCTTCAAATACCTGGGAGTGGAGATCTATCATGACACCATGGAAACACACGCAGGTAACACACAAAAAGCTTTAGACAAAATTGAAAAGGCTATGAAATTCTGGCAGACGCTGCCGTTAGGCATGATAGGCCGGGCGGCACTACTAAAAATGACAGTCCTACCCCGACTCCTATATTACTTCACGAACATCCCATACAACATACCAAAGCCCTTTTTCAAGCGCCTACACACCATAGCGAGAACCTTCCTATGGGGAGGGGGACGGAACAGGGTGGCACTAAGCACACTACAAAGAAGCTATGAGTGGGGGGGCATCAAACTCCCAGATTTCGAGTATTACTATTTGGCAGCACAACTCCAATTTGTGGTGCGATGGCTGGGCGAAGAGACCTCAATAGACGCAATAATTATGGGGCCAGCACTCCGGAAGTATCACCTGAGAGAGCTATTGTGGGTCAACGCCGCCCAAGCCAAAGAACTGCCCAAAATAGCCCAACTAGGCCGAATACTATGGAAAAGAGCCTGGAAGACACAGGGCATACGAGACCCCTGCTCAAGACACATCCCACTGGCGGGGCTGGTGGACACCCGAGTGGCCAGCCTGACCACGTACAGGGCACAATGGGAAGACAAAGGCGTGGCCCAAATTGGGGACCTGTGGCGTGACGGACAGTGGGTGGACTTCCAGACCCTGATGGATGAACAAGATGTACACAGGGGCCAATTCATCCTACACAATAGCCTAGTCCAGACAATAAAAAAGAGGTGGAGCGCTATGCCAGAACCCGAGGACACCGAAGGAGAATTAGAGGCATGGTACGATATATCCGAAGGAGGTCACACGGTGTCCAGACTCTACGAGCAAATACTGGGACACACCAACAAAAAGACACTAACAGCACGGATGAGATGGGAAGAGGAACTGCAACAACCCTTCGAAGACGAGGAATGGAACAAAGTCCTCATGTACACAAAAAAGGTGTCCAGAAACGCCAGGTTCAGACAACTGCAGATATACATAGTACATAGAGCATATCTAACCCCCAGGAGAATGTCAAAGATAGGAGAAGGACAATCCCGGAGCTGTCCGCGGTGCGGAGACGAACAGGCCGACATGGTGCACATGTTCTGGTCGTGCCCGCAAATAGCAGACTTCTGGAACACGGTGAGAGAAAAAGCGTTGACAGCAGACATACAGATGCCAGCAAGAACGCCAGCAGCATACCTACTGGGCCTGTTCCCAAGAGGGCACCGGCAGATGACGCATGTGGCAAAAATGAAAGATTTAATGACGATACTAGCGAAACGCCGCATAGCGATGGCATGGAACAAGAGAGAAGGCCCTTCGAAGGAAGGATGGTGGGCCGACCTACAAAAATGGGCAATAGCGGAGACGGCAGTCTGGGCGAGAGCTACACAAAAGGGAGAGAGCAACAGCGGAGCCAGATTACAAGCATGGAACTCCCTGGTGCAAGACCTGCTTGGCAGTGGAGGCGATGACGATACGACTGACAGTAGCGATCCAGGGGACACAGAAAACGACGAAATGGAACCGCCCACGTCGGGAGGCACTACATAACTCACAATGGAGAGAACTAAGGGGAAGGAAAAGAAGAGGTTGTGACCTGTGCGGACTCTGAACAGTGCAACTCCAACTGGGAAAGACCAGCAAACACACGCAAAGACAAGGCCAAGGGAAATTTCCGAGGAAAGGAGTAAGGCCACTGGGAGACTGGCCCCTCAGCCACGAACTTGACAACGACCGGCGCCGGCCCCGAGGCGGCAAAGGACCAAGAACATAATGCGGCTGCCTTTAGGGAGAGGGAGGGGGGAGGGAGGGGGGAAAGACAATGGGAGAGGGACTTTCGTTTCTGTTTTTTGTTTGTTCTCTCCCATCCCTTTTATGTTGTAAAACCAATAAAAAGAAGTTAAAAAAAAAAGGTTACAATGCTGTATGCGTGAGACTATAGGTAGAACGAGCAGGTAAATACAATAAATAACAAGAAATGTATGAGGCACATAAATATAGCAAAACAGTAAGGTCTCGTATATACGATAGATCCTAGGAGGATGCAGGTTGGGTGGGGTCAGACGTCATGTTTCTTGACCAATGAATGAGACTAGATCTAAATTGTAGGTAGGTTAGATCTTCCCTTAAAGCAGGGGGAAGGGAGTTCCAATATTGTGCTGCTTTGACAGGGACACTACTCACACCAGATTTGGTGAGCTTAAATCTAGGTACTAGTAGGAGTTTCGAGTTAGCTTTTCCTAGAGTGTTAGGCAGAATCCTGTGCAGTTCCCTTGGGGACCACTGCAAAAAGATTAAGACTAAGACTACAGGAGTAAGCAGTAAACCCAATTGGTAGCAGTCTGTTCCACCCAGATTTACCTGGTAGCTGTGGCTGAGCAGTCAGACTTCTCTCAAGAAGAGTAAAGCAGTATACAGAGTATACACAATAGGGCTAAAAACACAGTGGAACAAGCAAACACTGACCAGAGCTTTGTATCAAAAGTATATAATTATTTAACACACACTTTAAAAACACACTAGCACTCTAAATCAAAAGCAAGTTCAAACAGTCAGATAAAGTATAAACACCTCCCTTGATAACTGTTAGACAAGTCAGAGTTAAAACGCCACTATTTGTTAAAACAGATGTGAGCGCGTAACCTAGATGGCACTCCAATAGTTAGGTTAAAGGGAGAGAGAAAGGCAGAGCATAAAAATAAGACAGTTCCCAACACTTTTATAAGTCCAAAGCAAGTCGGTGAAGGCAGTATACACTGTAGAGCTAAAGTTCATAGGCCAGGCCCACTTTAAATAGAGCAAAGCGAAATGTGCCCAGAATCACACGGTTTAAAATGCACTAAAAGTCTTTGCAGAATGTTCAAAAGAGGATGGGGTCTTTCGAGAAGTTAAGTTAGAAGGTCAGGTCTGGAGCCAACCCAGTTGGAAAGCCAAGGATTTAAGGGTCACCTTTAGCAATCCGAAGAAAGGGAGGCCAGGTGGAACACAGTACCTTAAAGCGAGAGGAAGCTCCAGCGGCGGCAGTTGTTCCTGGCAGTGGATACAAGTTGTGGATTCGACCAGGGGAAGGGAAGATCTCGTCGAGGAGGAACCTTGTAGTCGTTGCACTGTCCAGGGAAGAGACCAGCCGCGGAGTTCGTCGGTAATAGGTGCGTTCCTTTTATACGCGGTCAAAGTGGTGAAGCTTGGCTATCCGGTCGCCGGGGTGCTTGGCAAGGGCGAGTCGACCAAAAGACGTCTTTGGGCGGCGAAACGGGTGAACTGGTTGATCCCACCAGCTCAGAGGGAGAAGACTCTTCCAGCAGAAGATCTCCTCTTGTCGTCGGGAAAGTGGTGAGGTCGTTGCAGCAGGGCTCCACTGGTGGTTTCGTCGTTGCAGATGGCTCAGCTTCTTCCCTCTTCAGATTCTTAGGTCATGTGGCGACTTCTGAAGTTCCAGTCCCAAAAGCCCTGCTTTTATGCAGAAAAACCCCCATTCACCAGCCTAGCTGTCACTCAAACATGCTAAGTGGTGAGCCGGGTGGCTCACCACTGGGCCAATCGGAATAGAGTGCGACTTGAGTTGCTAAGGCAATGCAGTCCAGGGTGCCAATTCCCCTCCCCACACATCCTGTGGAACCCAGACAGAGTGGCACCAGTTGGAGGGCTTCTGTCTGCTTTTAGTGGTGCGATGACATCTAAAGATGTAAGCATTATTTTGTTGTACATTTCTACCATGGTGTCTGGGTCAGTCTGGTCTGAGATAGAGTTTGTGTGGGGAGGATGAGTGGGATGAGACTTTCAGAAGTAATATTTCTTTTATTTCTGGTGGGAGCGGCAGGAGCTATGTTGCTGGTGTTCATGTGTGGTGTGACTTCTAGGGTGAAGGATATCAGGTATTGATCGGACCAGGACTGAGGCATTATAGAAGTGATAGTGATTGGGCAGTTGTGTTCAGCGATCCAGTCGAGGGTCCTACCTTTAATATGCATAGGTTCTGTAATCTTTTGGGTGAATCCTAGTTCTTCGAGGGCGTTATTGATTTGTAAGGCATTAGGGTCAAGTGGGTCATTAGATCCGAGGTTGAAGTCGCCTAGGATAAGGCATTGTGAGGAACTATTTAGGTTGTCAGTAGGTTCATGAGGTCTTCCTCAAAGGAACCTATGGGGCCTGGAGGACGGTATATCAGATGAATGGTAGTAGTTTGATTATTGGCGATGGTGAGTTTGGCCGCGAGGGATTCACAGGAATTTGTGTTGTGGGGAGAGGATAGTCTTAGCGTTAGGTTGTTCTTAATAATTATAGCAAGACCCCCGCCTCTGGAGGTGGTGCGCTCCAGTCTTATAAGATTATAGTTGTCTGGAGTGGCTAGCATAATTGCTGGGCCTGCTGCAGGGTGGAGCCAGGATTCGGTAATGGCTAGGAGGTCTATGTTTTTATTTAGGATTGTCTGCTATATCTGTGGCATGGGCTACCATGGAGCGGGCATTTATTAATGCTCCTTTTATGCCATTTTGGGTAGATGGAGTAGGTAGTAGCTGTTCCTTGTGTTGGCAGTTTGAAGAGGAAGTAGGATCTCTAAAGAGTCGATGGTTAAGCTGCAGTGGGTGTCGGCCGTTGTTGTTCTTGGTGGTAAATGGGGTGTCCCTTAGGCGGTAAGTGGTGAGGTGGGCATTAGTGAGGGGATCGTAGATTCTTGGGAGTCTGGCGCGAAGTTTAAGGTTTCTCTGTTGGACGCTACAAGATTTAGTGGCCATGCCGGCAGACTCGAGAGGTGCACATATGTGTTAATTGTTTCTGAGACTGGGATTGTGCGTTACCTTGGCTGAACAGGGGAGGAAAGCCCTACCTGTGTATTTCTATCTGGTCCTCTGTTAATCGACAAAAGTCTCAATTTCGACCAACCTAGTCTGTTTAATATTATAGTCGTTCATTGGGACACCATAATGGCAAAGGTATTCCCAACCTTAGAAATAGTGGAGGATATAGATGAGGCTTTTCTTCTGAAGCGGAAGGCTATGTCAGCATGTTGCTTTCAATGCCTGGTGGTTCTTGTGGCCCCTTGGCATTCTACAGTACTCATACAGACAGCATGACCTGCATCTATTAGGTCAACAATTGGGATGACACCAGGTCTATGCAATTTGGTCTTATAAATTATTTGGGAATAAAGCCTAAAACACCATCTCTCTGCCCGCTATCCATCTTCCAGTAGATGATCTTGTGGAGGCAGGCAAACCTGAGCAAGCTTTGCTGATTCAATCATGATTGGAAATTGCACAGTTCTGTGCTACAGAGAATCTTCTGAAAATGGGGCATTCGAAATGCATATTCTTCGCACCAAGAGGAGGTCTAGGTCATCAGTCTCAAGGGGACGCATTTTAGATTCAGTGGTGTGAATGAATTCTGTACGCCTATCCCCCTTATTCAGAGTTATCACCAAGTTTCATCCCACCATCATGCTTTAGTGAGCCTCCTGACTCCTCATTGTCCTAAGAACTGGTATTCGATTGTGATGGCGCTTGGTGCAGGAGGGCAAACGTTTCTCAGTCTTTCCAGAGATTCAAACACAGCAGAGAGGGAAAGCGTCACCCATCCTCTTATCTGTTTGCTAGGAGCGCAGAACTCACTCTGCTGGAGACTGTAGATTCGGAATGATCTCCTGGTTGAAGTGAAATGAAGACTCGACTTTAGGAAAGAATTATGGATTAGTTTACACTGCTACAGTGTGAATTTTCACGGATTCATCTGGCCGATGAAATCGCCTTTAAGAATGCGGTTTCCCAGGTGATGAACTTGAGAGGTTGAGTGTTTGAAAGTCCTGTGCGAGATCAGACAAGACCAGATTCCAGTCCCATGGAATGTGAGGACATTTAACTGGGGATACTTCTGCATAAGACCCTCCAAAATAGTGCCGAATGGCCGGTTTCGACACTGAAAAAGATAGCTCTGCAGCGTTCTTGGAAGCGTCTATTGTAGCAAGGCATGTCCTACAAGAGTATTATGAAGAGGATAGCAGAAACATCCATAAAAAATAAAAATCTAGGCAAATTATCATATGACATCATCAATCTAATATTTGGTATTTATTTCCCCTGGTGTCAATGGGTTATGGGTACAATCCACCTATGGGGCTACAAGAGATGACTTGCATACCCTGGCTTGCTAAGTCAGACATGAAAGAAAGCGCCCGATCAAGGTAGCATTTTAACAAGTTCATACTTGTGTCAATGGACCAATGTCAAAAAGGCAGTCATTTGTTCCTAAAATGGGAGCACATGGAAGGTTTTCCCGTTGTTGGATCCAGTAAAAGATGCCCAGGAGCTGCAGGTGCAAGGATTCTTCCAGTTGGTTCCAAGAGCAGAGTGCAACCCTTTGTGAAGAAGAAATACAGAAGGCACCAATGCAGAACTCTTCAAGACACTTCACCAGATGGGGGTGGGGGAGGCAAGTTCCAGTAACAGCTACCACACATGGGAGACAACCGATGTCTTTCTAGTCACGGTTGAAGACTTTAAGAGCAGGATCCCTTGATGCTGGGAATCTGAAACTTGTCATGAAGGTGACTTGTATGCACAAGCTGGCCACAACAAAAGTTCCGACGCGGAACAGCGACAATTCTACAGAGGTAGCTCACGGGAGAGCTGGTCAGTCCACCCGGTGGTCCAGGGACACTTACAAAGGTTCAGGACGGCAGGCTCCTCGAACAACCATCTTGCAGGAGCAGGTTATTAGTGTTCATATACACAATGTTAATATCACAAATGTACATGTAGAGTTTTAATATAAAAAGTACCTTCATTCTGCTCATGCATTGTATGCCTCAGAAAGTGTAGGTTTCGAATGGATTGTCCTCCCAAATATTCCTCATCTTTGATATACTTCGATAGCCTGCTTGCAGCTCGTAAAAAAAAAAAATATTCCCAGCAGAGGGCGCCGTACATAGTCGTCCAACTTGTGTCCTTCGCTGGTATCCGTCCACCTCAAGTGTGATGTCGTACGCGGGTATAAAAGGCATGCACTGCGCCCGTTGCCTCAGTTTGTTTTTCCTCTCTCAGCACAGCAGTCTCGAAGATGAGAGGTATTTGAGCGTTAATGGAGTGGAAAGTGTAAATCACAAACTCCTTCTTGGCACAGGGGATGGATGGGAGGGTAGATGAGGAATACATGGGAGGAACAGCCAATCGAAAGACCATTACCAGTAGTAAGTAATTTGTTCTTTGTTCTTCGAATGGATTGTGTCCTCCCATGTATTCCTCAGCTTTGATATTCTCCCAGTTGTAATATTCGGAAATGCATAGTATGATCCACAGAGAAAGTGTTTGTTTTGTAACCACTTGTCCCATTCTGTGGCCCGTATAACCATCAAAAAGTTGGTTGTCTAGTCTTATCTTCGACTCCCTGTTGATATAGAAACATAGGGCTCTTCTAGGGTCAAGTCTGTGTAACCTCGCCTCCTCTTTAGATGGATGGGGAGGAGGGTAGAAAGCCAGTAAGACCATTTTCATTCTCAAATGAAATTCTGAAACAATTTTGGGCAGAAAAGGACGAACCCTCAAAACTAACTTTTCCTTATGGAAGACTGTAAGTGATGGTTTGGAAGATAAAGCCTAAAGCTTGCTCACTCTGCGAGCAGAAGTAATCGCTGTTAAGAATACTGTCTTTAACAACAACATCCGAAGCAGACAAGAACGAAATGGTTCAAAAGGGGAACCCATCAGAAAGCTTAAAACCAGGTTAAGATCCCAGACCGAACAATGAATGGAACCGGCGGGAAGATGTTGGTCAATCCTTTTAAACACTGGATGACAATAAGAACCTTGAAGTAGGAACCTTGTTCAGGAGAGTGCTCGAAAATGGACAACGCAGCCAGATAGCCCTTGGCTGTAGCAACATGTAGCCCCTGATGGGTTAGATGAAGGCGAAAAGCCAAAACCGATGGTTTGTCACATGAAAATGTGTCAATTCCTTGATCTCTACATCAGCTGAAGAACTTGTTCCAACGGCAGTGGTGTATAGATTTAGTTGCTGGCCTTCTGGCTGAAAGCAACACCTCCATTACGTCTGCTGGAAGGTCCCAACTCTCAGAAACCATGCGTGGAGGTTGAGGGTCCTGATCTCTGGATGAAGAATGTGACCTCCCTCTTGCATGAGGAGATCCTCCTGTTTTGGAAATCCATGATCCTGATTGCCCCAGATTGGAGGACAGATGGACATTTCCAGAAGTTCCGGGTACCATGTCCTCCTGGCCCAGTCCGGGGCAATCAGGATCATGGATTTCCAAAACAGCCTCAGCCTTCTGAGAACATGAGGAATGACTGGGATTGGCGGAAACGCGTACAGAAGTGGAAACTCCCAGTCCACTACGGACACGTCCTCTAGATCTCCTCTCTGAGGAAGTTCCCTTGAGCAGAACTTGTCGCACTTCCTGTTGACACTGGACGCAAACAGATACACTTGGTGGGTGGGTTTTCCCTCAAAGGGCAAACATCTCTTGAAGTACTTCCTGAGCTAGTTACCAATGATAACAGGGGAGTCCTACGAAATATGCTTCTCCAGCATGGGGTCTGGCATGGATTCACATGCTCATGAATATTCCCTGTCGTCAGGCCGGGAATCCTCAGTAAAGAAAAAATCAGTATCAGTTTCGTTTCTGATCCGTCTTTCTCAGTAGTAACCAATCACTCGTCTCTGGGTCATACTGCCCCCAGCCAATGACTGCCCTCTCCCTAAGCCCCGCCTCTGGCAGCCATCCTCAGATATTTACTGCACGCTCAAGTGTTGGGAGTCCTCGTGTTTAGCTCTCAAGCTTTTGCTGCATTTTCGCGCTTTTTCAAAGGGAATTTCTAATTTTTCGGTCAAATAGAGCCACAAGCTCCACCGTCTTTACATCCGATTAACGGGGATCCGTGTCGGATTTTTCTACGCCCCTCAAGGGTGAAGATTTTGTCAAGTTACGCTTCTTGGCGGAGTCCAGAAGTTTCTGCGGCCTACCCGAACATGGCCCAGGAGAAAGGAAGCTCGACACCCGGAAAGCTGTTCAGGGTTTGCCCTGGATGCCAGCTGCAGAATGTGTTCGAGGACGAGCACTTGAAATGTCTCTACTGCCTTCATGAGGACAAAACGCACGTGGAGAAGGACTGTGCGTTTTGCAGGAACATGTCGGAACGGACCATCAGGGACCGACACCTTCGTCTCTCTAACTGGCTGGAGGGAAAGAGCCCGTCGGGTGATAAGAAGAAGTCTGAGCAGTCTTCTAAGTCCTGTGAGGGCGCCCCGGTGATGGGGGCCCAACAGAAGGCAAAGCACCGCGAGTCCGCGGGCATCGGGCTCTGCGGCTGCCAGACAGGGCGCACTCTCTCCAGCACCATCAACCACGAGCCAACGCTCTGGCTCAGGGAAGAGGGAAGGCCGAGAACCCGGCGAAGCTTCTGGAGAGGCCCCGGTCGAGCTCGAAGGATCCGGCCGAGGGGGAGCGAGGCAGTGACCCTCCCCGCAAGGTGCAGGCCACAGGCCCACACACGATGGTAAAGGCCTTGATTCACCCGGCCAAGGACTCTATCGAGGAAGTCGCGGCGGCCCTGGTGCAGCCTGTGGAGGCTACACCAGTGGAGGCGACCTCGGGGCCCAGAGTCTCCCTGCCTCCGCGGAGGGAAGCCTCTTTCAGACCCATCCAAAAGACCCCTGTGAAGACTCTGGCGGAAAAAGAGGGGGGGACCGGTGGCCATTGTGGACACGGACACAGCATCCGAGGAGGAGCTGGTAGAAGTCTTAGAGGGCCTTGACGAGGGCGTCGAAGAGGCCCGTTCCCACGGGAGGGATCCCGACGAAGGTGACGACGAGAGCGACGGCGGCACTGGCGAGGGTCCTAGTCACCCGTCGCTTCCGGAGCCGCAGGATAACTCCGCGGCCATTTTTTTTGGCTATACAATCCTTATGTTCGGAGATGAGGACGGGATTGCCCTTACCACCGACGGAGGATCCGGAACCAGGCTCGACGGGAAGCCCCCCGAACAAGAGAAGATGACACGGGAACTGACACGGCCACGACGTGGACCGACGACGGCGGTGACGCCGGGACGGAGCTCCCATCGCCCCCAGCCCGGGCCTCCCCGCCCGACGAGATCGGATCTTTCCATGCAATGATCGCCAGGGCATCCAAGCTTTTTTCAGCTCTGCCCCGAAGAGAAGGAAGGAAGGCTTCCTTTACCAACGGCGCGAGGCCAAGAGGAAAATAGATCTTGCCATGCCTCTGCTGGATGACATCTGGGATGAGGGCCTCACCCTTCTCAAGAGCCCGTCTACGACACCTGCCAAGAGGGATCGGTACGAGAAGTACCGGGTCCCCGACGCGGCCCCTTTGTGCCTTAGGGCACAACTGACCCCTGACTCGGTCATCTCAGTGGCGGCCAAGAAGAAAGCGCGGGGGCATCGGCCTCAACGTCAGCTTCCCCGCCGGACGGCGAAGGAAAGAAGCTGGACGCAATGGGACGACGAGTTATCTCGTCGGCGGCAACAACGATTAAGGTGGCCAACACCCTCGCGATCGTGGCCCGCTACGACAGGGAGTTATAGTACAAGATCGCCCCCCTGTTGGACTTCCTACCGGACGACAAGAGGGCCGAGGCCCTGGAGATCTTGCAAGAAGGCGAAGCGGCATCGGACCACGCCATTACGGTGGCAACGGACATTGCTGACACCGGTTTCCGCCAGCTAGGCAACAGCGTTTGCCTTAGACGATGAGGGTGGCTCAAGGTGACGGATTTCTGCCAGGACCTACAAGCCAAGGTTTTGGACATGCCGTTTGACGGGAACAATCTGTTTGGGAAAACAGTGTATGAGTCCCTCTAAGCCATCAAGGCGGACACGGAGACAGCTAAGGCCCTAGGCGTTCTCTGGCAACGAAGGCCGTCCTTTCGGAGCACCGGAGGCAAGCAGGGTGCCTCCAAGGGATTCGGAGGTGGCTCCTCTACGTCCTGCAAGCGGCCCGCTCCTCGTCGCAGGAAGCCTATAGAGGACCAGGCAAGTCGGGTGGACCCCGCCGTCGTCGCCAGGGAGGGCAAGGCATCCTCCAAGCAAGATTGAACCGACAGCAGTGTCGAGCCCCCACCGAAGCACCCTGGTGGGAGGCCGGCTGGCGAAGTTCGTCAGCGTGTGGGAGTCCATCTCCACCGACCGTTGGGTGCTGGATGCCCTGGCCCAGGGGCACACCCTCGAATTTCTAAAAAAGTGCCCCCGCATTCCACCCGTGGCCAGGAAGGAAAATCACGTCCCTCAACTGCTATTGGAGGTAAGGGCGATGCTCAAAAAAGGTGCCATCGAGCTAGTCCCGAAGAGACTCTGGGGCTCCGGAGTATACTCAAGGTACTTCCTCGTGAAAAAGAAGACAGGAGGATGGCGCCCCATCCTGGACCTGCGACGACTGAACAAGTACATCAAGGCACAGAAGTTCCGGATGGTCGCCCTCCAAAACATGCTGGGACAGCTGGAGGAGGGCGATTTCCTGTCGTCGTTGGATTTGGAAGATGCGTACTTCCACATCCCCATTCTAAAAGGACACCGAAAGTTCCTCAGGTTCGTGGTCCAAGGACGGCACTACCAGTTCAAGGCCCTCCCGTTCGGATTGAAGTCGGCACCCAGGGTGTTCACCAAGTGCCTCGCACTAGTGGCGGCGCAGCTGCGCCTGCAGGGGATACACGTCTACCCCTACCTGGACGACTGGCTCATTCGGGCAAGGACAAGGGAGCTTGCCGTAGATCACTCAGCAAAGACCGTCCAGCTGCTCACGGACCTGGGATTCTCCATCAACTTTCCCAAATCCCACCTGGTCCCGTCGCAAGTCGCACTGTTTCTGGGAGCCAAGCTCGACACAGTGGCGCGTCTGGACTCGGCGTCGGAGGAAAGGACGAAGGCCATCCTGGGCAAGGTGCAGCGTCTGCTGGCCACGGACGTGTCCAGGGTGAGGTCCATCAAGTCCCTCTTCGGGATGATGTCCTTCTGCATATATCTCGTGCGCCTGTGCAGGCTTCGGATGCGCCTTCTGCAAGAGTTCCTCGACGCCCGCTGAATCCAAGCGACTGGCAGCTTCGAGGACAGGATCCCGCTCAACGAGACCTTCCGACGAGCGATCCGGTGGTGGGGCACCCGCGCTCATCTGACGGCGGGCACAGACTTTCAGACCCCATCCCACCAGATAATGGTGACGACAGATGCCTCCCTGAAAGGGTGGGGGAGCGCACACCGGAGAACTTCATGCGAGAGGCCTTTGGCTCCCAGAGTGTTAGGCAGAAACCTGTGCAGTTCCCTTAGAGACCACTGCAAAAGATTTAAGACTACAGGTGTTTGGCAGTAAACCCACTTGGTAGCAGTCTTTACCACACAGATTCACTTGGTAGCTCTGGCTGAGCAGTCAGACTTCCCTCAAGAAGAGTTAGGCAGTATATAGAGTATACACAATAGGTACAGAGATACAGTAGCACAAGCAAACGCTGACCAGAGCTTTGGTGTAAAAGTATATAATTATTTATTTAAAGACACACTTGTAAATTACACTAGCATAAAGAGAAAAGTAAATTCAGCACACAGTCACTATTATATATATACAACCCTAATTACTTATTAGACAAGTCTTAGTGAGAAACACCACTTATTTCAGACAGAGGTGAGCGCTTAACATAAGATGGCACTCTAATAAGTTATTAAAAAGGGAGGGAAAAAGGCAGAGTTATGGAAGCACACAAATTTCAATACTTTAAAAAAAAAAAGTTCTACTGGAGAGCAAGGAAGTCAATTGCAAGGCCCAGCTCTTGGAGAGAGCAAGCAGAAGGGGTCCAGGTTCACACAGTGGGGTTATGCCCAAAGATTCTTGTAGATAATTTGCACACAAAGGATGAAATTAAAGTCAGGAAAAGTTAGCTAGGTTGTCCCAGGCCAGCCCAGGTTAGAAAGCCGAGGCTTTACTGTCACCCCGAACGATCTGTCGCAAGGGAAGTCAGGCGGGACACAGTATCTTAAGTGTGAAGGAAGCTCCAGCGGGGGCAGTTGTTCCTGGCAGCGAGTGCAAGTCGGTGTTTCGTCCAGAGGAAGAGGAGGTCTCGCCATGAAGGAAAGATGAAGGTTGTTGCACTGCCAGGGAAGAAACCAGCCACGGAGTTCTTTCGGTTAAAAGGTACTACTCTTCTCTTCGCTGTAGTGGTAAGCCGTGGTATTCCGGTTGCCGGGGTGCTTGGCACGGGCAAGGCGGCCACCAGATGCTCCAGGAAGGTGAAAAGAAGGCAAAACTGGTTATCCCCACCAGTCAAAGGAAGAAGACTCTCCGGACTGGAGATCTCCTCTGTCGGGAAAAGTGGTGAGACGGTTCAGCAGGGCTCCACCGGTGGTGTCGTCGTTGCAGGTCGGCTCAGCTTCTCCCTCCTCGGATTCATAGGTCCTGTGGCGACTTCTGAAGTTCCAGTCCCCAAAACCCTGGTTTTATGCAGCAAACCCCCATTCATTCAGCCTAGCTGTCAATCAAACATGCTAAGTGGTGAGCCGGGCGGCTCACCACTTGGGCCAATCACACAAGCGTGTGACTTGAGTTACCAAGGTAACTCAGTCCAGGGTGCCTAAACCCCCTCCCACACACCCTGTGGTACCTAGACAGAGTGGCACCACTTTTGGAGGCTTCTGTGGAGAAGCCCGCCAAAAAGTGGAACAAAGGGCTCGACTTGGGTTGGAGTCACAGAAGAGAACACAAATGCCATTTTTTAATCGAGTTCTGGCAAAAAATACCAACCGGTGAATTAATATTAAATAAATAAACCAGCGTCATGTTCGAGGCTATAAGAATTAAATAATTAAAGTTGATAGCCTTGAACAATGGGAAAATCCCATAGAGATATATTCGCGGTCGACTATGAAAAGTAGTGTCCACTGCCACCAGCCAAAACTCGATCAAGGGGGACGGAGACGTGCCCCCTCGAACAGACCCCGGGGCAATCGAATTGCCCCGACCAGTACGTCCACAATATGATGGTTTGTACTGGTTTCTGTTCATAATTTGGGACTAGTAAAGCCAATGGTGACTTTCTCCAGCATGGGGTCTGGCATGGATTCACATGCTCATGAATATTCCCCGTCGTCAGGCTGGGAATCCTCTGTAAAGAAAAAATCAGTATCAGTTTCGTTTCTAATCTGTCTTTCTTAGTAGTAACCAATCACTGATCTCTGGGTCATACTGCCACCAGCCAATGACTGCCCTCTCCCTAAGGCCCGCCTCTGGCAGCCATCCTCAGATTTTTACCGCATGCTCAAGTGTTGGGAGTCCTCGTGTTTAGCTCTCGAGTTTTTTACTGCGTTTTCACGTTCTTTCAGGAGATTTTCTCATTTTTTCTGTTTAATTGAGCCTCAAGCTCCACCGTTTCTACTTCCGATAACGGGGACCGGTTTCGGAATTCTTCTACACCCCTCAAGGGTGAAGTTTTCATCGAGTTTACACTTCTTGGAGGATTCCGGAAGATCTGCAGCCTACCTCAACGGACATGGCCCAGGACAAAGGGTGCTCGACGCCCGGATCCAAGCTATTCAGGAACTGCCCTGGATGCGTATTATATAACGTTTTCAAGGAGGACAAGCATTCGCGATGTCTCTACTGCCTCCATGGGGACAAGACGCACGTGGAGAAGGACTGTGCGTTCTGCAAGAGCCTTTCGGAACGGACCAAACAAGATCGTCGTTCCCGCCTCGCCACCTGGCTGGAGAAGGGCACAGCAAGTGAGAAGGCGAAGAAGAAGTCTGAGCGGGCTTCTAAGTCCTTTGAGGGCGCCCCGGCGACGGGGGCACAACAGAAGGCCAAGCACCGCGAGTCCGCGGGCTCCGGGTGCGCCGAAAGGTCGGGCTCTTCGGTTGCCAAGCAGGGTGCTACTTCCCCGGCATGTTTGACCATGAGCCAGCGCTCTGGTTCGCGGAAGAGGAAGTCCGAGAACCCGGGTAGGCTGCTGGAGCGGTCCCGGTCGATCTCGAAGGGGGAGCGAGGCGTTGACCCTCCCCCCCCAAGGTGAAGGCCCGGGACGCACCTAAGGTGGTGAGGGCCTTGATCCACCCGGCTAAGGCCTCTACCGAAGTGGTCTCTGCGACCCTGGCGGAGCCGGCTGAGACTACGCCAATGGAAACGGCCTCTGGGCCCAGAGTATCCCTGCCGCCGCGTAGGGAATCCTCTTTCCAGCCCACCGCTAAGACCCCCGTGAAGCCCCCGGCTGAAAAAGAGGGGGGGGCGGCGGCGGTGGCCGTTACAGACTCAGAATCAGCCTCTAAGGAGGAACTGGTAGAGACCGAGAGGGGCCTCAAAGAAAGGTCCATAGGCCTCAACGAGAGGTTCATAAACCTCAACGAGAGGTTCGAGAAGGTTCGATCCCAGGGGACGGTCCCTGCTGACGTGATCGAAGATAGCGACGAGGACGATGAACAGGGCCCAGTGGAGCGGCCATCCCATCCGTCGCAGCCATTGCCCGAGCCCCAGGATAGCTCGGCGGCCATTTTGTTGGCAATCCAATCCTTATGTACCGGGATAAGGACGAGATTACCACGACCCCGACGGAGGATCCAGAACCAGGCCATCGGGAAATCCTCCGAACAAGCGGAGGAGAGTCCACCCATCTCCGCCCTTCGTGCCCGCGAGGCTGGCAGACCCCTCATCCCCCTCGCCGGGAGAGGATACGGCGACGGATACTGGGACGGACGACGGCGGCGAGGACACAGCAGACATCCCGTCGTCACCCCCCCCGCGGGCGTCCCCAGCCGACGAGGTTGGCTCTTTCCACGCCATGATAACCAGGGCATCCGAGCTCTTCCAGCTCTGCCCTGAAGAACAGAAAAAGGAGGGGTTTCTGTACCAACGACGAGAGGCTAAGAGGAAGACGGTCCTCGCGGTGTCTTTACTCGACGACATCTGGGACGAGGGGCTTGCTGTCCTCAAGAAACCTGCCACGACACCCGCCAAGAGGAACAGGTACAGGTACGAGAAGAAGTACAGAGTCCCAGATGCCGTCCCCTTGTGCCTCAGGGCCCAGCCCACGCCAGACTCGGTCGTCTTGGCAGCGGCTAAGAAGGCAGCAGGCGTGGCGGCTTCAACTTCCACTTCCCCGCCGGACAGCGAGGGTAAGAAGTTGGACTCTATGGGACGACGAGTCATCTCGTCGGCGGCGACGACGATTAAGGCGGCCAATGCCTTAGCGATCGTGGCCCGCTACGACATGGGAGCTCTGGTTCAAGATAGCTCCCCTGCTAGATTTCCTGCCTGATGACAAAAGGGCGGAGGCCCTAGAAATTCTGCAGGAGGGCGAGGTGGCGTCGGATCACGCCATTAAGGTGGCAACGGACATTGCCGATACCGGATTTCGCCAACTGGGCAACGGAGTTTGCCTCCGACGACGAGGCTGGCTCAAGGCGACAGACTTTCGCCAGGACGTCCAGGCCAGAGTGTTGGACATGCCGTTCGCCGGCAACAACCTCTTTGGTAAGGCGGTGGATGAGTCTCTACAGGCCATCAAGACCGACTCTGTTACACTTCAGACTTCCCCGCCGGCATCCTTGCAGAATACAACTTCTTTACAGGCTCTTCTATGGTCCAGGTACAAGCTACCATGGCGTCTGTACAAACGTCGACGCACTCCAGGTCACCTGACACGCCTTGTACGTGGAAGACGTACAGCAAGCCACGCCCCTCTTACGACTATAAAACCACCGTCTTCCAAGGGGCTCGTTGCTGCTAATTAGCGTTACCAGCTACACGCGGTTTCATCCGTTTCCTCTTCGTGTCTCCCTACACGAATCCTTATCTGAACTCCTGGTTTTGACCTTTTTGCCTGAAATTTGGATTGCTTCGTCTCCTCCCTTGTTCTGTGATCTTCTGGTTGTTGGACTCGGAACGCTACTGGATACGGCTCTCTTCTGTGTCTTGCGGTTCTTCCCTGGTTGCCGCTCTGCACATCAACTTGCTGTCTACATCCAGATCATCTCAACAACTACTCAACTATACTTGTGTACTCAGGTACATATCTATTGTCTTCCATGGACATTGTTTTCTGTTGGATTCTGGGACATTGAGTGACTTTCCTGTGAGATTGCTCTTTAGTGCATATGAACGCTTTCCTGAACTGCACCAACCCGGCACTAGTGCGTCCCTCGTGCCGTTCGGGGTTACTTACCTATACTAACTTCCCTGTTTGTTATTTTCTCCTGTCGTTGTCTTCAGAATCCTGGACTCCTCTTACTCTATTTATCTTTACTCAGGTCAGTTGTTATCAATTCTATAGCTAAAGTGGGAACCGATACTGATTTAGATCAATTCCACTCATTCGTGTTATTCTTTGTAGATTATCCCGGGGAAACGCAACTCCCCTCCAATATCCATATAGGTAGTTGTCCAATCATTTCAACTGTTCTAATTACTTGTTTAACATCAACACTGTCTAATATCTTGGTATTCTTTTGCAGCATTGGTATTGGCGGTGTGTGTTCTCCCTGCTCTTTTACTCAATTGACACCTCTGTCTGTTCTAACTGAAACAGCAGAGAGGTACATTGTGGAAAAGAGCCCCTCTTTGAGGAAGCCTGAGTCTTGTACTCAGGGGAGCTGGGATGGAAGGCTGAATTCGGAATTCTATACTACCAACACCTCCAAGGTCGTGTTCTCCGCATCTCCGGCCTATTCGGAGTGGTGAGTAACAGACTCGGAGGCGGCCCGGGCCCTTGGGGTGCTTCAGCAGCGAGGGCCCTTTCGGAGCTCTGGAGGCAGACAGGGTGCCTCCAAAGGATCCAGCGGTGGCTCCTCCACCTACTGCCAGGCGGCCCGCTCCTCTTCCCAGGAGGCCTACAGAGGTCGCGGCAAGCAAAGGGGGTTCCCGCCGTCGTCGCCAAGGAGGCCAGGGAGGCAAGGCCGCTTCCAAGCAAGACTGACCTGGCCGGGTGGTCGGGCCCCCAGCGAAGCACCCCAGTGGGAGGCTGACTGACGAAGTTCGTCAGGGTGTGGGAGTCCATCTCCACCGATCGTTGGGTGTTGGACACCCTGGCCAACGGGCATTCCCTGGAATTCCTAAAGAAGTGCCCTCGCATTCCTCCCGTGGCCAGGAAGGAGAATCACGTCCCTCAACTGCTGTTGGAGGTAAAGGCGATGCTCAAGAAAGGTGCCATCGAGCTCGTCCCCAGGAGGCTCCGGGGCTCCGGAGTATAATCAAGGTACTTCCTCGTCAGGAAGAAGACAGGCGGTTGGCGCCCCATCCTAGACCTGCGTCGGTTAAACAAATACATCAAGGCACAGAAATTCAGGATGGTCACCCTCCAGCACGTACTGGGACAGCTGGAGGAAGGCGACTTCCTATCGTCGCTGGACCTGGAGGATGCTTACTTCCACATCCCCATTCTAAAAAGGCACAGGAAGGTCCTCAGGTTCGTGGTTCAAGGACGCCGCTACCAATTCAGAGCCCTACCGTTCGGATTAAAGTCGGCACCCAGGGTTTTCACCAAGTGCCTGGCACCAGTGGCGGCGCGGCTGCGCCTGCAGGGGATCCACGTCTACCCCTATCTGGACGACTTGCTAATCCGGGCAAGGTCAAGGGAACTCGCCCTCGATCATAAGTCGAGGACCGTCCGGTTGCTCACGGAGCTGGTGTTCTCCATCAACTACCCCAAATCCCACCTGGTTCCGTCGCAAGTAGCACTGTTTTTGGGGGCGAAGCTCGATACAGTGAAGCAATTGGCCTCCCCTTCAGAGGAGAGGACCAAAACCATCCTGGGACGGCGACTGTTAGCCACAGACGTGGCCAGGGTGAGGTCCCTTCTCGGGATGATGTCCTCATGCATCTGCCTTGTACCCCTTTGCAGACTTCGGATGCATCCGCTACAGGAGTTCCTCGACGCCCGCTGGTTTCAGGCGGGGGGCTGCTTCGAGGACAGGATCCCCCTCAACGAGGAGTTCCGTCGGGCGATCCTATGGTGGGGCACCAGGGCTCACCTCACGACAGGCACGGACTTTCAAACCCCGGCGTTTCAGGAGACGGTGACTACGGACGCCTCTCTGGAGGGTTGGGGGGCCCACACCGGAGATCTCCACGCAAGAGGCCTTTGGCTCCCGGAGGAGAGGTCTCTTCACATCAACATCTTGGAGCTCCGTGCAGTGTTCTGGGCGCTCAAGTCGTTCTTCCCGTCCCTCAAGGACAAAGTGGTGAGGATCTTCACCGACAACACCACCACGATGTTCTACATACGGAAGCAGGGGGGCACCAGATCCCCAGCCCTATCCAAGGAGGCCCAGGATCTGTGGCACTGGGCGGTTGCCCAGGGGATGTTTCTGGTTCCCTTCCACCTGGCAGGAATAAAAAACACCATCGCCGACTCACTCAGCAGGGAGCTGCGCTCGTGCCACGAGTGGGAACTGCGCCAGGATCAAGTGGATCGACTCTTCCGACGATGGGGGAAAACCGCAGATCGACCTGTTCGCGACGGCGATGAACTCCAAGTGCCAGAGGTTCGACAGCAGGTTTCCCCAGCTGAGGAGCATGGGCGATGCTTTCTCGTTCCCCTGGGACGGCCTGTTCCTATATGCGTTCCCTCTGCTGCTGTTGCTGCTCCGACTCGTCAACCAGCTCAAGAGGTCCCGGTGCAGGATGATCCTCGTCGCACTGGCGTGGCCGAGGCAGATCTGGTTCCCGGACCTTCTGGACTTGTCAGCGTCCCCACCAGTCAATCTGCCGACGGACATGGATCTTCTCTCCAGAGAAGGAGGCGCCATACTTCATCAGGACCCGGAGTCGCTGAACTTGCAGGCCTGGCTCCTGCAGCACTAGAGTTTGGAGGGTACGATATCCCGGCTGTCTGCAGAGAGGTTCTTGCAAAGGCCAGGGCGTCCTCAACTCTCAAGTGCTACGGACATAAGTGGAAGAGGTTCTCTGTCTGGTGCCGTGCACAGAAGATTAACCCTCTACGGATTACGCCCCCTCAAGTGCTGCCGTACCTACTGTCGCTGGCAAAGGCGGGACTGGTTCACGCCTCCATCAAGATACATCTGGCTGCGATCTCCCGATACACCAGAACCACAGGACGGGCGTCCTTGTGGTCCCATCGCCTGGTGAAGGAATTTATGAAGGGACTGTTCCGATCGTTGCCGCCGGTGAAGGCCCCTGCCCAGGCGTGGGAGCTCAACGTGGTGCTGACCAGGTTCGTGGGGGTGCCATTCGAGCCCCTGCATTCGGCACCGTTGAAGTTCCTGTCGTGGAAGACTGCATTTCTTGTGGCCATCACCTCCGCACGACTTGTGGGAGAGATCCAGGCCCTATCCTGCAAGTCTCCATACTTGACTTTTCACGACACGAGGGTGGTGCTGAGGACGCACCCCTCCTTTATGCCCAAGGTGCCATCGGACTTCCACCTCAACGAGCCCTTGGTGTTACCGGTTTTCTTCCCGTCGTCTTCGTCGCCGGCTGAGAGGACTTTGCACTCGCTGGATGTGGCTAGAGCGCTGAAGTTCTGCGTGGACCGCACAAAGAGTTTTCGGAAGACATCACAGCTATTTGTGAACTTTGGACCTGTGAACCAAGGGAAGGCTCTCTCGAAGGCTTCCATTTCCAGATGGCTCTCCGGCTGCATCATGCACTGTCATCCGTTGGCAAACCGGCCGTTGGCTGGCCGACCGAGAGCCCATTCGACCAGAGCTATCGCTCCTACCACGGCGTTCTTGTCTGGTGTGCCCCTGCTGGACATCTGCAGGGCTGCTACGTGGAGGTCGATGCTCACCTTCACGAGATTCTACTGCGTCAACCGGGATTCCAGGGAGGAGTCCTGGGTCGACCAAGCAGTGCTGCGCAACCTGTTCGCCTAAGGTGAGCCTGGTGAGGAGGTAAGAATTGCTTAATGTTGAGTTGTTGATGTAATGCTTAATGTTGAGCCTTTGCTACCTCTCGTTGGTTGTGCATGTGTGTACTGCTATGTATTCTTATATTCATGAGCATGTGAATCCATGCCAGACCCCATGCTGGAGAAGGAACAAGTTACTTACCTGTAACTGTTGTTTTCCAGCATGGGTCTGGCATGGATTCACATGCGAACCCTCCCTCCTACCCCTCTGCGGCTCTTGACTTGGTCATACTGCCACTTGCGTGCTACCAAATCTGAGGATGGCTGCCAGAGGCGGGGCTTAGGGAGAAGGCAGTCATTGGCTGCGGGCAGTATGACCCAGAGACCAGTGATTGGTTACTACTGAGAAAGACAGATCAGAAACGAAACTGATACTGATTTTTTCTTTACCGAGGATTCCCGGCCTGACGACGGGGATTATTCATGAGCATGTGAATCCATGCCAGACCCATGCTGCAGAACAGTTACAGTTAAGTAACTTGTTCCTTATTTAACACGCAGAAGACAATAGACTTCTTATTCAGTCTAGGATTCTCCATCAACGAGAAGAAATCCAGCCTAGACCCCGATCAAGTCAAACAGTTTCTAGGGGCTCTATTTGGGACGAAAGACGGCCTCGTCTTCCCCTCCAACGAGAGGGTTCAAAACATATTTCAGACTCCTCAATATGTAGCAAGTCGGGAAGTGACGGTATCCAAAGGCATGCGACTGTTAGGAATGATGACGTCCTGCATTTATTTAGTTCCTCACGCACGTCTGTGTCCCATACAAGAGTCTCAACAGCCAGTGGTGTCAGGTCAGCGGACAATGGGAAGATCTGGTAGTTGTCTCGCCAGCCCTTGTTCTCTCTCTGCAGTGGTGGTCGAGGGAAAAGCTCTTGGCGGGGGAAGACCTTCACCACCCCTACAGTAGAATCCACTCTCACGACCGACGCATCTCTCACGGGGTGGGGGGCTCACCTGCATCAGCGCACGGCATGTGGGCCCCACACGTAGCGTCCAACCGCATAAATCTGTTGGAGCTATTAGCGGTATTCAAAGCACTGAAGGCCTTTCTAGCACAGTTACAGGGGACGACAGTCCTGATCGTGACAGACAGCACCACAGCCATGAACTACCTGAACAAACAAGTAGGCACACACTCTCCAGGGCTATCCAAGCTGTCCCAAAACATTTGGATATAGGCACTCAAACACAAGAGGTTCCTGTTGTCCCAACACTTTCCAGGGGAACTCAATCTTCTGGCAGACGTGCTCAGCAGAGATTTCCCACTGCCCATAGAGTACGAATGGCGACTACACGAAGCCATAGTCTCCAACGTTTTCGCAGAATGGGGCTTCCCAGAGATCGACTTGTTCACAACTCTGGAGAACGCTCAATGCCAAAATTACGCCTCAAGGTACCCACAGAAGCACTCCAAGGGGAACAGGCTCTGGATAACATGGTCAGGGGAATTTGTTTGCGCTCCTCCCCCCCCCCCCCAACTCCCTTACTCGTCAAGATCATGCACACAGTGCACCAGGAACCAGTCACCATGATATTGGTGGCCCCTATGTGGGCCCCCCCCAACCCTGGTTCTCTCATCTGATGGAGATGTCCCTCTGCCCTCCTATGAAAGTGCCCTACCCGTACAACATGTTAACTCAGGACAGGGGAGAAACACTGCACCCATGCCCGCAAACTCTGAACTTAGCAGCCTGGCTCCTGAGGTTATAGAGTTCGCACACCTTCAACACCCTCAGAGATGTATAGACCTACTCAGGGAAGCGAGGAAACCCAACATATTGCTATTCCAGTAAATGGAAACGCTTTGTTATCTGGTTGTTAGGGAGAATTCTCTCTTTAGGCTGAATTTCCTAACCTAGTGAGTCCCCCAGCAGCTTTGCTGGATTTCTGGAGTTTGTTTTTGTCTCCTGCCAAGAGTGAGACTCTTTTTCTCCCACTCTTGGACATGATTTATGGTGTTCCTTTGACTGTTAATGTGTTTTATGGGCTATGGGGTCCTTTACTCCATAGGGTCTCATGTGTTTTTACTATGTGTGGTACACCGCACCCTCCGTGCAGTGACACAGGGGTGTCATAGGGACACCCCACCATAGGCTCCATACCCTGGGACTGACTACTGTCTCCCAGGGCATGTAAAGTCACCATTGGCTTTACTAGTCCCAAATTATTAACAGAAACCAGTACAAACCATCATATTGTGGACGTACTGGTCGGGGCAATTCGATTGCCCCGGGGTCTGTTAGTCGAGGGGGCACGTCTCCGTCCCCCCTGATCGAGATTTGGCTGGTGGCAGTGGATACTACTTTTTATATTCGACCGCGAATATATCCCTATGGGATTTTCCCATTGTTCGAGGCTACCAACTTTAATTATTTAATTCTCATAGCCTCGAACATACCGCCAGTTTACTTAATTAATATTAATTCGCCGGTTGGTATTTTTTACCAGGACTCGATTCTAAAATGGCGTTTGTGTTCTCTTCTGTGACTCCAACCCAAGTCGAGCCCTTTGTTCCACTTTTTGGCGGGCTTCTCCACAGCCTCCAAAAGTGGTGCCACTCTGTCTGGGTACCACAGGGGGTGTGGGAGGAGCTTTAGGCACCCTGGACTGAGTTGCCTTGGCAACTCAAGTCGCACTCTTGTGTGATTGGCCCAAGTGGCTCATCACTTAGCATGTTTGTTTGACAGCTAGGCTGAGTGAATGGGGGTGTGCTGCATAAAAGCAGGGCTTTGGGGACTGGAACTTCAGAAGTCGCCACAGGACCTGAGAATCCGACGAGGGAGAAGCTGAGCCGACCTAACACGACGACACCACCGGTGGAGCCCTGCGGAACCGACTCACCACTTCCCGACGACAGAGAAGATCTCCCGGCTGGAGAGGCTTCTTCCCCTGACTGGTGGGCACAACCAGTTTACCTTCTCTTCGCACCCCAGACCGGCTTGTGGTCGAATTGCCCGTCGGTTAAAAACATTTTCGCTGAACACTCGGCACATCTTGAAGCCTGTTTTCGGAGTATGAGCCGACATTTTTTTCGAACTATGCAGTTTCGTTTCAACACGCCAAGGCAAAGAATCGTTTCGTGCTTTGCGCGCAAAAACTAAACTAAGGCAACGGGCGCACTGCGTGCCTTTTTTATACCAGTGTACAATGTCGCACTCGAGGACAGGTGCCCTCGAAGGACACAAGTTTCCGAGCTGCAAGCAGGATATCGAACTATGTCACTTGCCTTTGATGTACGTTTTAATGTTTATTGTCTAATGTATGAACTGTAAAATCCAAATGCTCGGCATACAGTTCATATAAAAAGTAAATGTTTATTCCATCGCCTTAAAACTGACATCAAAGTAAAATGAGACTTGTCTTTGTAAGTTTTTAGTTCATTGTTTAATGTAAGAACTATTTATTGTGTAATGTACGAACTGTACAATGAATGCTGTGTACTTTGTAAATGAAATATGCCATTTCATTCTGCGCATGTGTCATAGATACATTTTCAATCCTTTATATCAAAAATTTGGTAGATTCTCTAAAAAGAAAAAAAATCACTGCACCAATATATTGAATGAATTGGGCTAAAACATTATTTTTTAAAAGCTTACCAAAGTAGAGATTTTTTTAAACTATGAAGGTTTTAATGTAGAAATGTTGCATTCATAGGTGGCTGCCTCGATAAATTTTCAGATTTTTCCATGCAAGAGTTCAAAAGTTATTAAGAAAAACTATTTTCTGAAACACCATACAGACTTTGTTTTAACCTTAACTATACTGTGTGCTAGTGCAATGGATCAGGTATTTACTAACAACCATGGACTTGGAGTTACTCTTCATAAATGTTCAAGCCAATATAGATCAGAATCTAGATTTGAATATTGACGCCACAGAGTCCTCTCTGTCCTTAACATATGTCAAATCTGTGAGCATGCTTACTTTTGAGTTTGCAGCAGTATCAGTAGCCCGTTCTAGCACTATTGGAGGACTGGAAGCCCACAAACGATGTGCGTTTTTTGCTACTAGCAATTGTGGCAAAACAGCTGCTTTAGGAGATTGCACAGTTTGACTTGTGTTGTATAGTGCTGGGTGTGAATGCAGGTGCTTGGTGATGCAAGAGAGACTGTTGGAGTGTCAGAGAGAATGTTTCGAGGGGATTGGGTCCTCCGACGTATTCCATATCTATGACAGGTAATGTCTACAGCTGTGCTGCTTCGGAAAATCTTTGGCATCTGCGTCCTGCGTCGATGCACCGTCCCCGAGGACCTCCTCCGGCCGACGTCACCCGATGTGATAAGAAGGACGCACGACGCCCATAGCCTCAGTTCTGTTTTTTCCGTGAACGTGTTCGCTCCGTGAATCTCGGTACGCCTCGACTCGTTGGAGTTGCTGTTTTCTTTCTCGGTTCGTTGAACCTGTTCGGTTGGTGTGAAGACCTGTTCGTGGCGATGTCTTTCTCATCTTCGACCCCGCGTCCGGGCTTCAAGAACTGCGGGGACTGTGGGTCCAAGATGTCGGTCATGGACTCGCACGACGCCTGCCGGGGAGGCTCACGATACGGACGACTGTGTCGACTGCCAGTCGCTCACTGCGAAGGCCTTGCAAGAACGCAAGAAGAAACTGTCGGTAGGTCGAGTGTCTAAGCCTCGGAACTTGAGGTCTGCGGGGCTTTCGACCGATGACTCGAGGGGTGACTCTCCGCGTCGTCGTCGGAAGTCCGGTGGGTCTCCTTCCAGGAGTCGGTCTCACCACTCCTCCGCCTCTTCTAGGCATTCCAGGAAGCGCCGGCATAGGTCGCCTTCCCCGTCCTCTTCCGAGCACTCCATGCAAGCGACACCGGAGGAATGGGCTTCCTTCGGGAAGCAGATGCTAGCGATTCTGGAATCGCAGGGCACCGGTCCGTCTGCGCCTCCGTGTGGGGCCGGTCGGCACCGGTCAAGAGACACCGCCCGTACGCCTTTGGGCTCGGGTGGGCGGCACGGCTCGCGGGAGAGGTCCCGCCCGGAAAAGGGTAGCCGTTCTCGCCATGCCCGTTCCAGGTCCCGGTCCTCGATGCGCTCGAGACCGCGTGATCCTGTACCATCTTCGAAGAAGACGTCGACGCCTGTGGCGCCGAGGTCGTCGACGATTTCTCTTGAGGTTCCGTCTTCGAGGGGGTCGGCGACCAGGTTGTCGAGAGACACGCTTGGAGCTCCGGCATCGAGGACTGTGTCGATGCCGCAGATGCTGGAGGCGTTGCAGCGGACGTCGACGCCGATTCGCTCGACGTCGACACCTTTTCTGTCGACGCCGACTCGCTCAGCGCCCTCAACGCCTTTTCTGTCGACGCCGGCACTGACTCGCTCGGCGCCCTTGACGCCTTTCCAGGCGGTGGTGTCAGAGGGGCCCCGTGGCACGGGGTTTGCCCCTAAAAAGGCTATGGCTAAGGTCCGGCACTGCTTTGGTCCGCAGAGGTCTTCCTCTCCCTGCCTGGAGTACGTTTCAGAGGGTGATGAAGGCTCTGATGGCGGCCTGGTTCCGGTTCCGGATGACCTTATCTCGGGCCATAGTCAGTTTGATGACCTGAGACAGTCACTGCATGATGCCAGTGGACTGGACACCTCTCCGGAGGTGGAGTTTTGTCGGCCGGAGCCTGGCACTCATGCCGAATCGTCATATCGGCGCCTTATGTCTCGGGTTACCGAGTACTTGGGTTGGTCAGCTCCCCCAGGGGAGTTCGTTCAGGATGATCTCACGGACATCCTTGATCTCGGTCCACCCACTGACATCCTTGATCTCGGTCCACCCACTGACCGGGTATTGCCTTTTCATATGGCTTTGCAGAGAAGGGTGGCGGCGGCTTGGACTGCTCCGGTGAGTATCCCGGCAGTAGGCAAGTCTTTGTTGCGAAAATACCGTCCAGCCAGTAGCGACCCCTGCTACTTGTCTAGGCACCCCACCCCGGAGAGTTTGGTGGTGCAGGCGGCTACGGCCCCGGCAAAGCAGGCGTCGTATCCTACCATCCCTCCGGATAGGGACGACAAACGTTTTGACAGCTGGGCGAAGAATGTGTTTTCTTCTGGGGGTATGGCGCTTCAGGCGGCCAACTCCATATGTGCCTTGTCTCGTTTCACACACACTCTGTGGAACTGTGTTGCATTAGCGGCTGATCATATTCCCGAAGGGGACGAACAGGATGGTTTCCTTGCTATGGTTCAGGATAGCAAGGATGCCATGTGTGAGGTCGTTCAGTCGGGTTTGGACTTGGCAGATTGTGTCAGCCGGTCCATGGCGGCGAGCACCGTAATGCGCAGGTTTGCGTGGTTGAGGAAGTCTGGGTTCGCTCCTGATGTGCAGTCCCGGCTCCTCAACATGCCCTTTGACGGTGAACACCTTTTTGGCAGCCAGGCTGACGAGAGCCTTGAGAGGTTGCAGACCTCCAAAGCTGCAGCGAAGTCGTTGGGCGCTGCAGTTCGCCAACCTCCGCCTTTTCGTCCTAGGGGACAGCAATGGAGGGGAGGTTCCTTTCGCTATTACTCGTCCTTCAGTAAAGCGAGAGGAGCTAGCAGTCAAAGAGGCCATCGTAAGAGTGCCAGAGGTGGAAACAAAGGTACTCGAGGTGGCAAGGCCGCTCGGGCAGTTGCCTCTTTGCCATCAGGCAACGCCGCAGCCGCTACCACTCAGTCATGAGGCCAGGTCCCATGGTTTGCCGGTTGGGGAAGGCTGGAGCAGCATCTTGTAGAGTGGCAAGCCATTACTTTCGGATGTGTGGGTTCTGGAGATCATAACCCACGGCTAATGTCTTCCTTTTCGGCAGAGGCCTCATGACAATTCACCAGGGAACCTCTCTTTGAAGAGTCCAGATCCGCTCCTTGCGCAGGAAATTCAAGCCCTGCTGGAGAAAGGCGCCATAGAACTCGTGCCTGTAGCGGAGAGGAACAAGGGATGGTATTCCCCTTATTTTTTGATTTCAAAGAAAGACGGGGGATTGAGACCCATCATGGACTTGCGCAGTTTGAACAAACTCCTCAGGAAGGACAAGTTTAAGATGGTGACTCTTTCTCAAGTCCTCCAGGCCCTTCAACTTCAGGACTGGTTGGTGTCTCTCGACCTCAAGGATGCTTACTTCCATGTGCCGATCCATCCCAAGCACAAGAAGTACCTGAGGTTCGCGGTTGGCGACTTGCACTTTCAGTTGCGGGTCCTGCCGTTCGGATTGACCTCGCCCCGAGGGTTTTCACCAAGCTCATGGTGGTGGTGGCAGCGCATCTCAGGAAAGGGGGGATTCAAGTCTACCCCTACCTGGACGATTGGTTGATCAGGGGGAGCTCTCTCGACCAAGTCCTGGATCATCTGCCTGTCACCTGCCACTCCCTTCACAGGCTGGGCTTCTCCCTCAATTTAAAGAAGTCCCATTTGACACCAACGCAGCGGCTCCAGTACATCGGAGCAGTGCTCGACACGTCCCTGGGGCAGTGTTTTCCTCCTCAGGTGAGGGCTCTTCACATTCAGCAGATGCTGCACAAGTTTCAGTTTGCCCAGACTCTCCCAGCGTCCGAGTTCTTGAGACTGCTCGGCCTCATGGCATCCTGCATTCTTCTGGTGCCAGAGGCTCGTCTGCGGATGAGATCCTTGCAGTGGGCACTCAAGCTCCAGTGGTCTCAGTCCTCCGGCAGGCTGTCGGACCCTGTTCAGGTGCCGACCTCGGTAGCCCGGGACCTTCTGTGGTGGGCCGTCGAGGGCAATCTGATGAAGGGTGCCCCATTTTGGCTGCCCTGGCCGGAGGTGACGATCGTGACGGACGCATCCCTCACGGGATGGGGAGCTCATGCCAACGAGCTGACAGTCAGCAGTCGTTGGTCTCCGTCAGAGTCCAGACTCCATATCAATCTGTTGGAGCTGAGGGCCGTCAGGCTTGCCCTGAAGTCTTTTCTGCCGACTGTGCGCGGGACGAGTGTCCTAATTCTGACGGACAACACAGTGGCCATGCACTACCTCAACAAAAAGGGGGGGGCAGGGTCACTTCCGCTGTGCAGGGAGGCGATGCAGCTCGAGCTCTGGGCCATCCAGCAGGAAGTTTCGATCTCGGCAGTTCATCTGGCCGGAGACGACAACGAGATGGCAGACGCTCTGAGCAGGCAGAGCACGATCTTTCACGAGTGGGAGCTGGCTCAGGAGATTCTCCTGGAGATCTTCGCCCTTTGGGGGACCCCTCAAGTGGATCTTTTCGCCTTCAGTGTCAACCGGAAGTGCGAAAGGTTTTGCTCGTGGGAATTTTCTCCAAAAGGAGCCTTAGGAGACGCGTTCGTGGTGGAGTGGTCTTTCCCACTGCTGTATGCGTTTCCTCCAGTCCCCGTCATCCCGCAAGTGTTGCGGAGGTTACGGAGGTTCGGTTCCCGGATGATCCTCATTGCTCCAGCGTGGGCCCGGAGGACGTGGTACCCGGACTTTCTAGACTTGTCCATCTGCCCTCCACGTCGTCTTCCCTACCGAGACGATCTGCTCTCACGGGAGGGGGGTCATGTTCTCCATCCAGAGGTCAGATCCCTCAATCTTCACGCTTGGCTTCTGAAAGGTTGAGGTATAAGGATTGGGACCTCCCTGAAGACGTGATGGAGGTGTTGCTCTCGGCCAGGCGGCCGGCAACAAAGTCTCTATACAGTTGCCATTGGAGAAAGTTCTGCGACTGGTGCAGAGTTCAGAATGTGGATCCTTTTGAATGCGACATTCCCATGGTTTTGTCTTTTTTGCTTTTTTTGGCCCATAGGGGCTTGCAAGTGGGGACCATTAAAGGTTACCTGGCGGCGCTGTCCATATTTAAGCGCTCTTCTGAAGAGTGTTCCTATTTTAAGATTCCTTTTAATTTCGCAGTTTTTGAAAGGGCTCACTAATGTGTTCCCTCCGTCACCTTTTTTGGTGCCAGGTTGGGATTTCAACCTTGTTCTTAAGTTTCTTATGGGTGCTCCGTTGGAGCCTTTACATTCTTGCCCTTTGAGGCTGTTGACTCTGAAAACTGTGTTATTAGTTGCGGTTACTTCTGCTCGCAGAGTGAGTGAGTTACAGACACTTTCAGTTAAGCCACCCTTCACTGTGTTTCACAAGGACAGGGTTGTCCTTAGAGTTCGTCCTTCTTTTCTCCCGAAGGTGGTTTCGGAATTTCATTTTAGCCAGAAGGTTGTTCTTCCGGCGTTCTATCCTCCTCCACATCCTGGTAAGGAAGAGGAGAGGCTCCATAGGCTTGATCCTAGGAGAGCGTTGAGCTTTTATATCTCGCGCATGTCCCGGGTCAGAGTGGACGATCAACTTTTCATTGGTTACGTTAGAAAGCGTTTGGGACAAGCTGTGACGAAACAGACTTTGTCTCGTTGGATTATTTTAGCTATCTCTGAGTGTTACCGCTAGGATGGTAAGGACCCTCCGGCTGGCTTGCAGGCCCATTCTACCAGGGGAGTGGCTGCATCTACTGCCCTGCAAAGGGGAGTTCCTATTCGTCACATCTGTGATGCAGCCACCTGGGCTCCAGTACATACTTTTGTACGTCACTATTCCCTCGATTCCATCAGAGGGCAAGATCTGGCCTTTGGCAAGGCAGTTCTCTATTCCGCAATTTGATTGGGCATGCTAAATTTGTATTCTAAATTCTTTCCCACCTCCTTGCTTGGTACTGCTTTGGGAGTCTGTCATAGATATGGAATACGTCAGAGGACCCAATCCCCCCCGAAGAACAAGTTACTTTCTTACCTGGTAACGTTCTTTCGATGGGATGGTCCGACGACGTATTCCATATCGCTCCCTCCCTGCCTTCCCCGCTGCAGAATTTCTTTTGCGATTGCAGCTTGCGTTCCGCAAGGCCTTGTGTGTCTGACTGGCAGACGACTGGTGGCACAAGTTCTGGGAAAAAACTATAACTGAGGCTATGGGCGTCGTGCGTCCTACTTATCACATCGGGTGACGCCGGCCATCGGAGGAGGTCCTCGGGGACGGCGCATCGACGTCATCGATCCAGGACGCAGACGCCAAAGATTTTCCGAAGCAGCACAGCTGTGGATATTACCTGTCATAGATATGGAATACGTTGTCGGACCATCCCTTCGAAAGAACGTTACCAGGTAAGAAAGTAACTTGTTCTTTGGTGTGAGTGAAGGTTTCAGAGGGAGTCTGTTGGAGAGCTTCTGCCTGGGTGATGGTAGCAAGTGGTTCAGACTCTCATCTTATAGCAACCTAATGTAACAGGAATAAAGTTAACTAATGGAACCTACTTGATTGTGTCTAAGGATCATACCTCATTTCACTAGCGACGTGCTGGTCTCGGTGTGCGGCCTGGAGACGGATCTACGTTGACGGAGAATAAGTTCATGGTTAACGGACTGCTGCAGGGGGGGTGCAGAGAAGAAGAGAGGAACCACTGCCCCCACAAGCAAGTCCCATCAACCAGGGCTAAGAAAGGGATAAACGAACAGTAAAGAGCTGCATGCCTGTGTAAGTTCCAGTGCCAACACAAGCTTTCAGGGTCAGGGAAATAAGGAGTGCTGCCCTAGCACATGACCCAGGGCCAAGAAAAGGGACAGATGGTTCCCAATTAAAGACAGTGCCAAGAAGAAGGGGAGCTGTGGTCCAATGAGAAGTGGATAGCAGAGGCCCATTACATGTCAGTGTCCGTAGTGGAGAGAGGCATGCCCCAGAGAAGATGTGCAAGCGGTTAAGTGGCGATGCTCAGAGGTAAAGCAGGTCTGTGGAAGAAGGCCACCGAAACGCAATGTAGTACCCAGGTTATGAATAAGAGGGTAAGGACACTGTGAAGGAAATATACCCAGCGGGCAGTGAAGGAAAGTTTTAGCATGCCATGCTTGGTGTCCTAAACGCTGCTCACCAGGAGGATGGCGGCACACGCCTGGAAAATGAAGTGCGGGACAGAGGAGTAGCTGGCGAGAACTGACTGGCACAAGAACCGTTGGTGCTATATCCAGGTGGAGAATGTTGGGTCCCATGTAATCATTGGGCTGCAACAACTCCGTACTGCTCACTGTGGTTGTACGACTCGTGACGTCATGGTGGATGCTGGGGGATATGAGAATCATGCAAAATGCTATGTACGCAACATTTGGTATGAGTGAATCTGCAAAAAGCTTAGTGTCAGAGTAAAGGACCGTGGACCGTACGACGTTGGAGTGCCATGATATGTTTTTACGCCACATACAGGGACTAGGCAGTAGCGTGTATCCTTTGGCTGCCAGTGGTGCCTGGATGCAGCATCCAATGGGATTCTAAAAGCGGAGTGCATTTGTATGTCTGTGTTAGGGAGAATTCTCATTTATGGCTAATTTCCCTTACCTAGTGAGTTCCTCAGCAGCTTTGCTGGAATTTTGGGGTTTATTTTTTCCACCTGGTAAGATTGTGAACCTTTTTTCCCACTCTTACATGTTTTGCCATGTGTATTTCTACTATTTGTTTGATCTTGGGCTCTGGAGCCACACCACTCCATGAGCCAAACTTTGTGTGTGTGTTAACACAGCACCTTCAGTGCAGTGACACAGGGTTGTCTCTAAGACTTCCCACTGACTCCATTTTCCTGGTGCTGACTACTGTCCCCGAGAAACAGGTAAAGTTGCCATTTACTTTATGTAGTCATTTAACCTACAGACCCAGTTCACCCCATCTTACATGGAGTATTGGAAAGGGTCAACTCTGACCCCTTTTTGTCTGTACCTCCTGGAGCCTTGTTTCGGTCCCTTAACACTAAGACTTGGCTGGTGGCAGTGGTACCCACCCTAACTTTTGTACCGCGGTTATAGTATATAAACGTGGTACTGTTTTAGGCTATTGTGTTAGCCTCGAACATAAACCCGCTTGACCAAATATCTTTTATTTTGGCTCCGGTCCGGTTTAATCGCCATTTATTTGTGTTAACATCCTTTTTGTGTTTTACTTTACATGGCAAACCAGGTTTGCCTTCTTTGTTCGCCGTCCTTTGGCGGGCTTCTACGCAGAAGCCCTCCTTTGGCATCTGGGTGTCTAGGTGGGCTGAATGTGAGGGAAGGGTTTAGTAACCCCCTGCACAGGGTCTCCTTGGGGACCCAAGTCGCACTTTGTGTCCATTGGCTGAGGTGGTTGCCTGGGCTGGACAACCCCCCTGCTGTGTGATTGACAGTCAGGCTGTGGGAATGGGGGATTTTGGCATAAAAGGCAGGACTCTTGAGCTAGAAGTCGGAGTTGCCACTGGAACTACAAGAACCGAGAAGCGGAGAAGAAGACGGCTGCTGCAACTCCCGAGTCCCGGTGAAGCCCTTCTGCAGTCCTGAGCGATCTACCCTTCAACGACAGAGAAGATCCAGTCCAGAGTCTTCTTCCCTTGACCCTAGTGGGATCAACCAGCTCACCTTTCTACAGCCAGAGAATCCTCTCCTGGGTCGGAATCGCTGCATGAAACTGAAGTGGTCCCGATAGCCATGAGAAGAGCCCTCTCCTGTTTTAAAGGAGCGCACCTTTTATTCACCATTGCTTTGCTGCTGCTGGCCTCATCCCTGGGCAGGCAGATCGCTCCAGACGTTGTCCTTCTTGTCCCCACGACTGATGCTCCAGGAACCGTGAGTCTGCAGGAACTACCAGGAACAACTGCCGTGGCACCATCTTTCTTCATTTGAATAATGTACTGTGTCCATTTGGTCGTTCTCTGTCTGACCTTGAGGAATCGGGGTGAACCCTTTTCCTTGCTGAAGGCTTGTCTTTTCTTTCTTCCCTCTTATAACTTTTGCCTCCCTTTGACAATATCCAAGTACTTCTGGCAGCGTTAATCTCGAACGGTTCTATTAGTGTGATCCTCGACAACAGCCCTGCTCCATTTGACACTGGTACAGGCCTATTGACTTTATCTGTCTCTTAGAACACGTCCTCTGATTCGGGTGCCTTGACAAAGTATTGCCTATGATTTTTTTATCCCCTATTCCTTGGTTTTTATTCTATGTGCTAAATGTGTTTTGACTACAGTTACAATTCTTTCCGCGGGTACGCCTTTCTTTCGTAAGACCGAACTGTCATTACTGTCAAAAAGTGAGCGCTGCTTAAACCCCGGTAACGTCTTTTGTTTCACAACACCGGTCTGTCAAATCCCAGTGTACTGACCTTGAATTGACCTGAACCAAAGGAATTGGTTGTGTGTGGTATATTTAGTGTGGTTTTGTTAAATAGAAGTGAAGTGTTTTGTGAACAGATGGTTTAAAAATAAATGTACTTATATTTTTAACCTGAAACCTTGAGTCAGTGTTTGCTTGAGTCACAGTTATTGTAGTCCTTGGTGTAATTCCCATTATTGATCATTTGCTCTTGATATAAACCTGGCTGCTCCGCTACTGCTACCACTATAACTGTAGTACAGGCTTGTACCAAAGGTGAAATTGTACTGCCACTTGTGGACTTAATTGTCTGTAGTGTTTCCTAAGGGTACTGCAGAGGATTCTGCCTAACAGCCATCATCCGATCCACTTATCCTGTTCAGCTCCTCAAAATTGTGTGCCAGAGCACCAAATGCGCCCACAAACAATTGTGCTACTTGGAGTTTAAAATCTACTGTACTTCAATACTTCAAATGCAAGTCATTCCCATTGCATTGGGTGATCTCTTGGTTTACATTAAATGCTTGTGTAATCCACGTTTAAATGTGGTACTGTAGAAGAAAAGCTATGTTCTTCATGGCGTTTTATTCTGTATCTGTCCGTGGGTACATTTAATCCCATCTGTCTACTAGAGCATTGGCAGCGTTCCTCATTGTTATTAGTGAAGGTTAAAATGTAGGGTGTAGCGCTCTGGAATAATAGTGCAGCATGCGTTTATTCCCTTTTGGTGACGTTGGGCTAGTGTCACTGTCTATGACCACTGCATGCTGACACACCCGCCGATAGATTTAAGTAAGGTCTTTCTACATTAATATTCCTGAGCTCGATGGAACATTAGCCCTAAGCTTTTTTAAGATAAAAGTTGCATGAAACTAAACTTGGGGAAGGGAACCCCACAAAGAGAAAAGAGGGTTTGAGCCCGGCGTAGGCAGACCCAGGTGAGAAGTGAAATTACAAAAGTTTGTGAAAAGCAAGACAGGCTTGAGCCCGGTGGAGGGAAACCTGTGTTGAACTGTGGTAAAGTGAAAGAGTTGAGGTGTGCATTTTTGGCAAGGCGGTCGAAGCCTAAATAACTTGTCAGCCCGAGCTTGAACTGTTGCATTGTACCAGTAAGCCAAAGTGTGCCAGATTGATAAAATTGTGCCAACCACCTATCCTTTTAAGAAACTCTCAAGACCCCTGTCCTTCTGAACATGGGCAAGGGAGTTGTTACCTAAGCCATTCTGGCATTTATTTTGAGACACTATTTTTCCTTTTTATGTCCCCTTTACACGTTCTTCATTTGAGAAGGAGGGCAAGGTTATTTTTTTTTTTTTTAGTATTAGTCTTTTTATTTTGACTAGACTGACTTGGACTTATTTATTTGTTTAATGGCCGAGACTACTCGCATTGTAGAGTTGGGGCCAGTTAGGAATTCTCCCGACCTTATCAAATACAAAATAAAGGTTTTTAAAACTTGCATCTGTTGTCTCTCTGCTTTTGATACCATGCCTTCCTTGCACTACCAATAGTTCTTCTTATTTGCCTTTCACGTGCTTCACCAATTATCAATAATGGTTTTCACTTGGCTTTTCACTCTCATAATGTTCGTAAAGGCTTCTTCTTTCCTTAATTCCATTCTGTTTGTGAATACACATCACTTTCTCTCCATTCATACAATATTTTCATTTCACTTGTACATCAGTTTTCCTTAGTTCTGTATTCAATACTTGGAAATTCTATTGACACTTAACAATGTCCTTTGGGTCTCAAGACCCATCCATTATATTCATTTACTTGTTGGGCCCTGACAATGGCCCCGGCAGCGCCCTGGTGCGAGTGCTCTCTCCCTGTCACTCACTGATATGTGGCAGATCCTCTGTGTGCTTGTGCGATCCTCTTGCGCTTTACCTCGCTCCCCTGTCTCGCATCAGGAGCATCAGCGAGCCATGCTCGCCTCTTCCTGATGTGCATGCTGCCTCCTGCAGCGAAGTGGAAGTTTCTATGTACCACAGCTCCAGCTGGGGACACTGCTCAGAGTGCTGCAGGGCTCTGGACTCTCTCTGTTCTTTCCAACCTCGGCGTCCTTCCCACTCTCCTGCTGCAACCTGCGTCCTTTTCACCGGCTTCTCCTCTCCGGCCTGCTCCACGGCACCCTAGCTTCCCAGGTGGTCCTCCAGGGGTTGCAGGTGCAAGTCACTTGCCTGACTACAATTAGCTCTATCATTGGGACATGCCTGACTTTCAGAATGGTATTCTACATTCCTCGTCCCAGTCCCAAAGGGATTTGCATAGGGGGAATTGTGCATTCCTCCTAGTTGGCTCTTCCTTGTCCCAGTCTTAACGGTGCCTGAATGGGATATATGTGGAATGTATATGCGAGGGGAAGAGTGGTAACCTATGAAGGTTCGGGAGGGTAGGACGTATTTTGACAAGGGAAAGGGGGTTACCATGCCTCACCTAAAGGCACTTTTCCTCCACTCCCTAAGGTCCTTCCACCCCGGTGATCCTCCCTCGCATATCCACCCCCAGGGTCGGGATCCAAAAGCGATGGCCCTTCCCTGGTCACCTGAGAGGGAGATCCAAAGGAAGTAGATGGGAGGATGCCCACGGGTTCCTCACATTATCTCCAATAGATGGGGACAGCTACAGTAATCGATGGTGCCTCAGTATGCACATTAATTCATGGCACAATTAGAGACTGATTTCCTTGCTGCTTGTGGTTCCAGACGTTAGCGATACCTGCACTAAATTGATATCCTGATTTGTACGGCTGAGGAACAAGACCTCCTAAGCTTTTACAAACGATTAAATTAATGCAATTATCAACTGCAACCTTTCCTACTGTCCTGAAAAAGTACATTCCACTGACACCACCGTAACAAAAAAAGATGACAGGCTACCTAAAACAGTATATCGCAAACCACTGGGCCAGTTGTTGAAGAGTGACAGTTTCCACCCATTGCACACAAACGTGCTACAATATGCTGAGCATTAAGATGCAATCTAATATGTTCAGACACGAGGGACTGGGATAAAGGTATACAAGCTTTGAGATCACACTCCATATACCGTGAATACAACCACAAAATTGTGGACAGTCGGATTTACAGGGCAACAGAATCGTCAGAGCAACGTCTTCAAATACAGAGCAAAAGAAGCCCAATCCCGGGCACCACTAGTGGTCACATACAATCGAGAGTTGGGAGCCCTCTACAAAATGGCTAGGGAACAGCCCCTTCCGCAACGAGAATGTCTGAACGAATGTCCCTGACACATTACCCACGGAAATTATGAAGTGCTTACAACTATGTCCCTACTTGCTTTCAGGCAACTAGCCAATCTGATGGGAATGATGAGAAGTACACATACAAATAGCTCAGAAAATGGAACCATGCCTTGCAGTAATAGATGCCTAAACTGCCAACATATCAACAGTTCGGATACAATCAAGATACCCCACACGGGGCAGAAATATTAAATTATGTGGCTTTTTACATGTGCAGCCTACAATAATATATACTTATGTGCATGCAATGTCTGAGGCTGTGCTACTTCGCAGGGGAAACTGGTCAACCTCTACATAAACTTCCAGCGTCGGTTTCAAGCAAGGCACAACGGAGAGCTTATTTGGGGAACATTTTTCGGAAACTAATCATACCCTTGATGAGCTCAAAATTGCATTAAGGCTGGGTAATTTCAGGACTGACAAAGCCTGGAAGACTTATGAATTCAGTTACTTATGCATTTTAAATAAACTGACAGAGGGCTTCAACAGACATTGCAGGTTAATGAGTCGCTATCCCCAGTGACACTTTTTCCACCCGTGGAGGTGCAGGGATAACAACATTCAGACCTGATGCTTTCCATCAGTTTTTCTAAAGTCATTCACAAGCATCGAACTCTCAATGCACCAGCCCCCTCTGCCACTCTAAGGCAGAGGCACATTGCCAGAATGCTGCTTCAACCCCGCCCCATCAGCCCTCAAAATGCCATAGCCCAAAAGCTTCCCAAAGACTTGTGAGGGCACCTGTCTGAAGTCAAACCCTGCCCTTTCTTCATGATTGCAATGCAACACAATTCGATATAGTATTTGACAGAAACTCACCACACTGGGATTTACAAGTCGAAGGCCTAGCACATGACTAGTTGTGCCTCCTCTCTTTTGGCCTTCTAGAGACACAAGCCTTATGTGTAGGATTTGCCACTAATCTTGCAAAGAGACAGGTTGACATACTTTCAAGTGGACTGCATCTACGTTGACTGAACTATCCCATTCTCCCTTGCCTTGCTGAGGGCTCTCTAACAGGGTGGGCTTTGTATTTGTGTTTCTATTTGTCTTACTCTTCTCTTCAGTTCCAGTGTCCCTCCCCCCTACCCACTTAATGTACTGTTCAGACCTGGAAGACTGCAATGTGTGGGGGAATTCAACATATAATGCATGCTTCTAATGGATTATGTCCTCCCACGTATTCCTCATCTTTGATATAATATCTCATCAGCTTTGCTGCTTTGAAAAAAAAATTCTCAGCAGAGGACGCTGTATGCAATGTTGCATCAATGTCCTTCGAGGGCCTTCGTTGAGCGTCATCGTCAGTACAAATCGCACATGCAGTCCCTGTTGGCTTCAGTTCAGTTTTTCCGAAAAGCTTTTGCTTTGAGTGTTTAACGGCACGCTTCTGTTTTCTTCACAGAAAATGTCTTCATCCTCGACTCCTTTGACTCCAAAGTCTGGATTTTAGAAATGCTACGACTGCGGGTGGAAGATGTCCATTACCGATCCTCGCTGTGTCTGGGCTCCGAGCACCGTACTGATGACGGCGCTGCCTGTCAGGCCATGACAGAAAAAGCTCTCAGGGAGTGCAGAGGTAAACTGGCAGTCGGGAGGGCAGCTTTGAATTCTTCTTCGAAGAAAGATAAAAAGTCTGGTGAATCTTCCTCCTGGCCTAAACAATCAAAGAGGTCCCGGTTGAAGAGTCTATCGAGGCAGTCTTCGTCTTCTTCCTCGATACACTACTAAATCTGATTCCCCTAGAAAATAAGATGCATTCAAATCTGAAATGATGCAAATTTTCAAGAATGCGGCCTCAACCCCCTCGAAAGACTTGCACAAGAGCCTTTCCCCAGTCGCTCCTTCGGACGACTTAAAGAAGTCAAAGGCTACTACTTCGAAGCCGAGCACTAAGTCGGCAATACGTCGATAAAGTTCTCGACCCAACGACAAGTCTTTGAGGGCGTCGACTCGGGAACAGAGTCCTTCTTCGATACCTTCGAAGAAACACAAGTCGTCGAGGAGTCAAACCTCTTAACGCCGAAGATGGTGCCGAGTAAGCAGTCTTCGATATCGTCAACAGTCACTTCGACTTTGTCGAGACCTTTGCCCATTCCGGACAAGATTTACAGACCTATTCCAGAGAAAGACTTAAGTATATGCCCTCAATATACGAGTAAGAACAGCCCTCTGAAGAGGATTCCCCTCCTTTTGGTTCGCAATTTGGCACTAGGAATGCTCCAGAGAAGCTCATTAATGAAGAATCCCTCCAGTCGACTAGTGGTCTTGACACCTCGCCAGAGCTGGAATTTGGCGGGCCTGACCCTTCTAAGCATGCAGATTCCACTTATAGGAATCTCATGAATAGGGTTACGGAGTATATGGGCTGGAGCAGAGCTTCTCCTACCTATGAACAGGATGATATGACCGATATCCTGGACCAAGGCCCTCAGAGGACCCAATTTTGCCCTTACACAAAGCCCTTCAGAGAATGGTTGCTGCAAATTGCTGCAAATTGGGAAGCCCCGGAATCTGGACCTGCTGTAAACAGGAACTTTGCTAGGAAGAACAGACCTTCCAGCAGCGATCCAGATTACCTCACCAGGCACCCCACACCTGAGAGCTTGGTAGTTCAGGCCACCACTTCAACCAGGGAATCTACTTATCCTCTATCCCTCCAGATAGAGATGACAAGAGGGTATATGCCTGGACACGTAAAATTTTCACGTCAGGCCGCATGGCCTTGAAATCTACTAATGTCACCTGTACTCTCTCAAGGTTCACTTATACCCTGTGTGACTGTATTGCGATGGTGGCTGATTACATCCCGGAAGGCGAAGAGATGGCTTCCTGGCTATAGTTAAGGATGGAAAGGAGGCAATGGGAGAATGTCTCCAGTCAGGATTGGATACTGCTGACGGCATCAGCAGATCCATGGCTGCTAGCCCTTGGATGGCTCGAGGTTGTTCGGCAGCAAGGCAGATGAGAGTCTGTAGAAGCTGCAGACCTCCAAGGCTGCAGCTAAATCCCTTAGCGCCTCCATTCGACAACCTCAACAGGTTAATCTTCCTTCAGGGGTCATCCTTTTCATTTCTTTTCTTCATTTGGAAGGGGAAGAGGACAGGCTGGACAAAGGGGACAAAAAAGATCCCCTCATGGTGGATGAGGAAGGGGTGCTAAATCAGCCCCAGCAGTGGCATCTTTACCCTCAGCCGCTGCTGCGACCGCTTCTAAACCACTATAAAGGGCCTGAAGATCATCTGTATGCACCCTGTTCTCTCTCTCTCGGCCTGCTGCCTGCTCCAAAGGCAATGCCGGGTCTGTGTCCGCACCAAGAAGAGACCCCACATCTAATTCTGCGGCATCTAACCACTGCCAAACTCTTTAAATTCTGCAAGGAGCTGGCCAATCCTGCTGCAGTCTCTACCTCTGCATGGCCCTGGCTTCTCATTTCATCCCTAAGACTCAGGACATCCTCTCCTCCGTCTCTTTCTCTCCCCCTGTCCCTTATACTCCCTGCTCTTCCTCTGGCCCTTCTTTGGCCTCCTCTCTTCCCTCCTTCTCTGCCTTTCTGCCTTCCCCCTTTTCTCCCCTGACAAGGTTTTTAGACATGTTCAATCTATGGAAGTCTCATCAACACAGGTTCACCCCTGTTCCTCCAAAACCATCAAGGACTGCATTGACACCTTGACCCCTGCTCTGGCTGACTTCTGCAACCACTCCTTCGCCACTGGAGTCTTCCCTTCCCCCCCTGAAGCAGTCCCTTGTGCAATCCCTTCTTAAGAAACCCACCGCCGACCCCTCCTGCCCGGCTAACTATCGCCCAATCTCCATCACTCCTTTCCTGCGTAAACTCGTGGAAAAACTGGCCATCTCCCAGCTTAACCTTCACACTGAATTTGTTGGTTGTCTCCATGACCATCAGTCTGGCTTCAGAGCTGCCAGAAGCACGGAAACTGCTCCCCAGAACATCCGTGAAGACCTGCTCTCCAACCTCGATTATAACACCCCCTGTGTCCTCATCTTACTTGATCCCTCTCTTGCCTTTGACAAGATCAACCATGCCATCCTGCTCAACCGTCTCTGTGATAACCTGGGTATTACCAATCAGCCCATTTCTTGGTTGACCTCTTTCCTCTCCGATCGACCCTCCCAGGTCCAACCTGGATCCTTACTCTTCTCTATCTCTACCTGTGGCGTCCTCCAGGGGTCTAAACTCTCTCCCAGGCTGTTCAACCAATACCTGGCACTCCTTGCCCACCGCATTGCCGCTCTCTGCCCCAACTTTCAGTGCTATGCAGATGACACTCCACTCATTTTCAGGCTCCCTTCCGCCATTTCTTCTCCTTCTCTCATCTCTGGCTGACTGTCTGCTATCCAGGAGTGGTGTGCCGCCAATGATCTCTGTCTTAATGCCAGTAAGACCGAGATTCTCCTCATCGGCACACCTGCTCCCTCGTTTCCTATCGCTCTGGCTGGCCTCTCTTGGCCCTCTTCCTGCTCCCACCTATGAGGCTAAAAACCTTGGGGTCATCTTCGACTCCACACTCTCCTTCTCTCCTCACATCTGACGTCTCTAAGAGGTCACACTACCAGCTGCACCTCCTCAGAGGTATTCTTCCTTTCCTCTCCTTGCCCCAGAAGCTCACTGTCTCCAGATCTATGGTTCTCTCTAGGCCGGACTACTGCAACAGCCACTTTCTAAATGTGCCTGCTTCTACTCTTCGACTCTCTACAACTCATCCAGAACACGACTGCGAGACTTGTCCTTGGCCTCAAGCCCAAGGACTGTATCTCTCCAGGACAGAAATCTCTGCACTGGCTCCCAGTGGCTGCGAGGATTAATTTAAAAACCCTTATATTTTCCACAAGGCCTTCTGGGGATTGGGGCCTCAATACCTTCAACTCTCTCTTCCCAAATATCATCCGCCTCCAACTCCCTCAGTCAGTCGCTTCGCCAAGCAACGAGTTGGTGGTGGATCTCTTTCTTTGGCTTTGGCCTCCCTCTGGAACAGCCTCCCTGAAACTTGAGGAGAAACATCTCTGCTCCCGGAAGCACCTCTGAACCTTCCTCTTTGCTTCTGCTTTCTCTCCTCCCCTGCTGAACTCCTGTCTGAAACTGCACTGGTCACCTGGCTACCCTCTGATCTCGGGTTCAGGTCTCCTCCCCCACCAGTTGCACCCCTGCACTGCCTCCTTGGTATCCTCCGCACTTGTGGGACTGTTTCTGTATCCCTACACCCCCCTACCAGCACTTGACACCTGATGTCTGCGCTTAACCCTGCACCTGCCACCAGATGGCTGCACTTTAACTTTTTACTTATTTATCTATTTATTTTACTGTAGTTCCCATGTACTGCACTGCCCCCTCCCCCTTTGCCCCCCTGCACTGTTCCCCTTTCCCTGGACTTGCACAATCTGAATGTCACTTGGCCTAGTAGGATCGCTGTCTGTTTTTCCCCTATTCCCCTCCCTTGCCTCGTCGCGCCTTGAAACACTTGCATATAGGCGCGTTCTAAATGCCATATCATATATCCACTGGGATCCAACTCTGTCAAAATTCCGGATCTGGTCCTTATGCAGGAAATTTTAACCCTGCTAGATAGTTGCAATAGAACATGTACCTCTAGTGGAGAAGAACAAGGGTTAGTATTCCCCCTACTTTCTCATCCCAAAGAAGGACGGAGGATTGAGACCCATCTTTGACAAGTTCAAGATGGTAACCCTTTCTCAGATCCTTCAGGCTCTCCAACTCCAAGACTGGTTGATATCATTGGACCTTCAGGATTCTTACTTTCATGTGCCAACCCATCTCGAGCACAAAGTACCTGAGGTTCTCAATATCAGTTTGGAGTTCTGCCATTCGGGCCGACCTCCGCCCTAAGGGTTTTCACCAAGTTGATGTCGGTAGAGGCAGATTCACATCTACCCCTACCTGGACGATTGGCTGATCAGGACTCACTCACCCGAACAAGTCCAGGAACATCTCAGCATCACCTGCCACTCCCTTCACAGACTGGGATTCTCCCTCAATTACAAGAAGTCCCATATGATACCATTCCAAAGACTCCAATTAATCGGATACTTCCTCGGGGAAAGCCTCACCACTCAAGGTGAGAGCTCAACAAATTCAGCAGATGGTAACAAAATTCCAGAATGCACAGCATCTTCCGGCATTCGATTTTCTGAGGTTGCTCGGTCTCGTGGCATACCGCATTTTTCTGGTGCCAAAGGCCCGATTGAGAATGAGATCCCTTCAATGGGCTCTCCGGACTCAGTGGTCCCAATTCTCAGGGAATATGTCAGACCAACTGCAATTTCTGAGTAGAGTTGCTCAGGACCTTCTATGGTGGGCTTACAAAAACAACATTCTCAAGGGAGAATCTTTTTGCCAACCATGGCCGGAGATAACGGTATTGACGGGCGCCTCACTCACGAGATGGAGAGCCCACACCAATGAACTGACAATCGGCGGTCGTTTATCTCCATCGGAGTCCAAACTACATATCAACCTGTTGGAGCGGAGGGCAGGCTAGCACTGAAGGCCTTTCTGCCATCTGTACGGGGAAAGAACGTCCTGATAATGACGGACAACACAGTGGCCATGTTGTACCTCAACAAGAGAGGAGGTGTAGGGTCACTACCGCTGTGCAGGCAAGCAATGCAGCTCTTGTTCTGGGCAATACAAGAAGGAATCTATCAGCAGTTCACCTGACAGAACACGGCAGCGGACGCTCTGAGCAGGTAGAGCAGTCACCCGCGAGTGGGAACTTGCTCAGGAAGACCTCCAGGATATCTTCACTCTTTGGGGAACCCCTCAAGTGGATCTGTTTGCGACCAGTATCAACCAGAAGTGCGAGCGGTATTGCTCAAGGGAATTTCCCCCAAGAGGAGCTCTAGTGGACGCGTTCATAGTGTGTTAGGGAGCATTCTCATTCTATGGCTAATTTCCCTCACCTAGTGAGTCCCCCAGCAGCTTTGCTGGATTTCTGGAGTTTATTTTTTCCACTTTGTAAGAGTGTGAGCCTTTTTCCCACTCTTACATGTGTTTTGCCATGTGTATTTCTACTGTTTGTGTGATAGTGGGCTTTGGAGGACACCATTCCATGAACCCCACGTTTTGTTTGTGTTACACAGCACCTTCAGTGCAGTAACACGGGGTTGTCTTTGAGACTTCCCACTGACTCCATTTTTCTGGGGCTGTCTTCTGTCCCCCAGAAAACAGGTAAAGTTGCCATTTACTTTACATAGTCAGTTAAAAACTACAGACCCATTACACCCCATCTTACATGGAGTACTGGGAAGGGTTAATTCCTATCCCTTTTTTGTCTGTGCCTTCCTGAGCTTTGTTTTGCACTTTCAACATTTAGACTTGGCTGGTGGCAGTGGTATCTACTCTAACTTTTCTACTGTGATTATATTACATAAACGTGGTACTGTTCCAGGCTATCAAATTAGCCTCGAACATAAACCCGCTTGGCCAAATACTCTTTCTTTTGGCTCCGGTCGGGTTTAGTCGCCATTTCTTTTTGTTAAAGTCCTTCTTGTGTTTTACTTTGCGCACCGTCTTTTGGCAGGCTTCTCACAAGAAGCCCTCCTTTTGGCACTTGGGTGTCTAGTTGGGCTGAATGTGAGGGAGGGGTGTAGTCACCCGCTGCACAGGGTATCCTTGGAAACCCAAGTCCCACTTTGTCATGATTGGCTGGGGCGGTTGTCCGGGCCAGACAACCCCCCTGCTTGGTGATTGACAGCCAGGCTGTGTGAATGGGGGATTTTCGCATAAAAGGCAGGACTCTTGGGCTGGAAGTCATAGTGGCCACTGGAACTGCAAGGAACCGAAGAGAAGCAGAGAAGAAGACGGCTGCTGCAATTACCGAGTCCCGGTGGAGCCCTGCTGCAGTCCTGAGCTATCTACCCTTCAACGACAAGAGAAGATCCAGTCCGGAGTCTTTTTCCCTTGAGCCTGGTTGGATCAACCAGCTCATCTTCCACAGGCAGAGGATCCTCTTCTTGGTTGAAATCGCTGCACACAGCTGTAGTGGTCCGGATAGCCATCTGAAGAGCCTCTCCTGTTTTAAAGGAGCGCACCTTTTATTCACCCTTGCTTTTGCTGCTGCTGGCCTCATCCCTGGGTAGTGCAGATCGCTCCAGGCGTCGTCCTTCTTGTCCCCATGACTGAAGCCACAGGAACCGTGAGTCTGCAGGAACTACCAGGAACAACTGCCGTAGCACCAGCTCTTCTTCACTTGAATAAGGTACTGTGTCCGACATCGAGGAACTGGGGTGAACCCTTTTCTCCTCACTAAAGGCTTGTCCTTATCTTCCGTCCCTCTTACAACATTTGCTTCCTCCTTATGACAATACTCAAGTACTCCTGGCAATCTCAAATCGTGAACTGTACTAACCGTGTGATCCTCGACAACAGGAACCCTGTTCCACTTGACACTGGCGCAGGCCTATTGACTTTTATTCACTTGTAGGAAAGTGTCCTCTGATTCTATCTGCCTTGACAAAGTATTGCCTATGATTTTTATCCCCAAATCTCTGGTGTTGATTCATGCGCTAAGAGTGTTTTAACTCCGGTAACATTTCTTCCCGTGGGTACGTGTATCTTTAGTAAGACCGAACTGTCATTCCTGTAAAAAAGTGTTCTCATCTGTATCTTCGGTAACGTCTGTTTCACAACACCGGTCTGTCAAAACCAAAGGTTCTTACCTTGAATTGTGCTACACAAAGTGAATTGGTTGTGTGTAGTGTATTTTGCGTGTGATTTTAAATTAATAAAAGTGAAGTGTTTTGTGAACACATGGTCTAGAAATAAATGTACTTTTACTTTTTAAACCAAAAACCTTGAGTCAGTGTTTGCTTGAGTCACAGTAATTGTAGTCCTTCGTGTAATCTCTACTACTGCTCATTTGCTCTTGAGATAAGTCTGGCTGCTCCGCTACTGCTAACACTTTAACAGTGTAGTACAGGCTTGTACCAATGGTGAACTTGTATTACCACTTGTAGTCTTAATTGTGTGTAGTGGTCTCTAAGGGCACTGCACAGGATTCTGCCTAACATAGTGTACTTGGAATTTCCACTCCTCTACGCATTCCCTTCAGTCCCCGTCATTCCTCATGTGATTAGGAGGTTGAGAAAGTTTGGGAAATCCATGATCCTAATTGCTCCAGATTGGGCCATGAGGACGTGGTACCCGGACCTTCTGGACATGTCCATCTGCCCTCCAATACGTCTTTCACAAAGAGAATATCTTCTCTCGCGAGAGGAAGGTTGAGTTCTCCATCTAGAGGTGAAAATACTCGGCCTTCACGCGTGGTTTCTGAGAGGCTGAGATGCAAGGATTGGGACCTCCCGTATGAAGTAATGGAGATTATGCTTTCGGTCAGAAGGCCAGCAAGCAAATCCTTGTACCAGTATCGTTGGAATAAATTCAGTAACTGGTAAAAGGATAAGAATGTGGATCCATTCCAATGTGGCACATCTATGGTGCTTTTTTCCTGTTGCATTTAGTCAATCTGGGGCTCCAGATTGGAACCATAAAAGGACACCTGGCAGCGCTGTCTATTTTTAATCGCTCCTCGAAAGAGGTCTCCTATTTCAAAATACCCTTAATCGTTCAATTGCTTTAGGAACTTACTAATGTGTACCCTCCAGTCCCATTTCATGTACCTGTTTGGGACCTAAACCTTGTTTTGAAATTCCTGTCATGTATCCCATTCGAGCCTTTGCATTCATGTCCTTAAAGGCTCCTAACATTGAAAACAGTCCTACTTATTGCAATAACATCAGCCCGGTTAGTTGCAGGCTTTTTCTTGCAAGCCTCATCATACCATTTTCCATAAGGACAATCCTTAGGGTAAAACCATTATTCCTACCGAATGCAGTTTTCGACTTACATTTGTCGCAGAAGATAATGCTACCAACATTTTATCCTCCTCCTCATGCAGGCAAAGAGGAAGAGAGACTTCTTAGGCTGAAAGCAAAAAGGGCTCTAAGCTTTTCCATTTCAAGAATTGCCAAATTTCGGGAGGATGATTAACTTTTCCTTTGGTATACCGGCCCCAAATTGGGCCTGGCAGTATCCAAACAAACTATATCCAGGTGGATCATACTGGCCATGTGGGTAAGGACCCGCCGGAAGGGATAAGAGCTCATTCCACTAGTGGCATGGCAACTTCTGCGGCTCTCCAAAGGGGTGTCCCAGTAAATGACATCTGTGCAGGGGCCACTTGGTCGTCCATTCGCACATTTGTCAAATGCTACTGCTTAGACTCTTCCTCTACTCAAGGAGGACTTTTTGCTAAGGCTGTTCTGCATACGGTCCATGATGGTATCTAGTATATCCATCGATGGACTTTCCATAGAAATAATTTGCATCGAAAAAATATGCATCAAATGCATGTTTTTGAGGGGTAACAGGTAAAAAAATGTTGGGGGTTTTAAAGGGTAAAAAACAGTGGTTTCGGGGGGAATTAAGAAAATAAATAATGCATTCGATGCACATTTTTTCGATGCAAGAAATTCGATGGAAATGTCCTGCGATGCAAAAAAGTTGATGGAAAGACCAGAAACCGTCCATGACTAAATTAATTGATACTCCCACCTCCAAATTGTCACTGCTTTGGGAGTCTATCAAAGATGAGGAATAACTGGGAGGACACAATCCATTCGAAGAACAAGTTACTTACCCCTGGTAATATTCTTTCGACTGGATGTTCCTCCCACGTATTCCTCATTGCTCCTCCCAGCCTACCCCGCCGTACAATTTACGTGTATTACACTCTGCGCTTTCGGAGAGCTTGCGGTCTTGGGTATGCCTGGTTAATTCCTTGAAAAAGTTGAACTGAAGCCAATCGGTGCTGTATGCGCTATTTGTACTGACGATTACGTCAACACTCGACGGAGGCCCTCGAGGGACATGGGCGTGATGACATCGCATACAGCGCCCTCTGCCGAGAAAATGTTTTCCGAAGCAGCAAAGCTGAAGAGATATAATATCAAAGATGAGGAATACGTGGGTGGAACATCCAGTTGAAAGAATGTTACCAGGGGTAAGTAACTTGTTCTTCTCTGAGCAAACTACAAATCGTGCATAAAGAAAGAGGAATCCCAAGCAGGGCTATTTAAGCTGCTTTTCAAAGGCTTATTCATCCCTGCCTCAGAAAGTGGTGAAGACCACAGAAGCTTGCAAAGCACCAAATAAATTACTTTAACCAAGTTAAGGTGTTTTCCTTTGAATCATCAGTCTTGTGAACCCTTGGCTATATATATAATGGAGCCAGGGGAAGTACAGTCCTCCTATGCAACTGTTGCCATACCCTCCCCAATCTTTCAATTACCTCCTAATACTACATTGCCAAATTCAGCATGTACCCAAGCTTACACCCCTACAGTAGTGTAAAAAACAATGCATGTTAGGGTAGGCTGCTTTTTCTGTTTAGGGCGGATTAATTATACAGTCCCTAAACCCAGCTCAAACTCCATAGCTCAAAATCCATGGGACTTATAGATTTTTCATTCATTATAACTCTAGTGCATATTTTCATGATACGAATGTGTAAAATCTACTGTATAAATGTATTTCTCAGGAGTGCCAGAGAGCAAAGCAGGAGGTACTTTCCTTGCGGCGTGAGAACTCCACACTTGATGCTGAATGTCACGAGAAAGAGAAGCATGTAAACCAGCTGCAGACACGAGTTGCTGTGGCGGAACAAGAGATCAAAGACAAAGACCAACTAGTGATTAGGACGAAAGAAGTACTCCATGCAACACAGGAACAAAAGGTATTGCACTTTGCTCTGCTGCATGTTTAAATGCAAACCGTGCTCCAGACAAGTGCCTTGCATATTAATCGTAGGCAATAGTCAACTGGTGCTTGTTCCAAATTAGATTCTTGGACTTACTCATGACTGCATTTGACTACGTTTTTATTTCTGGGTAGTTTACACTTGTACACTTGATTCTTGTTTCCTGGTTTGTTCTGTATGTCATTTTGATTGTCAAATCTAGGTGTGTTTTACATGTACTTTTGAATCTCGGAACTAGGTGTGATTTTCATTTACTTTTGATTCTCAAATGTAGGTGTGTGTTCTAATGCTTGTGAATCTGCTTATAGTCACATGCTGTGCATATAGTCTGACATCTAGTGGTAACCGTGGAGTTTTGCATCTTGTCTTTCGAGGATCGAAAGGGGACGTCCATATGAGTGTGCCTGTAACGCTATCCCCAACTTGATGTGTAGTGTACACATAATCCCTTGTGCGTCGAGGTCCCTCAGATTGTTTGTTTCCACCAAGGTAGCTGGTCGCCTTATGCGAAGCTCTTACAAATTGCAAAATTATATTCTTTCTTGACCTCCAGTCGTTTTTATATTATTCGTCCCCTCTTCGACGATCACTTCTCAACCACCGTCTACGACAGCGGAAGAGCAGACTTCGACGGCTGGTGCTCCGGTTGACGCTCTCGACCGCGTGGTCGGGCCTTCTGGCCAACCTATACAGTAGGAAGAGTGGGGTCCGGGGGTCTTTCTTTATCAAGAATGTCTTTACTTCTCCCCTCTCTTTGCCCCTTTGGTTTTTCTGTCTCTTTCATACACCTGAGCTATGGACAGGACACCATTTAAATGTTGCCCTTCCTGTAAGGGCAAGTACCCCTGGAAGGACACGCACCAGAGTTGCATTAAGTGTCTCCCTCACGATCACCACAAGGCGTCCTGTCGATCTTGTCAGCTCTTGCGTCATAACACGATCAAGGAGCGGCAAGTTAAGCATTGGGTGGCCTACGCCATGATGCAGGCTGAGGGTAGCTCCCCCATCACCGCAGGCGGCGAGAGTGCTGTGGAGATGAGCGACGGCCGTGGCTCCGATACGGATGCCATTGACCTCTCATCGGAGCGATCGCGCCCTGAACTGTCCGTCCCTGGCCCCACCAGACGGGGACGATAGTTCTGCTATGGGGAATGTACACGCCAGTGACAGGGATGCACCCGCAACTCATAAAAGCAAGCACACAACCCCCAGTACCGATTCTACGTATTTGTCAAAGCTGTCTAAGGCGCCAACGGGTATGCCGAATTCCTCGACTGCACCTGCCGATCCACGCTGTCGGCAGTCCTCCCTGCAATAGCGTAAGCGGCATGCGTCCGGACGCACTGCAGATAACGGTGCTGGCACCAAAAGTCACAAGGCCGCCGCGACTTCCTAAGAGCGCGCCGACGCACAAGCTTCAGGCTCCGTCAATCTATGACGAGGCCACTTGAACAGCCTAAACCCCTCCCAGAAGCGCCAAACATCTGCAAGAGTCTCACAAAGATTGTTTCGGCGGCCAGTAAACCCAAGGACAAGTCGAAAGACCCGTCCACACGCCAGTAAACACAGGATGAATATTCTGAGAGTCCGCAGCCCTTATCCAGTACTCTCTCAGAAAAATCCTGGCATTCTAGGCAGGTAGATCCCCAGGAGGAGCCCTTTCCCCCTCTGGACCCCTCTGGCTCCTCTTTATGTACCAGGGGAACATTTGAAGACTGTATGAATAGGCTTGCAAAATGTGTGACTTTCTCTAAAAGGTTCACGCCAAAAAAGCCTAGTGAAGAAGACCTTTACCCCTAAGTGGCCAAATTCTAGAGAACCTCTGGCCCTCTTCATGAGGAGGGCTTTGACCTGACGGATCCAGAGGCAGTTCCTCTTGACCCCTGTTTGCAAGAAGACGATCTCTTTGAGGATCCCATTGACCAGGCCCGAGATTGGGGGGGAAGAGCCAATGGTGGACAACCCACCATGGCTGTCACCTACTCAGACCACGGATCCTGACACCATATGCATAGATCCTCCATCCTCCCCACCCCCGCGTCGGGCATCTCCTATAGCTGATCAGATGGCTTTTAACGTCCCTCTGCATCCGAACGTTTCCACATAGCAACGCAAGAGGCTGTGCAAGACTCAGATTTTGTGTAGGATGTTCTAAAGGAGAAGCCTCTTGCCAGCCAGGCTATCCCTTTACTAAACTCAATTAAAAGGCGCATTGCCCCTTCCTTACTAACATCTTGACAGACCAGGGCTGTGAATCAATGGGTGGAGAAACATTTTCACCCCTCCCTTTCTCATCCTCTCTAAAATCGGGAACATGCCACCCTAGATTCTCTTGTGGTCACCACAACAAGAGGACAGGGGTGCACTTGTCCACAGGTGAGGCACCGCCGGACAAGGAATGCAAAAAACGGTATGCCCTATGGAAGCGAATTACTACTGCGGAAGCATATTCCACCCAGATTGCCAACAGTACCATGCTGTTGGCCAGCTATTCGGATGTTCAATGGAACCTGCTACAAGAGGGCCTCCAGGAGGTCCCTGAACCAGTGCGTTCTCGTCTACTTACAATTGTATCAGAGGGTAAGCAAGTAAACCATAACATCATTAAACATCTTAGATGCTGCTGAGACAGCAGGGAGAACCCTGGCCCAGGGAACCTTTTGGAAATGTCATGCCTGGTTGAAGAACTTGGGGTTCAAGCCTGAGACGCAAGCACCTTTTATCAACAAACCGGTGGAGGATTCTGACCTGTTTGGCAAGGCTGTTGATGAAGCGCTAGAAACTGCCAAAAAATAACACAAGACTTTGAAATCTTTGAATCAAATCACTCAATGGCCCTTTCAAAAGAGAGGGGGAAGTTCTCGCTGCTCCTTTCGCGGACAGTCCTATTCTCGTTCCCTGCATAACCAATACAATAGGGGTAACACATCGTCCTATGGACAAGGGTCTGCTGCCTCAAATCAGTATCCCCCTAGAGGACAACGCTGTAGGAAAGGAAGGGGTCACAATGCCACCCCTAGAGGCTCCCCGGCCTCCAGTCAGAAATGACTCTCAGATCCGGGTCCCCTCCCATGCTTCCCCGGTCAGGGGATGTATAACATCTTTCTTACATGCATGGCAGGGGATTAGCACAGACCAGTGGGTGCTCAAGACAGTCACCCACGGTTATTGCATAGAGTTCAGCTGGCCAACTCGATTCAGACCACCGAAGTCCAGACGTCTAACCCCGGAACACCTCAGTAACCTGCTGCAAGAGGTCAAGATCCTTCAGAAAAAGGGCGCAATCAAGTTGTCCCGGTCTACAGGTAAACACAGGTATTTGAGTGTACTTCCTTGTACCCAAAAGGATCTCACCATGCGCCCCGTGTTAGACTTGCGTCCAGCGAACAAATTTGTCAAACCACAAAAGTTTCAGATGGCAACACTGCAAGAGGTAATCCCTCTGCTAACGCAAGTTGATTACATGGCAACATTGGACATGAAAGATGCATATTTTCCTATTTCAATGTTGCCAGCACACATGAAAAACCTAAGATTCATGATAGAGGACAAACACTATCGAGGTCCTCCTCTTCGGCATTACTCCAGTCCCAAGAGTATTTCCAAAGGTACTGGTAGTTGCAGCAGCTCACATGCGCAGGCAATCCATCCCAATATATCCTTACCTCGACGACTGGCTCATAACAGGGGATTCCTACGGCACATGCCTGCCAAACACCCAAAAGACGATAGACCTACTCTTCAGCCTGGGATTCTCCATAAGCAAGAAGTAATCCAGCCTAGACCCCAGCCAAGTCAAGCAATTCCCGGGGGGCTTAATTCGGACCGGAGACTGCCTTGTCTTCTCCTCCAATGAGAGAGTTCAAAACATGCTGTTTCAGATCCCTCCATTTGTAGCTGGTCGAGAGGTGACGGTATGCAAGGCCATGCTACTGTTATGAAGGATGACGTCCTGCATATACTTGGTCCCTCACGCACGTTTGCGCATGCAACCCATGCAAGAGTGGCTCAACAGCCAGTGGTGTCAGGCCAGTGGACAATGGGACGATCTAGTGGTTGTCTCGGCAGCCCTCGTTCTCTCTCTGCAGTGGTGGTCGAAGGAAAACCTCTTGAAGTGGAAGACCTTCACCACCCTTGCGGTAGAGGCCACTCTCACTACAGATGCATCTCTACGGAGTGGCGGGCTCACCTCCTTCAGCAGAGGGCGCACAGCATTTGGCCCCAGCGGTAGCGTCCAACCACATAAACCTGTTGGAGCTGTTAGCAGTGTTTAAAGCTTTCAGACACAGTTGCAGGGAAAGACAGTACTGGTCCTCATGGACAGCACCATGCCCATGTACTACGTGAACAAGCAAGGGGGCACTCACTCTCCAGGGCTATCCAAACTGTCCCAGAATATTTGGACGTGGGCTCTCAAACAGAAGGGGCCCGATTCATGGAATAAATCTGCACCGAAATCAGGGCTCTTGCGTTCAAAACGCTCGCAAGCGCCCGTTTACCGAGTCATGGAACACATTGTGCGTGCCTTACCTGAGACCTGCGTTGAATCCGCGCAGGTTCAACACGTCACTGTGACACAACTAAAGCATTGCGCTGGACGCCTAGTGAAGGCGCTCACCATCCAGCGCACACACCTAAAAAGGGGGCGGAACACGTGGAATGAGGAACAAGCGTAAATGTGGGCGTTACGGGGGAAGTAATAACACGTATTCATGGAATCGAACAGGACCCACCTACGCGTGGCAAAAGACACGCAAACCCTGAAACACGTATGCCACGCAAAAGCAGGCATAAGCGTCACTGCGTACCAAAACCAATGCATAAAAGTGCACTCAAAAATTAAACTTGCGCATATAGCTGCGAAGAATGTACCATTTATTGCAGCAGTGATAGTGGAACACCGCAGGAGGAGGAGGATAGCCAAGGCCCGAATTTTCTTACACAGGAACAGCCTTTTGGGATGCCTGATGACCAGGTCTATGGCAGGTATAGGTTTCCACCTCATATCTTCGATCTGGTCAGGGAATGGGAAGATGACCTCATATCACCCAACCTGGGCTCCCAAGCACTGAGCCCCTTGGAAAAGGTGCTCAATGTACTGCATTTTTTGGCCACTGGATCACTTCAGCTGACAACTGCCATAATCGGTGGGGGGGGGGTGTTTTGCAGGCCACAGTCACAATGCCTACACTTGGTGTTGGTAAACATGACTGTACGCCCCTCAGTCCGTAGGCACATATACATGCCCAGAACACCTGCAGAAAGGCATGCCGTGATCCAGGACTTCTATGGGGTGGCACACTTACCTAAAGTGCTTGGTACCATTGATTGCACCCACGTGGCCCACCTAGGACAACAGAGCACAGCTATAGCATTTGCAAACACTGGCATTCCACCAACGTTCAGGTTGTATGTGATGCCAAGGGAATCATCATCTCTGTATATGCTAACTATCCAGGGTCCACCCACGATAGTTTCATCTACAGTATATCGACCCTACACTGGGCCCTGGAAGCTGGGAGGCATGGCAACACATAGCTCATTGGTGAGTACAAATGGCCCGCCAATTGCATGCATGTCTCACGCAGACTAAACCACATCACTGACAACCCATCTCACCTCCACAGGGGTCAGTGCCTACCCTCTGAGCACCTACATGATGGCGCCAATACGGAACCCCACCACCCCAGGTAAGCTGCAACACAGCTCACATTGCAACTAGGGCCATAGAGGGGTGCACATTCGGAGTACTAAAGTCACGCTTTCGCTCCCTTGACCACTATAGTGGACAGCTACTGTATGCACCACCAGTAGTGTGCAGGATCATAGTGGCAGCATGTGACTTGCACAATGTTGCAACACGGCGTGGCGTACCAGTGGACATGGTGGTGCCCCCACATTCCCAACCACATGCACGGCTGCTGCGCATGGGAGGGGAAAGGGCATGTGGCGAGGCTGCCCGTACCCAGCTTGTGGCTCTTTTTCCCCTAAAATCCAACCCCTGCGGAGTGCACACAGCCCTGGGACATGCCAGGCCACAATTGATGATGACAAAGGGACAAACATCTGTCCAAGCCTTACAACCCTGAGAATGTGGCCTCGGAAGTGCCACATTGTGTGCATTCCTTTGCACTAAAAGCAACACAATCTGGCGTGTACAAAAGGAACTCTTGGAAGGAGGAGCTTCCAACCACCACCATGCCAAAGCAACCATCTAAATGCTGGTATGTCACCCAAACCCCCACACAATTCATTTCACCTGTCCCACACAACGTTCCATGGTATGCAATTCCCAAGCAGAGAAACAAATGGCCAACACATAACACCACTGTCACAAAGTGATCAACAATCAACGGACCAAGTCCATGAATCAACCCACCATGTCAACTAAACCCACCAATGTACACAAGAACAATTGGCCAGTACAACATACCCGACGCACAGCACCCAACAGTGAAGACTGCCTCCCGTGACCAGACACAACTGCACTTGTGCTACAATGTGCAGCAACTTGCGCATGTCACCCTTGGACATATGTGTTTCCCAGACAACCAAAGGGATCATCAAATTGCATACAGCCGTAAGGCCAACACCAATGAAGACAGACCAGCAAATAAATGAAGTTACCACACCAACAAAGTATGGGGCTAAATGCACAAACCCAAAAGGGACAAACAATCATGATTCCCACTAGAGGGTGTATACACAAGTTGGACTTGGGACTACCCTCAGATATCATGGAATCCCATTGCCAATGTGTAAGTTACTTTCACAAGATGCACTCCTTGCAAGCCCATGGAAAAGGGGATGCAGGAGGTGCACATGTGTCTGGACCCCAAGGCACAAACAAGGAGGGTACCAACACGAGACAAGCCTGCATGGGTCCAGCTGGAAACCACAGTGGATGCCTTCGGCTGCCACACAAAGCAACACACTGGCACATAAATGCACAATAGACACCAAAAGAAAAAAAAGAGAAAAATCTAAAATGCCCATGTGGGACTTGGTGCGGGGTGGCTGGGTGGGGGGGGCTTCACCTAGGAGGGAGGAGGTGCTGCAGGGTGCACACCATAAAAATAAACCTCCATGGGTTAATGGCCCGCACGGCTATCCGGGATCAGGAGACCTGTCGCTGCTGTCGTCCTACTCTGGTGGTGCATCTGAATGTGGAAGTGGCACGGGAGGTACACCAAGTAGGGCCCTGGTCTGGTCCTCGATGGCAGTGGCAATGCGGGACTGAGATGCCTGCAGCTGCAACCTGATGGCTTGGAGGTCTCAATGCAACACCTCACGGGATGCACGCAGTTCCTCCGTGATGGCACAAGTCATCAGTTGCAACTGCTGTTCAGACCGCCTACTGCTGGATGCCTCGAGTGCAGCCAGCGTTGTCCTGAGGGACCTATACTTCAACCTCAAGGCTTCCATGTGGGCCCGACCCTCTGCAGTCAAGGATGCGTGCAGATCCCTCAGGTCCGCCCGTCGGCTCCTGTTGCTGGGCCAGCATGTTCAGCCTGTGTGAGCGGCATGTGGACCGCAATGCCTGCTGCTGGTGCTCCACCTGTCTAGCCGGGGGGTGGGGGAGAGATCATGAAATTGCCCACCCTATCCATGCCCGAAGCCAACATTTCCTGTGAAGCAGCCTGTTGTTGTGCAACAGCATACTTCGACTGCTCCCACACAGTAAAGTCAGTCAATGCACAGCCACTGCGTTGGCGGACCCCATGCCTGCCCTGGCCAAGGGAACCTGGCCCTTCATGTGATGGCGCAGCCTGGGGCTGCCGGACTGCATCCCTCCCCTGATCAGCTGGCCCAGGCCCAGGAGTCAAGACTGTGGAGCGTGGCCCTGCAGCCGTAGCCACCACTGCTGAACGCACCAACACTGACTGGCCCTGTGAGGGGTTCCCCCCCTTCAGACACCTGGGATGCAACAGGATCCACACTCCATGCACTCACCTGCGACATCACCGAGGCATCCATGTATGTTTCACCACCGGAGCCATAGGCTTCTTCAGAGGCTGACTCGGACTGAGTCACGTCCAGGATGGCTTGCAAAACCAGTGGATTGTCATGGGCTACCACCCCACGTCCTCCACTGGTTGGTCGTGGCTCACTATCCTGTACCTCCTCCACCTCCTCCTCCTCTGCCTCCAGTGCCTCATCACCTGCACATAGATAGAAAAACACGTGATTAGTCATGGAAACAGCGTAGACCATACACATTGCCACCAAAATGTCGACATGCAAGATATCAACCTGTCCTGTCACAATCTCACACACGTACGCAGTGTCAATGCAAGTGATGGACAGCATGAAAGAAGACATGGACATGTGTGGGAAGGGCAAAAACACATTTGGTGCATGGTGCCCAGCACCTGCTCCAACCATGGAGCCCCTGAATGGCATAGTCCATACACCAACATCCATGATGTGAACACACATATGCCACATAGCATAGCCATGCCTTGATCTGCTAAATGAATCCGATGTAACGTGCATACCACTGTCAGAGCTATGGAGGAGGGATATGAAATGTAACACAAAAACTCCTTGCACACAACTCCCACAAGGTGGCAAGATGCAAGGCTGTAGTGAAATGTTGAATGTGGACACACACATCCCATGAGTCCATGTCACATCGACACCAGTCAAGTCAGAATGTACGTTATTGGTGATCCCATTGGATGTAAGTGGGAGTGGCCCATGCACCACAGGTGAATGTCACACAAATCAAACACAACACACTGACAACCCATGGGAATGTAGCGGCCAGGTGGAAGTGGAAATGCATACAACATGTGTCAATAGCGTGAAGAGGGTTGTAGGTGTACATCCAACCTCCCCCGAGTGTGGTGTATGGCGTGGATGCAGTGCACGTGTAAAACTGTCGACTCAGAGGCCTGTGCCTGAGGACAGAGTTTGGGCAGGTGACTAGTGCATTCCATTATTTATCGTGGACATCAGCACGGGTGAGGAGTAGTGAAAGCACAACACATGTCAAATCACCATAAGTGGCACCTGACCCGGGTAAGGATCACCTCCATTCCAATTCAGCCACGGAGCCCATACCAGAGGGAGGCCACTGCCAACAAGAGACCCTCACCACCAACTGATTGCAATGTGAGAAGTGATTGACCCTGAGTGAACAGTGAAGGCATGATCACAGTCCATGATAGGCAAGCCAATGTGGAAGATGGATTCGAAGTAACTCTGCCCACAGCTCCCAAATGTCCCTGTGGACATTGCACCGTGAAGGAAATCAACAGCCGTACCCTCTGTGACCCAATGCCAATATCACAGTCCTATGGAGATACAACACCTGCCCCCAAGGCAAAAGAACAACCCACACAGTCCAGCTCAGGATGAGTTGCCGAGCACATTGAGTAGGAGCACATATATTTTATTAGAGGACTTTGCAGTACCACACCACATGTATGACCAGTCCCCTGGAGACTGCGGGCTGCCGTGGGGAGGTGGAGAAAGAGAGGCCACCCCAGCGGAGCTACCCTTGGCAGGGTGAACATTCAGAGACGAGCAGAGAGAGGAACAATGTTGAGTGGCATATGGTCAGAGCCCATCGGACATCACAGGTTTGATCAGGAAGAGGACCAAGATGTCCCAGACAGAGGAGGATTGAGCAGGTGTGCAGATGTCCATTGTCGGGGAGTCCAGCACACCGTGCATGTGTAGGCTGCAGGACAACAAGTACTTGTCAGACCCCCATGACATGGTACGCCCATGGTAGTCATGTGAATACATGCAGAACTGCTAGACAATCAACACACGCCCATGACGCAACATACTCATGTCCTTGACACACACCCATCACCACTCACCAGACATTGGCTCATATTTTGGAAGGTCCCCCACGCTCTGGATCAGCTCCGCATCAATCATCTGACTAACAATCTCCTCATGGAGTGATTACTTCTTCCTCCACTGCTGGTCCACCTCCAGACACCAGAGTTGGGAATTAGTTGGCACCCAGGTTATCTTTGGCTCGGCGGCGGAGGTCATTCCAGCGCTTCACTGCCTCAGAAGCTGTGTGCCTCTCAATGCCCAGGGCGCTGATGCGATCGGCGACACACTGCCAGTGGGCCATACGCTGGGCGTGCGTATGTGTGCTACCTGCCCGCACAAGCATGTTGGCCTTGTGTTCCCGCATGTAGTCCAAGAGGATCTGGATCCGCGCATCACTGAAGCTCCTCTTCCTCAATGTATGAGTCTCCTGTGCGGTGCCTCAGGACTGAGCATGTTTGCCTACTGCCCGCTTACCCTTCCTGCAGTGTTGTGCAGTCCCTGTGTGGCTGGGACCACTTGGGTCAGTAGGGGCTGGAGCACTGGTGGCCGGGGCTGAGGCATCAGCCACTGATGCTGTGAGTGGCGGTGGCCCTGCAGGCATGTGTACCTGTGTGCTGGTGGCCGGTCCCTGCAACACACGCCTCTTGGCCTTTGGAACATGGACATGTGCCCCTTGGACTCACTGGGCCAGGACCACGACCACTACCACTACAGGCATGGCAGGAGAACGCTGAGCCTGGATGGCCGGCGCTGCAGCTGCCCCTGCAGCTACCGGACCCTGGCTGGTCAGTTCTTTTTTTTAAAACTCTTTTTTATTAGTGGTTCGGAAACACAAACACAGTACCAGCAGCATCATACAAATTAAAATCAACATGATACGGAGATAGAGAGGTAGCAGTACATATAACCTGAATCAACAAGGGGAATTGAGTCTAAACATCACTGTCATCATCAGGGATCATATCACAAAGAAACATTCTGAAGGGACTCCAAATGTCCTTGGGTCTGCTCACAGAGGGGCATGTGAGGACAAACTGTTCTTCAGCCTCATTCACATAGGACCAGCTCCCGGAGGAACTGTTTCATAGTGGGTGGTGCCGGGTTTTTCCATTGTTGCAGAATACATTTTTTGGCCACTGCACATGTAACATTAAATAGTCTTCTGGTCTTTTCGGAGCACTTTCCTATATCCCCAAATAAGTATTTCTGTGGAATCAACACCGGGGGATTTGTGTGATTTCATCTAGTGCATCTGCCACCTCCCTCCAGAACTCAGTCACCACCGGGCAGCTCCAGTACATGTGGAACGAGCCTGCATACTCTGTTTTGCATTTGGGGCATTGACTCGGGGCATCAGAAGCGAACTTGGCTATTTTGGCTGGGGTGTAGTGCAACCTGTTAAGAATTTTAAACTGGATCACTCGTAGTCCGGCGTTTAGTGAGACCTTCTTGGTGAGAGAGCAGTACCTGTCCCAAGTTTTATCATCTAGAGTGATCTGTAGATCTCTCTCCCATTTATCTCTGCTCAGATTAGCTGTTGGTGAGTGTGTCTGTACTATGGCATATAGGATGGACACCTTCAAGCGGTCCCCGGCCGTGATCATCTGAACGCCGGGGTGTGTGGGGGGTTCATCAGGGAAGGTTGCCCAGTGTTTTTGGAAAGCCGATCTCATACGGTAGTACTGCAGTACCCTTAGTGGGCCTCTGCCGAGCGCACCAGTTATCGGCTGAAGGGTTGCGAATTTCCCTTCAATGAACATATCTCCTAGGCGCATCTCGTCCCCCGGGTCCCAGGCTGATCGCAGACAAGCATCATGTGTCGGAGGGATACCAGGGTAGTTCCAGAAAGAGACCTCCGGGTTATACAGGGTCGACAATCCCAGTTTCCCAAATATTGCCCTCCAGGCCTTAACAGTACAACTAACCGGGTTGAAATCACACGTGTCCTTATAGTGGGCATCAAAGATTACGGACTGTATGTTCGTGGGAGCGGTGGTGAGTTCCTCTACATCAACATGCGGCAGGCCACCATCCCTGGAATACCAATACCTAGAGAACTGGGCCTGGGACACATAGTAATATAAGTCAAAGTCCGGGGCCGCTAGGCCGCCCGACGAGTATGGTTCGGTTATTTTTCCCCACCCAATTCTGGGAGTCTCCCCATGCCAAAGGAAGGCTGTAGCCATTCACTTAAGTTTAGTGAAGAAGAGTCTTCCCGGCCAAATCGGTATGTTTACAAAAAGGTATAGCAGTTTAGGTAGAACTACCATTTTAAGAACCGCTACCCTGCCATGTAATGATCTCGGAAGGCGGTCCCATAATAGAAGCTTGGTCTTTAGGGCCTGTAATGTTGCGTCGTGGTTATCAGCGTATAACCTATCCTTACCGTGTGACACAAGTATTCCCAAGTATCTGATGGATTCACCAGACCATTTCAGCCCACCCAATGAGCTAGGGCAGCCGGTTGCCGGTGTGAGAGGGAAGACCTCAGATTTATCCTTATTTATGGAGTAGCCAGAGTATGAAGTGAATTCTTTAATTTCTGCCATTACAGGCTCCAAGTTGTTATTCGGTTCGCGGATATACAGGAGTGTGTCGTCCGTGTACAAAGAGATCAGCTGGGTCGCCCCCTTTAGGTTAATGCCCCTGTTGGAATGTCGAAGCCTGACCGCTATTGCCATTGGTTCTATTGTTAGGGCAAATAGTATAGGTGAAAACGGGCAGCCCTGCCTAGTGCCCCGTCCCAGAAGAAACATATCTGAAATTGCCTTGTTGTTTAGGACCCGGGCCCCGGGCTTTGTGTAAAGCAACTTCACGTACCTAATGAAGTTTGGGCCTATCCCAAATGCCTCAAGTACTGCTAGTAAGTAGGCCCAGGACACAGAATCGAAGGCCTTTTCAGCATCCAATGAAACGGCCACAGCGCTTCTTCCCGGGTCGATCTGGGCCACTATGCCAAATAGCCTACGTAGGTTGAGCGCAGTAGATCTAGCGGGGACAAACCCATTCTGATCCGGGTGAACGAGTGTCGGAACCGCTGGTAAAAGCCTGTTGGCCAGCACCTTGGTGAATATTTTGGCATCCGTATTAATAAGAGATAGGGGTCTATAGGACGACATATCCTGTGGAGGGCGGCAAGGTTTAGGGAGAACAGTTATCAACGCCTCTCTCATGGATGTAGGCAATATATTACATTCAAGGGATTCTTCCCAGACCCGCAGCAACAATGGAACAATCTCAGCGCTGTATTCCTTGTAGAATTCTGCACCCAGGCCATCTAACCCTGGAGCTTTATTAGACGTTAAATCTTTAATCGCCTCAGAGATCTCATCTGCAGTGATAGGTTGGTCCAGTGTCAGGCGGGTCTCCTCTTGGAGTTTCGGCATCGACAATGCCGCAAGGTATGCCCCAATCTCAGTGGCCGACTTAGTGTCTCTATTTTTATACAATTGTTCGTAGAACCCAGAGAACTCAGTATTAATCTCGTTCTCGTTAACCAAAACCACACCGTTGGGTTTCTGTATGCTGGTAATTTGATTAGTGTGCCTGTCCTGTTTGAGTAGATTAGAGAGTGTCCTACCCGCCTTGTTGCCCTCACCATATCTCCGGGCTCGGATTGGTGCGGCAATGAACTGCACTTCCCTGGAGGCCAGTTTGTTAAATTCCTGGAGGTGGTGTTGTATGTCAGCTAACAAGGGTTTGTCATGGGTGCGAGCATAAGTGTCCTCCAGAACTTTCAGTTTGCCTTCAGTCAGGGCTAACTCAGCCTGCACTCCCTTAAGACCCACAGATTTGGAAAGTAGCGCAACCCTGACCCAATCCTTGAAGGTTTCCCACACAGTGGAGCATTTATCGACTGAGTCGATGTTAATCTCGAGGAACTCAGAAATCTCAGTGTGCAGTGCCTCCACCACCCCGGGGTCCCTAAGCAAGCCCCCGGGCACCCTCCATCTCCTGGAGGGTCTAGGGCAGTTATGATAAGTGACCTCCAGTGTTTATAGGGGCATGGTCAGACATTGTGCGAGCCAGTATTTAACATGCTTGTGTTCCTGCGATCAAAGAGGGGGAGACAAACCAGTAGTCGATTCTGGATTCGGAATCATGAACCGATGAATAGTACGTGTATCCCCTCGCAGTCGGGTGGAGGACCCGCCAGGCATCCTCCAGGGAGAGCTGCGAAAGGATACTTTGCATAGTGAGGGCAGCCCTGGTTGGCGCTCTAATGATCGTCCTGGATCTATCCAGTCCCGGGTCCATAGCGATATTAAAATCCCCTCCCCAGATTATATTAGGGATATCTATTGCAGAGATCTGTTGGTATACATCCGTATAAAAGGCAGGGTCATCAATGTTCGGCCCATATGTGTTGACCAACAATACCTGCTGACCAGCGATCATGCCCCAGACCAGAACATATCTACCCTGAGGGTCCTGTTTATGGCCTTCGAGTCGGAGCCCAAGATTCGGGTGTATAAGCGAAGCGACCCCCCTGGACTGGGATGAGTAGTTGGTACAGAACCTGAACTTGCCCCAGCTAGGCAACAGTAAATCATCATCAGAACCAACAGTATGGGTAACCTGGCTGGTCAGTTCTGCCAATGGAATTGCTGGCCTTGGTTAGCTGGCACTAGTGGCAGGTCCATACAGCACACGCCTCTTGGCCTTTGGAACATTGACATGTGCCCCTTGGTCTCCCTGGGCCAGGGCTGGGACCACTACAGGCATGGCAGGAGGACCCTGAGCCTGGGTGGGCGGAGCTGCAGCTGCGCCTGCAGCTACCGGACCCTGGCTGGTCAGTTCTTGCCGATGGAATCGCTGGCCCTGGTTAGCTGGCACTAGTGGCAGGTCCCTACAGCACACGCCTCTTGGCCTTTGGAACATTGACATGTGCCCCTTGGTCTCCCTGGGCCAGGGCTGGGACCACTACAGGCATGCCAGGAGGACCCTGAGCCTGGGTGGGCGGAGCTGCAGCTACCGGACCGTGGCTGGTCAGGCCAGCAGATGGAATTGCTGGCGCTGGTGGCAGGTGCCTGCAGCACACACCTCTTGGCCTTGAGAACATGGACATGTGCCCCTTGGTCTCCCGGGGCTGGGACCACTACAGGCATGGCAGGAGGACACTGAGCCTGGATGGCCGGCGCTGCAGCTGCCCCTGCAGCTACCAGACCCTGTTGAGAGGGGGACATGTCCCTCCCTGCATGGACCTGGGTACGCCGGATCCCTCTGCCAGCTCCAGCACCTCTGTCTTCTTGGCTACCTCTGCCAGCACCAGCAGTTCGGCCCCCTTGGCTACCTCTGCCAGCTTCAGCACTTAGGCCCTCTTGGCTACCTCTGCCAGCTCCAGCACCTCAGCCAGCTTTACCTCCCTTCCCACTTTTTGTCCTCCCAGTCATGGCACAGATGGAATGGTGCAATGGGGGGTGCTGCAGACATTTGACCTGGGCAATTGGAGTGAGTGGGCAGGGTACGTGATGTTAAACATACATGCGTGCCCCAGCAAGGCTCAGAGTGACCCCTGGTGGAAAATGGATGGGTCGCACAACGCTCAGGCACACCAAAAACCAACGTGTTTGCGACCCCTTGGTAGCCCACCTGTGATGAAAAAACATCCCACTGGAAGCTGTGGCACCCAGCAACACACAAAATGCGTATTCGAGGAACACGTAGGCTACTATGAGCCCAAAAATGGGGTACGCAACACACAGGGGCAACCACAGAATTAAAAATATGTGCGCGACTCAGTCTGCCTCGTAGAAAGAAAAAAAAAACACACACGCGCGTGTGTGCCTCTTCCGCCAAAACAAGAAGTACGCACTGCCACAGTAGTGAAGAATTCACGTGCACACCCACAAAGAAGTAAAGTTCACGCGTCCGTCCCCACGAAAAGCACGTACAGTGCACTGTTGTCCTATGCAGACCTTTAACCCGATACTGAACGGCAACGGCCAATGTCCAGCGCACGACACGCAACTTGCGCGCTTAGGGCCTTTCCTCTGATTACACGCTAACGCGCTGTTTCCGCACGTGCAGAGTCACTCTGTTTCCAGCTGACCACACGAAATAACATGGAAGACCCACGCTCCTGCCTACAAGGCCATTTACCTGCCTCCAACTGCCCCGAGCTGCCTCCTAGAGCCATCTGCTGCTGCCAGTCTACTCTGTGTGCCTGCTGCCCACGTGCCCTGCATTTTGGCACCTGCTCTTCAGCCATTGCCAGTGATCCTGTCGTTGTGACCACCTCTGCTGATCCTGAAGACTCCAGACTGCCATACCACCGCTCCACAGCCCAGCACCAGGACATCTTACCCACTCACACCTGCCTCGGGGTTGCCATCTCTGACACAACACCATCTGAGGCAAGTGGCAACCCCCCAGCAGCAAGGCAGATGGCTGTCTGCTTCAGTGCCAAAGAAGTTGACATCCTGGTGGAGCAAGTCCTGGGGCATTGCTGTCCTCTTCCATGGACCATCGCAAGTCGGCAAGGACGGACAGAAGAAGATATGGGTGGACATCGTGGGTGCCATCAGCGCGGACTACCGACATGTCCATAAGCGCTGGGAGCACTACAGGTCCAGGACCCTCAATAAGGCCTGCCGCCTCCTCAAACCTGGGGCTGTCCGAGTGGGGCTCCGTGGCCAGTTGAACACCGATGAAGAGGGTCCTGGAGCGCATCGACCCAGCGCTGCACACCCGGTCTGGAGTTGGAGCTCCGTCCGGAGTCGACTGGTAAGTGTCCATGTGTTCTTGTCCACCATAGTGCATGTAGACACCCTGCTCTTAGGTTTGGCATGCCTACTGTGCAGATGTCGGTGTGTATGTTCCAGGCACAGCTGCATGTGAGTTCATTGATGCATGTGTAACATCAATTGTGTCTGTGTGGAAATGCGTGATGCGCGCATGTATGTCACAACATGCACATGTTTGCGTCCCTGTGTGTGGATTGTCATGCCAGAGGTGTGACGCATGTGTGCATTCGGCAACATCATGGACATGCATGTGTATGAGGAGTAAGTGTGTGAGTGGTGGACACTCCAGGATGTCTGTGACTCTTCGCTTTTGCATGTGTGATTGTCTCATGCTGCCAATTTCACTTCAAGTGCTTGCTTAGTGATGGATCCATGGCCTGCTTCGACTGTGTGTTTGTGTGTGTGTGTGTGTGGTGTGCATGCACAATTGGGATGTGCTGGTAGTGCCTTCTCCAAGGATGTGAATATCTGGTGTGACTGACGGACATGATTTATCATGTGTGTGAATGGCACTTCCCTGTGTGTAGTGGACGGTGATGATGGTTGTGACCTTTGACAGTGGCAATTATGTACTTTTGCATTGTGCCAAACACACATGTCCAGTACCCTGATAGGTATTCTATGTTTCCCTAGCCACATCGATGGAAAAAAGAGGGCGGAGAAGGCACTGTGGAGCCCGGCAGCTGCGATGCCTCCACTGGGCGTAGACGCAAGGCCCAGTCATCCTCCCAGGCACTGTCATCTTCTGGGAGGGAGGAGACTGGTGCCACGTCTGAGTCAACAGCCGCAGATCCTGGGGTTATGCCCAAGAGGGTGAAGTTGGTTGTGGGCTCCTCAGCAGTGGGAGGGACAGGGGAGACCACACAGGGGCAATCCGATGCGGAAGACAGTGGGGAGTCATCCAGGTTGGTGGTGGAGGAGGATGAAGCCACGCCAGACCAGCCCATGGGGCACAGCGGGGGTGATGACGTAGGTGTGACTGCAGTCCAGGGTCAGGGGCCGGAGGCAGTGCAGGTTGCTGTGGAGGGGCCTGTGCCTAATCCTGTCCCTGGTACTGCGACTGCAGCTGTATGCACCTGCGGGCATGCCCCATGCAGTACCCGTCCGCAGGTGGCGGATGTATCCATGGAAACGGATCTTCCACTACCTGCGGACGAGGCAATTCGTGACAGGGTGGAACCGTTGCTAGCCGGTATTGCGAGGCGTGCAGCCAGCACTCGGGATGATGTGCAGGCTTCCAATCGGGGGCTTGCACATCATCACAATGAGGTCTGTCACCTTATTAACTGGCTAGCTCCATTCCTGGTCACAAATTTCCTACGTGTGCTGACCACTGCTGCAACCCCCTCCTACTCCTCCTTCTCCTCTGTGCGCCAGTCGTCCTCCCTGCCGTCTTCTGGCCAAGATACCACCAGAGCTCCCTGTGTACCTGTCACAACCCCCGGCGGCCAGTCTGGTGAAGACAACATCCCTGCTAGGATCGGGAGTCGACGGCGGATAAGCAGAGGTGGTCACAACAGAGCCCCATCTGGTAACAGGACATGTGGCAATGGTGGAGGAGCAGGCAACATGCAGCAGGGCACATGCATGACAGCCCCGGAGGCTGTCCCGGAGGTGCAGGCACCAGGCTTTTCGGCGGCAGCAGGCTCGACGTATCAGGCGACAGGACTCGGGGCTCTCAACATGAGAGAGGCAGGTATCGGCCATCGGGCAGGAGGGAAATGTGGACCTTACCACAAGGATGTTTTCCGTGTTCGTGTGAATAGGCCAGCAGAGTGGCAGCGGAAACAGGGGGCAGAGAACACCCTGCGCCGGGCGGAGAGGCGGGCCGAGTTCCTCGAAGAGTCTCGCAGGGAGTTTGAGAGGAGCACGATGGAGTCCCTGCAGGCCCTCGAGGGGAGAGCACAGGCCCGCCTCAGAAAAGTTGACGCACAGTTCGATGATGCCCTGGCCGAAACTCTTGGGGGAAATGGTGAGTCATAGGACTAGCCTGCTGCCTTTGTATATAGTTATTTAGGAGTAGGTTTCATTTGTTCCCTTTTATTTTGGAGTTAATGGACTTTGCTCCACTTCTTGTACATCTTTATTTCTTCATGTAGTTCTTAGGGATGTTCGTTGGTGTTTTGGGATCATGGACCCTTGATTTTTGTATATAGTTGGATTTTTGATTTTTGTAAATTATTTTTTCACCATGGAGGAATGGTTTTCATAGGATTTGTGTTTGCAATTTGAGAGACATGAATGGATATGGACCACATTTTTGGAGCTCTTCATTTTTTCCATGCCAATGTTTGTTTGAATTATTATTTTTTTGGGATTTCATTCATGGATTTCATTCATGATGTTGCTGGTTTAATTTTACTGAGTCTGACGTTTATCAATGTTCATTAATACATGTTTATAACTTCTAATCCAAGTGGTGTCTGCTCTCAACGGTTTGGTGCATGTTTGACTCTTCCTTGACTCTGTTAAGTGTCCCTGCTGTTGAGCGATGTTTTTCATGTGTGTACAAACATGCATGCATGTGTGATTTGGTGATTCCTATGTCACGGGGCATGTACTGGGGAGCAGGTCCAATGGATGGGTGTTTGGGTGCAGCGTGTGGTGGCATTTTAGTGGACATATGCTACATGATTGCATGTTAGGCCAATTTTTTGTGGGGGGTTGGGGACATGCGTTGGGGCCTGCCTGCAGGTTGCAGTCACTGGTAGGAGTCTGGGCCTGCCTGCAGGTTGCTGTCACTGGTGGGGGTGGGAGACATGAGTCGAGCCTGCCTGCAGGCTACAGTCACTGGTGGGGGGTGGGGGACATGAGTCGGGGCCTGCCTGCAGGTTGCTGCCACTGGTGGGGGACATGAGTCAGGACCTGCTGTCATGGTCATGAAGTCAGGGGCACAGGCATGCAGGGGTCGCATGCACAGGAGACCTGGGTTGACAATGTCCTGGTGCCTTTGGCGCCAGGCTCATGAACAAAAGTAAACAAGAATATACATTTAACACCAAAAAGCTTTATTATGGACATAGCACTGAGATGCATTAACCTTGAACATTCCATCCATTAAGCAGCCCTAAATGTATTCTTGGGTGTGGCTGCTAATGGATTGCCTTTGCACGTGCTCACTCTCTAGGAGTGGCAGGATGTGGCTGGTAAGCCAGCCCTAATTGGGCGTGCCCACGTTCTCATCTATATAACCTGCCCCAATCCTCAAGACAGACGTTTTTCGTTATTCTGCACTTGCAAGCAGCGTAACGCTCACTGTCGCTTGAGGTCAGACTTGCCTTTGAAGATCCTGCTTCCTGGACATCCTGCTTCCTGCCAGCATACTTACCACTGGGGGAAGCTGTTCTTACCCGTACATCTGTTCGGTGAACCAAGTATTCATCTTTACACTTTCCGGAACGCCGAATTCTTCACCTTGACACCGCAGCACGACATGCTCCATGGTCGATAGCAGCGCCTGCAATGAAAAACAGAAGACCAGGTTAGACATCGAAAAAACAGTCAGTTTAAGGTTGCGCTTCGCCATACTTCACGCTTTTCCTTAAACCATCATTTACCTGCTGTCGAACATTGCGGTAGCATCCATCTTCCATCCGGCCACGTCTCACAGCTGCATTGAGGCCGCATTTCCATCTAGGGGAAGAAAACAGAAGAGACGTTATTGCGGGCATAAATAGGAGCAACATATAAAGACATGAAACAGAACGAACAGCATCACAAGAGCTCAAGAAAGACTTACCAATCATAAGGAGAAGCATAGTCGCAGCTGGACTGGACTAATCCTTATAAGGTATCAGTGAAGGAACTAGATCCCATTCGACGCGCCCCTGCCAGAAGTAGCAGTACGGAGAGCTTATCTTCCATAATTCACAGGTGAGCTTTATGGGCCGGCGTATGCTCACAGAAACCGTACTTTGGTGTGAAGGGTTCCAGAGGTACAGCAATCACAGATTGGCACACTCACACACTGTTATGTCCAAGACGGAGCAGTATCACCACGTACCACCAATCACAGCTTTTCTGGTCATGGGTGATGGTGGGGGTCCCATGTGGTGTGGGCTGCCTACGGGCTATGGTTTCGGGGTACATGCATCTCTTTCCATGCGATTTTGCAGTTGCGAGCGGGGTACGAGATTTTGATGGGGTGCAGACAGGGTATGCGTGGGCCTTTCCACGCGATTTGGCTTGTGCGAGCAGGGTACGCGATTTTGATGGGGTGCGGACAGGGTACGCGCGGCCCTTTCCACGCGATTTGGCTGTTGCGAGCGGGGTACGAAATGATTTTTCCCACTATTACATTGGGGGGGCTGTGTGCTGTCCCACAGATGGCGCAGGCCCTTTCAATGGCTTTTTCCTGCTCACAGGGGTTTGTTGGGGGCGTTAATGGCGCTGCTTTATGTGCATTGCGCCACGGCTATTGATGCCTCGGGAAATCCTTGAATGCGCTTGAGCTACTTCTGTGCTGGATTCTATGAATTACCCCCAAGTTGTTCTTACTGTCTCAACATGTTGCAGGGGAACTCAATCTTCTGGCAGACGTACTCAGCTGAGACTTCCCACTGCCCTTAAGAGTACGAATGGTGACTACACAAAGACAGTCTCCAATGTTTTCGCAGAATGGGGCTCCCCAGAGATCGACTTGTTTGCAACTCTGCAGAACTCGCAATGCCCAGATTACGCCTCTAGGTACCCTCAGAACCAATCCAAGGGGAAATGTCTCTGGATAACCTGGTCAGGGAAATTTGTTTACGCTTTTCCCCCCTGATTTCCCTATTCAAGAAGATTGTGCACAAGATGCACCAGGAACCAGTCACCATGATATTGGTGGCCCCAATGGAGGCCCACCAACCCTGGTTCTCCCATATGATGGAGATGTTACTCTCTCCTCCAATGAAACTTCCTTGCCCATACAACATTCTATCTCAGGACAAGGGGGAAACACTTCATCCATGCCCGCAAACTCTCAATTTAGCGGCCTAGCTCCTGATGTCATAGAGTTCGGGCATCTCCAACTTCTCAGAGATGCATGGATATACTTGGGGAATCAAGAAGCCTAACACCAGACATTGCTACTCCAATAAATGGAAACGATTCGTCATCTGGTGCAATTGCAAGGGCATCAATCCCATTGACTGCTCTCCCACTCATATTGTACTATATCTGACCTACCTACTAGACTCTGGTCTAGTTTTTAATTCCCTGAAGGTCCACTTAGCTGCACTTTCAGCCGTTTCCACATCCCAGCGAAAGGCGTTGTGGTGAAAGATCCCAGTAATTAAAGCTTTCATGGAAGAGGTTAAAAGAATTCATCCCCCTATTTCTAACCCGGCTCCTGGATGGGACCTAAATGTGGTATTAACCAGACTTATGGGGTCTCCCTTTGAACCTATGCACAAGGCAAGCCTCAAAGCACTCACAAGACCCCCTTACTAGTGAACTACAGGCCCTTTCAGTTCTAGACCCTCGTCACTATTCAGAGATAAGGTGGTTCTGCGCACTCGTCCACGGTTTGCGCCCAAATTAATTTCCAAGTTCCATGTGAACTAGTCTTTAGAACTACCCACATTCTTCCAGAACCCCACTAACGTGGCGGAAAGAAGCCTGCACACACTGGATGTGCGCAGGGCAGTAATGTACTATCTGGAAAGAACTAAACCACTAAGGAGAAACCTGTTTTTCGTTTCAGTGGTGACTGGTAGAGCAGGGGACCCTGTCTCTAAATCAACCATCTCCAGGTGGATTGTCAATTGCATCACACTCTGCTACACTCTTTCCAAGAGAGATCTGCCCTTCAAGCATAGAGTACACTCTACTAGGGGCACTGGGGCTTCCATAGCATTCATTGCAAATGTTCCTCTAGAGTCCATTTGCAAAGCGGCAACCTGGAGTTCTGTACACACCTTTACAAAACACTATTGCCTAGACACTCACTTTAGGTCTGATTCTCAGGTGGGACAAGCAGTACTAAGACACCTTTTCACTACTTTTCCTTCTCACATCCCGCCACCAGCTCTGAGTACTGCTCGCTAGTCTATGCAAAGCATGTGATTCTAAGCAGATTCACAAGCATCGGAAGACATGCATTGCTCACCGTAATAGCATTTCTGATGATTGCATCTGCTTAGATTCACATGCGCCCACCCTTCCTCTGCGCTTGGATGGAAGGAACATGGACATCTTACTACTTCTTCTCTCTTTCTGTACTCGCGATAGTCGTAAGGATCCCTCACGGCAGAAAAAATACAATTGGAGGGACCTCGACGCGTGAGGGATTTTGAGTACACTACATGTCACATTAGGGATAGTGTTAAAGGCACGCCCATGTCAACGTCCCCTTTCGATCCTTCGAAAGACAAGATGCAATACTCAGTGGTTACTACTAGATGTCGAACTATATGCACAGCATGTGAATCTAAGCAGATACAATCTTCACAAATGCTATTATGGTAAGTAACGCATGTCTTCTAATTTTGAATCCTGACTCAAGTGCTTTTTTAAGACCGTGCCATGGGGACCCTGTATTTACTACCGGCAATTCACAAGTAAGCCTAAACCACAGCTCTGGGTAGTTATAATTCAGCTACCCGTGTGCAAACCTTGAGCACACCACTCCCATAATTAACTTTATGCCTCTCTGTCTCCTTTATTTTAAATGACAAAATGTGATGCCCTGTATGCACCGACTGTTGGCTCTGATTCATATAGCCCTTTCTCACTTCTGTAGTTCTGCACTGCCTGAAATTTGATTCATGTCCTGTTTTTAAAACCTGGGCTTTGCTTTCTGCTGCTTTTTAGGGCTTACCCAGTCCGGGTACTTAAAAGTCCTGCTACTTTGTGCATATCCTGTTCAAAGCACCCACTTCATCTGTGCATACTTGGCTGCTAGGCTGCCTGGTGAATTTACTTGCGCACTTTTCAGCTCCCCCGTCTGTCTCTCTCCTTCCTCTCCCCCTACCACTCACATGGCGCTCTCTTTCGCCACTATCTTTTCTAACTGCTGCTCTATCACCTATCCTATCTCCCTCACTAAGTGTGGAAGAGAAAAGCTTAAAAGAGCTCTCCTGGCCTCTAAACCAGGCCTTCCTATTGCTGACACCTACATCAATGGTAGACTATTACAGACATCCTCTTTAGTGTCCCCTCCCTGCACCTATGAACTCCCCACATGGTCTCCACTCTCTTCTTCAACCATTAATGGTGGCACTAAATGGGAAGTACTCTTGGCATACTTCTCATCCTCTAGGTACATCATTAATGTCCATCACAATGATGGCACTATCATGGCCCAAGCTTCTCAACCTACTCTCCTCCTCCTTGACCGGTGCCTGCCTTCTCTCTATCTTCTCCCTTCTCCTACTCCTCCTTCCTCCTCGCCAACTTCTTCACCACTGATGGGAGTACCACCCCCTATAGCCCTCCTTGGAAAACTTTCAAAGTTTCTAATGAGCTTCACTTAGCTACTTTTTTTCAATAAAACATATAACAGGATCAACAATAGGTAACAATTCTCAAAAGTTCTAACATTAGTATTTACAGAAAGTACAAACTATCAATTAGTTAAATGAGTAATTCCTAAAAGATTATAACTATCCAATGAGCATATTAACAAACATTCCAATACCCTATTGTCGTCAACCCTCTATACACAATTAGTGAATTTGTTTAAGATCTAAAACCAAGAAAAAAGAGAGAGAAAACATGGAGAAAGAAAGAAGAAAAGAGAGAAGAAAACTAAGCACCCTACATAAAACATACACACCCCAAACCTTAGCTACTTTGAAAGCTCGTTCTGTTATCAAACACTACTCTGACATCTGTCTCCTTCTTGAAGAATTTTACCCCAACGTACTTGCCCTCACCGAGACGTGGGTCTATGCCAGCTCTGTCACTGCACTTGACACTTTCCTAAGGGCTACATAATGCTCTCCAAACCTACACAGAGGTTGAGTGGCCCTGATTTTCCCTGAGTTGGTCTCTGCTTCTATCATACCTTCTCAATCCTCCATCTCTTTTGAATGCCTGGTCTGTAGGCTCAGGGTCTCACCCAATCTCTCTCACCCTTGCTACCATCTACAGGCCCCCTGGCCCTATCTCCCTCTTCCTCTTAATGGGTTCAACCTTACCTCCTCCCGCTTGATCTACTTCCAAACACCGCCTCATTGGTGATTTCAATATCCACCTCAACTCTCCTGAGTCAGCCACTTCATGGTTCTGTGACCTGTGACTCCCTCTTACTATTCTTCCTTCTGGTCCGACCCACTCAGCCAGTCACACTCTGAACGCCTTCATCTCTGGCAACGTCTCTATCGCTAACCTGATCGCCGCCCCCTTGCCTGGTCCGATCCCTCTCTCCTCCCCCCTGGTGCCCCTCAGCCCTCTATCTGAGCCACCTCCCGCAATGCTGCCCCCTTCGCTCCATTCGAACGATGAAGCGAGTGTCAGTCGCTCCTTTTGCTTCCACTTTTATACCCCCTCCCAGCCCTACTTCTGACTCTCCCTCTGACTCTGTCCTCGCTAACCTTCACCTCTCCATCTCGAACACCCTTGACATCCTTGCCCCTGTCATGAGGATCCACCTGAAGTGCAATGGGTGAAATGACTCTGATCTGGCTTCTCAAATCGGAAGTGCAGAGTTGCTGAACGGAAGTGGCAGACCTTGGGTTCACCCTCTGACAAACTGGCCTGTCGCCTGCTCCAAAGGCAATATAGTTTTTCTATCCGCTCCAAGAACAGGGCCTACATCCAAGCCTGCATCTCTGGAGCCACTAACAACACGGCTGAAAATCTGCAAGAAACCCGCCAATCTCCACTTCTCTCCTTCCTTCCCAGGCTTTCTGCAACGCTTTAGCCTCCCATTTCACATCTAAAACTCAGGACATCCTGTCGGCACTCTCCACCTCCCCCATCTCCACCCCCGCCTCCCTTGGCACCCCTCCCTCCTCCCCCGTGCTCATAGCACCTGATAAGGTCTCTAATGTTGTCCGCTCTATGAATGTCTCATCCAAACAGGTGCTCCCCTGCTCTTCTAGCACCGTTACGGACAAAATCTCCTCTCTTGCCCCGGCTCTTGCAGACTTCTGTAACCACTCCTTTCGCCACTGGCTCTTTCCCTCTATCCCTCAAGCACTCCCTTGTGCACCCTCTCCTAAAAAGCTGTCTGCTGACTCCTCCTGCCCGGCTAAGTATCACCCTATCTCCACCACCCCTTTCCTGGTTTGTCCTCCCCCAATTGAACCTTCATACTGAACTTGTTGGTTGCATGGAAACTGCTCTCCTGAACACCTGTGAAGACATGCTTGCAAATCTTGACTCTAACTCTCATTCTCCTCTGCCTTTGACACAGTCAAACATTCTATCCGCCTAAAACCTCTCTGTGATACCCTCAGCATCACGGACCAGGTACTGGATTGGCTGACCTCTTGCCTCAATAACCACCCATCCCACTCGCAACTGGGCTCTTTCTCCTCCACCCCCTCACTCTTTTTCTTTTTTTTGTGGCAAGGGAAAAAAACCTTTCCATTTAATATTTTTCATCCTCTCAGATCATTTTAGTTAGTAATTTGAGTTATTCAATTAATGGGCATAAGTGTCATGATCACTGCTTCCAAGGAGTCAGGAACAGCCCAACGTCCTTGGAAGCAGGCCCCTAACCGTTATCTTAGGCACCAGCCGGTCCCCACTGGGACCTTTTGGACCTTGTCCTGGCGCCGGTGGCACCAGGCTCATCAAAGCCATCGGTCCCGGCACTGGAAGCGCCAGGCTCATAATATGTATGAAGATGCTTGGGTGGACTTACCTGCAGCAGACCATGCTGCTTACTTACCAGCCACATAGGAATCCTCTGTGAACAGGAACTACTTTCTTACCTGGGTGGGGCAAGCTCCACTCCCTGGATACAACACGGGAACTCTTCTGGAACTGGAACTCTTTTCTTACCTAGGCGGGGCCGTGGAGGAAGACGCCTCATCACTCCTAGGCTATTTAAACCACACCCGATTGAACAAACGTGCTTCGCGTTATTCTGCATCTGCAGCAGAACGCTCACCGAGTCTGTTCCAGCCTTTCTTCCTTCCGATCCTGAACCTGCAAGAACAATACTTACCACTCCTGTATCCAGTATTCAGCAGCACCTGCAAAGACAAGAAACAACAGGTTAGCACTGCAACCTTTACACGCAGCGCTTTCCTCACCTGATCCATCGGCCGCGAACATTTCTTCACGCTGCACCTCCGCCTGTGAAGACAAAAGCATTGTTATTACTTACCGGCACTCCGCGAATTCCGGATTTCTTCAACGCTGCAACCCAGCATCTGAAAGACAAACGAAGAGACATTAGACAGGTATTTACTCACGTCCATCGCGCTCGCCACAGTAGAACGCCTGCAAATACTCTGGCGTTTTCCAGCATCTCTTCAGCACGACCGCACAGCTGCAAGGGAATAGAGACAGTTAGAGCGCTTGCATTTACTTACGCATTTCCAAGCGCTTCATTCCAAGGCTCTGGCTCCAACTTCGGCTCTCTTCACACCATCTCCTATCTCAAGAGCCCTGCAAGACAAATAGGAAAAAGCATTATACAGAGTCCTGTTCTATATTAACGTGCCCGCGCACCTAAAGACTAAAAGGACTAAAAAGGTGTCCAGAAACTCACCGCTCGTGCAGTTAACGACGGTAGCGATCCTCTGATGTCAAGAGGCCTATGTTTCACCAGTGAAGGAACTGGCAACGGCACCCTGCACCAGACGCAGATGGACAGTCCAGCATTCACCTATCTAAGGTGAGCACGTTGACCTGGGGGCTCTACGGAGAAGCTAAGAAGAGAGAGAGAGGGACATTCAACAACCCAGATCATTAACCCCCATATTCTTTCACCTGCAGAAATCTCACTCTTCGAGTTCGACGCACAGTGCGAAGAGGTTCGGCCCCAGAAGCAAATCGAGTCCTGCACATCACTTTTCGGGTCACAGACACCTTCCTGCCAAGACCAGCGCCTCCGTGGGAATCAGGTGAGCGTTACAGAACGCGAAGCCCACCGCAAAACTCCTACCCAGGCGCAATGGAAACCTCAGACACTGATCAATTAGCCCAGTTGCTTGGGGAACTAAGAGCAGAAGTGCATGCAGCTCGTCAGGAAACAAACTCTCTAAGAAGAGAGCTGATAATTTCCAAGGAGCGAACAGAGGACCTCGCTAGGCAATTGCTACAAACGCAGGCAGGACAGACACCTTTGACCGCTCCAGGAGGAAGTTATCCTTCTGTATCATCCTTAAATCCTGTGCAAATCAATCTACCCGGCAATGTGCCCTTGGCTCCGCCCGAACGCTTTTCTGGTGACCCAAAGAAATTTGCAGTGTTCATTAACCAGTGCCGCCTACACTTCTTATGTCGACCAGCTGCCTTCCCAACAGATCAGACCAAGGTGGCTTTCGTGCTTTCTTATCTCAGTGGCAGCGCCGCAGATTGGTCGATCCCTTTAGTCACTCAGGATGATCCGGTTCTGCATGATTTCCAGGCCTTCCAGTCCAGCATGGAGAAACTGTTCGCAAGACATGCACAAGGGCAGGCCTTGGACAATGAACTTCTTTCGTTACGACAGGGTAATCAAGACCTCTTGACTTATATAGCCTCATTCAACAGACTTATAGTGGAAACTCAATGGCCTGAGGATAAGAGAATAACGCTCTTCTACAGAGGCCTGAGTGGAGAGCTCAAGGATGTGTTAGCTCAAGTCGTGAATCCTCCACAAGAATGCTCAGACTATATTGACTTAGTTGTCCAATTGGACCACAGATTACAGAACAGAAAGGCTGATCGTTCCAAATTTGATACCCGAATGTTTTCTAAACCACAGACCTCTACTAGGGGAGCTGACACTGTGGAACCCATGCAAATAGGGGGCATGAAAGGACCTTTAACCCAAAAGGAGCGGGAAAGAAGAAGACAGCTGCAATTATGCCTCTATTGCGGAAACTCGGGGCACTTTCTTCGAGACTGTCCAGTGAAACCAGCTAAGAAGGCTCTAGGAGCCGCAGATACCTGTACCACAAATTCTGAGCAGGGAAACGACCTAGCCCGACAAGTGTAGAGGTCCTCTTGCCGAGCGTTAAAATCTGTCCCGTGACCTCGCATTTCGTGGTGCCTATGGTCCTCATTAGTCCTGAACATCCGGATCGTTTGCATGCAATTGAAGCTTACATCGACAGCGGAGCAATCGGTAATTATGTGGACCATGAACTGGTATCAAGGATGAATCTACCCCTTGTCCCTAAGGCAGTAAAAGACGTCATTACTACAGTGGATGGCACGGAGATAGCCTCCGGACCAGTAACGCACGCCACCCAAGAAGTGACGTTAGTGAGCCAAGATGGACACCGGGAGAAAATAGTGTTCGATGTGATCAAGGCCCCTCAGTTCCAGATCATTCTGGGAATCCCTTGGTTAGAGAAGCACAATCCTCAGATCGATTGGCGAGCAAAGACGGTTCAGTTTCCAGAATGTTTTACCACTTGTTATCCTTGGCCTGATGTTTCACTGGCGGCAATCTCTTCTGAGGTTCCCAAACTACCTCCCGAATACCAGGAATTCCAAGACGTCTTTCGGAAGGACCAAGCTAACACCCTGCCTCCTCATAGGTCTTACGACTGTCAAATAGATCTGATACCCGGAACAACTCCTCCTTGCAGTAGGATTTATGCCCTCACTGAGCCAGAGAATCTTCACCTCAGACAATATCTGGACCAGTACCTAGCTAACGGGTTTTTCTCCAGCATTGGATCTTTCATAGATTCAGATGCTTGAATATTCCCCGTCGTCAGACTGGGAATCCTCGGTGATAAATTTAATAATAACATTTTTTTTAATTTTTTAAATATACACACATTGCTACCTAGCAGTGCATGTACATAGCCCATTATGGCCTATGAGCCATTTCATTGTGTAGTCCCTCCACCTCACTTTGGTCCTTTATGGCCCCAGCCAATGAGGTGGCAGGGCTTAAGCTCCGCCCCCGGCAGCCATCTTTAGATTTTTCACCGCAATCTAACAGACACAGGGAATCCTCAAGCTCTCTGAGCTTTTTCAAATTCTTTCTACTTTTGTGTGGAATATATTTAGTAAATATATTCCATTTTGTTCCCCTTCTCAGGGGCTTTGTTTCCAATTAACCTGGGAGACAAAACTTGTTGTTTTCCTCTCAAAATCGTCGACTGAACTTCTCTTCAGAAATGGAGGCACCTCAGGCTGTCAGGAAGCCTTCCCTGTTCAGGGACTGCACGAGGTGCAAAAAGAAATTGGTTTACAACACGAGCATTGCATTTATTGTCTGTACCCACATGACATTAAAAAATGCAAGATTTGTAGAACTTTTTCCACCAAGACCCTTCATGACAGGCATAGAAGACTCCTTTCTTACCTGGAATCCAGGGATCAATCTTCGGACGAAGAGTCTGTCAGAACAGCTCCTGTCCAATCCAGCACTCCATCTGAGAGACAAACTTCAAAGAGAAGGGCCTCTTCAGTGGAAAGGAGTTCCTCTCCCAAGTCCAAAAAGAGGAAGCTGGAATTGATAACCCTTTCTGCCTCCAGTTGACTTACCAAGCCAGAAGAAGTCTGCAAAATCTGCCTCCAGAGGTAAGGAGGAGTTTGCAAAAAACGGGGGGGGGCAGTCGTCGGCGGGGAAACCGCCCACGAATGAAGGGAAAGGTAAAGGCCCGTCATCGGCCATACCGTCGACGAAACCAGCAACGACGACGACCATGATGACGCAGTCGTCCACGAAACGCATTCCACATTCGTCAACGAAGCTCTCGTCGACGGCAAACCCTCAGTCGTCGACGGCGAAGCCCTCGTCGACGGGAAAATCTCAGTCGTCGACGAAATCTCATACGGGATGTTTGTTGACGAAGATAGCACCGCAAATTACGGAGGAATTACGGCCTTCCACATTTGAAACTCCTGTCATTGAAAGCAATGTCATTGAGAAGAATACTGAAACTGAACCACTGGTACAGCAATTTTCACCTTTGGGTCACATGGCAGAACTTCCGGATGTAATTCTTCAGGAAGAATTCTCTGATGCGGAAGTGATGGAAGAGTCCACCGGTCCCTTACCTAAACAATACAGCCCTCCTTGGCAACCGTCCACGGGAGAATCCGAATACCCTCATGACCCGATACTCATGTTATCCGTGCAGAGGATTGTAGAAGAATTTTACAGGCGGCAAAAGGAGAAGCAAATTCCGATTGATCCCATAGAATCAGGAATTATTCCTAGAGAGTCATCTCCGATTCCAGGCACATCTGGTTGTTCTCCTCACAGGAGTAGACCGCAAAAACGGATGGGATCACCGGAACCTGCTCGAAGACCAAGGAGCAGCACCCACAGTGCTTCACCTACAAGAGTCCCGTCGCCACAGTCATCGCGCAGACCGCGATCTCCGGAAGTGGACCCCACTATGGTACCGTCCACCATCTCGGTATCAGACTGGCAGGAGGATCCTTTTAGAGAATTCTCGGAACCAGAAGAAGGAGAAATAACACAGGAACCAGACGCATCCAGTGAGTGGGATGACTACGTAGTCGAGAAGCCAAGGAGGAGAGACTCGCCGGGCAAGGCCTCACCGCCGGATGATCTCGTCTCTTTCCACACCATTATAGGTAAAGCCGCAGAATTGTTTAAAATTCAGGTTTCTTCTGAGGAAAGGAAATCAGTGCTCTATGAGCACAGGGACAAACGAAGGAGGACAGTGACCACAATTCCTCTCCTCGATACCATCTGGGATTCCGGATCCAAGATCCTATCCACACCCTTATCGAATCCGGCGCTGGTGTCCAGGCCAGAAAAGAAATATAAAGCTCCGGATTCGGCACCTCTTTGTTTGAGAGGTCATACGAAACCAGACTCGGTTATCACAGTGGCGGCCAGAAAGAAACTCGCCAACCCCTCCTCACCGTTGTCGGCACCACCGGATAAGGACGGACGTAAACTGGAAGCCATGGGCAGGAAAGTATCATCTTCTGCATCGCTTACAATCAGAGCGGGCAATGCGCTGGCCATGACCGCAAGGTTCGATCGCGAGCTTTGGCTCCGCATGTCTAAATTGGCGACACAATTACCACCAGAGCTCCAGGAGGAGGCAAAATCGATAATCGCGGATGGTGAAGCAACATCGGATCACATGATCGACGCAGCGGTTGATGTGGCCGAATCAGGCTTCAGGCAGATGGCGCACGGCACAGTGCTCAGAAGGCAAGCCTGGATGAAGGTACTAACTTTAGACCTGAAGTCCAGGCGCAGATATTAGACATGCCGTTTGATGGACAAGATCTCTTTGGAAAGAAGATAGACGATCATCTGAAGGGAATCAAGACAGACACGGACACAGCCAGAGCCATCAGTTCTTTAAAGGACAAAAGTAAGGACCATCGGTCTTTTCGTCCCTTTAGAGGTTCATCTTCCAAGTTCAGAGGATACGGTCGTTCCTCGTATGGTCAAAAAGCACAAGGCGGCACGTACCAAGACAATAAATATCAGTCATCCAACAGATACGCCCATAGAGGCAGACGTGGCTCCGCCCAAGGGAAGTCACAAGGCAAGCAAAACTGACGACCAATGTTTTTCCCCTCTTCACCACACCCCGGTGGGGGGAAGGGTGAGCCAGTTATTCCAGCGCTGGCAATCAATTACATCGGACAAATGGGTGTTACAGGTGATCCAAAAGGGTCACACCTTAGAATTTCTGGACCAACCTCCTTCCCTGCCTCCAACATCTCGCAGAGTGCATATGCTAAGACAGGTCATGTTCGAAGTGCAAAAACTGCTCCAGAAGGCAGCAGTAGAACCAGTCCCTTATTCTCAGAGGGGAAAAGGTTTCTACTCCCGATTCTTCCTCGTCAGAAAGAAAAACGGTCAATGGAGACCCATCTTGGACCTGAGGGCACTCAACAAATTTATCAAGCGCATAACATTCAAGATGGTAGCTTTACAAGGGGTGCTACCTTGGTTAAACAAGCACGACTTCTTAGCCACTTTAGTCTTGGAGGACGCATACTTCCATATACCGATACATCCAGCGCACAGGCAGTTCCTCAGGTTCACGGTGGGAGAGCTTCACTTTCAGTTTCGAGTGCTCCCGTTCAGGCTAAAATCGGCTCCGAGAGTTTTCACAAAATGCTTGGCGCCGGTAGCAGCAAGTCTCAGGAGGGCAGGAACGGACGTTTTTCCATACCTGGACGATTGGCTGATAAAGGCAAGTTCCGCTGCAAAGGCTCGCTCGGCAGTGTCGAGGACTGTCAACCTCCTAAAAGAGTTAGGTTTCTCCATAAACCAGACAAAATCCTGCCCTATTCCCAGCAAGGTAGCTCTCTTCCTGGGAGCCGAACTCGATACCAGCATTCCCAGAGTGAGGCCATCCGCAGAAAGAATAGCAGCGATTCTACGCTCGGCTTCAAACTTCCTACAGAAAGAGACAACATCCGTACGCTCTTACAAATCCCTATTGGGCATGATGTCATCATGCATATTCCTCATACCGAACTGCAAGCTTCGCATGATACCTGTGCAGGAAGCTCTGGACCACCAATGGAAACAAGCTTTCGGAGGCTGTGAAGACATTGTCCAGATTCCATCGACGTTGCACAGGGCCCTTCGATGGTGGAATGTTCCGAGGAATCTTCTGCAGGGGATGCCGTTTCAAGCACCAACATCGACCCTTCTGCTGAGGACGGACGCTTCCTTATCAGGTTGGGGCGCTCATCTTGCGGACCTCCAAACCAAGGGCTCTTGGTCGACACAAGAATCCCAGCTCCACTTCAACGTGTTAGAGCTCAGGGCCGTAAGGTTGGCGCTGAAAGCCTTCCTACCGGTTATAGCTGGTCAAGTTCTTACAGTCCAGACAGACAACACGACCTCCATGCACTATACAAACAAGCAGGGAGGCACGAGGTCACAGATCCTGTCGCAAGAAGCCCAACAGCTTTGGGCATGGGCCTTGCACTACGGGGTGCAGATCGGGGCAGAGCATCTTCCAGGAGTGGACAACGTCCTAGCGGACAGGCTAAGCAGAGAATACTCAGCGTCCCACGAGTGGGAGCTGGACGAAAAAGAAACCCAACGGATATTTGTCTTATGGGGCCATCCGCAGATCGACCTTTTTGCCACCAGGAACAACAAAAAATGCAAGAGATTTGCTTCAAGATACCCGGAGCACCAATCACTGGGAGACGCGTTCTCAGTGAATTGGTCGGGGAAGTTCCTCTATGCCTTCCCACCCATTCCCCTCATGTCGAGGGTACTTCGCAGGGTAAAAGAACAGGATCTACTGACGCAACAGAACCGCAAGGTCCTCCACCACGACCCGAGGAGCCTGTCTCTCAAAGCATGGTTCCTGAGCAGCGCAAACTGATGCACCTAAAGTTACCATCGGAATGCTGGGATATCATCAGGGCCGCTAGAGCCCCGTCCACGCAAGTCACCTACACCAGGAAATGGACCAGGTTTTCCAAATGGTGCGAGACCTCTGCAATCGATCCCCTCACGGCCTCGGTTAATCAGATTCTGCCCTACTTGTTGCACCTGGCTAAGTCAGGGCTCTCACTGTCCTCTATCAAGGTCCATCTGTCAGCCATAGCAGCTTACACAGTAACCGCGGAGACGCAAGCCTTACTTTCCTTACCAGCGGTTAAAATCTTCCTGAAAGGACTGATACGTACTTATCCACCTACACCAGTTCCGGAATGGAGCCTCAACACCGTCTTAACAGCCCTCATGCAACCTCCCTTCGAACCCATACACAGATGCGAAATGAAATTCTTGTCCTGGAAGACATCTTTCCTGATAGCCATCACATCAGCCAGAAGGATCAGTGAGTTACAAGCTTTGTCTTCTGAACCCCCGTTTACTTTGTTCCAGAAGGACCGCGTCATCTTAAGGCCTCACCCGAAGTTCCTCCCCAAGGTACTTTCGGAGATGTCGTTCACTGAGCGCATTGTTTTACCAACCTTTTTCCAGAATCACGCTTCTGAAGCGGAAAGAACATTACATTCTCTAGACGTTGCTAGAGTGTTGAAGTTTTACTTGCAAAGAACCAAGGAGTTCCGCTCCTCAAACCGGCTATTCATTTCTTTCTCTGGTCGTACCAAGGGTCAGCATATATCTAAACAAAGTCTGGCACGCTGGGTATCGTCCTGCATCACCCACTGCCATCAGTTGAAAGGCGACCCTTTAACTAGACCGCCGTCTGCGCACTCCACCAGAGGAAGTGCGGCGTCAACAGCATTCCACGCAGGGGTGGCATTGAAGGACATATGCAGAGCCGCCACGTGGAGCACTCTGCATACTTTCGCCAAACACTACTGCCTGGCTTAAGATACCAACAAAGAAGCTGCAGTTGGACAGGCAGTGCTCCGCCATCTCTTTGTATAAGGTAGGACCAGCCTCCTTTCCCACCTTTCCCGAAGTATGTAACCGTTGTGTTGCTGCATGGTAAAGGTTTGATCAGAAATGTTTTTTCTGTATTTATGCATATATATATATATATATAATGGTGGCATGTTTTAACTGCTTGGTATTCTATTCAAGCATCTGAATCTATGAAAGATCCAATGCTGGAGTAGTCTTAGTTACTTACCTGTAACTGTATTTCTCCAGCATTGGTATCTTTCATAGATTCACATGCGCCCGCCCGCCTCCCCTGAGAGGCTGCTTCTATGCTTGGCATCCATCATACTGTTATCTCTACGGTTCAAAATCTAAAGATGGCTGCCGGGGGCGGAGCTTAAACCCTGCCACCTCATTGGCTGGGGCCATAAAGGACCAAAGTGAGGTGGAGGGACTACACAATGAAATGGCTCATAGGCCATAATGGGCTATGTACATGCACTGCTAGGTAGCAATGTGTGTATATTTAAAAAAAAAAAAAAAAAAAAAGAATTTATTATTAAATTTATCACCGAGGATTCCCAGTCTGACGACGGGGAATATTCAAGCATGTGAATCTATGAAAGATACCAATGCTGGAGAAATACAGTTACAGGTAAGTAACTAAGACATCCGTCCTTCAAAATCTCCAGCTTCCTCGGCTTTGTTCTTCGTTCCGAAAAAGGAAGGAGACCTTAGGACTTGTATAGATTACCGCGCCCTGAATCAAATCACCGTTAAAAACAGATACCCGTTACCTTTGATCCCTGAACTCCTGGACCAAGTCAAAGACGCATGTATATATACAAAGTTGGATCTCAGAGGAGCCTACCATTTGGTACGAATAAAAGAGGGCGATGAATGGAAGACGGCCTTCCGCACCAAGTATGGGCTGTTTGAATATCAAGTTATGCCCTTTGGACTTTGCAACGCTCCTGCCGCCTTCCAGTATTTTATGAATGATGTCCTTAGAGAACTCATTGATGTTTGTGTTGTTGTCTACATTGATGACATCCTCGTCTATTCATCATCTGAAGAAGAACATCGGAAACACGTTAGAGAGGTCCTCGAGAGATTACGTCAACATAACCTTTTTGCTAAGCTCGAAAAATGCGTTTTCAACGTAACTGAAGTTGAGTTCCTGGGATTCATATTGTCACCTAACAGAGTCCATATGGATTCAAAGAAAGTCGATGCAATCATCAAGTGGCCTTCACCAACCTCTGTAAAAGGAGTCCAAAGCATGTTAGGCTTCGCTAACTTTTACCGCAGATTCATCCCTGAATTCTCTCGAATAGTCCAGCCCATCACCGCTCTGTTAAAGAAAAACAAACGTTTTGAGTGGTCTACCGAGGCAGAACAAGCTTTTCAGGATTTAAAGACTAAATTCATTTCTGCACCTGTTCTAAAACATCCTCGCCCAGAACTCCCCTACATCGTAGAAACAGATGCTTCTAGTCTTGCTATGGGGGCAGTTTTATCACAAAGGGATCCGGTCACACACCAATTACATCCTGTAGCCTTTTGGTCCCGCAAATTCTCGGCTCCCGAGATCAACTATTCAATTACAGACAAGGAACTTTTAGCTATCAGATCGGCCTTTAAAGCCTGGCGGCATTATCTTTTGGGAGCCAGACACACAGTCACCGTAATGACTGATCACCGCAACTTACAGTATCTGAAGACAGCCAAAGCTCAGTCTTCCAGGCAGCTTCGTTGGGCTCTGTTTTTGGCTGAGTTTGACTTTATAATTACTTATCGACCAGGCAGTAAAAATGGAAAAGCAGATGCCCTCTCCCGGATGGGAATAGATGAACATTTGACCAATCCAGAACCAATACCCATAATCCCAGAACAAAGGATTTTGGGCTTGGTCAGCGCTCAATCATTTGAAGACATTAAGACTACAGTCAAATCACTTTTAACTCCGGTCGACTTACAGGATTGGCAATTAAAAGGAAAAGAATTCTCAGTGGATCGAGACCTACCATATTTCCGAGGACGATTGTACTTGCCCAGTGAGAAAATATAAAAACAGGTAATCTCCTGTTATCACGATTCACTAATGGTCACCCTGGCATAACCAAAACCATGGAAAAGGTCAAAAGACATTTCTGGTGGCCATCATGGAAGAAGGACATTAGAGACTTTGTAATCTCCTGCGGTGTGTGTGCCCAGAATAAGAGTCAGAAGGAGAAACCAGCCAGTCTCTTACACCCACTAGACATCCCTCCCTGTCCATGGCATACCCTGTCCATGGATTTGATCACGGACTTACCTCCATGCTCAGGGTATAATACCATTTTAGTAGTCGTGGATCTATTCTCCAAGATGGCTCACTTCATTCCCCTGAAGGGCCTACCTTCAGCTTCAGTATTAGCCCGAGAATTCTTAGAAAACATCGTTCGGTTACACGGTTTCCCCTCGGTTTTGGTCTCCGATAGGGGAAGTCAATTAATTTCCCACTTTTGGCGAAGTTGCTGTCGTTTAGCCCAAATTGATGTGAGACTTTCTACCAGTCACCATCCCCAAACTGACGGACAAACCGAGAGGACAAATCAAACTCTAGAGCAATATCTACGTTGCATGCTCCAACAAACTGAAAACCCTTGGAAGGACATTCTTTGGATCGCTGAATACGCCTATAACAATTCGACTCATTCTGGAACCGGGAAGACTCCCTTCTTCCTATTATACGGACACCATCCTAGAACCTCTAACCTGGATCCTCCCCAAGAATTCGAAACACCTGCTGTGGATCACTTGCACTCGGAGATCACTTGTGCTTTTAAGGAAGCCACTGCCCATCTGCAAAGAGCTAAAGCTCAATTTAAGAAAGGAGCAGATCAGCACCGTAAAGAGGCCCCTCACTACGCAGTGGGAGATCAGGTCTGGTTATCCACTAAGCACCTACCTCTAAAAGGACCCCGCACTTTCATCCCGAGATACCTTGGACCCTATCTTATCTCTACCATAATTAATCCGGTGGCTATTAAATTGGAATTGCCTTTGCATATGAAAATACATCCAGTATTCCATGTCTCCTTACTAAAACCAGTGCAACCAGGAACCCGATTGACCGAACTCCCGGAACCTGTTTTAGTAGATGGAGAACTTGAGTTCGAAGTAAAGAACATCCTAGACTCCAAAATCTCCAAATCTAAATGATATTACCTGGTTGATTGGAAAGGATACGGCCCCCAGGAAAGGTCTTGGGAACCCTCAGAGCATGTCCACGCACCTCGTCTGGTCAAGAAATTCCATTTGAATCACCCCGACAAGCCAAAACCCCCGGAGAAGACACGCTTGGGAGGGGCCTTGAGGGGGGGTGTTGTCATGATCACTGCTTCCAAGGAGTCAGGAACAGCCCAACGTCCTTGGAAGCAGGCCCCTAACCGTTATCTTAGGCACCAGCCGGTCCCCACTGGGACCTTTTGGACCTTGTCCTGTCGCCGGTGGCACCAGGCTCATCAAAGCCATCGGTCCCGGCACTGGAAGCGCCGGGCTCATAATATGTATGAAGATGCTTGGGTGGACTTACCTGCAGCAGACCATGCTGCTTACTTACCAGCCACATAGGAATCCTCTGTGAACAGGAACTACTTTCTTACCTGGGCAGGGCAAGCTCCACTCCCTGGATACAACACGGGAACTCTTCTGGAACTGGAACTCTTTTCTTACCTAGGCGGGGCCGTGGAGGAAGACGCCTCATCACTCCTAGGCTATTTAAACCACACCCGATTGAACAAACGTGCTTCGCGTTATTCTGCATCTGCAGCAGAACGCTCACCGAGTCTGTTCCAGCCTTTCTTCCTTCCGATCCTGAACCTGCAAGAACAATACTTACCACTCCTGTATCCAGTATTCAGCAGCACCTGCAAAGACAAGAAACAACAGGTTAGCACTGCAACCTTTACACGCAGCGCTTTCCTCACCTGATCCATCGGCCGCGAACATTTCTTCACGCTGCACCTCCGCCTGTGAAGACAAAAGCATTGTTATTACTTACCGGCACTCCGCGAATTCCGGATTTCTTCAACGCTGCAACCCAGCATCTGAAAGACAAACGAAGAGACATTAGACAGGTATTTACTCACGTCCATCGCGCTCGCCACAGTAGAACGCCTGCAAATACTCTGGCGTTTTCCAGCATCTCTTCAGCACGACCGCACAGCTGCAAGGGAATAGAGACAGTTAGAGCGCTTGCATTTACTTACGCATTTCCAAGCGCTTCATTCCAAGGCTCTGGCTCCAACTTCAGCTCTCTTCACACCATCTCCTATCTCAAGAGCCCTGCAAGACAAATAGGAAAAAGCATTATACAGAGTCCTGTTCTATATTAACGTGCCCGCGCACCTAAAGACTAAAAGGACTAAAAAGGTGTCCAGAAACTCACCGCTCGTGCAGTTAACGACGGTAGCGATCCTCTGATGTCAAGAGGCCTATGTTTCACCAGTGAAGGAACTGGCAACGGCACCCTGCACCAGACGCAGATGGAGAGTCCAGCATTCACCTATCTAAGGTGAGCGCGTTGACCTGGGGGCTCTACGGAGAAGCTAAGAAGAGAGAGAGAGAGAGGGACATTCAACAACCCAGATCATTAACCCCCATATTCTTTCACCTGCAGAAATCTCACTCTTCGAGTTTGACACACAGTGCGAAGAGGTTCGGCCCCAGAAGCAAATCGAGTCCTGCACATCACTTTTCGGGTCACAGACACCTTCCTGCCAAGACCAGCGCCTCCGTGGGAATCAGGTGAGCGTTACAATAAGTGACCAGAAAAAATTTAAACGGAAGCCCTTGCAGTCTTTCATGGATGTTACCACACAGCGGCCATAACTGATCGCTCAGAGGCAATCAGAATGTTTGGAATGACTCCCATTATAGACTGGATCCAGAGCATTGTAAGTCTCTCTTACCACTGGTGGCTGCCTCTATTTTATTTTTTTGATTTTAAAAAAAAATTTATTGGCATTTCCAACTTTAACAATCAAAGATATAACCGATAACACAGAACCCCAACACTCCCCTCCCCCGCACCCCCCACCTCCGGGTCTGAGAGAAGTCAAATGTTCCAACGCCTGGTCTGCAGAGCGGCTTCCACCCCCCACTCCCTCCCAGAGTGACCTCAAAATGCAGAGGAACAAAAATGGAAGGACCCCCTCAATCGTCCGCTTCGCTCGGTGTATCTACTACAATTCCCAAGAGTCTCACGCTCCGAGGACACCAATGCTACCTTGGGCCATCCAACAAGTATTCCAACAGGACTGCCCAGTCGGCCCTAAACCTGAGATGTTGTCCTTGAATTGAGTAGGTAAGCCACTCGAGAGCCAGCAAGTTCCAGAGCTTAGCCACCCATTCGTGATCATGAGGAGGGTCCTTTGATTTCCACCTGCGGGCCAACACCATTGTTGCAGCCATCACCATAATTACGCAAAGTTTATGGCCCGCCTTACTCTTAATCTCATCTAAGGATCTCCCCAGCCCCAACATTACCAGTCTGCCGTTGTTCCCTAGCTCCACCCCCAATACCTTATTAATCGCTTCTCGAATCCCAGCCCAATACTTCGCAATAGCCGGACACTCCCACCAAATATGCTCCCAAGAGCCCTCTGCACCACATTCTCTCCAGCATAGGGGGGATGCCCTGGGATAGATTCTGTGAAGCTTGGTAGGGGTCAAATGCCACTGGGTAAGAAGCTTTAGCCACATCTCCCTTATTTGTAGAGATCTAGTCAGGTTGGGTATCTGTCTCCACAACCATCCCCACTCCTCTTCTCCTCAGGGAGTTCACGTGGCGGACTCCCAAGCCTTCATATAGGGCTGGACTGGAGGATCCCCACCGACCTTCATAAGCCTGCGCAAGTCCCCAATCAAATGATTATCCCCCGATTCCCTACTGAGGAACTTTTCGTCGGGAGTGAGTTGTCGGGTCGCCTCTTACTTTACCGTGGAGTGACTGAGCCAGTGCCTTAATTGGCAGTAACGGAATCTTTCCCCCTCTCCCACCGTAAAGTCTATCTTACACTGATCGAAGGGCTTAACCTGTCCCCCCGCCCCATACATATCCCGCACCTTCCTACAACCCCCTCCCCCTTCCCCCAGAGCCATGCATGAAAGACAGATGTGTTGTGACCCGGGGTAAACTGCGTATTACTGAAAAGAGGTGTATAGGGGGATGGATACGTTGTTAAGTGGGCCTCTTGCATCCCCTCGTCCCAGGTACAGCCCACCAGAACCAGAATCGTGCTAGAGTACATCCGACGCGGCCTGTCCTGCTTCAGCTTCCACAGGACTCCTTCAAGATCCTCTCCCATTACCGCCCGATCCATAGCCCGCCATATTTTGTCCCTATCTGCCTTCTGCCAGTCCCGAAGTAGCCTTAGCTGTGCCGCCCTATAATAAACCCTAAAGTCAGGGAAACCCAGGCCACCCGGTCCATAGGGGTTCGCATCACCTTGAGCGCTACCCTTGGAGGTTTGTTGGCCCACACAAACCTGCTAGTGATCTTGTTCAGGGCCCTGAAAAAAGTTGGGGGGGTCATGCACCGGCAAGATGGCGAAATTATACAAGGGCCTTGGGAGGACTGTCATTTTTAGGGTGTTGATACGTCCTAACCATGAGATCGCCAAGGGCCCCCAGTCTATTAGCTTATTCTTAAGTTTCTCCAGCAGGGGCGGGTAGTTTGCATGATAGAGATATTCCAATTCTGAGGTCAATTTTATTCCCAGGTAGGTAATGGAACAGTCCACCCATCTATAGGGAGAGGTAGCCTTCAGGTCGCTTAGTGCTGGGGTCGATGGAGTGAGATTGAGAATTTCGGTTTTGGAGGGATTAACTTTCAGGCCCGCCACGCTCCCAAACTGCGCCAGTTCCACCTCGAGAGCCGGAATGGCCGTGTTTGGACAGGAAAGAGAGAGTATCACATCATCGGCAAAGGCTGTGATTTTATGTGGTTCCCCTGCAAAGGGGATTCCTGTTATTAGGTGATTAGAGCGTACCGCTTGGAGGAACGGTTCCAAATGGAGCGCATACAAAATCGGAGAGCGGGCATCCCTGATTGGTACCCCTTCCAACAGGTATCGACTCTGATAGATGATCGTTCACCACCAGCCTGAGGGTCGGACTTCTATAGTTGGCTCTGATCTTGTCCATGAATTTAGGGCCGAAGCCCAATCGCAACATAGCCGCGAAGAGGAAACCCCACTCCACCCGATCAAACGCTTTCTCTGCTTCTATTGCCATGAGGAGAGCGGGGATTTCTCTTTTATGGACCTTCTCTACCAGATGGGCCAGCCTCCTGACGTCGCTAGTTTGTCGCCCTCTAACAAATCCCAATTGGTCCGGGTGGACCAGCTTCGGGACCAGATGGTCTAGCCTCTTAGCTAAGATCTTCGCATGAATTTTGGAATCCACATTGATTAAGGCTATGGGATGATAGGAGGCGCATTCCGTTGGGTCTTTACCCTTTTTAAGTATAAGAACAACTTTCGCCTCCTCCATGGATTTAGTGACTGCGCTGTCCCTACCCATTTGATTGAATAATTTGGTTAGTATGGGAGTAAGGGCTTCCTTATGCCGCTTATAGAATTCTGCCATGTAGCCGTCCGGACCCGGGTACTTAAGGGTGAGCAACTCTCTTATCGCATCCCTTACTTCGTCCTCTGAGATATCCCTTTCCAGAGCTTCGCTCTCTTCCTGCGTTATGGAGGGTAACTGCACCTTATCTAGGTACTTCAGCTGAGATGCCTGCTCCGGGGAGTCAGATGAGTATAGGGCAGAATAGTAGTGCGTGAATTCGGTCAGGATTTCCTCAGACTTGGTAGTAGTACTCCCGCCCGCATCTTAAACCTGGTTATTATTTTCCCTGACTGGTCCTTGCGGAGCATCCTCGAGAGCAGTCGGTCGGCCTTGTTGGCTTTAATGTAGTATTTCTGCCGAAGATACAACATGTTCTGCTCGACTGCCCGTCTAGTCTAGTTGGCCCCGCACTTTTCTATACTCCCTTTTCATGGCCTGAGACTGATTTGGCCCCATTTTGGCCATTATCCCCCTTAAAGCTTCCTTTAGGCGTGCCTCCACTAATCTCAGCTCTCCTTCACGTCTTGCCTTGATTCCTATAATGGAGCCCCGCAGGGTGGCCTTAAAGGCATCCCACCGGACTTAAGGAGTTGTCCTCTTCTGCATTCTCAACAAAAAAGCGAGCTATTTCCTCCTCAATTTCGCGGGCCAGTACAGGATCTTTGAAGAGGGAGACGGGGTAATGCCATTTCCACAGCCCCACTGGTCTGACACCCGCCCTCAAGGATATGGACAGGGGGGCATGGTCCGACAACGTCGTAGAGCCCAACAAAATGTCCAATACCCTCCCCAGCAGGTTAAGTGATACCCAGATATAGTCAATTCTCGAATGAGAGCGATGGACATGAGAGTAAAAGGTATGCCGCCCCCCCCCCCCGTCTTCTCCCTGCACCTCCCACCAGGCGTCTACTAGGGCCAGATTGGCGTTTTTCTCTTTCAGGGCCTGGGAAGGATTCCCCTGTGGGCCCCCCCCTCCCGGGAATCGATCCTTTGATGGGTCCCATGCCAAATTGAAGTCACCTGTAAGAACTATTTGGGACCTAGCAAACTTCTCTAGCTTCAACAAGGCCTCTTGGAGGAAACCGTCCTGCGCAGAATTAGGGGCGTATAATGTTGCCACAGTAAGCTGGGACTCATTCCCCTCAAGAGAAACCCCAAGGAACCTCACTTGGTCATCCGCTGACTTCCCCGCTATACGTAGGTCCAGCGCATCCCTAAGGGCCCGCAGGACTCCTGCTTTCTTTACCGCTGGCGTCCCCTGCAACGCCCTGGAATAGCCCCAAAATCTGACCCTTCCCCTGTCAGCCGTTCTAATATGGGTCTCCTGAAACGTGACAATGTCTGGCCTTTCTCGCCTGATATATCGCTCCACCTTCTTACGCTTGATCGGCGAGTTTAGGCCGTTGACGTTAAGAGATAGTATTGTCAACGTGCGCTGAGTAGACCAATGTCAAGAAACCGGAGAAAAAGGTACGCCACTGAGATCAGCGGAGGAGGTGACAACTGCTAGGTGGACTTTCATTTCGTGATGCTCTGCAGAGCCCCCGAATGCCTTATGGACCCGAAACTCTCCCAGACCCCCCACCCCCCAACCCCCCCTACCCTTCCCTTCCTTTCCTGTGGGAGTGTGGGATGACTGACTTGGGTCCCCCTCGAATTAAACCCTCGAGAGTCATCCCATCGAATGCTCCCGAAGAGTTCCAACGCGGCATAACCCAATCCCATTTCAAGACGCCAGTTCACGGCCCCCCCTCGTCCCCCAAAACCCGCACCAAGCTAAGCACAGGAAACCGGCCTAAACAGGCGAACATTCTCTGCTGTCGTGCCCACCCCAGGCATCACACTTCTGCCCTCCTAGGCTTCGTACATGATGAGAAATCAGCTCTGCGACCCCAGATCACCCCCCCCCCCCCCCCCCGGAGGTTGATTCTTCGCGAGCGACCGGGTCGCCTTTTTCTTAGACTTCTTGGAACGGGCCGGGGACCACTCCCAGTCCTTCCAAACAGCTTTATGGGGTGACGGCTGGGGCGATGGCGGCGGGGCATTGTCTACAAGGCCCAACAGGGCAAGACCTTGGTCACATGTGGTAATCCTGTGAGCAGATCCTCGCTATTCAAAAGCCAGGCCAAAGGGGTGAAGCCATCTGTAACGCACCCCTTGTGCTCTGAGATGGGAAAGGACTGGGCCCATTCTCCGTCATTTGTTTAACATTACTTGAGCCAGGTCCTGATATAACGCGATCTCTGTTCCATTATAGGTGATACGCCTAGCCTTCCGGGCTGCTGCTAGGTTTCGCTCCTTCACAGTGAAGCTGTGCATTGCAACCAGAACATCCCGGGGCCTGGCACCCGGGTCTGTACGTTTAGGGCCCACTCTATGAATCCTGTCGAACACAATGTCATCTGGGCCGGGCCCCTCTAGGATGTTGGCAAAAATATCCTTCACTGCTTGGGGGAGATCTTGATCCAGGGCGGTCTCAGGAGGGCCTTTATCCGAATGTTCGAGCGCCTAGACCTGTTTTCCAGGTCCTCGACCTGAAGTTCCAAGTTATGAGTGGCGGTCGCCAGCGTATCCAGAAGAATCTGTTTTCCTTGCATCCTCGGTAATGTCCTGGATCGCCCTCTCATTTGTATCGACCCTTTCCTCTATCTTATTAATGTCCCTTTTGATCTCCTGACGGCCTTCCGCCAGATCCTCCCTGAGGGCGTCCATTTGCCTTTGTCCCGCCGTGGTGATCTTATCCACTATGTCGGCTAGCAGGAGCTTCAGCGCTGCCTGGGTGACTGGCTGATCCAGCGCATTTGTGTCCGACGGAGGGTCCGTTGCGGGGACCTTGGTAGAGGACGCTAGTTGTGTCTCCTCTGTATCCTTGGCCCATAGCTTAGTGAGAGCATTGTCCTGCCGTCTCCTAGGGGGCCCGCGAGGTGCCTGGGGATCCCTGGGCTTGTTCTTAGACTGCCGGGTACTTCTGGTGACGTGATCAGCAGCTGGGACCCCCGAAAGGCCAGACGGGAGACAGCAAGCGCCGTCCAAGCTGCCCAGGCTCCCCGTAGGCCCAGATGGATATAGATTGATGCAGGTCCAAGGTGCCGAAGGTCCGATGCTCCCCACCGCACCCGCCACACCACCACGGGGACCGCCGCGGTCCGGATGAGTGGAAGAACGCAAATTGTGATGCTAGGCTGAGGCTGACTGGAACACCCAAAGAACTAGAAGGCTGCACAGGAACCACCAGGCCACCCCAGCCACTTCCAGGTCGTGTACTTCCCTGCACCAACCAGTTCAAGCAGAAAAAAAAAATGGGGAAGGTGGGGGCCCTGGGGACCCGCAGCGTCAGCAGCAAGAAGACGAGGGGCGGGGAGCAGGCAGATCCCAAGTTGCAGAGGTCCAAGTAAAAAATAAATAAAAAAAAGATATTGCTGCCCAGGGCAGAGGGGTGCCCCCACTCGCCCCCCCCTCACCGGCTCGGTGAGCATACCTGTGATTCTGGGGCCGACAGCCTCTCCTGCCCCCTCCCTGCCGGCTGATCCAGGCCCCGTCAGGTAACCGGAGATGGGCAAGGCCGCCGTGGGCCGCCTTCTCGGCCCCTCCGCACTGCCCCAATGTCAGCGGCCGCCCGGGCCCCCAGCCGCCGCCGGGTGCAGAGGCGAGCAGGAGCCTCCCGAGACCACCTCTCCTGAGGCGCGGACCGCCTCGCAATGCCAGCAGACGGCAGGGCGATGATCTCCCCTTGCCCCGCGGCCGGTGTATCCCAGGGGCGAGGCAGACGCTGTGCTCAGATTCCCGCCGGCGCGCCTCGCGGACACAGGCTGTCTAAGAACACTGCTCGGGAGCCCGGAATTGCTTCTCCACTGCTGGGGACCCCTGTCCCTGTGCTTGGTTGCCTGGGGTGGGCTGCACCGGTGGAATAAACGAAGGAGTCGGGTCTCGGGGGGGAGAGGGGGATTGAGAGGTCAGTGGCCGCGGTGTTCAAAGCATCGTGGCCATTTTGGAATCCACCCCCTCACTCTTTACCCGGGGTGTGACCTGCTCACCTGATATCCTCCTCCTCTCCACATATCCAGTGTTATGCTGATGACGCGCAGCTTTCCTTCAAACTTCCCTCTACTAGCTCCTCTTTACCTCTCTCATCCCCGATTGACCGCCATCCAGACATGGTGTGCAGCTAACGATCTGTCTTAATGCCAGTAAGACAGAGATCCTTCTCATCGGGACACCTGTGCCCTGTTTCCCTGCTACCCTCTGGCCACCATCCATGGGCTCTCTACCCTTACCATCCTGTGAGGCCAAAAACCTTGGGGCTTCTTCAACTCCGCTCTCTCCTTCACACCTCACATCTTGTACCTTGCCAAGAAGGCACACTTCCAGCTTCACCTCCTTGGAGGCATTCTCCCTTTTTTCACCTTTCCCCAGAAGCTCAACATCTCCAGAGCTCTGGTCCTCTTTATGCTGGATTAATGCAACAGCCTCCTCCTCAATCTTACTCTTTCCATCCTACGCCCCCTTCAGCTAAACCAGAATAGGGCTGCAAGACTTATCCTTGGCTTTAAGCCCAGGGACTGTATCTCTCCAATCCCTAAAATCTCGCCACTGGCTCCCAGTGGCAGCCAGGATCGAATTCAAGACCCCCAGCATCATCAACAAGGCTTTTTGGGGCCTGGGACCATGTCATCTGCAACTTTCCCTCCCTAAATACTCCCCTGCTAAAGCCTTACGCTGCTCTGACTCAAATGCTTCTCCAAGCAGAATGGGGGGGCAGGTCTCTCTTCGGCTGGTGCCTCTCTCTGGAACAGCCTCTCTGCCCCTCTCAGACTTGATCCTGACCTCCTCAAGTTCCGGACCCGTATCAATCTCTGCTTTTCTCTACCTCCCTGCTGATCTCCCCACTGCCCCAGAGAGTGGTGGCTTGGTCCTTCATGAATCTCACAGGATACCAGGCCCTCTACCCAGTGAACACCAGCACACTCACCCCCCTCAGCACTGCCTTTGCGGGCTCCCTGCCTGGCAGCTGTGCATCCCTCGCTTGGGAGCCCTAGTACTTATCCTATGGCCCTCTCCCTTGGCTCTCCATGCACTTCCCACCCAAATCCCACCAGCACTTGCCCTCCCCCTCCCTTGCCTATCTCCTGTACTTCACTTCACTTCACTTGCACGTCCAAATGTTGTTAGGGAGAATTCTCATAAATGGTTGATTTCCCTTACCTAATGAGTCCCTCGGCAGCTTTGTTCGATGTCTAGGATTTATTTTTTTCACCTGGTAAGTGTGTGAGCCTTTTTTCCCCCCTTACATGTGTTTTGCTATGTGTATTTCTACTTTCTGTGTGATCTTGGGCACTGGAGCCTCACCTACTCCATGTGCACCACTTTTTGTGTGTTACACAGCACCTTCAATGCAGTGACACAGGGTTGTCTTTGAGACTTCCCACTGACTACATTTTTCTGGGGCTGACTACTGTCCCCCAGAAACGGGTAAAGTTGCCATTAACTTTATATAGTCACTTTAAACCACAGGCCCAGTACACCCCATCTTACATGGAGTATTGGAAAGGGTTAACTCTTACCCCTTTTTTGTCTTTGCCTCTTGGAGCCTTGTTGCGCTCCCTTAACATTAAGACTTGGCTGGTGGCAGTGGTATCTACCCTAACTTTTCTACCGCGATTATTTTACATAAACGTGGTAATGTGTTAGGCTATTATATTAGCCTCAAACATAAACCCGCTTGACCAAATACATTTTATTTTGGTTCCGGCAGGGTTTATTCGCCATTTCTTTTTGTTAGTCTTTCTCGTGTTTTTCTCTGCCTGCCAAACCGGGAATGATTCTTTTGTTCGCTGGCTTTTCGCGGGCTTCTGCACAGAAGCCCTCCTTAAAGCGCCTGATAGTCTAGGTAGGCAGGATGTGAGGGAGGGATCTTCGGACCCCTGCCATGGGTTCCCTTGGTAACCCAAGTCGCACTCTTGTCTGATTGGCCACCCTGCTTTGTGATTGACAGCCAGGCTGTATGAATGGGGGAAAACTGTATAAAAAGCAGGTCTCTGGGACTGGAAGAGCAGAGTCGCCACTGGAACGAAAGAACCAACGAGAAAGTGGAAGAAGAGGACCCCTACCACGACTGAACCGCCCGGTGAAGCCCTGCTGCAGGTCCGAGTGCCAGAATCCGACGACAGAGAAGATCCTCCAGGCAACTTCTTCCCTTAAGCTGGTGGGACCAACCAGTTTGCCCAAACTACAAGCCAGGACCCCTCCTCTAGTCGAATTTGCTGTACAGAGCTACAGTGGGGCGGATAGCCAGGAAGGTCGGACCCTGCTTGGGTTTTAAGGAGCGCACCTTTTATTTGTTGTTTTGCTCTGCTGCTGGTTTCTTCCCTGGGTGGCGCAGGACCCTCCAGTCTTCCTACTTTGTGTCAGTCCGACAGTCGCTTCAGGGACCGTGAGCCTGCAGGAACCACCAGGAACATCCACCTCAGCTACAGCTCCTTCTCCGTTTTAAGGTACTGTGCAAATCCGGTTGTCCGTTTCGTTCAACCGCGGTGAAAGTGTTTGAAATCTTTCTCCAAACCGAGGGCGTGTCCTTCTCTTCTCTTTGAACTAACTTTTCTACCAACCAACCTCGTCCAGAATCTGTGCCACGAGTTTTACTGCAAACTACCCTGAACTCTGTGATCTTGAGCAAGAGACTTTTGACCCATTGACTTTGGCTCTAAGCCTTTTCTAGCTGATCTCCTTACTGTAGTCTCTTGTTCAATTGCCCTGAGTACTTACCTGTTAGTTTTGCCTAATTTCTGATAACTTTGTCTTTCCCTCCCTTTTAAATTGCTGGAGTGCCATTTTGCTCCCACTTAATTTTGTGAGCTTAACGTGTCTGGAATTTAAGGGAAGTGGTGTGGTGTATTTATGATTGCGATTTTTAAATTGCTTAGAATAGTCAAATGTTATATAACTAAGTCTGTGTGAGCAAAGGGTGTGTGAATTACGAAGTACCTGCTGTTGTGCTGTGGCTTCGCTTCAGAGCAGCATTGGTCCACAATCAGCTGTTCTACCAGCTGCTTTATCCGGAAGAAAATTGTCAGACTCGTGGGACTGAAGGAAAGTGCTGTCTCTCTGTGAAGCCCCACCCCCTCTGCCCTGGGCCCCGTCGATGCAGGAAGTGTGCCTCTGAAAAGATGGCCCCAGGCACCCTTGCAGCGCTAAGCCTGTGTGAGCAAAGGGCGTGTGAATTACGAAGTACCCGCTGTTGTGCTGTTTGGCTGCTTGCTGCGACTTCGGCGACCAACTAACTCCAACGTTGGTTAGTGGGAAACAGCGCCCCCACCCCTTCCTGTTATTTCAACTGAGGGGCAACCTACATGAGGAGCTGCACTAAGGAATGAAGTGTGTACCCGTGGAAACGCCGACTTCGGGTTTAAGAACTCCCCTTCAGGTAAGGCAAAGATTCACTTCTCTCCCAGAAGTCGATGGAAATCCTGAACAACTAACTAAAGTAGTGCAAAAAGATCAGCACGTGTTAAAAAAGTATTTCTTACCATTTAACACCAAGAAGCGAAAGAGCCTCTCTGGGGGGGCTGTAATGACCGTTGATAGGAACACACTGCTACCCATGGAAACAGAGGAGAAATCAGAAACACTACCTAAGCCCAATGACCCTCAAGTGCCCCCCCTTCCCAATCCCAGTCAAAGTAATAAACAAATATCAACGGGTTATGGAAAAACCCAACGTACTGAGGAACGAATGGAAGATGGACAACTGGGAGACCACTGCGTTAGCTATCTAGGGGTAAATAACCTGATGGAAAGCTCCACCCCTCCTAAAAAGCACGGAGACTGTATGGCACAAAGAAGTGAGGAACTATGGGAGACCACTGATAGAGCTCAGGATAGGCCGGCAAATGAAATCGCGGCTATGAACTCAGAGCTAAGTGAAAAATCTAGCGGGGTGAAGGTGATTGCTCCAACCATTGCCCACGTGGAGCGCCACAAAGCCCTGTGGGGGGAGAAGGTGATCAGGGTTTGAGGCAAAATTCAAAAAATGCTATTGAAGTAGATGAAGCCACCCCGGACCGGGAGGGGATGGTCTCTCCAATCAAAGTAAAGAATGGCTCTGTACCGGGAAATGTGGCTGAAAGCCCTACAGGGAAGGAGCCAAATTCATTCATTGATGGCCCTGAATGCATAAAGGACTTTGCTCATCTTAGCCCAATTTCGACTACCTCTTCGGAGGCGATATGGGAAAATGCAGGTTCCTGGGACCTAGTAGATCTAGGCCATTTAGAAGGAGCCCTGCAGGATTCCATTACCTCAAAAGGAAAAAAACTCCATCAAATGGAAGCTAGCTGCGCAGAACCCATAAGGAATGATATTTTCAAGCCATAGATGGGGGATAATCCAAATCAAGGATATAAGTCTACCCCATATCCGAAAAACCAACAAAATGATGTGAAGATAACGGATAAAAAAATAGGAGGGGATAAAAGGAGTGACCATTCAAACCCCTAAAGAGGGGTGTAGTCGAGACCAAACCCGGATGCCGGTAGAGACCCAAACCATCTGGAAGTCCAAGGGGAAACGAAAGTACAAACATGCCTGCAGTAAATCGGAGTAACTCAAGGCTGGCGAATAAAATCATGCAAGACATATCGATCCTGACGGGGAAAATAGAGAGAAAAGGAAAAGCTTCTCCTTTATAAATGAGAAGATAGTAGCACTAGATAAAGCGCAAGCTAAAATGGGGATCTTGGGAGATGAAGATCCTGTCAAAAATCTGACAAATCTCTGAGAAACAGATGTCAACTAAAATGACTCAAACATTGGCTGTTGTAGATGAAAGGTCGATTCAAGATGGGATGTCAAGAGAGAAAATCCCACAACTAATCAGTGAGGTCTGCAAAACTGAAAGGCTAAAGGATACTGCACACATCCAAAATGTGATCATGGCATCTTTAAACATCGCGATTGCACCGTTCTTAAAACTTTGAGGTGATAAAGGACTCTGTACAAGAAGTAGCTTGCACCAATTTGCAAATTAAAGAGGTAAATTTGCAAATGGAATCCTCTCTGCAAAGACTAGATAGACGAATGGATATGGAAGGAGAGCAAACACAACTTTGGCAAAATCGCCTGAGTGATTTAGCGAGAAAAGATGCTAATGATAAATCACTTCTGTTGGAGGCAGTCTTGGAAGACTGCAAATGGATGAGAAGCCTTCATAAAAAGGAAAATGTGTCGGACTTGTTGGGAGACAATATAAAGGCAGGAAAGGGTCCAATGAAATTGAAACAAGGAGATGGTATCCAAACAAACCAAACAGGTCGAACCTCTGACGATGCAATTCTGATCTCTCCACGAAAGAAGGTAGCTGAAAGAGGAGAGCCCGCATCCAAACCAACTCAATCAAACTTCAATTTTTCGCAGGCACTGCCTCAAATGGCCAGGACCCTCCAGGGGAGAGATGGGGTGCCCAAAAAATTGGAAAAGGGAAAAAAATCAAAGAATGAAACCCTAAAAAGGAAAGTAAATGGCTCCAGAGCTTTCCTGAGGAATATAAGAACACCGCCTAAAAGAGAAAGCCCGCGATGTGCAAAGAAGCCCAGAAGGGAAATGACACTTAGAGAGCCGGACCCCCTGGAGGAATCAAGGGCTAACGAAATTATAAAGACTATTGAAATAGACCAGGAGGAATGGTCTGATTCGGAGCAAACCGCAGATTTAAGTGATCTCATTGAAATAATGGATACAAATAGGGACGATGATGAATGGGAAAGTATCAGTTTATCTGATTGGCAAACCATAGACAATTGGGAAACTGCCCATCAGGGAGGGCAAGCAAAAGACCTAAAGACAAGGAAACCCCAAGGAGACAAATTTACAAAAGACGGATTTGAAACCGATTAAAAGGTCAGCCCCTCTAAAGCAGGGTGGCCTCCGCGAAGATCAACAAGACATTACCCCGTTCAAAACACTGGAACAAAAAAGGTAGCAGCAGGATAATGAAGAAAAGAAAGCCCAAATACAACAGGGAAAGCTGCCGGCAAAATTAAAAACTCAAAAAAATGGGGGTGAGGGAAGCTGAAAAAGATCAGAGAGAAGTCTCTCCACCTCGAAGTATTAGGAAAGCTAGGTCACCTAAAGGTTGCTACCTAAAGTTAGAAACAACATCAAAAGGCCCAAGAAGGGTAGTGCTAAACAAGAGCTACGTGATGACACTCTTCAATCGAACTTCAACTTTATGCAAGATAAATATGGAGGACATAAAAATGGTGGAATTTTTAACAGAAAAGCGGATGGATCAGGTTATACTACACCTAAACTCTAATAAGATCAAGCAGAAATTGCTGGAGGCAAGTGACAACCTTTAAAAAAAAAAAAAAAAAAGGGCTTCCGAATAGAAACTTTGGAAAATAAACCCAAGCAACAATACAAAAGAAAAAACTAAGGAAGAAAAAGAACACAAGGGGGAGAAGAAAGTACATAAAGTGACAAAAGACATTGAAAAGGAAACCAGTGAAAAACTCAACCCGATCCTAGTGGAGGAAATTAAAAAGGACCCAAGAGCAAATGTAAAAGAATCATCGAAAACCCAAAGGGAAAGATCTACAATTGAAAAAAGTGCCAAGCAAATGAAAACTTTGAGGTTCACAGTTGATAACTCAGGTAACACGAATAAGAATAAAATAAATCCGATTGAAAGGAAAAAGAAGCATAACGATTGGACATGGATGGCTAAATTCTTAAACACCAAGAAAAAAACAATAGAATGATGAGGAATCCCAAACGAAATGTTTACTGTTCCTCATGGAACACCAGAGGCTTTAAACATCTGTTCACCGACGACAGTAATTTCTTAGGCAAATATGACCTCATATTTATACAGGAATCTTGGCTGCGAGAAACACTGGTATGTGAAGGATATGAAGTGTATATGAACCCGGCCAGAAAGGGGCCTAAAGAGAGACAATACGTGGTTCTAATGATACTAAAAAAAGCTAGACAGCCCCCTTCAAGTTCTGGAACACCACACCCAAAATCCCTTTGTGCAAATGCTAAAAATAGCATTTCAATCAGGTGAGAGCGATGGTCCATCAAAGTTGCTATTGATCAATACCTACTGGAGTGAAAACATGCCTAAAGTTGATAGCTACCCAAAAGACATTATGAATGCCATCGACAAGTCAATGACGGTGGACAAAAACCAACTGTTTTTACTCAGCAGAGATTTAAATATCAAATGACTGGACCCAGAGGGTAAGATCAAAAAGGTGCAACACCTGGTTGGTAAAGAACAAAAAAGGATGGAGGAAATGCGAATTCGAGACATGATGATATTAAATAGCCAGACAAGAGGAGACCTGTTTGGCGCTAACACATGGCACTGTGGAAAATCTGGAGCTTGTCTGGACTATTGTTTTGTAGGAGGTAACACCCTTGAATGGGTAAACTCCTTTACAATAAAGAAGCAAGCAAACAGTGACCATAGTCTACTGGAAACGGAATTCGCTTGGAAAATAAGAATATCACCAATGAGAACAGGAAAGATGGAAACGGAAGTCTCCTGGGGAAGAAATCGATTAAGAATAAAAAAACTCAATACCAAAGATGGTGGAAAAATACAACAATGCCATAGGGAATGGTAATGATCTGGTTGAATACCGATGGCTGCTGGAAGCCTTTGAGGTCAAGTATGAATAGAATGAAAAAAATTAAAAAGAAACATGCATATGATGAACTCTTAGTGGCCAGAAAGAAACAATACAGAGCTGATTTGGCACGCATTAAAAAAGGAAACTCTTTAGGCAAGGATGAACACCTGAGGAAGTGTCGGCAAACATACAAGAATTGGCTCCGTTCCACTCGATTTCTGAGAGCACAAGGAGATGTGGATAAAATGTTAGCCGCAGTGTCAACGAACAATGCAAGAAGCACTTGGGACATAATTAACAATAGGGAACTCAGCGTAGTCTGCTGCAGAGTCTTTTGGTCAGTATCAGTGGAAGACTCTACAGCTTTTGCTCCAGTTCTCAAGAGGCACCTAAGACCTCTTCATTTGTCCTCTTTCTACTGCTACTAATTTCAACTTAAAATACCCAAGAAGCCGCGGAGCGGGCGTGAAGTCTGCTGCAGAGTCTTTTGGTCTTTAGGCTCTGCAGGCTCCGTGGTACCGCTCCGTTCCCAAGGACCAACCTAAGGATTCTCGTAAAGGAAAATATTCGCCGCCTGGACTTGCACAGCACACCGCTGCACCCCTTTCCTAGTGGTGAGTGACAGCAACATCACCCTCCCCCTGACCGACCACCGTCCTCCCCTTCCCCCCCACTCTGCCATCCCCGTCAGAAACCAACTCTTCCCTCTGTGCGCCCAGCTCCCCCTGCCGTGTTGCTCTCACCCTCCCAGCGCTTCTCCGTCCCCCACTCACGGACACCGCAGTGAGCAACAAAGAAATTCCCCTGTCCCCTCTGCCCGCCGTCCCCCCCGGCAGGACCATAGCAATGGCACCAGCACCCCCCACCCCCGCGCTGCTCCAACGCTGCTCAAATCCCATCTGCGGGATTTCCACGGACTTCTCTCCCCGCTGCAGGAGACCACCCGCCCCATACCGCTTACCGTAGTCCATGCGCTCCCCGCTGTCCACCTGCAGAATACGCCCATACTCACTGGCTCCCTGCGAATCCACCGAAACATACGAGTCACGAGTCTATAATCGAGCCAGTCTCCCGCCGTGCGACGTCGGGGAACCCTCACGGCACACCCCCGCCCCCTGGATTGCACCGTGAACACTGCTCGCAAGCCCCCTCTGAAATCCTCAAAGCACGTCAAACCACACGGAGACCGCAAGCACTCTATGTACTCTGATCCTTCCTAGCACTATCACACTAGTGCTACAACAAGAACGTAAACTGCCCACAAGAACCCCCAACCCATTTACCTCTGATTCTCCACAGCACTATCACAACAGTGCTGTAACAGACTGCCAAATAGCAACCTATCAACACCATAATCGGAGAGAATTTCTCTTCAAGAACATTTACTGGGCTTACCCAAATAGTGCTACAACAGAGACGGCCCAGCATCAACTCTCTAGCGCCGCAATCGGAGAGAAACCGCAAATCAAGAATACCTGAAGATACCACAACACAGGAGACAGCAGAGGACCTCTCTACCGTCACTAAGCCCAATCGGTGTTGCAACAAGAGTCAATCTGCACCACGCGATCCAACAAGAACACAGGAGACTGCAGGGGCCCTCTCCCCTTTGATCCTGCCCAGCACCAAACACTCAGTGCTGCTTCAAGAGAAACACTCCCTCTACAAGACCACTCGAAAATACCATATCACAAGAGACTGCAGGGGCCCGCTCCCCATTGATCTTGCCCTGCACCAACTACCTAGTGCTGCATCAAAAGAAAACGCTCCCTCCAAAAGAACATTCGAAGTGACCAACACTTGAAGCTACCATACCACAGGAGACTGTAAGGACTCGCTCCCCTTTCATCCTGCCCAGCACCAAACACCCAGAGCTGCACCAAGAGAAACACTCCCTCGAAATAAGAACACTTGAAGCAACAGTACAGGAGATTGCAAGGGCTCTCCCCCCTTTGATCCTGTTCAGCACTAACCTCCTAGTGCCGCACCAAGAGAAACACTTCCTCCGCAAGAATACTTGAAGCTACCACTGCACAGGAGACTGCAGGGGCCTCCTCCCCTTTGATCCTGCTCTGCACTATCCTCCCAGTGCTGCATCAGAAAATCTACTCTCTCCAAAAGAAAATCAGAAGCTTCCATAGCACAGGAGACTGCAAGGGCTCTCTCCCCTTTGATCCTGTCCAGCAACAACCTCCCAGTGCAGCATCGAGAGGCTAACACATCACAGGAGACTGCAGGGGCCTGTTCCCCTTTGATCCTGTTCAGCACTAACCCCCTAGTGCTGCACCAAGAGACCTATCCTTCTGCAAGACCACTCAGAGCACCCATAACACAAGAACCAACGAGAGCATAGGAGACCACAGGACCCCTCCCATCTTTGATTCCGCCCATCTGCCGGAATGCAAAAAAACAGACAACGGGCACAAACACAAGACTAAGAGGAAAGCTCGGTACAGATGCTTCACAGTCAACAATGGAACAAGCGTTTCAAAAGAAGACCAACAAACCCGCCTCTGCAAATCAATCTCTCCAAAACAATTCAGAAATGCACATCTCTGAGCACGAACCAGACAAACAACCTGAAGAGCTAGTACAGACTACTCCGCAAAACCCACACAAAGCTCTACCCCAACTAGAACGGGACCTAACGAAACACCCAGATCGAACAAATCGAAGTAATACAACCCCCCCCCCCCACCAGAAAAGCCAAACATTCAAGAACTGCAGAACCATCAATATCAGAAAAGGGCGACCAAAGTCATCAAACAACCCCTAAAGCTCACACGGACAAAAATCAGAACGAGCAAGAGAAAAATCAAATTGAAACTCAATACGAGATGTCAAAAACAATTAAACAACAAAGCGAGATGGGGGCGGGGGAACGCTGTTGCGCTCGTTAGAGATGGCTGCCTGACGTGAGGCCCCGTGCTGAGAGGCGATATTTTGGCATAAATTCCCCTCTGGTGCACTGTTCTCCGTTCCACCATCAACCTCAAGACCTAGCTGTTGGTCTCGCGCACCCGCAGGCTGAATCCCGCGGCTTAGATCCGTGCTTCGACGGAGATCTGCGGCGCTGATCTGAGCCCGAGGGCCGGCACTGCTGCGTCCCGCCTCTCTGCTCTGGCGCGTTTCCACCTTGGGGCCGAGGATCGAGGGCCTGCAGTGGGGGAGGGGCGCGTGTGCCGTGCGCGGCGTCTTCCCTCCTCCATCCGCTGGCGACCTGCGACGTGGGGGCCTACATACTGCGCGGACCCGGAGGTCCTTCATACCCTCCTGCTCCTCCCTTCCTGTGGGGACCCTCCACGTTGCGCCCCGTACCGGGGGACCTCCCTATTGCCAGAGAGCTGTGAGCCTGGATTCCTTTCGGACCTGGCGGTCCCACCTACCCTGCACTTCGGAGCAGCATGCTGATGCCCTGTGCCTATACCGGTGTGGTGCCTGCTCGGACCCAGAGGCCCTCCGCGCCGCAGAGCGCCCTGCTCCACTGCCCCTCTCGGGCAGCGTGCTGTCTCCTGGGGCCGTGGCTGCCTGTTGCCCTGAAGTGCATCGAGAGTTGCTGCCTCCTCCTGGATAACGGCAGTGAGTCCTGGGGCCCCCGTTTCCATTGCTGTCTGGTCCCGGACACCACCTACCTTGCCCATTACTGTCTTGAGACTGCCCATACCCTCTCCTACTATAGTGCTTGGGGGCCTCACTGGACAGCAATTGATATATCCCATCCCCCCATCCGACGCCAACGCTCCAGGTCACCTGTGAACTGCCGGATGAAGATCCCTCCCTGGCCTGGGGCCCATGGCTCTCCCTGAGGCACCCCACAGTGAAAACCCTCCTGCAGACCCAAGCCAGCCAAGTCCTCTACTTGTGTGCGTCTGGGATAGACCCGGGGGCCCTGCGGACCGCCTCTAACACCAGAATTGTACCCACTACTCGGACTGTGCGGCAAGCAGATCCCTAACTTCTCCAGTGCGCCCGTTGCGCCGGAGGCCCCCGCCCCGACCTTCTAACTGCTGTCGGTTTACCCCCCATTTGCTGAGTCGGCACGGTGTGGCGTTCTGACTGTCTACTCACTGACAGACGAGACCCTTGCTCCAATCTCTTCACCGGAACCCTCAGTTCTTGCTTTCCTGAACACTGGTACTGCCCTGCTACCACGCTTGCTCTTCGGCCTCAGCCCCCACTCCATACCACCAGGATAGTCCGTTCTGGTACCATCTTTTGCAGCCGAATCAGCTTATACCCACTGTGGTGGGCAGGAGAGGTCCCTCCTTGTCCCACTGGCGTGTGGCCAGCCACACTTCAACAGGCTCCACCTCTTACTATTGCTTCACACAGCGCTGCAGCTTGACGTGCCTCTAAGTCCCTGAACACCCCGATCTGCTCACCTTTTGTTGCACCCTGACGCGCCCATTGCCTCCTTTGACCCCCAGGCCACTTCCCAGCTGACACCATGACCAAGGGGATGGGGAAGAAACAAAGCTCGATTAATATGTTTGCGAAGGCCGCTTCGGGCTCGGCGGCGGGGGAACCCGACCAGGAGCTGTCTAATCCATCGACCTCGATTCCCTCTGAGTCACAGGTAATGATGGAATTTATCCGTGAGGGATTCACTACACTCCACAGTAAACCAGACGACATCAACGGCACAATATCTTCCATTAAAGCCCATATGGAGGGGACAGATAGCCGTGTGGCCGGGATCGAGACACGAGTTAGCACCACTGAGGATCACCTGGGCTCTCTCAGGGCGGAGGTATCCGCGCTCTCTACCCGCTTCACCGAAGATGAGAAAAAGAATGAGGATCTTGAATCACGCTCGCGGCGCAACAACCTCCGCAAAATTGGAATACCCGAAGATAACATACAGGGACCTATGGAGGACTATGTTGAGCACACTTTATTGACACTACTTGATTCTCCAAAGCTCTCCCCACAATTTGCGATTGAGAGAGCCCACCGGGCCCTTACTGCAAAACCCAGGCCAGGTGCACCTCCCCGTCCTATTATAGCTAGGGTGCTTAACTTTCGCGATCGGGACACCCTTCTTAGAGCAGCGAGAGCTAAGGGTAAACTCCTGCTGGGAGCCGCTAGGATCCATTTGTATCCGGACTTCTCGTTGGCAGTTCAACGCGAACGTAAAGCATTCCTGGCTGTGAAGAGAAGATTACGTGACCTGGAGGTCAAATACTCCATGCTATATCCTGCCAAATTGCGGATTGAACACTCCAACCGGGTGTACTTCTTCACGATCCCTGAGAAGGCGTCCAGGTTCATCGATGAACACTTTCCTGGCTGATTCCCCTATCCGAGACGCCTGCCTAGTACCGCGGGGGTCCTCAACAGCCTGCATACCGTCCAGATGCCCTCTAGCCCAGGTCACCCAATGGGTTTCGTAATGTGCAGCTGATCAATCAATATGTGATCTAACTCTCCTCTACACCTCCCGTCCACCACCTTAGTGGTTCCGATTCACATGTTGACGGATTCAGTTACAGGTTTTGTATGGCTATAGGGGAGGCCCCTCCCCCTGTCTTTGAGAACAATGTCTTCATTCTATTTGGCTGTGCCTTCCCCGCCCTCGTAGGGCCTTGCCCGGGCTGTGCACATGGCCACCACTAGACACCACGTTTATCCTTCATGTGCCTTTCTGTTCGGAGCGTCGCCGCCTGGCCGGTTCATGGGCCCCCTTGGCGTTGATGCCATTGGTTTGGATTTGGTTGTTTGGGTTTGGGGTTATCATTCCTCTGTTTGGGGGAGGGATGTGGGAGGGGGTGGGTGATGTTGGGTTTTATGTTAAAAAAGGCTTGGCATTCATGATAATAACGGAATGTGGGGCGACGCTGCTCTGTTGTTGTTGCGGTATTGAGCGAGCAGTGCACAGTCCTTGGGGATCACTGTATTGTTATCCTGTAATCATTAACAAATATCCCTAGACTAATGATTGAAGACAATCTAACACTCATGAATTGAAATGTGCGGGGCCTGGGGAACTACAAAAAAATGAGACAATTACAGCTGCAAGCCGAACGACATGGGGCCAAAATCCTATTTTTGCAGGAAACGCATGCCTGCGCTGAACACTGTGGAAGGTTCGCCAAAACTTGCGACCTTAAAATCCTCCCCAGGACCCTATCTGACCATTCACCACTGACAATTACCCTCGCGTGAGGCCCAGATTGCGACCGGACCAGGCGCTGGAGAATGAAACCCTGCTCCCTTCTCGACCCTGTTTTTAGCTCCGAGCTGGAGACTGCCATTGAGGAGTTTTTCGAGATTAATACCAATGCGGTATCCTCGCAGGCCACTCTCTGGGAAGCTTTCAAAGTATGCATTAGAGGCATTGCCCTTTCCAAAGAAAACGGCATCCTTAAAACGATCCGCAGAGAGATTGCAGAGAGCGAGGCTACCCTGTCCACACTAGAGGCCCAATGCTCACTACACCAAACCCTGGAACTCCTGGCATCAATCGGCGCGAAGCTAGATACTTTCCGCTCCTTAGCTGACGTGAGCTGAAGTTTCTAGACAGCCCGGGCCTTGCTAGAAAGTACGGCGAAGGTGAACGACCAAGCCGCCTCCTGGCCAGACTTCTCCGCCGAGAGTTCAGTACCCCGCCCATTCCTGGAGTAGAAAGACCCGATGGCTCCCTAGCCTCGACACCGCAAGAAATCAACTCCGAATTCCACTCCTTCTACAAATCCTTATATGCCAATGCAGATAGTGCTTCATCAACGGAGATCGATTCCTATCTCGACAATCTCCCCCTTTCAGTCCTCTCCCCCGAGACCATCGCATCCCTCGAGAGCCCATTCACTCTCGAAGAATTCTCAGACGCCATTGATTCACTCTCATCAGGCAAATCTCCTGGCTCCGACGGTATCCCCGTTGAATTTTACAAACAATCTAAGCCCCTCCTCCTCCCTCACTTGATATCCCTTTGGGAGGAATCCATAGAGGCGGGCCGGCTCCCCCCTCACTCCGTGAAGCTACTATAACCGCCTTGCTGAAACCCGAAAAACCTCCTACACAATGCGGCTCTTACCGCCCACTCTCGCTTATTAATAGCGATGTAAAAATCTATGCCAAACTCTTAGCCCAACGCCTGGTCCCCTATATGCCTCATATTATCCACCCTGATCATGCGGGATTCATTCCGGACGCTCCACATCCCTGAATTTGAGACGTCTCTTCGACATCATAAGCAGAATTAGCCCAAATGTCCAGGCGGTAGCCGCGACCCTCGATATGCAAAAGGCCTTTGATTCAGTACCTCTGGCGGGTTCTCGAAAAATGCAAATTCGGCCCCTGCTTCCTCTCTTGGGTTAAATTGCTCTACTCCGATCCGGTAGCTAGGGTCCGCCCTGAAGATCGGTGTCCCCCCCCCTATTTCCAATAGCCAGAGGAACAAGACAGGGCTGCCCCTTCTCCCCCCTGATTTTTGCTATTGCAATGGAGCCATTCGCAGACATGCTCCGTCAATCCCACGCACATAGGGGCTTACGCACAGCGGGTCAGTCGGATATAGTATCTCTATATGCAGATGATGCCCTTCTCTTCATTCGTTCTCCTGATACCAATTTAGCTCCGATACTGGAAGACTCCGTCCTTTTCGGGCGAATCTCCAGCCAAAGTCAACTGTTCTAAATCCACCCTGTTCCCGCTCACCGCCTGCACACACCCCCCTCCCGACACCCTAGGGTTTTCTTGGGCCCAATCACACTTCACCTATCTAGGTATAGTGGTGTCTCGCCACTCCGAAAGTGTTTTCGAGGAGAACTATCAAAGGTACCTCACAAACCTCACAACTAAGTCACTGGGATGGGACCGGCTCCCGATCTCGCTGGCGGGCAGGATAGGTGTGTTGAAGATGGTGGTGTTACCCCAACTACTATATAAATTCACCAACATCCCTCTGTGGCCAGGCTCTGGGTTTTTCCAGACATTGAACCGTATCCTTAATACTTTCCTCTGGCACTCTGGTGCGGTCCGGCTGAAACTCAAAACGTTGGCTGCTCCAATGGAGGTTTGTGGCTTCGGTGCACCCGACTTCCTCAAGTACTGGCTAGTCGCACAACTCCAATACACATCATACTGTTTCAACGAGTTGGATCCCCCACCCCATCTCAGACTCGAGAAGCTATTGGTCAGTGACCGCGATATCCGATCCTTGATTGTCACACCCACACCGACTGTATCGGAGTCGCTCGACCCAGTGCTCTGTACGTCACTGGCCCTACTAAAAACTTGGAAGCTACTGGGAATCTCACATCCGTTTCATGGTAACCTACCACTTTGGAACTTCCTCCCTGGGGTCCCACACGTACCTCTTCTCGTTGTCCGCCGATGGGTGGAAGCTGGCTTCGAGCTGCTTCGCGATGTCTTTGAACAGGGCAACTTCATTGAGTGGCCTGACCTCCCACTGTCCCTTAAGCGGAGACCTTCCGTCTGGCTCCAGTTCACTTCTCTCCAGAGAACTCTTAAGCACATCTACCCCAGCTTCCCTGCGATACCACCGGACGAGCCCATAGTCACAGAGCTGACCTCTCCTGCTCCCATGAGAGGCAAAGTTTCCAGGCTCTACACCCTATTGCAATCCAGAGATGCCCCGTCACTTACTAAACTGAGACAAGCTTGGGAGGACTACCTTGGGCTGGATGTGTCAGGCGAACGTTGGTCCCGCATGTGTGCCCGCATCCATGGGGTATCCTATAATTCCAGATTCAAGTTGATCCAATTCAAGGTACTCCACCGATACCATTATACCCCAAACAGGCTGCACCACGTCTCGAACGAACTTCCCTCTGGCTGCCCTAGGTGCGGATCAGATAATGCTAACTACATCGACATGATCTGGTCATGCCCGCACCTCGCCCAATTTTGGAACGCAGTATGCTCAACTATGTCCGAAGTACTTGAGGTTCCTATCACTCCGTCTCCGTTGAGATGCCTTTTTCATGAATTTCCTGACCTCCGCCGAGACTCCAAGAAACTAGCTGGTCTCTGCATGCTACTCGCAGTATGCTCCATACTACTTTGCTGGCTCCGACCTGCTCCTCCCATCCACGCCCAACGGCTCAGGGCGGTCACATGGGCCTCGGATACCGAGGAATCTTGGGCTATACAACAGCCAACCCACTCGAGGCCCAGAAACGTTTGGTCAAAATTTCGGTCATATATGTCCCCCACTGACGCTGTCTCTGATGCTTCTTCCGTAGTCCCTTCCTGCCGCATGTATTCTTGATATGTTTATATTGTCTTTGACCCTACAATTTATGCTTGTTTTCCTTCCTTGCACTGCTCTGTATGTAATTGTCTGTATGCCTCTCCGTGTTCTTGTGTTGCCATGCCAAATAAATAAAAGTTTTTTTAAAAAAAACAACAAAGCGAGATACCACCAGAACCGAACCCCGCTAAAATCTAAACAAAGCCATCAATCCTCCCTGCAAATGAGCCCTCCGATGCCAAATGAACCAACCCAAAAACAGACAATCCAATTGCAGAAACAGCAAACACCCAGCACCAAATCGCGACCTTCAAAAACGAGGAATCTCTGAAGCAATCAAACCTAACCCAAACTCGAGGAGTACTAACAGCTGGGATGACTAAAAAAGAGAAAGCGAAACGAGCAAAACTACAATGGCTACAAGACCATACAGCGGAAAAACTACTGAAAGAACCCTCGCATCATCAACTGAACGCAGCAACAGGCAAGGCTGCACGCCTATCCTTAGACATCACCGAAATAGAATCCATCATGAACAGTCCGGAAAGAAGGAAAGAAATCTTTGGCGAACCAGCACATCTGGCAACACCAAACTGCACCTCCACACCTCTGCTTAAAAATACCAATCCGCAGAACCGAGAGAACCAAAGACCACACAGAGAGACACTGCACCTGAAAATAAAAAAGGAACAAAAAACAATGCAATTCGAGTATGACGCTGAAGAATCCTTCCACACTCCAGCACAGGGAAACGATACAAACTACCCAACACCGTTAACCGGCGACACCGGAAAGCACAGTGACCTGAATGACAACCAAAACCAGAGACTACCAACAACCATGCGAGAACTCCAAAACATGCTGCTGGCAGTGGTCTCTCAATCCATGATACCCTTCCTCAAACCACACGAAGCAACAAAAGACAACATACGAGATCAAGCAATACTATTGGCAATGAAATATACCAAACAAGTACATACAGAAGACGTCATAAACACGATAGAAAAACGCCTAGATGCCGAAGCCGAACAGTCCCGCATCTGGCAACAAAGACTATCCGAGATAGCAAGAGGAGACCTAGAAGAAAAAAACGCAACTAACCAAATAACTCATGGCATGGCTTAAAAGCCAACAACAAAAAACATCTACACCACAGACCATGACAAAAGAAAACATGACCAACCCCACACCCTTCTGCATGATACCAGAAAAATGGAACCTTGATCAACAAAGACCTACACCACCCAGAGCATCGGCTTCCTCATTGAACCAAACTGCAAACCCACCGAACGCCCGCAAAAAAAAAACAGAGCTAACAGAAGATTTAGAAAACGCAACGGCCAATGACATCTTCGAGATCTTTGGCCCAGCAAAAAAAAAACTCAAAGAACCCGCCAAAAAAACAACCAAACAAACGCAAAAACAAACAGGCCTGCGAGCGTTTCTATGAAACCTGTCAATACCAAAGCCCACCACAGAAAAAAACATCAAAAAATCAAGCAAAGAAGCCCACACCGAACCAACCCACACAACCCGTGCAAGTCATAAAAAATGCATATAAAAAACGACAGCTGCCATTGCAATAATACACAAGGAACAAAGCCCGGAAACAGACGACTTACTCAACCTAACAACGCACGAGGATCTACCAACACAAGAAACCACAAAAGGAATAAACCAAATCAACGATTCAAGTCTACTAATCATGGACGAATATCGACCAAGTCACTCCGTCATCTACACGATCTTGTGCAAAGAAATCTCAGATAGATCAATGACCGATTCAATTGACGACACAAACAACCATGCAACATATGATGAAATCTCACTAGCCAACGAAACAAGGTGTAGCACCGGAATAAGTTACTCTATAACCCGATCAGTGCAAGAAAGAACCTGTACGAAAAACCTAAGAGAACCCACAGATCCATCACAACCAATATTCTTGAACCCATTTCGGTCAACGGAAAATTACTGGGTGCAGATAGAAAACATCAATAGACCATCTCCACTGGTTCTGAATAGAGCAAACATCTTAATGCTCTTTCAAGCAATCCCGAACCTGAGCCAACTACGCTCCAGAGACATCGAGCTAGTCACCTTTTAAGATGAAAAATCCAAAGGCAAAATATCACTAAAACCATACGACAAAACAACCATGGAACAAATTCTAACATCGAAAGATACACTATACAAACTTGGTTTCAGCTGCAGGCCCAGTACGAAACCTAAAAAGGAAGAAACCATCACAAAGAAAAACCAAAGGGAAGCCTTCACATCAACCCAAAGACAAGAACACTCTAAGAAGCAACAAAAGCAGCAAGACACCAGTACAAACAACGACTTCGCACCCACGTCCCTCGGTCATTCCAAGAAGCCTTTCAAACAGAATCCTGAAACAACTACATTGACAACACCCACAACGACGACGATCCACGGATCAGACGACAGTATGCTTCGGAAGACAGTCTAAACTACTCAGATGAAACAAGAGTGAGCAACATTTCATAACCATTAAACAATCCAATCAACACCTGGACCATGTGCTCGTGGAACACAAGGGGAAGCTCCCATCTGGTCAGCAACCCATCACCTGAATTTGAATTGTATCAGATCATCTGCTTCCAAGAAACCGGGCTGTCTAACACCACATGCTGCGACGGCTTCCTAGCATTTCTCAACCCAGCAACAACAAGACCTAACGGAAGACCATCATCAGGCCTATTAACGCTAATCAAGATTGACCCGGCATGGTCCATACTTCAAACCACAAACATCAACCCGTGGATCCAAAATACTGTCATAAAAATAAAAGGAAGCCCAAATCCTGACCCCGCAAACCACCAACAAGAAAGTAAAATCTCGATCATGAACCTCTATTGGAACCCCGCTGCAATCAACAACGAAGCCTTCCTAGACGGTGTCTTCCTAACAATGGACAACCTCATCACCAAGCATACAACAATCGAATTCATACTATGGGGCGATCTAAACTTTCACCTATGGCACAAAGACGGACAACCCATCCCAAACGGAGAACCAACAGCTCGCGCTAAAAGATGGACAAAAGAAACCAACATCCGTAATCTCTCACTCATTGACTACCCTACGGACGGGACAAACAAGCTCCTACCAACCTGATCCCGAGGCAAATCGTCCGCCATCATCATCTAAATCTACCTCTCAAAAGAACCGAGAGCCACAGTGGAAACCGCCAGTACAGTCAAAACATCAAAGAGCGACCACAACCAGCTCATCATACATGGACAAAACATTCTGCGACAACCACAGTCCCATCGACCTATTCCACTGGAATTCTGCACAGCTGGCAGAAAACTAGGCATAAATCAACATGCAAAAATCTCGCTCACAAAACAATTTCTCCAAACCACTCTGCTTGAGGACCAGAAATTAAACTATCAGTGGTTACTTCTACCCTACTACAAACAAATAACGCAACAAACCACAAAGATACATTTACACTCTTACAACAAGGAGTTAACTGAAAGGAAAAGGACACTGAGAAACATCAATCTACTTCTGCTAAATCTGATAAAACACGAAGCAATTCACAACAAAACAATAATCTACACAGCCTTCATAGACCTTCATATGGCCTTTGATGGAATCTCTCGACAAAAACTATGGAATAAACTCGAAAAATGGAAATGCCCAAATAACATCTTGGGGCCAATCAGGCAACTCTATTCAAATGCCTCAATAACAATAAGACTTACAAAGGAAAGCCACAGAACACCCGAAAATATCAGCTGAAAATGGACTAAAACAAGGATGCCCTCTAGCAGCTACATTATACAACGTCTTCACCGCAGACATCGAGACCCATCTTCGACCTGATGCCCTCAACCCTCCAAAGGTCAACTCAACATCAGTAAAAATCGTGACATATGCGGACGACAATATCCTGCTGGATAAGACTCCCTCAGGCCTTCAAAATAGTCTCTCACAACTAAACCAATACATGAATCTCAATGAACTTATAATCAATACAAAGAAGACGAAAATCGTGCAACTGAGCAGAATATCCAACAAAAAAGAAAAACAATTACAAATCTACCTAAATGACAACCAACTAGAAGTAACCACATTCAAATACCTGGGAATCCACATAAATCAATCCAAATCTGAAAAAGAATGGACAGCGAAACTGGAACTAAAGACCCAATCAGTGGCGAGACAAGTATGCGTAATCCAGCGAAAGTACGGCAAATACTCATTCAAACCCATAACATATTACAAACAAAAAGTGATCCCAACAATAGTTTATGGAACAGAAGCAATGATGAATGCCACGGATTATGACTGGACAAAACTAGAAGCTTGCTTCTGGCGCAAGATCCTGCAACTGCCACCATCTTTCCCCATGCCCAGAATCGGACACGAAGTAGCAGTGCAATCAGTCGGCTCAATTGTCCTGTGGAAACATCTCGACCTATACCGCAAGCTGCTTACGGACGAGAAAACACCGGCAATTCAAATCTTAAGATCTCACCCAGAGCAATGAACAACGCAATTCTTGACAAGTGGAAAGACAACCTCAAACGACTTATGACAACTGAAGAAATCTCCCATGAAATGCTCATGTTGCGCCCTCAACATGCAAAAGTAAAACTGATGAGAAATGATTGGATAAAAACCACAGAAGAAAAAACAAAATACAGTCTGAACATACAATGTAAAACAGACATCAGATCAATCAATGAGCTCCCAGTTTACCTGACCATCTTTCCCGACAACAAAATGTGAGCAATATATCTGAAAATTCAGATGTACATAATACCAACACGCTTCTACCTACCAAAAACGAGACAAATCCCTCCAACAGAAAATTTTTGCCGTTTCTGCTCAGACACACAAATCAGAAACACTATTCCACCTACTCGTGGAGTGCAACAATCTTTCTGAACAAAGAACCAAATTCGGTTCTTACTATAAGATTAGAGAACAGACGATGGAGACAGAAGAAAGATGGACGGCGATGCTCAATGGCAAATCAAAAAAACTCATTCTCACAATTCCTACTAGAAATACTAAATCTTGACAAACAAGCCACAAATTAAAAGGAAAACTCTGTAAAATCTAAGACAAATGAAAAATAAAAAAAATAAAAAAATCAACTAACATTAAAAAAAATTATAATTGGGGAACTCAGCCAATCTGCTATAGGTGTAAACCTAGTTTCGGGGGAAAATTGGTTCAATCACTACACCTCACTATATGAGGGGAAAAATAAGAAAATAGCTATAAAGAAGGATCCTGAAGAATTTCCCTGGGCAATTGAATTTGACAGATGATATTGCAGGGATGATAAAAAAGCTAAGTGCCTCTAGGGCAGCGGGGCCAGATGGCATCTCCAACAAGATGCTTAAGGACAGCTGTGAAGATTGGTCAGACTTAATCTGTGTATTGTTTCAACACATAAGACGATTAAGACAAATCCCACCTCTTGGTGAGAGGCATATATTGTTCCAATCTATAAAAAAGGGGACAAAGGAAATCCCAGAAATTACAGGCCGATGGCGTTGCTGGACTCAATAGGAAAACTATTTGCGTCTATTTTGTTAAGAGACCTGAAAAAATGAGCGACACAGGCCAAAATCCTGGACGAGAGGCAAGCAGCTTTCATCAGTGGAGTAGGAACATTGTTAAATTTGTTCATAATTAATCTTATGAAAGCAAAGGCCCTGGAAGGGGGAAAAAGCCACCTATTTAGCCTTCATTGATCTCGAACAGGCGTTCAATGGAATAAACCGGGACCGCCTGTGGCTAAAGATGGAAAGATGGGGATGCCCGGTAGATCTTTTAGAAGCCATCCAAGCCCTGTACACCAACACCACAATACAGGTCAAACAACTGCAAATGGAGGGGTGACTAGAAAGATCGAAACATCCCGATGAATTAAACGGGGATGTGCTTTAGCACCCTTACTCTTTGTCGAATACATGGCAGCCATGAAGATCGCACAAGACCAGATCCGCGCCTTCACCCCTAATATCAATGGAATGGAAATGCTGTGGTTGTTGTACGCTGATGATGCAGTATTCCTCGACTAAACGCCCATCGGTCTTCAGCGACGGATAGAGGCCTTCAATGAGTTCCTAATAGATCAAGACATGAAAATAAACATCAAGGAATCCATGGTACTAATAATGAAGTCCAGTCGTGGAAGAAGATCAGCAAGGAAACATCATGCCTGGACGCTAGAGAATGAAAAATTGGAGGTGGTTGACACAACACTATATCCTGGGGTGAGGATAAACAAAAACTGCAATGAAGAAGGCCACTATGCACTGATTCGGGAAAAGATAACTATCTTAACTAACCAGGGGTTACTTATAAATAGAAGATATGGAAAGTTCTCTTTGATGCCCATTTTAACCTTTTATAAACAAAAGGTGGCAGCCGTAATAACTTATGGAGCCGAATCCTTATTAGCCCTGCGTTGGGAAGTTTGGAACCTTTGTGAGTCATATTTTTGGCGGAAAATCTTGAACCTCCCAAACCCGCTGCCTGTGGAGCTTATAAGAACTGAATTAAGGCTCCAATCCTGGATGTCAATAGTACTATGGAAAACCTTATCTCTATACCGAAAATGTATTCTTGATAAGCCACCACAACCTTATGAAATACTAGTCCAGAAAGGGCCAACTAATAGAGACATGACACTCCAACGATGGAAAATAAAATGTAAGAACACCTTGGAACAGTTTAGTATCTCTGAGGACACATTGAAATACAATCCTGACAAGGCAAAAAGAACTATTCAGGAAAAGGTCTGGGAAGAAACTCAAGAGAAGAAACTGGCATGAAACCAGTGCCATAACATCATATCGGAGCAAAAAACACTGAACTCCCTCCCACCTTACCTGAAGAAGTTTCCATCAAACCGCTATAGGGACCTGCTGTTGAGATGCAGACTGAATATGTGGGCCTCTAGAGAGGTAAAATGGAGGAGAAAGCAAATAGAAAAGTCAAAAGCGCACTGTAGGTTTTGTGAAAACAAAGAACACCTGGAGTCCATTAGACACGTCATGTTAGCCTGCCCGGCCCTGGCATCGAGACGTTTGACGGCCATGGGGAGCTACACGACCGTAATTCCACCAGAGATGGAGGAAGAATACTGGGAGAGATTGACAGTTGAAAAGGTTGGCAGAACAATTGACGCTCTAAAATTTGTGGAATCCTTAAAATTGGGCTTGGAGATGGAAGGCGACAGAGAGGGAGGGAAATGAACAGGATCACAGTATACTCCCATTTAAAGGGGGGAAAATGGGGAAAAAACATTACATATCATCAAATAATGGACAATTGACTGATGTGAAGAAATTGAATGTGGAAAAATGTTAGCTTTAATTGATTAACTAATAAAAAAAAGAAATGTTATACAACTGCTGAGTAAATAAATATATATTCTTTTACTTAGAAACCTTGAGTCAGTGTTTCCCTGAATCATAGTAATTGCTGTCCTTTGGGTAACTATTTGTACTGCTCACTTACTCTTGAGATCAGTCTGGCTGCTCCGCTACTGCTACCACTATAACTGTGTAGTACAGGCTTGTACCAAAGGTGAAATTGTACTGTCACTTGTAGTCTTAATTGTGTGTAGTGTTCCCAAAGGGTATTGCATATAATTCTGCCTAACAAATGTCACAAGGACTAGTAGGACCACGATTGAATATAACTGTTTTGCCAATATTAATTATCCCCCTTGTTCTCTCCCTGCTTTGCTTCGTGGTACCTGGAAAAACCATTCTGTTTATAGGCGCCTAACAAATGCTCAATACATAAATAAATAAATACATAATAAATGTTAAAACTTAAGCATTGTCATAAATAGCTCCCCAAGTTGCATGTGTTGAACTAAGAATGAATCTTAGTGTACAGGCGTGTTATAAATGACTTATCATATCAATCTGCGTTAATGCAAAGAAATTCTCTTGTATATCTTCCATGCAGGCTGCTTTAGAAACCAATGGCGAAAAGAAGCAGGTTCAGATCGGTAAACTCGAAGCAACTGTTAAGTCTTTATCTACAGAACTTCTCAAGGTGAGTTTAAAATACCAAATTCAGGGCTACATCACAAGTTCTTTGTTTCATGTAATTGTACTGACTGACTGCTGAATTGAGCACACAGTTAAGTGCCTGTTCTTAAGAAATGTGTACTATATTTACATTTTTATTTCATTAGCCAACTGAAATTAAATGTTTCCTCCTTTACACTTTTTGCCAAACTGGTTTACTTTTCAGTTCCTTAAGTCATTCAATGGAAAAAGGGCTGCTTCCTCGTCCCCAAAAGCGTGTATATCTCCCATGGTGCATTGCATCAGTGAGACTTTCAAAGATGGAAAGGTGGCATTTGTTTGTGCTGATGCGACTGGTCTTGTATCGGGTAGAGGTGAGGAAGTGGAAAGAGGACATGTGAAGTGGGAGAGTTGGTGGTGAATCCAGCGGACTAACCACGGGATTCTGGCAGAAATGTTGCAAGACGCACTTGGAAAACAAATATGCTTAGTATGAACTGGCAAGTGAAAGGTGCGAGGAAGTAATAGTAGAAGTTGCTGGATGCTGTGAAGCATTTAGACATAGGGCATTAAAAGTTGATGGGTGCACATTTAGAGTTGCCTTGGGAATGTGGAAGACTTTTTAATTGTTAAGCGTTTTACCATTTCTGTGGTAATTGGAAAATGATGCATTACTGTGGGAATGATTATCGGTAATGGGTACCATAGGAATAGAGGAATGGAAAGCAGCATGTGGGGGGGTCCACAGATATTTCCAGAGCTAAGCTACTGTATACATGAAAGGAGAGGGAAATAAAGTGTGAATAGGCTATGGGGTAATGACAAAGGCCACGTCTGGTGGGATTGGAGGGGTGGGAGTTCACATATAACATTGTCTGGAGCATCTCCAGGGGGACCAAGTTAAGATGGCTACCACTTAACACACCCCTGCCAAAGTTCAACGGTTTTGTTGTGATTAAGTGAATCCTTAACTCTATCCTAACAAAAGTGTTTTCAACCAAATTATGTATATATCCAAAAACATGACTGCCTGTACTACTAGTCTACTTGCCTTCTAGGGGCATAATCCAGATATGTGGATGTCAAATGGATTGTGTCCTCCAACGTATTCCACATCTTTCACATGTAATGTCCAGAGCTGTGTACTTTGGAAACTTTTGCGTCGATGGCGTCGGGTCGATGTCCCTCGAAGGCCTCCGTCGAGGGCGACATCACTGGATGTTATAAATAGGACACACAGCGCCCCTAGCCTCAGTTCTGTTTTTTCCACAAACATGTTTGCTTCGAAGACTTAGCGCCTCGTGTTTTCCTTGTGACTGTCTTCTTCTTCGACCCCTCCGACTCTGCGGTCTGGCTTCAAGACTTGCCGGGACTGCAAGTCGAAAATGTCGATTACCGACCTGCATCGCATTTGTTTGTGGTGCTTGGGTGAGAGTCACGACACCGACGACTGTTCCAAATGCCAGTCGCTGACTGCTTAGGCCTTTGCGGGAGCGTAAGGGAAAGCTTCAGGTAGGTAGGAGTTCGAAACCGAGTAAGTCCCGTAAATCCAAGTCGAAGAGTATGTCCCCTGACGATTCGAGGGGTGACTCTCCACTTTGGAAGGAGTCCTGGGGGTCTCGGTCACAGAGTCGACCCCAGAGGAATGGGCTGCCTTTAGGGAGCAGATGTTGGCGATTTTCCAATCGCAGGGCACTGTTCCGTCCACGCCTCCTGATGAAGCTGGCAAGGAACGGTCTCGATCCGTGGCTGGCACGCCTTTGGGCTCGGGTCCTTGGTGCGATCCTCATCGGGAACCTTCAAGGTCCTGTTCGGACAAGGCTCAGAATGGTCGCAAGAGACGCGCTTCCAGGTCTCGGTCCTCGTCCCCAGCGAGACCGCAGGAACCTGCTAAGGGCTCGAGGTCGGCGTCGACTCCGTCAGCGCCGAAGCCTTCGGCGTCCTCTGCACCTTCGAGGCCTTTTGGCCGAAATTTACCGTCTGCGATCCCTCTTGATGTGGATCCTCCTAGGAGGGCTACTTCCAAGTCTCCGAGGCCGGTTATGGACTCCAGGCCCTCGGCTGTTCCGAGACAGGACTTTTTCCTCCCTCTGGATTACATCTATGAGGAGGAGGAGAGGTCAGATTTTGATCTTGACCCTGTTGAGCCTGATGGGCCTCCTGTCTTTTCAGGAGATAGCCAATTGGAAGAGTTGAGGCAAACTCTGACGCTAGTGGCCTGGCTCATGGCTAGGGTCACAGAGTATCTGTGCTGGTCCATTCCTCCTGAAGCTTTTGTGCAAGATGATCTAACAGACATTTTAGATCAAGGTCCATCCTCTGACCGGTATTACCTATTTCATTTGACATTGCAGAAAAGGGTGGCGGCTGCTTGGCAGTCATCAGAATCTCTTCCGGCTCTTAACAAATCATTAACCAAAAAATACCGCCCTTCTGGTAGCAACCCTAGCTACCTATCCACTCACCCCACTCCTGAGTGTTTGGTGGTTCAGACGGCTACAGCCACCTCGAGGCAGGCGGCGTGCCCTACCATCCCTCCTGATAGGGACGACAAACGCTTCGACGGTTGGGCATGCAAGGTGTTTTATGTGGGGAGTATAGCGCTAAAATCAACCAACTCCACTTGTGCCTTGGCAAGATTTTCACACACTCTGTGGAACTGTTTCTCTTGCGGCTGAGCATATTCCCGAAGGGGAAGGGAGAGATGGGTTCCTTGCTCTTTTGCAAGATGGCAAGGATGCCATGTGTGAATCCCTTCAGTCGGGTTTGGACACGGCTGGCAGTGTCAGCCGGTCCATGGCTGCGAGCACCGTTTATGCAGATTTGCATGGTTGCGGAAGTCGGGTTTTGCCCCGGATGTGCAAGCCCGTCTTTTAAAGATGCCCTTTGATGGCGCGCGTTTGTTTGGCAGTAAGGCTGACGAGAGCCTTGAGAGGTTGCAGACCTCAAAAGCTGCGGTGAAATCTTTTGGGGTCAGGTTCTCCATCCAGAGGTCAGGACTCTCAACCTTCATGCTCGGTATCTGAAAGGTTGAGGTATAAGGATTGGGACCTCCCGGATGATGTGATGGGAGGTGTTGCTTTCGGCCAGGAGGCCAGCAACAAAATCCCTGTACCGTTGCCATTGGCGTGAGTTTTGCGACTGGTGCGGGGGACAAAATGTTGATCCTTTTCAGTGTTCCATTCCTGTGGTTTTGTCTTTCCTGCTTTCTTTGGCCCACAGTTGCCTTCAAGTAGGTACCCGTAAAGGTTACCTGGCGGCGCTGACTATCTTTAAGCGCTCGTCTGAAGAATGTTCTTACTTTAAGATTCCTTTGATTTCCCAATTTCTTAAAGGGCTCACTAATGCGTTCCCACCGTCCCCTTTCCAGGAGACGGTTTGGGATCTGAATTTGGTTTTGAAATTCCTGATGGGTGCTCCGCTGGAGCCTTTGCACTCTTGTCCTTTGAGACTGTTGTCTTTCAAGACGGTGTTCTTGGTTGCGGTTACTGCCGCTCGCAGAGTGAGTGAATTGCAGGCACTTTCATCTAAGCCACACTTTACTATGTTTCACAAGGATAGGATTGTACTGAGGGTACGTCCTTCCTTTCTACCTACTGTAGTGTCTGATTTTCATTTAAACCAGAAAGTTGTTCTTCCATCTTTCTATCCTCCTCCTCATCCTGGTAAGGAAGAGGAACGTCTCCATAGTTGGATCCTAGGAGAGCTCTGAGCTTTTATATTTCTAGGATGTCCACGGTCAGAGTGGACGATGAACTCTTTGTGGGATATACTGGACACAGATTGGGCCAGGCTGTTACCAAGCAGACCTTGTCCAGGTGGATTATCCTCACCGTTACTGAATGTTACCGATTGGCGGGTAAGGACCCTCCTGAAGGGTTGCAAGCTCATTCCACTAGGGGCTTGGCTACTTCCACAGCCCTACAACGGGGAGTTCCTATTAGGAATATTTGTGATGCAGCCACATGGGCTTCTAGCCACACCTTTGTTAAACATTACTCCCTGGATACGATCCATTGTCAAGATATGGCCTTTGGTAAGGCGGTTCTTTATTCTGCCATCTGATTGGGTACTCTAAATTCTTTTCCCTTCTCCATTGTCTGGTACTGCTTTGGGAGTCTGTCAAAGATGTGGAATACGTTGGAGGACACAATCCATTTGAAGAACAAGTTACTGACCAACTGGTAACGTTCTTTCGATTGGATGTTCCTCCAACGTATTCCACATCGCCCTCCCAGCCTGCCCCTCTGGAGAATTTCCTATGTGATTGCAGCTTACGTTTCCCCAAGGCTATGTGCAGTCAAGCAGGCATTGGATTGGTGGCACACGTTATGGGGGAAAAAACAAACTGAGGCTACGGGCGCCGTGCGTCCTATTTATAACATCCAGTGACGTCGCCCTCAACAGAGTCCTTCGAGGGACATCGACCTGACGCCATCGACACAAGACGCCCTCTGTTGAAAAAGCTTCCAAAGTACACAGCTGTGGACATTACATGTCAAAGATGTGGAATACGTTGGAGGAACATCCCATCGAAAGAATGTTACCAGTTGGTAAGTAACTTGTTCTTCTGTGCCACCACAGATCTTGCAAAGGGCCCAGTAGACATATACCTGCACCCATAGGATTGATCCTGCTATGACTGATACTGTTCCATGCCTGCCTGAAAGCAGTCTAACAAGGTTGTATTCTCTCAGTCCTGACCCAACTTAGTTCAGTGTGCCACTCAAACCATGAAGACTGGATTTAAGATGTGAAGTGTATTTCTTTCTGAAGAATCTGCAAATCAAGTGCGCAGGCAGGCACATGTAATTCGTGAAAGGACTGGTTATCTTATCATGTTTTTCAAATGGTTCATTATAAATCCGCCTTAGTAAGTGATCATTGATCACAGAAGCCTGTAAATAAATGGCCTTATTAGCCTCATTAAGATATCAACTTGTGTTCTTTTGGATCAGCACTATATTTCAGGATGGCAACAGTCACCCTATGGTTAAAGTGAAACCTAAGATTCTCCAACTTTGCAAATGTTCAATTACTAATAGCTTTTGACTTGTTTGTCCTATCTTTTTGGAATTTTCCAAAGATGTTTTCTAATAATAATTTTGCATTTATATAGCGCTATGAACCCTCACGCAGCTGAGCGCTGCTTATTATTACCCAGGGTGTGTCGTGCTCATTTATGAACCTCGTAATGATGAAAGGCTGAGGTTTGTCCTGCCGGGATTCAAGCCTGCATCAACGGGCTCTGCACAGATGTCAAAGCTAGCGCTCTACGCGCTGTTATGTCTGAGTTGACTTTTCTAGCGAGGCCCCCCAAAAATTGTAATGTTGTGTACATTCTTGCATTGTTTTAAAAGATGTAAAGAGTTGAAAAAGGGGTGTTTTGTATTGTTTACCTTGGATTTCACAGAGGGAAAATTAGCATCTTCGTAACAGGTGCATAGCCTCAACTGGTGTATTCGCTTCAAATTGGGCACAGAAATGTGCAGATTTGCCTTTTTGTGGTTTAGTGCAACAATATGTCCAATAGTTTTCTTTAAAAACTTGGTAGGCAATTGAGGCTTTTCATAAGAGAAATGCTGCTATTGTTTTCCAATTATGTGAGGCGTTCTCACGAATATTCTCTTACAATTTTCTTAAGAGATTAGGTGGGGGTTAAGAGGAGGTTTGCTTTCAGGGTGGATGTGTGGAGAGTAAGAGTAGCATTTGGGCACATTTAGGTTTGTGGGAAAGAGGAGTGGGCTAATATGTTGATACTTTTCAGTATTCTTGAGAATATAAAAGAGATTTGTGAGAAGATTGTACGATCAGCGTAACATGTCTCCAACTGATTTCTCGTGCTAAGAGGAATATTTGTGTGTTCTCAGAGAAAAAGCATAGTGAATTCTCATGGTAAATATAGCAAGGTTTTCTTGCGAGTACAACGGTGGGTATCGCAAAAACCCTTTCAAAATGTGTTATAAAAAATACTGAATATTCCAAGGAATGTCATTTAGAAAGATGAAATTGGGGCCTGCGGTCCTCAAATTGTAAGCCCCCCTTTCTATAAACCAAAACTTCTGCTTCTCCCACTAATTATCACACAGATGACGCTGCCAATGTAATTTAAGTGAGTGTGTATAACCCCCATCATCTGCTTTTGGTGGCCTTGTTAAGCGTGACTTTGTAAGAAAAAGTGGGGCGGTCATTAATAGGGGAAGCAGATGGTTTTGGTTTATAGAAAGGTCTGCTTGAAATTTGAGGACCACAGGCCCCAATTTCACCTTGCTTAGTATGTTGTGTGGCAGGTTGAGACTCCTCAACCATCTATGACATGCTCAGGTGCTTGTTTCAGTAGTCACCCAGGCATTTGCCCATCGGGGTCAGCGTAAGACGTTCGTCAGGTGGGGCAGAAGGGTGCAGATCAGAAGTATCTGGTTCCTTTGTGCCAGTCTGCTTTCTGTGAGATTGGCGGAGAGACTTGGAGTGTTATCCATAGGTTAGAGGAAATTACACGCCATCACACTTGGCAGATACCATAAAAATTAAAGAATACCGTGTGGCTTACGAATACAACTACTCCCCACTCTCTGCAAGGAGAGTAAGGAACTTGTGAGAAAATGGGAGGCCATCCTCAATAAGTGCTCCCTTGACCTGATACTACTTATGATACAAGAACTAGCAAACAATTTAACCACACCACCAACCGAAATGCATTGGCAAAATAGCTTGTACTCTAAGTTTAGGATTTGCTGATTCGCCTGAAAACAGTGTGATTAAAACACAAATTACTTACAGTACATTTTGAAGGATTGATTATTGCTAACTTAAACTCATGAGCTGGTATACTCACAGCTCGGATTAAGAACGTCGAAATGAAACATAAATACAAGCCATACACATTTGTAACTATAAAAGGAACAAATTTAGCTCCAATTGAGGAGCACTAGGTTTTTCTTTGTTTACCCATAGGTTAGAGACCATAATCTGATGGACTACAGTGCTTTGGGACTGGTTAACCCCTGATGCGGAAGAGTGTTATATGGCTAAAGAGCAGTGCTTAGACATGGTTCGGTTATGGGCTAGGCTTATGGTGGCCGTTTGTGAGGGATTTGTGTGTTTAGTCAGGGGACAAGGCCATACAAGGCAAAACAACCTGCAATCCTGCATTCCTACCACACGCCTGTTGAAGATGGGTCTCATTTCACTAGCTTACATTGCCAGGGTCCATCCCATTTTTTACTCTGTCTCTCTACTCACTCACACTCATAAATTAGCCCATGTGCAACAAAACCAGCATCTGCAAGTTTGCAGCTGGGGGACCAAAGGCTCCCTGGAAACTCCACTCATTACCGTAATCTATATGCTACGAGTCGGAGGCAAGAACGTTTGTATTATAGAAACAGTTGCTTAACATTTGAGGACTGCGGGCCCCAATTTTACCTTTCTTAGTATGTTGCTTTGCAGCTTGAGATGCCTCAAACATCTCTTAACATGCTCAGGTGCTTGTTTCAGTGGTAACCTGGGACATTTACCCATCAAGGTCATTGTAAGGATTTTGTCAAGGCAGGGGCCAGAATCCCTGCCAGTTGCTACCATATGCCTACCCTGCTGCCTCCCACAGGCCCCTGGCTTTTAACACCGGGCGCACAGCCACAGCCCAAAAGAAATGTCCCCTACCCCGAACAGCTCCAACCCACCAGATGTTTTTTTTGTAATAGTTTCTTTTCATTTTGCAACAACAAACCAACTTAAACATGGAGTCTTCCCCCAACAGCGACCCACCCAGAGCATATCAGTACCAAAGATCGGCCTTGTACATTGCAAATAACAGGCCTCAGGTCCATATCGTACATTTACTTGCCCACCATGAACATGCAATGAACATATGACGCCCACACCTCTGGTGGGCGGGCGTGCAGAAGTATTTTGCAACAAAAAACAATTTAAACATTGAGTCTGCCTCTACCCCCAACATATACACAATCTTAGCAAAACAAGTACACATCATTACCTAAAGAAAACGAGCAAAATTTAACTCTTCATTTAATCCTCTTGGTTTAACCCACCCAGAACATGACCCTGCCAGAGATCGAGATTATATGTTGCAAAAAACTGCCCTCAAATCCATTCCGTTCATTTACTCAGCCACTGTAGTCAAGTAACGTACGTGTAGTGCCCACAACTCTGGCGTGCATGCAAAGGTGCTATCCTCATAGCTCCAAGGACTATGTAGTGCAACAGTTTGGGGCGGCCTGCACCCTCTTCACCTGCACATTAAGCCGGATGAATTGAGTGGAATACCAGTGCGGCAAGTAGTGTGTACGCTGCCCAGCAGTAGTGTTCCAGATCTGGCAGAGCCAGCCCCCCATTCTCAAAGGCCTCAGTCAGCGTGGCATAGGCCACCCTCGCAGGTTTTCCAGCCCAGATTAAATCAAGAATAAGCCCTTGGAGCCTAAGAAAGAACCCATCGCAGAGGCGCAGTAGGTTGTTGAGAAACAGATTTGGGGAGAACAATCTTTTTCTTGATGGAAATTCGGCCAGCAGTGTGAGATGGAGTGTCTCCCACCATGTCCTAGAAAGACCCAGTCGTCTGGCTGTAATTGTCAAACAACTCCTCTCGGTTGCGTGACACTTCTATACCCAGGTATCTGATACCAGACGACTCCCATAAAAGGCCAAACTCATCTGAAAACTCCCTTGTCTCGCCCGTAAGGGGAAAAACCACTGTTTTGCTGTGGTTGATCCTCAGACCTTAGAATTCCCCAAACCTGATTACCTCCTGCATCACAGGGCAAATATTGTGCTCTGGGTCACTGATGAAAAGGGCCACATCATCCACGTATAGGGAGATGATCGGCCTATGTGATCCCAACTGCAGTCCCGCTTGATGTGCCGTTCCTACAGGATGACAGCCAATGGCCTGCTGCCTCCCACCCCCCATGCCAAAGCTCTTGGACTGCCGCCGCCCCACCACAATTCTCACTGTCTGTTTCACGTACAGGAGAGGCACCACAGAGACAAAGTGGACGCCAAACCAGAGTTTCTGGAGAACTGCGAATAGGAAAGGCCAATCGACAGTCAAATGCCTTTTTCGGTCCCAAAGAAATGCAGCTGTCTCTGTCTCTTGCTCTAGCGCTTCCAGGACCCTGAAAAAATGGCACACGCAGTATGTTTTCCTCCCGGGCACAAACACTACCTGGTCTGCCAACACAAGGGGAGGAGTCTTGGCAAAGGTCTTATTGTCAGCGTTGATTAAGGAAATTGGCCGATAGGAGGCACACTCTTTAGACGGCTTCCCTTTCTTGTTCAACAGGATATTCTGTAGCGAAGGGGGAAGCATCCCCAATGCGAACTGTGTATACCCGTAGCAAAATGGGAGCCAAAATGGGGGCATATGCCTTGTACAACTCCCCTGAAAGGCCGTCAGGGTCAGGAGACTTGGACCAAGGGAGCTCCTTGATTGCCGCCAAAATGTCTTCCAGGGAGAGCTCACGATTGAGCACCTCGCATAGCTGGAGGTCCATCCAATACAACTCCACACCCTCCAGATAATGCTGCAAGCTCTCCACGTCTTGCGACAACCTGGACCCATGGAGGCGCCAGTAGAAAGTGCAGAATTCTGCTGCAATGTCCTCCTCTGCACACAGAGGATTCCCCTGGGAGTCCCTAGTTCACTCCACATGTGGGGCCCTCCTGTCTGCTGCCAGCAAGGCTCCAGGGTTTCTGTCCTTCCTCATGCTACCAAACCAAATGACGCCAGCCAAGAAACGTAATCTCCCGGTCTGCATTCGCCCTAAACTCATCCAACTCCCCCCGCAGCTCGGCCAACACCTTAGGGTCTGCTGTAGGCATGTATTCGCCCTGCAGCTGCTTCAACCGCCCCTCATCTGCCTCTAGTTCCGCCCCCCGATCAGCTGGAGAATCCCGTTTTCCTTGGCCATGCAGATACCCTAATAAGCAGTGAAAAACACTCGGAGCACCCCCTGCGAAGAGAGGGAGCCCTCATTATGCTGAAAATGGGCCTCAGTTTTATCACACAACTCCCGACTAAATGCCTCGTCATGCAGCAGGCTTAAAGCGGCAAGAGTAGGCCCCATTGCCCCTCACCCCCTGGCAAGTACTCAGGCGAACCTCCCTTTGTAGGTTACCAGCACGTAGTGCATCCTGGAGCTAGACCCATGCACACGAGAATTGAAGCTATAGTCCTGCTTAACTCTGTGTTGCCTCCTCCAGACATCTACCAGGTTATACGTTGCACATTTCTCTTGCACCTGTGGCTGGTGTCTCCTGATTAAAGATCACCTCTACTGTGTCTGCGGAGATACTGTGCCACCCTCCTGACCTTAGAGGGTTGATTTTCCCCCCACACCCTCTAATATTCCCGGTAGCTACCCTAAGGGCCATCCACACACACACCAAGACTATGCATGGGCCAGGCATTACCCGCCCATCTATACTGCACAGCATTGCCATCGTAGGCCAGTGGACCACCTTGCAGGGGCCTGAACTCCATACAGAACCCCAGCACAACCCCCCCCCCACCTCCCAACCAGACCAGCAACCCAAAACCCACCGGAGGACACCCACCCCTCGCAGTGCGCCATCCCAACCATAAACAAGGAACATAGTAATGCTCCTGCATCCCAGTCATGACCACCACCTACCCCCATGCCCCTCTTCTACCCCTCCAGCCCCCTCTTCTACCCCCCAATCCCCCACAGGCAACCTCAATCTGCCCGAAGTTCACCTACCCTGTCCACCCAGAACACAAACGGTAATCATGCTAGGCTTGGGGTGCTAGTGCCAGCCCAGGATGAGCTGGCCCCACCTAAGCAGATATACAAGAGACCAGAGCCTGTCTTCCCAGCGTCCCGTGCTTGGGGATTGCAAAGCAGTCACCCTGCCGAGGCCATGGACCCACCCTTCAGGCTGGCCCCCAGCCACCCCCTCAACCTATCAAGTTCAGGGGTCTTCTTGGCCTTCCCTGCCGTGATTCTTGGCACCATTCAGGGGACGTGGATGATTTGGCCGACGCGCCCCGTCGATCCCTTCCATGAAGGAGCTTGCAGACTTCCGGTACATAAAGAATTGGGTCTCCCCTTCGTGTTGAATCCTCAGCTTTGTCAGAAACAGCATAAAAGTACTTTGTGATTGTCCCAGAGTTTGTGCTTAACCCCCACGAAGGATCTCCTGGATGCTTGCCCCGCTGCCAAAAAGTCTGTAAACACATGTAATTCATCACCGTCTCAGGAGGATAGCTCAGAGGCAACATGCTTGCCTTGAAAACAAGACGACACAGAGCACCACAAGTTTGATTTACCCGGTTCCAGCGCTTAACCTCTGGGTATTACCCGCGTTATAAATAATCTATCGTATCAAATTGTGGGTCCCCCTTCTGTCGTGCCATTCACTGCTGCTACAGGCTAGTCTAGCTGCAAGCGGGCTCCAAACTGCCTCTGCTCGCGACCTGCAGTGTTGTGATGGCCCGGTCCGCCCCCCCCCCGCCAAGCCATCTAAGATGGACCGCCAAGTGTTGTATTGTTGTATTCACCAGTACCTTAACTGCCAGTGGCCGGCAGGTACCCAACTGCCTCTGCCCTGCGGTAACTCCACAGACCAAGGAAACCCTCTTCACAGACACCAGACACCGCGGCCAGCAGGCCTAATGTAACAGTGAGGGGTGGGCTCTGCCACCTGTCATGTCCTGCAACTCCTGCAGGCCCCCTCCGCTCACTGTAAGGCCCCCCTACAGTGCCAGGCAGCCCATTATGTTCACGCAGAGGGGCTCCAAACTGCTGCCGCCCACTATGCTATGCCCAGCAGCCTTCCACAGGCCAAGAGGCCCCATCTCGCCGCATTTGGGGGTCGCCAGCCGCTGGCCCAATGTCTTGTGTAGCAGTGTCAGGTGGGCTCCACACTGCCGCCGCCTACTGCGCTCTGCGGCCCCCTGCAGCCCAATACCGAGGGTAGGGGGGCCCAACCTCGATGCCGAAAGCGGCCTATCGTGAAAGTGACATGCAGAACTGCTGCCACCAATGCGGCTCGCCACGCTAGTCTTACTGGTACGGTCTGTCGATGGGTCCATCCTGCTGGGGGCGCCAAGCCTCGCTGCTTCCAGCCTCGGCCCCCTGCCGACGTCCCGTTACACAGGATTGGGGGTGGCCCTCCTACCTCCAGGCCGCTGCATGGCTGCCAAGGCCCCACCACTCCACACGCCAACTGCCTGCCCGGGCCGAGACAGTCTCCCCTCCTCCACCGGTCTGCTATGTGATCCGGGCCCTTCAACCACAATAGCGATTGCGGCCTGAGTCCAGTCAGCTGCCATGGTGACAGCTCAGGTCTGTGACCGCAGTCTGTCTGCACTGGCTAGTCGTTTAGGCTGAGTAGTATGGGCTCGCTTTGCTCCTCTTACCAGATCCCTACCTAAGTAATAAATCACAGACAAATTATGTGTATGGAAAAGTTGCAGGCCGTAGGCAGTTTATTTTCTTACAGAAAATACAACACAACAAAAATCAATACACTGCCATATGCTTTTGGGCACCTTGTGTCCAGTCCTGAAGTTGCCCAAGGCTCCTCCTGAGTCCTTGTTATCCCTGGGCCTTCGTTCCTGGGCAAATGCCGCCTACGACATGTCTTGGACCGTGTACCGAAAGAGTACTCGGCGTTCCCACTTCTACCTGCTCCTTCTTTTTTGGACCGTGTACCGAAAGAGTACTCGGCGTACCGGCTCCTGCCTGCACCTCTCTTCTTCCGTTATTATTTGTAGGGTGGGTTGGGTGACAAACGTTTTTCCTTCCCCTTATCCAGGCACTAAGAGCCTACCCGAGAGAGGTGAGCCCGTACCTGGTTTGTGCCGCCTCTCCTTTTCCTGGCTTACTTATACACCTCCAGCCTTTTGTTCCTTCTTGGGGGCGGCCGGGTTACCCCCCTGGCCCCTTGCTGTTATATTTCGCACCTTCCCAGGTGCTGCTTCCTGCCCTTTCCTGGGCTTTTGTTTCTTGGGGCGCCGTTCGGACGCCCCTCCCTACGCTTTCGCGCCATTTTTCCCCACCCCACGCCTAAACTCCCAGACCCTCTATCGTTCCGCATTTCATGCGGCCCGGGGCCTGGGGCAGAGCTGCTGTTTCAGCCTTCTCCTCTGTATTGGGGCCAGACCTCGCAGGCACTTTTTCTACCAGTCGGGCAGCCTGGTGCTCTATGGATACAGGATTAATAGGAGCCGGTGCGTGAAGCTCACGGGGAGCCCGCCGTTCCTGGTTGGCTCGCTAGCACCACCCCAAACTGCCAAATGTTAAGGCCACACCAGTACTTTGGATTCAGAGTGATGCACCCTTGCAGGTGGTACTTCATGATGGAACGAAGAGCAGAAAAGATGTGACATTATAAATTACATCACTCGTAACATCAAGATGCATATCACAGGAAACTACCTGTCCGAATAAAATGTTCTGTTAGTCTCTTTCAAAACATATGTCAAACCTTTACCAGGTGTATTTGTAGTGCATGCTAAACAGCAAACCTGTTTATGGGGGTAAAGTGGCCACTGCGCCTGACCCAAGGCCCAGCAGTTAACAAGATTGTCGGATCCCTCTATAGGGCCAGCAGCTACTTTGGCTGGTCTTCTGTGACCTGACCAAACACATTATGCACAGTAGCCCACGTAGTTGCTGTAGGGTAACGAGGCTAGGCCTAGCGTCTACTTTGGGTGACCTTGGGCATTGGCACAGGTCATGCCCTGGCAGTATGGCCAGTGGCCCAAGGAACCGCAAATGAGTTGAAGTGGCCACTGGGCCTGGCTGCTGGCCTGGCCTATTGGCCTGTTTTCACCGCTAGAGGGAGCTGTAGGCTTAGGATATTTAGTGGTCCTACTGTGTCAATGAAAACCTGCACTTTTATAACACGTGTGTGTGTCTGTGTGTGTGTGTCTGTTTTCTAGTCTGCTTAGATGTACATGCTTTGCATATGCCGCCACCTAGTGGTTGGCTCTGAGTATTATATTTTGTTTTAAATTTTAGAATAGGGCATCAAGAAGGGCATTCCTATAACAGGCTCCCGATCCTACCTGTATTGGGACCTGGATTTCTTCACATATCGATGTCCAGATTTTTTTCCCGCCTTCAGTTGGCCACATTTTCAAGAAACTAAAAGACACCATTACCTTCCGTCAGCCGTGCAAAATGTCCAAACTGTACATTTATTTATCTTCATTTGTTTATAGTTCAAAAGAACTTCAAATTTAACATTTCAGTCATTTCATATATAAATAGTACAAATTAAAATTATTAATACTACTAAAGTTTTCTTAAAAGAATATTTTCCATACAATTGATAATGTTGAGTCGTACTGTCGTCTATCACTTAACAATTTAAGCATCCAAAACACACAGAACCAGAACATATAACATGCTTAAGAAGGTTTTTACCAGATTTATTTGCCCAGCCACATCCGTGTCTATATGTTGTATAATGGCTTAATAACCAACTTGACTCCGAATTTAGACCATAATCACGGAAACAGTCTGATTTAATCGAGTTGTAATCATGTACTCTGTCTCCTAATAAACACATGTAAACGGAACTGAGTGTTCTGCATTCGGTCATCACATGTTGCGCAGTCTCCATGTATTCAGGTGATTTACATAAGCAACAGTCTTGACTCCTTTGGGATACCCATTTGAGATCCTCTGGTTGTCAATAGTGGCAGTTGATTAATTCTTAATCTTAATTATAAATGGAATACTGCAGGGCAGGGGCTCTCTAGTAGATATGTTTGCGGCTACATATATTTGTGTACCACCTGCGCAACCTGTCCGTAACTACGAAGGCTTGTCAAGTGGGTGTAGTTTTTAAGCCAATCCCATTTGTTGGCTTTTCTAGAGAATGAAGCTTTAACCAGGTCAAAATTAACCCACATGTTCGATCTGGCCGTCCAATGTAAAGTTCTAAAACTCTAGGTTTAATGTTTCAAAATTCTTCCCCTTTGTACTAACATAACGTACGCAATGCTTACCCAACGTGCATAATAAAGGGCATTTCGAATGGATTGTGTTTCCCACGTATTCCTCATCTTTTGATGTGTTGTCCAGCTTCAGCTGTTTCGGAAAAACTTTTTCGGCAGAGGGCGCTGTACTTCGATGGCATCGACTCAATATCCCTCGAAGGCCTCCGTTTCGAGGATGTCATCGAAGGCATATATAGCACGTGCAGCGCTCATTGGCTTCAGTGCTGTGTTTTCTGCGACAGACTTAGCTTTGAGAAATACAGCATGCTTCTTCACTTTTGTGACGACTTTGCTATTTCAAGAATCTAAATGTCTTTGACACCGACAACCCTGAAGTCTGGGTTCGAAAAGTGTCAGGATTGTGGGTCGAAAATGTCTTTGACCGATCCCCATCAAATATGTTTGTGGAGCCTCGGGCGCACCATGATACCTCCAACTGCTCCAAGTGCCAGTCTATGACTGGAAAGGCCTTGAAGGGGAAGTTGAAGGTAGGCCGAATCACTAAATCTCCTATCCTGACCGTGAAAATTTCAACTGACGAGTCGAGAGACGGCTTTCTTCGGAGGAAGAAGGCCAAGCGGTCGAGATTGAGGAGTGGCTCCCACCACTCTTCGTCCTCAAATAAATCTAATGGAAGGCACCGTAGGTCGCCTTCGTCGACTTTGTCGTTGGACGTTTCCCCCCTGAGAGTTTCTTGCCCAACCAAAAAATCCACTCCGGCCGAGTGAGATGCCTTCCGAGCAGGGAGGCTCAAAATATTTGAAAAACAAAGCCTCTAAGCAATGCTCCTACTGTGCCTTCGGAAGATGCCAGGAAGGAAAGGGTTCGACCTAAATTCTGCGTGCCATCGAGCCTGTCTCGAAGGCCCGATCCACATCGTGAGCCCTAGAGGCCTCGATCCAATGAACACTCAACGAAGGATCAGTCGAGCCGGAAGCACAAGTCGAGGTCGATGCCATCGACGCCTTCAACGCCGGCAGCGCTTTCGCCGGCCAAACCCTCGACATCGCCAGCTGCGGCATCATTGCTAGCTGCGCCATTGACGCAGAGCGCACCAGTAAAACCTATGATGCCAATTAAGAACATTTTGACGACTACTCCAGTGTCGAGCCCATTACTTGCAAAACCCCTAATTCCTGAGAAGACATATGTGCCACTACCCAGGAAACACCATTTTTAAGTCTCTTCCATTTATGAAAAGGATGAGCAGTCAGATGAAGAGGCTTCATTTGGCCTACAATATGGTACGCCTAATGTACCTGAGAGTTGTATTGCAGAGGAGTCGCGGATGAGGGACCTCTGACAACCTACACACTGCGAGTGGGGTGGATACCTCATCTGAGTTGGAGTTTGGGAGACCAGAGGCTGGGGAGCATGCAGATGCGTCCTACATGCAATTAATGTTGAAGGTAGTGGACTACATGGGTTGGGGTAGCCATACATTGCCATATGAACAAGGTGATCTTGCAGACATCTTAGATAAGGATCCTCAGTCGGATCCCATATTGCCATTTCACATTGCCTTGCAGAAAAGGGTGGCGACGAATTGGGAGACACCGAAGACCAATAAGAACGTGACCAAGACCAATAAGAACTTGACCAAGAAGTACCGCCCTTCCAGTAGTGACCCTGACTACCTGTCGAAACACACCACTCCAGAGAGTCTGGTGGTGCAGGCAGCTACTGCGACATCTAAGCAAGCAGCGTACCCTACCATCCCTCTTGATAGGGACGACAAGTATTTTCCGCAGGGAGTATGGCACTCAAATCTGCCAACTCCACATGTGCCCTTGCAAAGTTTACGTTCACTCTATGGGATTGCATTTCCATGGTGGCAGAGCACATTCCTGAAGGGGGATGAAAGAGACAGCTTCTTAGCCATAGTTGGAGACGGCAAAGAAGCCATGTGCGAGTCTCTTCAGTCAGGTTTGGATTCTGCTGATAGCATCAGTAGAGCCGTGGCTATCGGCACTGTTATGCGCAGGTTTGCGTGGTTGCGGAAGTCTGGTTTTGCACCGGATGTGCAATCCAGACTTCTCAACATGCCTTTTGACGGGTCTCACCTTTTTGGCAACCAGGCTGATGAGTCTTGAGAAGTTACAGACCTCGAAGGCGGCAGCCAAATCTTTAGGCGCTGCTATTAGGCAACCTCAGCCTTTTCGACCTAGCGGACAACCTTGGAGGGGTGGATCTTTTCGCTACTACTGCTCAGTTGGAATAGCCAGTCAAAGGGGCCAAAGAAGATTTCCTCGTGGTGGACGAGGAAGGGGTGCAAAGCCAGCTCAAGCAGCTGCTTCTTTACCATCTGCCGTTGCATCAGCCACCTCAAAACCTCTCTGAGGTCTTGAGTCACAGTTCACCAGTGGGGGGTGGGGAGACTGTCTCAGCATCCAGAAGAGTGGCAATACATTACTTTGGATGCTTGGGCTTTAGAAACCGTAGCCCACAGTTACTAACTTCCTTTTATACGTAGACCTCCGAACAATCCACCGGGGAACAACTCGTTGAGGATTCCAGATCCGCTCCTTGTGAAGGAGATTTTAACCCTGCTAGTGAAAGGCGCTATAAAACCAGTGCCTGTAGCGGAGAGGAACAAGGGATGGTATTCCCCTTCCTGATTCCCAAGACGGGCGGAGGAGGAGACCCACCTTGGACTTGAGATACTTGAACAAATTCCTCAGGAAGGACAAGTTCAAGATGGTTCCACTTTCTCAGATACTTCAGGCCCTCCAACTCCAGTATTGGTTGGTGTCATTGGACCTTCAGGATGCTTATTTTCATGTGCCGATCCATTTCAAGCACAGAAAATATCCGCGGTTCACAGTTGGCGGTTCTCATTATCAATTTTGAGTTCCTCCATTCGGACTGACCTCCGCCCGAGGGTTTTCACCAAACTGATGGCAGCGGTGGCAGCGAGTCTCTGGAGAGGAGAAATTTACGTCTACCCCTACCTGGACGATTGACTGATAAGGGCGAGTTCTCCCGAACAAGCCCAGGATAATCTCAACATCATCTGCCACTCTCTTCACAGATTGAGCTTCTCCCTCAATTACAAGAAGTCCCATATGACACCTTCTCAAAAGCTCTCATCTGAGCTGTACTGGATACTTTGTTGGGGAAAGAGCCCGCCACCCGAAGTGAGGGCTCAAGACATTCTTCAGATGGTCACCAAATTTCAAAATGTCCACCGTTTCCCAGCCTTTGATTTTTTGAGGTGGCTTAGCCTCATGACATTCTACATTTTTCTGTTGCCAGAGGCCTGCCTAAGAATTGAGTTTCCTGCAATGGGCTCTAAGAACTCAATGGTCCCAGTTCTCAGGAAAGATGTCGGTCCTACTTCAGGTTCCAAGCATGGTCAAACAGGATTTTCTGTGGTGGGCCTGTGAGGTGAATATTCTGAAGGAAGAAAACTTTAGGCAACCATGGCCGGAGATGACAGTAACAGATGCCTCACTCACGGAGTGGGGAGCCCACACCAATGATCCGACAGTCAGCAGTCGCTGGTCTACATTCGAGTACAAACTACATATCAATCCTTTGGAGCTGAGGGCAATCAGACTAGCGCTGAAGGCCTTCCTGCCCTCTGTACGGGGAAAGAATGTCCTGATGATGACGGACAACACAGTGGCCATGTACTACCTCAACAAGAGAGGTGGTGTAGGGTCACTAACACTGTGCAGCGAGGCAATGCAGCTCTGGTACTGGGAAATTCAAGAAGGAATCTCCCTGTCGGCGGTTCACCTAGCAAGAAAGGAGAACGCAGCAGTGGATGCTCTCAGCAGGCAGAGCAAGGTCTCCCACGAGTGGGAACAAGCACGGGAAGTCCTTTCCCCGTTTGGGGAACCCTCAGCTTGATGTGTTCGTGACCGGTGCCAACTGAAAGTGCAATCTGTACTGCTCCAGGGAACCCTATGGGATGCGTTCATGGTGGATTAGGAATTGCCACTCCTGCACATGTTTCCTCCAGTCCCCGTCATTCCTCAAGTGATCAGGAGGTTAAGTACGTTCAGGAAACACATGATCCTAATTGCCCCGGATTGGGCCAGGAGGACGTGGTACCCAGACCTTCTGAACATGCCCATCTGCCCTCTAATGCGTCTTCCACAAAGAGAGGACCTTCTCCATCCAGAGGTCAAGACACTCAACCTTCACGCTTGGTTTCTGAAAGGATTGGGGCCTCACGGATGACGTAATTGAGATTTTGCTTTTGGCTAGAAGTGCAACTGGTGCAGAGAAAAGAATGTCGATCCTTTTATGTGTAAAACACTAGATGTTTTATCCTTTCTGCTATCTTTGGCCAATCTGGGGCTCCAGATTGATACTATTAAAGGCTACTTGGCGGCGCTGTCCATTTTTAGGCACTAGTCAGAGGAATGTTCCTACTTCACAATTCCACTAGTGACACAGTTTCGAAAGGGGCTCACCAATGTGCATCTCCCAACCCCCATCTCCTTTCCAGGTTCCAGTTTGGGACCTTAATCTGGTTGTAAAATTCCTAATGTGTGCACCTTTTGAACCTTTACACTCATGCCCTTTAAGGCTGCTAACCTTTAAAAGCATTCTATTGGTAGAGTGAGCAAGTTACAGGCACTTTCGTCCAAGCCACCCTTTACTATCTTCCACAAGGATAAGGTTGTTCTAAGGGTCAAACCTTCATTTTTACCCCAAATCATTTGAGTTCCACATAGGACAGAAAATTGTTCTGCCTTGTTTCTATCCCCACCCCATCCTGGTAAGGAGCAGGGGACACTACATAGGTGGTTGGACCGTTGTAGAGATTTAAGCTTTTATATATCTAGACTGTCAAAACTGCATATTGATTATCAGCTTTTCATTGGATATACGGGTCATAAACTGGGTCAGGCTGTCTCTAAGCAGACCTTATCCAGGTGGATAATTCTGGCCATTTTAGAATGTTACAGGCTGGCATGGAAGGAGCCTCCAGAGGGTGTAAGTACTCAATCCACCAGGGGCTTGGCTACCTCTACAGCCCTCCAAAGGGGTGTACCAATAAAAAACAATTGTGAAGCAGCAACGTGGTCTACTATCCACACATTCACAAAGCATAACTGCCTGGAATCTTCCCTCTGTCCAGATGGTAGCTTTGGTAAAGCAGTCCTGCACTCTGTTCATGAAAACATGTAAAATCACATGCGTGCTATATATGCCTTCCATGACATCATCCCAGAGACAGAGGCCTTTAAGGGACATTGAGTCGATGCCATGGACGCAGCGCCCTCTGCCGGAAAAATGTTTTCCAAAACAGCTGAAGCTGGAAAACACATGTCAAAAGATGAGGAATACGTGGAAGGAACATCCAGTCGAAAGAACGTTACCAGGGGCAAGTAACTTGTTCACTGGGGACATTTTAGACTTGATGTATAGGATGGCTCTTCTTTTATGCAACTGAGTACTAAGGGAGACAATCCCGAGTCCTAATCTTAAATATTCCATGGGTGTAGAAGGTGCTAATTTTAGGGCCATACGCCAAAACCGGCCTTCCTAACTATCTAACCAGTCAAGGTTTCTAATAATTATTTCGTCAAGACCATACAATATCATGGGGCTTATAGCACTGTTTATAAAATATCAGTAACAACTCGTTTCATTGCATGTATTTCACACAGATGTCCGCTCATTCCATTTCCAAAGAATGCATCTATGTGAATGGCCACGGTTAAACGATCCATCCGGTAGAGGTTCCGGGCTGTACTGACCCATTCACTCTTTCTCAGGGGAAGCTCGCTTTTCCAATGTGTTGCCAAACAAGCCCTTGCTGCACAAAGCAAACTATGAATCCTCTTCGGCAGCCTAGTGAGTTCCCCTTCCTGTTCTTGCAGGCAAATTATTACAGCATCAGTGGTTTCCCCTTTGAAACCCCGTCCAGGTCTTTAATCCAATTTAGGACCTCATCCCAGTAGGACTTGACCACCTTACATCCCCACCACATATGCCAATAGTCAGCTCTGGACCCTCATTCATGCCAACACATGGGGCTCGCTCCTTGGTACATCTTGGAAAGTCTAACTGGATCACTCTGTCACCTATGTAAGAGTTTGATACCATGTAGTTTGTACTGGCAGAAAATAGATGTCAGTGAGGCCCTCCTACAGATAGTCTGCCATGTCTGCAGGGAGAGTTCCCTCTCCAAATCCCTTTCCCAGCTCTGTCTCAGCCCATCTGAGGACTTCCTTTTCGTTTCCACTCAGGCTTGGTATAGTGCGCCGATTAATCCCCTGGAGCCAGACCTGGTGTCTAAAATCTTCGCAAATGGTGTGAGTTCTCTCTGTAATTTCCCTTTCCAGACCTCCCTCATCATGACCCCTTGCAGCTGTAGGTATAAGAAGGCTGAAATCGAGCCCAGGCCCAATGCCTCTTCTAACTCCTGTATCGCAACTAAGTTGCCCTCTCCCCATAATTGTACCGCCCTTTCTAGCCCTGCTTCATACCAGGTCTGGAACCTCTCCGGCTCTGTGATGTCGTCCCTGATCCCCGGAACCCAAAGATAACGTAGCGGGGCCGGCTAAGTTTTAATGCCTGTCAATCCCTCTCCCTGTCGCCAAATGCTCCAAATGGTGCCCAAAATGGGGTGTTCCCTTATCCTCTGGAGTAGTTTTGACCTGGGAACCCATAACCATTCCCCCAACTGTTGCGGGGCTCAAGTGGTGATTATCAAGGCCCACCCATTGCAGATCCTCGCGGTGCCTGAGATGTGGGATAAGAACCCTCAGCTGAGTGACTTTATAATATAGAAGTATAACTGAAAGTCCCACCCCTGCCCTGTCAATCGGGAGATTCAGCGTTGCATTTGAGACTCTAGGTTTCTTCCCCTGCCATAAGAACAGTGAGGGGGAACTTTTTCTTAAAGTATTTGTCGGGGATGTGTATGCGGAGCATCTGGAACAGGTACAGAATCTTAGGGAGAACCACCATTTTAATCGAATTGAGTCGTCGAATCCATGAAACAGTAAGCTTCCTCCACCTCTCTAGGTCCCTCTCCACTACAGCCATCGGGGGAGAAGTTTACCTCATAAAGGCCTGCTACTTATCTTGTGACATCAATGCCCAAATATCGCAGTCTCCCCAGACTGGCCTTCATGCCCAATGCAAACCGCCCCACCTCGTTGTCCCTATTTATGTCTAATGGGAAGAGGACTGATTTGCCTGTATTTATTTTAAACCCTGGCAATCTACCATATTCCGCATCACTTCTACCGTGGCTGGGAATGAAGTTAGCGGGTTTTCAATGTGGAGTAACATATTGTCCGCATATAGGGCCAACTTGTAGGTCTTTCTCCCCCCCACCACCGTCCCTTCCACTCGCTGTTCCAGTCTGTCTCTGAGCAAGGGTATCTATTGAAAGAACAAAAATTGCTCGGGACAGTGAGTAGCCCGGTCTTGCCCATCTCCCCAGACTAAACCACCTTGAGTATCCCCCATTAACCGAAACGCAAGTCCTCGGGGAGGAATAAATTGCCCTAGTGCCCCGGAGTAGTCTCTCGCCCAGTCCCATCTCCGAAAGAATACAACACCCTAAGTTACCAGGGGAATCCAGACGTGGACCCCTTGCTCACTGTGCAAGAGGCACAGCTCCACCTCACTTATTAGGCCCGACTAGGCCGAAATGCGTGTCTGGGGTTGCCGTTGGTACTCTTGTTCAGAGGAGAAATGCCTGCCATTTTGGTGCTGGACTACCTACGGGTGGGACAAAGACTGATGTGTATGGAAATGTGTCCTCTGTTAAAACCATAATGAGCTAAAGTGTGGTTGAGACCCTCCGGGGGGCCATGCACCCAAGAACAGGTCAATGGGCGCGGAATCATTGTTAAACCACTTGTGCCAGGCCTCGCCCACCATTTCCCATCAGCCCTATTTCAGCACCTGGCGCGTTCACATCAGAAGTGCCAACAAAGTGCTGTTTGGCTGCTCTTGCTGCCGGCTGCTTTCCTGCTCCCTTTGCATGATCAAGAGGAAGAAACTACCTCCTGCTGCAACGCGATGGAATCGTTGTTAAACCACTTTACAATTAATAGCCTGGACTTTATTCTTGTTTTTGGCTCCTTCGTGGACTTTATTTAAAGTCTAAAACTCTTGTTTAAATCTATAGTTTCTGCCTGCCCCCGCCCACCATTTCCCATCAGCCCTGTATCAGCCCTGGGCGCGTACCCCAGAAGTGCCAACGAAGTGCTGTTTGGCTGTTCGGGTGGGCGGGGTGCGGGTGGCTCATGTGGTCTTTTTTTTCAATTCGCTGGCATTACTGCAGCCTTATTTGCTGCGTTGCGCTCTGTGGTGGATTTTATATAATGTTGCGTTTCATCTAATTTCTACACACTGTTTTTTTATTTTGGCGCGTGGCTTAGCTGGTGTCAGTGCGGCACTCGATACATCAGTCACAAGCAGGTTCTCTAGCAACTGCTTTCCTAGCTCGCGCGTGTGCACGCCAGCCCTATGATTAAGTAACCTTAGCCTGCGCTTTCAGACTATTCAACGATGTTCACTGCACTGCGGCATGTAAGTGAAACCTTTTGGCATTTTTCAGGCCGATGTAGCACGCTCATGAACTCCTATTATATGGGTTGCAATACTTGCCTGCTGCACCCCTAAAGATTGGATGTTCGCTTTGTATGTATTAACATATACAGCATACACGCTCTAGTGAACTTCGTAGACGTCCAGTGGTTCGTCTGCACATATCTAGTTTAGCTGTCCTCTGTAATTGTTTTCACACAACCTTGTTTATGCTCATCAACTTCCACTATAAGTGGTGTAGGTTTTCTGCGCTTGCATCTTATCTGCAATTGTTGCTTTGGGATTGGGGTCCAGCACTCAGCCATAGCTGGTTTTGGCTTTCTTTTTCATCTGATAGGGTGTCAATTCTAGCATGGTTGGTAGCCTCAGAAGTGGCAGGATTTGTGAAAGTAAAATTTTAAAAAGTTAGCACTATGGCAAATGCCATCTCACACGGCGAAGTTGTGCCAAAGGCTGATGCCATTACACCCGAGTTAACACCTGCTCAGTCCACAGGGATTGTTGGAGCAAAAGGGCTAGTACAAGATAACACTCTTCAGCACAGTAAGAATGAGGTCATTCTCCAGGAAATAGCTTTTGCACACATGCATGCTGAAATGCATACCTCTTCTATTGTACGAAGGACGCACTCTTTTCCACTCCAAGAGGCCCATGACATAGACCCTTTCTGCCAGCAAAGTTTTCTTATTATGCAGGAAAAATCACCTTACACTAGTGCTAGTGCGCCTCCCTCAGAATTTCTAAATAAATCAATCTCTGACGTCTCTATGTTGGCCCTAGCCTTAATGGCTGAACTTGGGAAATGAGTGCGTCTCTCTTGATCCTTCCACCCCAGTGGTGGTGGCTGTTGGGGGTATTGATGATGTACATTTTTACAACAATAGGCACAGGGAGGCCAGGCCGCTGGCCTGGAATTTGCTTGTTTAGGTGATATGCAGAGCATATCGAATCTGCCTACTCCAATTGCCAGTTCCCCTAATCCTAGTGATTTAAATAATCTACAGTTGAACATAGATTGTACTCGGGAACATCAGGCTTACCCAAATCCATTGCCATCCCAACAGGCTCCTCTGTGCATGCATGAAGCCCTTCCTACTGTTTCTATTGCCAATTCGCTCCTATCTGATGAACGTCACAATTCTGAACTCTCATTTCCCGTACTTAAGCGTATTCTAAATTTGTTGGTCAAAGGGCATGACATAACGCACTATGAGCTGAGAGAGCTAAAACAATCCACATCTGACATCCCAGCAAAATGAAATAAGTTGGAAGGCTTCATGTGCGCACAAGAAACCATCATGGCACTTAATGCGTCCAAACCCACTAAATTTCACAAGATGTCTTCAAGGTCCATGGGATCTCCAACTACAGAGTGTACTGTCTGTGTGAAATCAATACAAACATCCTGTTTTGAGGAATCAATAATTCCTTCCACTCGATCTTATGCTCAGGCCTTTATCAACTCTGCAAATATACATTAACAGTGTGCCGAATCTTGTAACCTACGCCTTAATGTCACTGCCAACACTGTAAAAATTGAAAAGCTTGAAACATTAATTAATTAACTTTACATCTATCATCCAATCCTACTCAGTCCAATTGCTGTGTCTGCCCACAGGACATGGATATAGAAATTGTTTCTATATGTGACAATCCAGATAGTCATTCGGCCTTAAGTAATCTGCTTGAACAAGAATCAACTGGAATTGTTAGCAATGAAGCTGTGCCTGAGGCACTTAGTGAGTCTGTGGAAAGGAGTCCCTCAAAGCATTTTTTATCATGTAGAGATAAACAGCTTCAACTCAGAGCACTCAAGAGAAGGGCTCACAGAAAATAGCAAAAAAATAAGGCAAAAAATCGTACTCTTCCTAAGCTCAAAGGACACAACTCCCATATTAAAAACGTATGTAATCTGTCGAACAAAGACGGTGTGCTGGACTTGAATCAGCTCAACGAAGAGAGCAAAGAAGCGCTCAAAATGAAGGGGTCTCTGCCTAGCACAGCTAACACCCCAGACATGAATAATAAAACCAAAAGTAATAACAAAAATAAAGTAAAAAAACTTTGATTCTGCTGGGCCAATGATCAATAACAATACCGTGGCAGAAAAGTTCTCTTCTGCCTCATCGGCAGTAACTGCAGCCACCAAGCAAACCCAACAGTCCAAATTTTTTCTGCTCGTTAAGAGCATCCAATCAGGTACTATACCAGCGTTCTCTAATGAGGGGATCATCCACCCCTCGACTTTTTCTCACACTCTGGGACTAGGTCCTTCTTGTACAGAAAGGGTTGTAGTAAACAATAATCTTCCACCTATGCACTGCACAGAATCTGCATTGAGTGGTAATCATCCCATAGTGCCCGCTCACGATAGGGTATTGGGAAATGTAGCACACCAGGTGCTTCCGAAGAGGAAGCACGTCCATCTGTCACCCCTATCACTGAGTTTACACATCTAACATTAATGGCTGGCTTATTGATTCTTTCATCAATGGGGAGCACAGACTTAATCGCTCTTTCTTTTTTTATTTTTTTTTTTTATTTTTATACGGTTTATAATAAACCTTTAAAAACAGAAAAGGAAGATATAACCCATCAGACAAACACAAGCGAGTTACAAAGCTTCACATTCGATCGATCCCAACTTCATACGTCAAATGCGACCACAGGGACATAAACTTGGAGCAGTGATTAGACACGAGGCACGCTCGTAGTTTCCAAGTTGTATGTTCCCTCATCCTCCAGCTGTTCAAGTCGTGATGCCATAGCTTCCAAGAAAAAAGTTAACGCTAAAATTAGTCTTTGATCGGTTGCATCAAACATTAGTTGCCACCAGTCTTTTACACGATAGGTCGCTCTTTCATCCTCCACTCATTCAATCAGATCCCTGTGTTGAGAATCCTTAACTCTGCGGATATTGATTGGATCACACTTACCCTTATTAATAACAAACCGCATGATATGCCAGTTCCATTCGCCAATCACCAAAATGGTATGGGAGCATAGACAGGATTTTATTCAGATAGGTTTAACTCTGCATTTATTTAATTCAAAGGAGGCTGCAGTTGGCTTCATTGAGACTTATGACCATGCAAACAAAGAGGTGAAGAAATCCTCTCTATCCAATTTAACTGCGAACTGCCCTATTGAATCAATCATGGCACAGCTTGCATCTCTGTCTTCGGTCATCTAAAGGGTACGTACAAAAGAGAGACTGACTACCCCTCTTTACGCTACCTTGGCCAATGGAACACTGTTTTTACATTACCACATGTGATGAAAATGACCCATATTCCACATGGGAAATGTGTTGAAAGATGCACTTAACTTCTGTAAAAAAACATGGTTTTATTCAATTCTCATTCTATTACGTCAAACAAACTTATTAAGAGTCATCAAAAACACATGATTTAATGTCACATTTTTGTCATAATTAACACCAGTAAAAGACAAACTTTTTACAGACTGGAGAATCAATCACAGATAAGACCAAACGGATTCAATTAACAATTCCAAAGAAAAGGAAGAGCCTAGATTATTTTCTTTGGGTATCTTGTATAGTCGACATGTTTCGGCCAGCTTAAATGTTTTAGACACGATCCCTAGTGTCACTAGCTCAATAATTAGAGGCCATCTTCAGGACGCTGATTTATTCACAATAACACTATAATTCTTTATAACCCCTGGTGAATGTTCGTAAGAGTAGTCTAAAAAGACATATATCAGAATATCAGAATTATGTGAGAAGACACTTTGTACAATTATTGGTACTTCCTCATCTTCTCTGACAGACAAGAAAATTCTCATTCTTAATATTCTACACATACATAAAACACTACGGTAGGTATAGACAAAACATGTTCCTTCTTAATTGGCATAATGCTAATAGCATAAGAAAAAGCTGTATTGACTACAGTTGCAAAATAGTTGTGTCCTATGTGCGCTCACACAGTGACAATAGGGAGCAATAAAGAGCTAATCTAAGTACTTCCTCACTAAATAACAGGCACATAGCAACATCTATATTATTAATAGGATGCTATAGGGCTAACTGTCTGAGCTGTGACTGCATCTACTGTTTATGAGCAATCGTTCAGTTGCAAACAAAATGATCCAACTTACATTTGCCACGGTCTTCACAATGAATCAATCAGGAGAGAGTCACCTTTGGCAGAATTAGTGATTATCTGTCAAGTACCTCACAGACAAATTGCGAGTGGCAGTGCCCCATTTCAGTTTGAGAAACCTAAAAAGGCCATTTATGCCATTAATTAGTTCCAAAAATAGTGTCTATGGCTGTTTCACAAAAAAAGGAAAGTATCTTGCCACAAACTTACTTATACATTTATGACTGGTCATGGCTTACGCCTTTAGCAAACAGTCCTAATGTTGCTAAAACCTCCATCTCTGTAGCGTAGCCAATGTTCACTCACAGTTGCCTCGTGCAACTCCTGTGGTATATTCTAACCTTTTCTCGTGGTTCAATTCCACGTCTTTTAATGACCATTTGTCTATCATTCGGTGCAAAGAAACCATGAAACAACCAACATTCCACATTAATGGTTACACGTCGTACACCATAACAGCTCAAAGCGGGAATAAGGGAAGGCTGTATGGGGGCATAGCCAATCTAGTCAACAATGGCATGAAGGCCTCGTCAAGAATAGTGTCGGAATTGGAAGATATTCTTGCCATAGACTTAACGCTCTTTGGTGGAAATAAGGTTTCTTATTTAATCATTTGTCTCTACTGGAACCCGGCCAGAAAACCGCTTGATTTAATGTTCTCGCATATCGACGCGATTCATGAAGAGGCCTTCTTCAATAACCCCGATTACAGGATTCTCTTCGGTGGTGACTTTAATGCCTGTTATCTTTCTCAGGCATCCACACTGGGGAATAGGATGTCCTATGAATGTGATTCTACATCAACTTTGAGACGCAAACAATGGATTGACTTCTTAGCTCAATGGTACATTCACTTTCTAGGCACTGACTGTCAAGCTTTTCAATTTACCTGGCCTAGCAGTACTAAATCCTCGCACACACACTACTTTGCAGTCTCATTGAATTTGCTCCACTTTTGTAAGCCAGTGTCGATGATTGATCCTTACCTAGATGATCATATAATTATTTCCACCTCCATTGATGTACTCAGTTCCCTCCTGCCGACCGCCTCCAATTTAAAACTCCTTGAGATTGATTGTTCCGTTCTCTCTGTACGTTCGAACTCTTATTTGTGTAGTAAGCTAATTGCCATGATCAACAAAGAGATCAATGTAGACTTTAATGCTCTAACCCATGAGCTGAACATTCAACAAATCGATGACCGGAACAATCGAATAATCAAAGACATGTTGCAGAAACTTATGTCATCTCATGCAACCTCCAACTTCCAACCTGCACACACTCACAACTTCGAGGTACGTTCTCTATAATGGCAAAAGAAGAAGTTACTGAGAGATCTTAAATCACTCAATCTGCCGATTGCACTTTATCTCCACAAGGAAAAATCGATCTGTAACTCATACAGAAACCAGTGTCATACCGTCAAACAGCATTTATATATGTTAGATAATCAAAAGAATATCTTAAATCTTTGTCGAAACAACAAAAGATCAGTGTGGGCTATGTTGAGAAGAGTTTCTTACAATCAGTCTGACAATTAAACTACGTCCATATCTACGGAACTGTGGTCTTCCTATTTCACAGATGGATTCAAAATTCCGCCCAGATTCACTAACGTGGTGGAGATTTACAGCACCAGACTGAATTCTACCTCATGCCCTTGGTCCCTAGCAGATGTAAAATGAGCAATCTCAAGATTAAACTACTCCAAAGCCCCTGGACCTGATGGCATCCCCGCATGTGTGCTTAAGCAAGATTTTGGGCCCCTGTGTTAAAGATAAAATGTGATATCTATTTCTCAAATAACTTACCTCAATCTTGGCTCACTTCGATTATTGTGCCAATCTTTAAAAACGGTAACCCTGCGGAACCTGAGAACTTTCGTCCAATTGCATTGTTGGACGTGTCAGCGAAGGGCTTTTCCATTTTTATCCTAAAAGAACTAGAAATGTACATGCAACAAAATAACATCTTGTCACGCTTTCGGGTCGGCTTTAGCAGACAGATGGGGACTGCCCTAAATGCCATTATTCCAGTCCATATCCTTGCTAGAAGCAAAATATGAAACTCTGGGCCGGTATATAAGGCATCCCTAGATCTGTCCGCAGCGTTAGACTGTGTCATCAGCAATATGTTATGGATCAAGATGCTCAAACTTGGCTTTCCCTCTCAAATGGTTTTCATTATCCAAACTACATCAGAATACTACCTACTTGGTGAGAGTTAACCAACATGATGCCCTATCTCAGCCTATTCCTACCTGTGTGGGTGTTGAGCAGGGCTGTAATTTAGCCTCTACGCTGTTTAATTTGTACTTGTGCAACATGGATAAGCTATGGCATCGAAAAGTCAGTTTTCCAGTCAGACTTGGTAAATACGCCTACATTGGCTGGCCTTCGCCGACGACATTCTCCTCTTCCACAGAACTCCTTTCGGTCTTCAGGCTAAATTAGAACTCTTTGCCCAATATTCTCAGAATCTTAATCTTCACTTTAATGTCAGTAAATCCAGAATCATTATTTTTAACAATCTAAAGAAAAAAATATCTTCATTCAAGTGGTCTGTTGATGGACTGCACGTTGATCGTGCAATGTCTGTTAACTATTTGGGATACAACTTATGTGATATGACTTTAGTTGCTATGTGGAGATTCTCATTTAACAGCAAAGTAATTCCCTTAATTTCCGAAATGAAATTGATTTATAGGAAATACTGTAAATATTCTATGGTGTCTCTAATTGATTTTTACATCCTGAAAGTAGAGGTGGTTATCCCATATGGATTAGACATGTCTTGTGAATATTGAAGCCATCCTTGATAACTTCAAGGACGGTTGTGGAAACAAACCCGGAGGTTAACGGGTTCACTGCCCAATGCAATACTGCGCCATGAATTGGGGATGTCTTCACGGTCGGCCAGATATAAGTGGAGACTCCTGAACAATTTAGCTAAAATTATCTCTCCTCCACCCAACTCATTTTATGAGGTTATTTCCATTATGATAAAAGAGCGTAATCCTGTGTCTATCTCGTTGTACTATGACACAATTATAAATTTGTTGAAATCAATTGACTCAAATGTTGATCTCTGTCTCAGCCGGCACCCAGGGCCATGTCGTTGGACATCCTTACGACACTGCACACGCTGGTGGTATCCAAGATGCAGCAAAAGACTGCCTGCTACACCTGCCCCGCAGTCCCTCAAGGCTGCTGGGGAGCCCGTCCAGGCCGAGGTGTAAGTCGAAGGACCCGGCTGGCCCGAAGTGTCAACTGACACATCGCTGCCTCTGCCTCGGGCTTTGACTCCGGTGGTGGAACCCTCCCACACGGACATGGATACAGACGGACACTTCGCCGACTCATACCGATGAGTCTGAGGATTATGTGCCAGCAGGCAGAGAGCTGTTGGGTGCCGTCGGGCCTGCCAGGGATTCGGCACCAGATGAGGTAGGCTCCTTTCACACCATGGTGTCAAGGGCCTCGAACCTCTTCAACTTGGTGCCGGACGAAACAAAGGAGGGGTTCCTCGTCCAAAGCCTGGAGTCCCGGCGGAAGACAGTCAAGTTCATCCCTCTGCTGGATGATGTCTCGGAGGAAAGTTTGGCCTTAATGAAGACACGGAGTACCACGCCTCCCAAGCAGGATAGGCTGGAAAAGAAGTACAGGGTTAGAGACTCGGCCCCAGGTGCTTGAGGTCACAGCCTTCTCCTGACTAATTGGTCTGTGCTGCCACCTGGAAGCGCTCAGTGAAGCAGTCTTCTTCGGCCATGGTGCCCCCTGACCAGGAGCGGTGAAACTGGATGCAATGGGCAAACTCATTTATACCGCAGCCTCCACCATCAAGGCCGCTAATGCCCTAGCCATCTTATCCCACTACGACGGGGAGCTGTGGTATAAGTTGGGACCTATTTTGTACTTCCTGCCAGAGGACAATAAGGTCAAACCCCTAGCCCGCCTCCAGGAGGGTTAGGCGGCGTCGGCCCACATCACAGTGCCTTTGGACATCACGGATACTGGGTTCCGCCAGATGGGCAACGGGTGACCCTTTGTAAGCAGGAATGACTGAAGGCCACTAACTTCAGGGCGGTTATCCAGCCCAAGGTGGTGGACATGCCCTTTGATGGGGATAACCTTTTTGGCTAGACCGTGGATGAGCAGACGGTCAAGACGGACACAGACGTTGCGCTCGCTGGGAACATTGCAACAGCAAAAGTGGTTGTCCCTGAGATCCCCAAGCGGGAAGTCTGGCAGGTCCTCCAAGGCAGTAGTACACCCCCCCCCTATTATCAGCTCTCACATTCCACGACCCGGGAGACCTACAGAGGCCACGCACAGGCCTACGGCAGTGGAGGGCAGCGTTGTTGTCGCACGCAGGCCAGGACGCAGACACCCAAGTAGACCTGAACCGGCCGCGGACCCGGGCCCCACTTGCGCACCCGAGTGGGAGGCCAACTAGCACATTTTGTCATCAAGTGGAAGACCATCACCACGGACAAATTGGTGCTGGACGTTCTCTGTCAGGGGCACACATTGGAGTTCCCACGCAGGTGTCCTCAAATTTCTCCTGTTCCTCATCAAGAGCTTCACATGGCACAGCTGCTGCAGGCGGTTCAAGTCATGTTAAGAAAGGGGCATTAAAGCATGTCTCCCAGCGCCTCCGGGGCTCTGTAGTGTACTCCAGATACTTTCTTGTGTGGAAGAAGTCAGGAGGGTGGAGCCAGTACTGGATTTAGGACGTCTCAACAAATATTTGAAGTCCCAGAAGTTCAGGGTGGTCACGTTGGAGCACATGCTCAGCCAACTGGAGGGAGTGGACTTCCTGGCGATGCTGACTCTGTAACACTCCTACTTCCACGTCCCTATCCACAGGGGAACATTGGAAGTTCCTGCGGTTCGTGTTCCACGGACAGCACTATCAGTTCAAGGCTGTGCCTTTCAACCTGAAATCAGCCCAAGGGTGTTCACAAAGTGCTTGTATCTGGTGGCGGATCACCTTCATCTCCAGGGCACCCACGTCTACCCTTATCTGCACTATTGCTTCATCCGCTCACGCTCTCACGCACTGGCGAACCAGCACACAGCAGAGACCATTCGTCTGCTGAAAGATGTCGGATTTTCTATCAATTACCAGAAGTCCTGCGCAGAGCCATCGCAAAAAGCTCTGTTTCTGGGTGCCTGTCTCAACACAGTCGCTTGTCTGGCGACCCCCTTGGAGGAGAAGGTGGCGGCCATCCTGGGGAAGATGCACACCTGTCGGCGCAATCCACAACAGTGCAGGCCATAAAGTCACGGTTGAGCATGATGTCCTCCTGCATCCATGTCGTCTGGCTGCAGATAAGACCACCTCGCCAGGAGTTTCTGGACACACGGTGGCTGCAGAACTCGGGCTCTTGGACAGACGAGATCATACTCAACGAGGAGTTATAGCAAGCTCTACAATGGTGGGGAGTGCACCCATATCTACCGCAAGAAGCTCCATTTCAGGTCCCACCGTACCAGGGTATGTCACCACAGATGCTTCCCAGGACCGATAGGGGGCCCACACCGAGCAATTGCATGCCACAGGCAAAATAAACCTTCACAACAAAGTCCTGGGGCTTCGGGCAGTCTTCTGGGCCCTCAAATCATTCCTGCCATTGCTGAAAGGGAAGGTGGTGAGGCTCTTCAGAGACCACACCACCACCATGTTCTACATCTGGGAACAAGGTGGGACATGCTCCCCGGCACTCTCCTGGGAAGCCCAGGCCCTGTGGCATTGGGCCATTCTTCAGGACATGTTCCTCGTCCCGTTTCACATGACAGGCACAAAGAACACCATTGCAGACTCGCTCAGCAGGGAGTTGCCTGCTTGCCACAAATGGGAACTTCGCCAGGATCAAATGTCGCTTCTCTTCCATGAGTGGGGCAAACCCCTGATAGACCTCTTTGCGACAGCAGTCAACTCAGTGCCAGAGGTTCGCCAGCAGGTTCCTGCAGCCTAGGAGCCCTGCAGGATGCCTTCTCGTTCCCGTGGGATTGACTGTTTTTGTATGCTTTCCCTCAATCCTGCTCTTGCTACGAGTGATCAACACACTCTGTGTCACTGCAGGATGATACTCATCGCTCTGGCATGGCCACAACCAATCTGGTACTGAGACCTGCTCGGTCTGTCAGTGGCTCCATCCATCCAACTGCCTCCACTTCCTGAACTTCTCGCCAGTGAGAACAGGGTGCTCCTGCACCATAACCCTGCTTCGCTGAGCTTCTGGTCCTGGCGCTTGCAGCCCTAGAGCTTTGGCATTATCCTCTGCCGCTGGAATGTAGGAGGATGTTAGCCAAAGCCAGAGCTTTGTCGACATTGGCATGCTACGGACACAAATGAAATTTCTCAATATGGTGCAGGGCTCAGAAGATTACGCCTTTGCTTGTCACAGCCCTGCAGCTCCTTCCGTACCTGCTTTCCCTGGCCAAGGCTGGACTTGCTCACACCTCTATCAAGGTGCACCTGGCTGCCATATCCTGTTACACCAGGTCACCTGGTAAGCCATCCCTGTGGTTGTTTATTGCCTTTATTATTTATTTATTATTTATCTGTTTCTCCTGCGCCGCACTTTCCACTTCTCCCCCCTTTCCCATGCACTTTTCCCCTTTCCCATGCACTTGTGCGTTCTCAATGTCACTGGGCCTAGTAGATTGCTGTTTTGTTTTCCCCTGTTCCTCTCCCTTTCCTAGTCGCGCTCTGAAACACTTGTGTACGAGCGCGATATGAATAAAATATCTTATCATATGTCATATCGTCCTAAAGGCTTGTCCAGGAATTCCTCCAAGGCCACTTCAGGACTTTTCCACCAGTGAAGCCCCCGGCTCCAGCTTGGGAGCTTAACGTGGTCTTGCCAAAGCTTATGGATCCCCCATTTTAACCGATGCATCCGGGCCCACTGAAGTTTCTCTTGTGGAAGACTGCTTTCCTCGTGGCAATCACCTAGGCCAGGTGGGTCAGGGAGATCCAGCCCTCTTACAAGCAACCTTGCTTGTACTTCAACGCTGCGTGGATGGTGTTGCCGACCCACCCCACCTTTATGCTGAAGGTTCCGTCAGAATGCCACCTGAGAGAGAGAGAGAAGGATGAGGAGAGCTGGAGAGTTAGAGTCCAGAGATGCGAGCAGTTCTTCGCGGGTGTTCAGAAGAGCAGTTTCCGTGCCTCTGGATGTTCGGAATCCAGATTGAATGTTGTGGAGACCACCAACAAGTTCAGTGTGTGAGGTGAGTTGTGGAAAGGCCATCTTCTCCAGCAGTTTCCAAAGGAAGCGGGTGATAGAAATAGGGCGGTAGTTGGCTAAACAGGTAGGGTCTGCTGAAGGTTTTTTCAGGAAGGGACGCACATGTGAGTGCTTGAAGGAGGATGAGAAAGATCAGTGGCAAAAGAGTGGTTGCAGGGCAAGAGAGCCAATGTTGTCCTTGATGGTTTCGGAGCAAGACGAAAGCTATTTGGAAGACACCTTCATGGAGCACACCACTCTGGTGACTTCTTGAGGTGTTACAGGTGAGAAGGAGGATAGAGACAGGAGGGTGTGAAGCTGTAGGAGGCAAGGGAGTAAGTGGAGGGGTTGGGCGGGAGGGTAGCAAGGGTGCTCAGGATGTCCAGAGTTTGTGGTGAAGTGTGTGGCCAGTGTGTTGCAGAGGGCCTGGAACGGAAGAGGGGAGGAGGAGACTGCAGAAGGGTTGGCTAGTTCCCTGTAGATTTTAGAGTTCAGCAGTATTGTTGGATGCACCCGATACCCGTGCCTGGATGTGGGCCCTTTTCTTGGCACAGATGGAGAGTCTGTATTGGCTTTGGAGCAGGCTGCAGGCCAGTTTGTCAGATGGTGATCCTGAAGTTTTCCAATTCCGTTTCACAGCTCTGCACTTGCATTTCAGAGCTGCAAGTTCAGAGTCGTACTAGGTGTTACGTGAGTAGGCCGGTTTCAATGGATCCTCATGACTGGGGCATTAATGTCAAGGGTGTTGGTAATGGCCAAATGGAGGTTGCTGAGACCAGAGTCTGTGGTAGAGTCTGGGGTTGGGAAGAGGAGGGGGATGAAGGTAGCAGCTGACACTCATTTCATCGGATGGACGTTCGTGAATGAGGTTGGCAGGGCTTTTGGAGGGGAGGTCAAAGGGCTGAGGGGACCCAGGTGCGAGGAGAGGATAAAATGGTCTGACCAAGAGAGTGGAGTGAACTGAGGGGGGGTGTAAGGAACTCATGGTGGCAACAGTAAAGACGGGCACAAGTGATCACAGTTCATGGGTGTTTATTCAACTTTATAGGTAGGTTGGAAAAACGCTAAATCTAAGATGGGAGCCAGCTTCGACCATCAAACAATAAGGCAGTCCTAGTGGTGTCTTGTCAAATAAAAGGGCTTATACTAAGAAAAACCTTTTGCCAATCATTAAGCTAAATACAAAAGAAGTGTGGGATAATGTTCACAAGAAAGAAGGACATGTTCACAAATAATAAGTCAGGATGCAGTAATTGGGGTCTCCATGCCACACGTTTTAAGCACGGGATAAGGTAGGATTCTGGAGCCCAGCACACGCCTGAGCTTTCCCAGCACAAGCCAACAGTTCAGCTCTCAGCAATCGGGGCCTTCAGTGGTTAAGCTTCTTTTCTACAAAAAGTCTCTTGCCTCCGAGGAGCTGACGGGTTTCAAAATAATAAACCAAAGTTATTTTCGGTACATATGTTGGTGATGCCTTTTCCACCCCTCAATCCCCCTATTTTGGGCTCAGACAGGCTCAAATGTTTGCTTACCTTCGTCGGCCTCACTATGGCTTTCAATACAATTGTCTGTGAGATTCACGAATCTTAATGTCTGTTTAAACAGTTCACTGTGCACATCCCTTCTTTGGTTTCACTCTTGGCAACTTTGTCATCAGTTTTTCGAGGTGGGATTCACTTCCCTTAGCTTCATAATCATCTGTTGGTCAAATATTTTCGACTGTACAGAGGATTTTTCTGGACCCCTGTATGACCACTTTGACCCCCTTTCTTGCCTTTCCAAGGCCTTCTGGTAATTGTAGTTTCAACAATCGGGTAATCGCACAGAGTTTCCTGGTGAGCACCCACGTGGTGCCGGTCTCCTCCGTTGCTGGTTTCTTCCCTTTTTAGTATCAATAGTTCCTTATGCTTTTACAGTTCAATTATCCGTTTGCTACTTTTTGTTCAACACAGTTCGGTTTCTTATCGGCTCTCCCTTCGACTCACCGGCTGTGATGAACCACTTGGCTTTTCTTCGCTTTGGAGTCAAGGTTGGTACCATGGAGACAAGCGTCGGCTTGATTATCAGCAGAGGAGGGTCCTGTGTACCATTGGCATCTGCTACAACACAATCTGGCTATTGTTCATTGTCTTAAGATTCCTTCAGCTGAGGTTTCATGGCCTTGGTCAGAAAGGGCAAGGTTGCTTCTCTCCTTATCACACTCTCGATTGGTGCTGTCTTTCTCCTCCTCTTGAACTGCTGTGCTGAGTTAGCTCTCTCAACATGTGGCCTGCCTTGCTTTTATTGTGCATTCATGCTCTACCTTTTATCCCTGTGGGACAGGGAAAGGGCCGTCGGGTGTGTGATTTCCGTCAATTGCCTGACTTTGCTTTACCCTTGTGTTGGGACATATCAGGTAAATGGCTCGGTTTTTAGTCCGTCGTGCTTCGTGATATGCGAAATTGTTCACATTGGAAGGGGGCCGTGGGTAAAGTGTTTGCATATCCTACATGGTAGGTTGTGGAAAAGGTATAAATAGAAGGGGGTTACTGTGTCTCACCCACCAGTTTCCTACTTAACTCCCTGAGGCCCCCCCTAATCCATCCAGGTGACCTCCCTCACTGGTCCACCCCCAGGAACTGGATCCAATAGCGATGGCCGTGTCTTGGCCACCTGGGTGACCAATCCCCTGGCACTAGTCGGAGAGACACCTTCAGGTTATGAGTGAACGAGAGAGAGAGCGAGAAAAAAAAGAGGAAAAAAAATGAATGCTGCGATGGGGGAGTCCAATTTTAATGTTGAAATCGCCAATGAGGAGGAGATGGTGGTTGAGAACAGGAAGGAATGTAAATCGGCCCATTCAGAGAGGAACAGGGTGGTAGTGCCAGGAGGCCTGTAGATGGTAGCAATGGTCAGAGGAGGAGGGCGAGATGACCAACTTGCAGACCAGGCTCTCAAAGTAGAGTAGATCTGGGTGGGTATGACAGAAGAAGGAACTCGCACAGGGAAGATTAAGGCAACCCCACTGCCAGCACACTGAGGTCGTGGCTTGGAGATGATCTTGAAGCCATCAAGGAGAATGGAGTCCAGAGCGGTGACTGAGCTGGCATTGAACCATGTCTCGTTAAGAGCGAGAATGTCGGTCATTGCCTTTAAGAAGGAGGCAGATACCGGCAGAGTACTATTAAAGGCCGCTCAGCCAACACATAGCCATGTGAAGGAGGTCTCCGCCTTTGAAGGTTTTCTGAGGTGGAGTACAGGGACGTGGTACACCAGTCAGAGGGGGAAGACAGAGAGAGGGGGAGAGGCAGGTGAAGGAAGGAAGTTCATGAGGGACGGCAGGTGCTGGTCAAAGAGGAGGATGTTTGGTTGAAGACCCTGAGTGAAGACGGTCCCTGTGTGGTAGACATTAATGATGCAGCGTGATGATTAAAATCAGTCCAAGAGGACTTCTCACTTGATGCCACCATTAATGGGAGAAGGTGTGAAAGGGAGGAGAGTGAAGATGAGATGAGGAGTCCATAGATCTGGAGAAGGGACAGAGAAGAGGATATCAGTAAAGACCTGTCTGGAAGTTGCGCATGGGTAGGCCAGGGTTCGAGGACAGGATGTCTTTTTTGTGCTTTTTCCATCCAGACTTCGTGTCAGGGAGGATAGGTGAAAGTGTAGCAGTTAGGGAAGATGGGTGAGCTGGTGAGAGCCATAGGGCAAGGCAGAGGTTAGTTGAGGAATAAGAGTGTTTGCACAGCAGAGTTGTAGCTTAACTCACCAGGTGGGTTAGTAGTCACAAAAGGCACAAATGCAATGCAAAAAGGAAAATCAAATTTCAAAAACAGTAGCACAAGTTCAATGCAAAGAAGGAGCAGCGATGTAAAAGCGCACATACACCTAAAATCGAAATTCAAAACCAGGGACGCGATGCAGTGAGCGAAGGTTTGGCGAAGCAAGGAAGGCAGAGTAAATAGGCACTGTAACTGGTTAAGAATTTGAGCGGAGGAGGCAATGGGAAGCCATCACTCACTGGCAGATCTGCAGGGAGTGTAAAAGTCCAGGGGCCCAAGTTCATGCGGGAGCAGTATGCAAGTCTGGAGTCTGATTCATAGTTTGAGGATGGGGGTGTGAGAAACCAAAGGGTGTCTCACCCGCTAATGCTCAGGGACTCGTCATCCAGTTGGCCAGGACACGCCTATCGCTTTTGGATTCAGTTCCTGGTGGTGGACCAGTGCGGGAGGATCACCTGGTTGAGGGGTCTTTGGGGATTGGGGGTGAGATAGCCGATGGTGAGACACGGTTTTCCCCCTTATTTTGTTTATCCAACCCATGCTATGTTTCAGGATGTTCTGAGATCCCAACTCCCCTGCCCCCCCCCCTTTTTACACAAACACTTGGCTGAGGATGGAGGTTGACTGTGAGTAAACAGAATAACTCTCTCGCATCGTACTGGACCTCTCCCATTAATTGGGTCAGGCACTTTACACTAAGTGCATACACCTGATACCAGTTAGCTCTCCTCACACGAATAAAAGGCAGAACTCAACAACCTACTCTGAGCAAGGCGGAAAACGAGAACGAGCAGAACTTCTGGGATGAAGGCAAATCTACTGGAGCAGAGCAATGGACAAAGGGGCGAGAGCAGTGGGTCGCACGCCCCAAGACTTTTCTAACAGAGTTCGTTGCCTCCAACAGGCCATGGAAAACACATAGAAAAGGCCAGATCCCACAAGTGAAGACTGCATTGTGTTTCAAGGACTCCAGCGACCCTCCCAGGTGAACGGCAGAGTTGAGGAGGCGAGGCCAAGCCTGTGGTACTAACCTGGGCTTGTGAATTGGGAATCGCAAAACGAAGAGACACACACAGCCGGTGAGTTGGCAAGCAACCTGAAAGACCGGTGTGTTTGAAATAGCAACATTTTATCACAAGTGAAGGCCTCGTGCATGCGAGTGAGATGTGAGGAAAGACAGGCTTGTGAATTAACTTTGTAGTAAAAGATGGCTTTAAAATCAGCGATACTAAGTAACGGAGTGGTCCGGCGAAGGGAAGTAGCCCACACGAAAGTCTCAGTGAAAAGTAAAGTGTTTGAAGCGAGAAAACGAAAGAACAACACAAGTGAAATAACAAGGTGTAATCCTAGAGAATGGGAGAGTGAAAGCTGAACTGTAAACTTTGAGTCGAAGTGGTGCTGCAGTGATCTGAAAGGTAAACCACGCACATTCGAAAGTCTTTGACATCCAAAAGTGGTCCGAGCCCAACGGAGTGTGATCCAAAGTGAAATAAGCTTCGGGAAGGGAGCCCCTCACCCTCAACAAGTTTGTGTTGAACTTTATTATGAGAGGTCTGAGCCCGGCTGAGGAGGACCTACGAGAACGGTTTGGAGAAAGGTCTGAGCCCGACAGAGGGACCTTTGTGAATTTTTCGGTTGAAACATTATTTTGAAGTCAAGAAAAGAAACTTAAACGTGGAAGGCCAGACGGCCTCGATCCACGTTCTGGAACTGTTTATTGTATTGGAAGCAGAGCCAGAGTGGGTCATCCTGCCTGCAGGGACAGCCTTAGTCTGTGAGGTACAAAATTTACAATATCCCACAAAACGGCTTCCTTTCCCTTCTGCTAAGAGCGAGTGTTTTAGATGCATATGAGCTTAGTCATGTTCACCCCTTAACCAAAAAAGGGCGAAAAACCATGTAGTTACCAAAAATATACATATTTTAATATTTATCAAAAAACATCACAATTCACAATATATTGCTATAAAATCACCAACATGATCAAGAGTCATTCTAAAAAATCACATCTATACATATATATTGCACACATATGGCAAAGAAGCTAATACTTCAAACCCTTTTGTGCCCGAATGGGGAGTAGATCTATGTCTGTACTACCACTGTTATTAATAATGCCCTTGTTAATTCATGTGGGCAAGAGTGTGAATCAAGAAGGGCATTATTAATAACAGTGGTAGTAGAGACATAGATCAAACCCTTTTGTGCCTGAATGGGGAGTAGAAATATTAGCTTCTTTGCCATATGTGTGAAATATATATGTATAGATGTGATTTTTTAGAATGACTCTTGATCATGTTGATTTTATAGCAATATACTGTGATGTTTTTTGATAAATATTAAAATATGTATATTTTTGGTAACTACATGGTTTTTCGACCTTTTTTGGTTAAGGGGTGAACATGACTAAGCTCTTATGCATCTGAAACACTCGCTCTTAGCAGAAGGGAAAGGAAGCTGTTTTGTGGGATATTGTAAATTTTGTGTTTAACTGTCCTCACCCACACAGCCCCTAAAAAGAGGACCCCAGAGCTCTTGAAAGCTGATTACTCTGTGAGGAGTAACATGGGGAGGAGAGCTGGTTTAATCACCTTTATTCATTTGAACACTGACTTTTCCTTTTTGCATACATTTCTCCTTTTTACGCTTTTTTGTACAACAGATTGGGCAGGCATTAGGTTTTGTTCATTTTGATTTGACAGACTTCACTAGGACTGCGTTATTTATTTGATGATCGCGATTCCTCCATCTTAGTTATAGGGCAGAATAGGAGTTTCTTCAACCCCAACAATTTCAATAAAGGTGTCATACTTGTGATAACGTACCTCCTCCACAGGGGACAAAGTGGAGGACCTCTGGACCCTCCTTGTCCCGGACAGGCTAAGACAGGAGCCTTATAAGCGGGCCTTGGGAGGCGAGCCTGCTAATGCCTGCCGGCTTGCCTGATTGGGCCTTAGATGTAATAGGAGCCAAATCAGAGTGTGCCTTCCAACAGCAGGGTAGGTCCTCCTGTGACTGCATCTCCGGGGATGGCCATGTTGGAACGATGGCCCAATGCTAACAAGAGTGCAAAGTAGAGCGACAAAGCAGCAATAGAACGCTGCAGTAAGCGTTTCCCACAGTTAGTCTTTTAAAATTAAGATTTTTAAGTCAATCGCCCAACTGGTGTGCCGCTTGTGTAGTGGGTGCATTAAAGCCTGACAAAATCCCAACAGGGCTTGCCTTTCGTGTGATGGGGGGCTGGGGGGGATCCTCGGGCCTTGTGGTGCTCCAGGAGATAGAGGCCCGTGCTGACTGGATGGCTTCACATAGTTTGTAGGCAGAGGAGGGCTTAGATGGAAGCCTTAGAAGTTGGCCTTGTGGTGCTCCTTTTAGCCCGGAGGCCCACCACGAAGTCAATTTACGTTTGTAAATGGTGTATATTTTTGGCTTGGTGCGCGAAAGCGATCTAGACTTTTGTTCTCTGTCCTAGATTTTAGTCAGATCGTGCCTGCAGATTGGCACTATGAAAGGGGTGCCCGACCGCTACGTTGGTTTTTATGAAGTCTACTGAGCAATTTTTACGATTGTGCAATACATTTCCTCCTAGATTTAAATTTAGTATTGAGGGTTCTTAAAGGTGCTCTGTTTGAGCACCTCCATTCATTTTCTATTACAATGCTTCCACTGAAGGTGACTTTCCTGGTTGCCATCACTTCACCAGACGTGCAAGTGATCTCCAGGCGTTAAGAGAAGGTGACTTTGATATTGACCTTCCTTCTTCCCTAAAGTGGTCTCTGAATTCCGTGTTAGGGGAGTTTTCCTAAAGTCCTGCTTGGTAGTAAGATTTTAGCAAGCTATCCCAGTGGTTTGTACATCCCCAACTCTTACTATCAATCTGCACTAATTCATGTCCTTGGTAGAGTGGCAGAGCAGTCCTGCTCATTTTAAGAGGAAGTTGTGAGCTATAAGTAAGTACACTGAACCAAATAAGTAAAGCACATCAAAGAAACACACATACATGTATATTAAAATATAGATTCATTATATTTTCACAAGAGTCACTTTTAAATACTTGCACCATGAACCATCACACATAGATATACTTTTCAATACTTTCAAATGGTCACTTATTAGTTGGTTGTTGCTGAACATATACAATTGTTACAGGAGTTGTTCTATTGGTAAGACCATGCACCCACAAAGTAATATGATAATTTTATTTAGTCTGCATACACATACAAGATAAAGTCACAAATGCAACCCTAGCTAAAACAAAAACAAAGAGGTGATGGCTGGAAGGTTTAGACTGAATCTTAACCATTGGCATTGCTCGGGGCAACCCTCCAGACCATCGTTCTTCGCCTGCCAAGCCATTACAGAAGGGGAAAGACCATATGCAAATCAGGCTTGGCCCCACCCCAAAAGGGGAAGTCCAGCCCGAACTACTAGGTCACATCCCTTCTGCACGAGACCACAAGCATCCCCAAACATGTTTCACCCTTGTTGGGGCTCATCAGTGAGGAGTAGCTTGGGTCTCTAGGCCCAGCAGGCACGGGACCCATGTCTGGGCATACCCGTCCCACTCGGGGTGACAAAGCAAAAACAAAGAGGTGATGGCTGGAAGGTTTAGACTGAATCTTAACCACTGGCATTGCTCGGGGCAACCCTCCAGACCATCGTTCTTCGCCTGCCAAGCCATTACAGAAGGGGAAAGACCATATGCAAATCAGGCTTGGCCCCACCCCAAAAGGGCTAAAAAACGGTGGTGTGGAAGGTTGCCCAGAGCAATTGCCAGTGGTTCAGATTCATTCGAAACCTTCCACCCATCACTTTTGTGGTCACAGGTTGTCTCTCCATGTGAGAGAGGGTATGCCCAGACGTGGGTCCCTTGCTCGCTGCGCCATAGGGAGCCAGGCTGCACCTCACTGAGGAGGTCCAACAAGGCCGAAACATGTCTGGGGTTGCTTGGTTTTCTGTGCAGAGGGGACCTAGCCTAGCAGTTCGGCCTGGGCTGCTACCATTGGTGATGGCAGCTGACTGATTTGCACATGGCTGGACCTCTTTTGCAATGGCGCAGACGGGCTAAAAAACGGTGGTGTGGAAGGTTGCCCAGAGCAATTGCCAGTGGTTCAGATTCATTCGAAACCTTCCACCCATCACTTTTGTGGTCACCCTAGCTAAAAGCCAGTTCGTAGCAGCTTAAAGTCTTGCAAAGCAGTAGTCAAAGTTTCATGTGGATACTTTGTAGTCTCTAGGAAGGAAGATACACGAAGGCTTAACCATTGTAGAGACCCTGTTAAAGGACTCACTAAATGAACACAAGAAGCGGCTTGAGTCGCAGGAAAAAATGGGGTTCCCCTGGACACCTCTACGTGCATTCCAATGCTCTGGAATCTATTAAGCAATAGCTTTTTTCCCCACAGTACCTTGGTTTTGAAGAAATTTTTTGTAGTGGATGCTCTGCAATGTTGCAACTGTGGACCCAACCTCTGGATCCTTGGTCTGATGACTGAAGACAGGACGATGGACGGGATCTCTCAGCAGCAGTCTCGAGGGAGGATCTCTGGCATAACTTTCAGCACCCTCTCTGGTCACTGCGGTTTTGGCGCCTTTTCTGCAGCACCAACAAAGGCCACGATTCGCCCAGTCAATCTTCTTTGCTTCCTGCAGGCCCGCACTCTGATGAGGGGGTCTGAGGGATTGGATCTGATCTCTGGAGTGTCATTGAGGGCTCAGACAAGATTTGGATGGATTCGGCCTTTGCACAACGATGCACTCGAAATGGGCAGCAGGTCTCCTGGTATTGGGGTTCTAAAGCTCTGGAAACTCACAGGACCTCGGGAGATGGCTCAAATTAAAGTTTGTCTTGGGGCTTGTTGTTCGCATCAGCCAACGGGAAGGAGTCGTCCTCTTCGAAACTCTGCTGTCACACAGAAAACGGGGTCAGGACAGCAGTGGTTACTTCACAGTATTGCAAAGGCTCTGCAGGGGTCTTTTGTCATCATCTTCAGTTCAGTTACTTCAGCTTCCAGTGGTCGACTTGCTTTTCACTCCAGGAGCCTCACCTTTTATACAGTTCCAGCACACACTCCTCTGCAATCTCTCTTAGCAATTTACAGAAAGGGGCATTTGGCTGTCTAATCAAGACATCCAGACCCCCAGAGGGAGCTGGTTCTATTCAGGCACCCTGGCAGACAAAGGACTGGGGTGGTAGAGAACCCCTCCCCCACTTCCTGCCTAGACACTCTGGAGCCTAGGTGGGGACACCAAAGGGTTCCTGCCAAAGGCAAAACACACACACCGGCCTCCCCCTCCCAGAATGGTAGAAGAAGGGCTAACTGAGAACAACCACGCTAGTAATGGCGAAAAAAGAAGGGAGGCCCCAAGTTGTTACTTTGGTGCCCCTATTGTGCACTACCGGGGCTATGGACATAGCCTGCGGTAGAAAAATCTCACAATAATTTGTAAAACGCATCCACTGCCACCAGCCATAATTAGGAGTTTGCCAATGTGACTAAAATGTCACAGAAGGAAGAGGTGGGTACTAGCTATCCCTTTGGCACTCCAAGGTGGTCTATGCCAATCTCTCAGACTATAAAGTTTTAGGAGATATACTAGTAAGAACGGTAGTTACTCGAGGATGAGAAAATTAATCTCAAAGGAGGACCCTGCCATAAGGGCTGTGTGCTGCAAAAGTAAAATACAGATGCCTTTAAGAGCTATGGAGAAAAATAGACTCCATAGGATGGGTAAAATGCAAAGAAAATAGTTCCAACAGACAGCGCCCAGAAGAATGAAAGAGTGGAAAAAGGCTCCACTCATTCACGATTTAAATAAAAAAGGTCCGGAAGTCCAGCAAAATGTGCTGGGGGCTCTCACTAGGAGAGGCGATGAAGCATGAAAATAGCTCTCCCTAACATGTTTCTCGAAAGACCCATCTTCCTGTTTTGCTTCTGCCCCATCCATCCAAGGCAGAGCAATGTTTTCATTGGCTGGAAACAATGCAGTCCCTCGTACTACATCTATCGGATGAGGGACATGAGGAATGGTGGCCATGATTTGGTGGGTTATGCTGGTGCCCTTTGCTAGCATGGCTGTGGCCAAACAGACACTGTTGAGATGAATAATTCTCTGCATTTCGGAATGCTGTGATCTGGCCGGGTATGGATGTGCCCGACTGTTTCGGAGCTCGTTCTACCAGAGGACTGGATGCCATATATGTCTTGTAGAGAGGGGTTAATTTTTGGGACATTTGTCTACGTGGTCCTCGCTGCACATGTGAGCCAAACATGACTGCCTGGATTCTCAGTCAGGACAGGATGGTCGTTTTGGTTGGTCAGTCATCCAGAGTTTTCTAATTTGAAGTGGTGTCCTTGCTCTCCTCCCTCCTCCAGATCCACTTACTGCTATGGGAGTCCATCATAGAATCCATAGGAGGAAGTAATCAATTAGAAGAACAAATTACTTTCCTCTTGGTAATGTTTTTCTGATGGATGTTCCTCCCTCAGATTCCTCATCACCCTTCCAACCTGCCCCTCTTGGCGGATAGCCAATTGGTTCTGCCATCCCTCTCTCTGCTTCTCAGTGCCAGTGGGAAAAGGGTGTAACGAGGTCACAGGGCGCAGTGCCTCGATATATACTAGCCCCGATGTCATGTCAGGTGCGTAGAGGCGTCCAACTGAGCCTATGTAGAAGCGCGCTGCTCCCCCTGGTGGCACAACATTTTCAGACGATGGGCTGCACTGCAGATAGGATTATCATAGATGACTAATCCATTGGAGGAACATCCATAAGAATTACGGAGAGGTAAGTATTTTGTTCTTTAAACTGTTCTTTTACATCCTATTTTGAGTTTGACCTCTTGTTTGGTCTTTATCGGTACACCTTTACAAACAGTGGATTGTCTAGTCTCTGAAAGGCAGCTACTGGGCCAATCGTGTTTCCAACTAGTGCCATACCACTCCGGTTGGAGAAAGGAATGCTGCTGCAGGTGAGCAACTCAGGTTAATGCCAAGAAATCTATGCGAGGATCCACTACTGCGCTAATTCTGATAAGCTGAACATTTCTTTATCCATATCATACAGCCCTTCCAGTGCATCAAAATCTTACGCAGCACAAAAAGGTACAAAACTGCACTTTTTAGAAAATAATACAGTTTCTGGAGGATATTTTGTTTAAACTGTGTGCAGATTGTGTATAAACATGTTAAATGGTGAAAAGGTATGTATTCTTTTCTTTTGACCAGTGTTCAATTTGTTTTTTCATCTTTGGGTGTGTTATATTGAATGCAAAACAGGTTTTTGATTTTTGGACATTTATGTGCCTGTTTTTTTAAGAAATTTCACCAAGTTTTAAAATGATGATGTTACTATTCAACAGTTGATTACCAGCATTGTTTAGACAGAATTCCTATTTTGGGGGTTCTAGGGCCACTTTTTAGGGCAATGTTTTGCTTTGTCCCCTTTTAATTTGTTGAGATCATAGACTTCTTTTTGGTGGCCAGTGGGACTTTTCCTGAAGCCTCCAGTTATTCTAACCCTTTTTACCTTAAGATATATGGGATATCCACCTCATTTTGTCCGTAGCATGCTTTTATGACTCAACATTGGTTTTGGGAGTAGGTTGGTGGCAGCAGTAATTTAGTTTTGGCTTCAACTGTGGTGCAAGACCTTAGCCCAATATGCATTTTTGGTAGCCATTGTGGCACCAATGCAATCTCTTTAATCCTGCTTTTGGCTATTTCATAGTTTAGGGCTCCCTTTGTTCAGGGCAACAATGAGGTGGTCATAATATGGCTGTTCTGACCACCATTTGGGCTCTTTTGTGAGCCTAAATGGCAGCCTTCATATTGTTTGGAACAGATTTCTGACCAGTTTAAGTCCCGGAGATCTCCAGCTCACTCCCTGTTGTGTAGGCCGAGTGGCAGCCCTACTGAACAAACAGTGTGTTTGGTCATCTGACCTTTTGCCTACAGCCCCCTCTTGTGATTGGTGGTCTGGGCTTTGACCAGCCAACTTTTCCAGTCGACTTAAGGATCTGTCTGACCCCTTCTTATTTCTCTTGGTTTCCTGTTCTGCTGTTTGGAAGGAGCAAGTATGCTGACTTGCTTAGGTTTAGTATTTTTTCACACATTTGCGGTTTAACACCTTTACTTGGTTATACGGGCTAGGTACAGTGTCTTGTGCCTTTTCATGGTTTTAAGGCTGTTTTTGTACCACCCTCGTGTGATGCTACAACAACTAACCCTAGGGGGAAGTCTAAAACGTCTGACAAGAAAGAGAAGCCAAACCCCACCTAAACATGTACAACATGGGCCGAGCAAACAAGCTTAACTCGCAGGTAGGGGTAGCTGGTCGACCCAGAGGCACAATTCATCCTCGCACCTAAATCTAGAAAATACACCAGACTGATATACTGAAAGATATATACTTTAATGTATTCACACACATAAAACTATCAGTTCAAATAAGTACTTCAGTAATGATACACTTTAATAAAAAGATACTAAGTATATTTAAACACTGTAAAGTCTATACAAGGACTATCCTGACCCCGATATCTATATGAAGGCCCTTAACCAAGGCTAAGTATTCAACATAAAATAGGGGACGGGGATGACGGTATACCATGCAACCTAACAAGCAAGTAAGTACCCAGTAGTCTGCACAACTAAGTGCAGTGTCCTGTGAAGCCATCTGTCAACTGTAATATGTGTACAAGGCCCTAGAGCTGATGGTCAGCACCTAACACCTATGCCAGGGTATGGGATTAAAAAGGGAAACACAATTTTACCCAAAGGAAAAATAAGTTAAAATTCTCTCTAAGGCCTGAAATGCAATAAACCATCAATGTAGACCTCTTCGTGCCTTATAACCGTAATCATGCCCAGTTACCAGGGGTGTACCAAATTTCGGCTTCATGTGAGTATTCTGCCGACATTCAACCAACATCTATGTATTAGGCTTCCACCGATTGGCTTTTCAAATACTCACTCGAAGCCGAAAGTCTGCTTTCTATGATTATCTGTCTTTGTGAGGGATAGTGAAACCTAGAAAGCTGGGGACAATAACTTGGGTTGTTCCTTATTAGTTGCTGCAGCCTGCCCAAAGAACTATGCTGGTGTGTGCTGGGCCTGGCTGGCATTAAGAACTGCGAGGGAACCATGTCCACTCACTTTTCTCAAGCTAGCCATGCCCATCACAGGACCAGTAAAAGAGAAAGGAAAAAGCATTATTGGGGCCACCCGGGGCAAGACCTGGCACTATCTTTACTGCCCCAATTACTGGACTAGTGGTGGTTCCTGGGCCTTGCCCTGGCGGACCATAAGCCTCCAATTTCTTTTTTAAATACAGGGAAAAGACAGTACTGTGGCTGCTGCTGCAAGGCCATGTGACCTCCTTACCCCCCCAACCCCCGCCATCCCAGCACGCCCCAGGCCCAAACCCCCATTGTTGCAGGAGCAGAATATGTAGCACGCCTGTTATTCCTTAAATTTGATCTCCCACACACAGATTTCACATATTAATGGGATATGTGTAAAGCAAGTTAAACTAATCTCTTGTTCTTTACTTTAATTGTGTTATATAAACTTTATAAACTTAGCATGAGCGCATATATTTTCTGGTCACGTTTTTGTTAGCAAACTGACATTTTTCTAGCATGGGGTCTGGCATGGATTCACATGCTAATGAATATTCCCCGTCAGGCTGGGAATCCTTGGTAAAAGAAGAAAGTTTCAATTTCACTTAAACTGTATTTCTCATACGGCCCCTCCTCTGGCAGCCATTTTCAGATTTTTACTGCACGCGTCAGTGTTGGGAATCATCAAGTTTTCTCTGTGAGCTACTTCTACGTTTTTTTGTTTATTTGATGAAAAAAGGTTCTATTTATGTTCCAGAAAGAGCCTGTGTCCTCTTTCCTCCATCTGCTAACAGCAGGGATCCGTTGTCAGTGAATTTCAGCGCTCTCAAGGGCAAAGATCGTCGAAATTTCCAGAAAGCTATCGGGCCTATTTCACGCCGTCTGACTGTGACGGAGGAGAATGAGGGAAGGTCCCTCTTCAAGTCCTGCACCAAGTGCGGGCTACGGAATGTGTTTGTGGAAGACAAGAAACTCTACTGCCTGGACCCGGACCATAAGGAGGTGGCGTGCGATATGCCTCGGGTTCTCCAAAAAGACGACGAAGGACAGGCACAGTAGACAGGCAGCGTGGCTTAACGCTAAGGCCTCTGGCCCGTTCTCCGAGCAGGGTCATGCCTCACCCAGGACCAGCCGGCCAGAGGAGCAGTCTATTAAGTCCTTTGATGGCGCCTCATCCATGGGGGCCCAAGACAATGCCAAGAACCGCAGGTCCGAGTCCACCGGGGATGCCGTGGAAGCGGGTCCCACGGTGGACAGGGCACGATCGCTGTCATTCTCTGTTTCCATTGCCACCCGGCAATCGAACTCCTCCTCAAAAAGGAAATAGTCTACCCCGGCTTAACTGCGAGAGAATTCCCGAGAGGCCGATGACAGACGAGAAGAGGAAAGCTGAACTGCCCAAGAAGGCCCAATAGGCACAGGCAAAGACTTCGACAATTGAGTTGGTGGCAGCCTCTTTATTGACGGATAAGGGAGCTGACCCTGTGAAGGAAACTCCGTAGCACAGAAGGTATCCCTACCCCCTAGGTGCAACACCGTTGCAGTGACTTTGGCAAAGTCTGCTGGCACGCCAGAAGGGGGGAAACCGGCTCAGGCCCCGGTTCAAGTCCCTGAGAGGAGCAAGGGGGAGGTGAGGAAATCCAAAACAGCCCTCCCAGGCTGTGGGGCTCAAGCCATGGCGGTCTCGCACACACTACGAGGAGCGGGAGTCCTTGCACATGGTCCACGAGGACGTGGAAGAGGAGGACGACGATGGAGTGGGGCCTAGTTTTCTGATCCCGCCAGCTCAGCCGAGAGTTGCGTCTCTGGACATTCTGTCGAACCTGCACACCTTGGTGTCAACCGGCACCCGGTTACTGTGATTCCCCCAGGCCCTTTTTCAGCCTCCAACTAAGAATAGGAAGCATCAACCGACGCCCCATTTCAGCATTTGCATCGGGCCCCTTCTCCCCCAGCAGACCCAGGTACGGATACGGCCACGACCACAGATGATATTGTTGCAGCGGGCGGCGAGTCTCCGCATTTGGATGCGCCTCCTAGGGCGTCCCCACTGGACAAGGTGGGGTCGTTCAATTCCATGATCGCCAGAGCATCTGAGCTTTTTCCGCTTGTGCCAGAAGAAACCAGAAAGGACGGAATCTTGTACCAGGGGCGCAAGTCCAGGAGGAAGACAATCATGGCAGTGCCCCTTCTGGACGACGTGTCGGATGAGGGCCTGGCCCTCATGAAGAATCCTTGCACGGCTCCAGCCAAACAGGATAGTCTGGAGAAGAAATATCAGGTGCCGGACTCCGTACCAAAGTGCCCGAGGTCTTAACCATAGCCAGATTTGGTGGTATTGGCGGCCGCGAGGATCTGGTCGGCTAACCCGTCCTCGTCTTCAGTCCATTAGGACGGCGAGGGGAAGAAGCTGGACGCCATGGGAAGGTATTTGATTTACACTGCGTCCACGATCAAGGCAGCCAGCGCACTGGCAATCCTAGCCAGGTACGACAGAGAGCTGTGGTACAAGCTGGGCACTATTCTTGAGTTCCTCCAAGACGATAAAAGGATGGAGGCAATCCCTCTTTTCCAGTAGGGAGAAGCTGCGTCTGATCATGCCATTACAGTGGCGTTGGATGTTAACAACACAGGGTTCTGGTAGATGGGGAATGGTGTCTACCTTCATTGACAAGGCTGGATGAAGGCCGCAAATTTCCAGCAGGAAGTCCAGGCGAAGGCGTTGGACATACCCTTCAACAGAGAGAACTTGTTTGGGAAGGTCATCAACGAGTCCCTCCAGGCCATCAAGGCGGATACGGAGACGGACCAATCCTTGGGCACTCTCCAGCAGCAGCACTCTTCTTTTTGCTCCTCCATGGGAAAGTAGAGAAGGCTTCCAAAGGTTTCTCCTCTTTATACCGTCAGCCTTCCAGATCCACAACCCAGGAAGCCCCCAGATGCCGTTCCCAGGCCTACGGTAGCGGAGGACAGTGTCGCAGTCGCCCTCGCGGCAGGACGCTGGCTCCGAAACAGGCCTGAACCGGCCGGGACGTCGGGCCACACGCCTGCACACCGGTGGGCAGCCGGCTGACTAGGTTCGTCAGCAAGTGGAAGAAGATCAACATCGTCGGATGGGTGCTGGACGCTCTCGCCCAGGGACATACCCTGGAGTTTCAGCGCAGGTGTCCGCGGATCCCTCCGGTTTCCCATCAGGAGCAACACATTCCTCAGCTCCTGGAGAAGGTACGGGCCATGTTGCAGAAAGGGGCGATAGAGCCAGTTCCCCAATGGCTCTTGGGCTGGCTCCGGTATCTATTCCCAATTCTTTCTGGTCAGAAAGAAGACTGGGAGCTGGAGACCCATCCTAGACCTGCGACGTCTCAACAAATACTTACTGTCCCAAAAGTTCAGCATGGTCACGTTGCAGCATGTGCTCGGCCAACTGGAGGAAGGAGAGGACGCCGCCTATTTCCACGTCCCCATTCACTCAGGAAACATTGAACATTTCTGTGTTTCATAGTGCAGGGCCAACACTACCAGTTCAAGGCCCTACCTTTCGGATTTAAGTCAGCCCCAAAATCCCTGGCGACGGTGGTGGCCCATCTACGTCTACAGGGTATACACATATACCCGTACATCGAAGACTGGCTCATCCGGGCCCGCTCACGAGAGTTGGCCGTCGACACACACAGGCGACCGTCCAGCTGCTGACGGATCTGAGATTCTCCATCAACTGTCCAAAGTTCTGCTTGACAACCATCGCAGAACGTGATATTCCTTGGAGACAGGCTCAATACGGTGTCCTGACTGGCGTCACCCTCGTAGGAGAGGGTAGCTGCCATTCAAGGGAAGGTGCAGCGGCTGTTAGTCGATGATGACAGCCACAGTGTGAACCATCAAGTCGTTGCTCGGCATGTCGTCCTGCATCTACCACATCCAGCTCTACAGGTTGCAGATGCAACCTCTTCAGGAGTTCCTGGATGCTCGCTGGATACAGGTGTCCGGAAGCTTCGCGGACAAGATCCCACTCGACGAGGAGTTCCATTGGGTGATTGGGTGGTGGTGCACATGCTCCAACATCGCCCGGGGCACAGGGTTTCAAAACCTGCCATTCCAGGAGACGATCGCCACAGACGCTTCCCTGGAAGGCTGGGGAGCCCACACCGCACGTCTACAGGCCAGAGGCCTGTGGCTGCCGGAGGAGAAGGATCTCCATATCAACATTCTGGAGATACGGGCACTGTTCTAGACCCTCAAGTCATTCCTTCTGTCTCTGAAGGGCAAGGTGGTGAGAATCTTCACGGACAACACCACCACCATGTTCTACATCAGGAAACGGCGGGGGCGGGGGGGGCCTCGATCCCTAGCGCTCTCCAAGGAAGCACAGGACTTGTGGTGCTGGGCCGTCATACAAGAGATGTTCCTCATCCCTCCATCTAGCGGGAGTCCAGAACACTATTGCAGACTCTCTCAGCGGGGATTTGCCCTCCTGCCACGAGTGGGAACTTCGGCAGGACCAAGTGGATCGCATCTTCGCAAGTGGGGCAGGCCCCAGTTCGATCTGTTTGCGACGGCGGCAAACTCCAAATGCCAGACGTTTGCCAGCAGATTCCATCAACAAAGGAGCATGGGGGATGTGTTCTCCTTCCCGTGGGAAGGGATGTTTCTGTATGTGTTTCCTCCATTGCATCTCCTGCTACGAGTCAACACACTCCGTGCCAATGCAGGATGATACCCATCGCCCCGGCTTGGCCAAGGCAGATTTGGTATTCGGACCTTCTCAGCCTGTCTGCGTCGCCCCCGGTTAAGCTGCCAGTGGTCCCTGATCTTCTCACCAGAGGCGCTTTTCTGATGATTCAGACAGGTACAAGAAATCTGTTTTTCCTATACGAGATTTTTTACTGGTGGTGTCGCGGACACACATTAACCATACATGTCCGTGTGGGAGGCAACACTGGGCAGAACCATTCCCTGGGACCACTGTGTCTTTTTGTGGAGGAACATAACCAGACTCAAATGGGCTATCCAGCTTCGAGAAATGTGGCACACGGTCTTGGCACAATGGCACTACGCTCCAGTTAGATTGCAAAGTATGTACTCCCAGAGGGCTCCAGAGTGTTGGAGAGGGTGTGCAGAGCGTGGCGACTGAGGACACATTTGGTGGTCTTGCCCGGTGGTGAAAGCGTCCTGGACAAGGGTGAGAACAGGAATGCAGGACATTTTTGGGGCAGGCCCGGAGATGGGAGGGGGGAGCCTGAGTGCACACCAGGATTGTGGGACCCAGAGACAGCCCCTACTCATAAACCTTTTTAAAGGTTATGTGGTAATAACGGCGGCTTTACTATTAAAAGCACAAAGGTGGAAAACTAAAGGGGCATACACAGAGATGGACTGGATATGAAAAATATAGCACTGTGGATTTGGAATGGGTTACATAATCCATTCAGATGAAGTCTGTTAGGTTTTGGCAGGACTGGGACCAAGTATTGGACTTTTTAAATCAAGACTTTGTCCGTTATGTCCACAAAGACTGTTACTTCTGAATCTGGTCTAAGGTGGACTCTGGGTGGGAACAAATCCATGTATGTGTTACATAATAGGTGGGGGCTTTGGAATCGGGGGTGGGAAGGTAGGGAGCGATGGGGGATTATTGTTCACGTTCACTTGGAAATATCAAGAAAAACTAATTTGAAAAAAAAAAAACTACCATCAAGGAAAACCCTTAAACCGCATGAAACATGTCATGTAATTGATGTCAGTGATGTTTCTAGTATACCATACTAAAAAAAGTGTTTCTTGTTTTAACTCAATTACACCTTAAATGTTTTTTTTTTTATAGGCAAATGAAATCATAAAGAAGCTGCAAGGGGAAATAAAAACACTAGTGGGAAAATTGAAGTTGAAGAACACCGTGACAGTGCAACAAGAAAAACTTTTGACTGAAAAAGAACAAATAATCCTCAGTGAACAGAAAGAACTTCAGGATGTTGGACAATCTCTTCGGCTAAAAGAAGATGAGGTAAACAAACACATTCAATTTTCTGGAATTATGACCAAACGTTAAATGTGTTAACAATGCTGTACTTGTTTTATTCACTGGTGTCAAATTCTCATATTCAGAAAGTGCATGGCGCAGGAAAAGTATTTGGAAGCTGGGAAACGTAAGAGCACAGCAAGTGACAATTTCCTAAGTACACTCGCAGTAGACTGTTGCCACATAGTTCTACACAACACAGTGATAATAGATGATCATTTGGAGAAGGAAATGATGACATCACCTAAACAATTAGACACCTCACACTGTGTAATTTATTGACATGTATCATGTAAAAGAACCCCGAACACAAGAACTCGCTTATAAAAAGGGCCTTACAGAATCTTAATCTTCTCATGAAAACAAGGGAGAAAAGACAGGTGTTGAGAGGGAAAGGGCCACTTTCCAAATAAAATCCCAAGGCTTCAGTAGAGTGCTGGGCACACAGTGCAAGATAAGGATGAATAAGTCGCTGAAGAGTACCATCTGCAGAATGAAGATTTTTGTGGACAAATGGTTCCTCTGTTGCCACTTTTCCTCCTTTTAGTTTCAGCATTTCTGTATGATTTCGTTTAATGGTTGCTTTTGGGGTGAGTGCATCCTTTTTAGCTTTGCTCACCTGCTCAACTCATTTGTTTTGGTGTCCATTGCCAGGCCCTAAGGCTGCCAGTGCAAGGAAAGTTGTTCCGGTTTACTCTTTGTAAACACATACCACATTTTGCTTTACAAGGGCACGGTTTCCTGTCTCTTTTTTTTTTCTGGCAACATTATTTTTGAGTTTCTGATGTGGCTACGAAAGGCAGGTGGCAGTAAACTGTTATACAATTTTTTTCTCAGTGCTCAATTTAATGTACCTTTTTATTTTTTTTTCTCCAGTGATTCTGAAGTACCATATACTCTAAATGTGGCATCTCCTCATTGTTTAAGACCTGTCGGTTGGCCCACTTTCTTACTGGCTTGTTTCCTGCTCTCTCATGCCAGAAACCTTCAAATAAGGGCATATGCTTTTTGTGAGATGCAGCGTTTGATTCCCGGTCAATGCTTTGTGTGACTGGAATTGGTCAAAACTGGGATTGGGACTGTCTGGTCCCTGGATCCTCATGGGGTTGACATCCATTGAAGAGGCACCGCTGCTGCAGCAGACAGTCAAAACCTGGGACTTAGCAGCTCTTCAGCTTGTGTGCCAAGGACCTCATCGCCTGCAGCAGCAACTGTCTTCCAAGAAGACGGGCTTTGCTGGAGCCAGTTTTCCACTACTGCTAAATCCTAAACCTGCTCATCCCTGAAATGTGTTTCTTAACCACTTTGCTTTGCCTGTCGTGTTCTTGGGCTGCCCAGTCATGTGTAGCTAGGAACTGTGTATATTTTGGAGATTGGAACCACTGCATAACTGGATCCAAACACAAATCTATTTCACCTACTGCCCCTGCGACCTCTTTACCTCCTGCAGTGGGATATATTACATTGCTAAGATGCGCCAATAATTCTAACTTGCCTAGGGATTCTTTCCAGGATTGCGATAAGCGACCAGGTGTGCCTACAAATCTTGTTGTCCCCTATGCCCAAATGGATTTGATTGGCGTAAAATCCAATCCCTAAACACTAACCTTCACAGATCCTGTAAGGTGGATTTCTGGCCTACAATTCCTCCTTAGGCAATCCTTATGCAGTAGGAATCTGGATTCTGAACCCATTTGCAATGTTCCTGTTTTTACTTTTGAAACTACTGAACTGTTGGCTTTTGGCCAATTCTGACGCACAGGGATGTTAAGGCCTTCCTAGGCCTCTTCTCCAATTGCTTCCCTGTGGAGTGAACTTAAAGTACACTGGAACATGCTTAACTAGTTGTCAGGAAGGATAGCTTAAATTAAAAGGGATTGCATTATAAATATAAGGCAGGTTGTTTTACATGGTTTAACCCATTTTTCGCTCCCTACTTGTTAGTTTTTACTATTGCTCTATTTTTGTATAACTGTTTTTAGTCTAAGTATTATAAAGTCCCCCTTAGGGTATTCCTTTTTTTTTTAGGGGTTTGCGCGTGCATACGCCATAAGTTACATAAGTAAAAGACATTGCAATAAATCGGAATAGACCGTTCGACACCAAATAAAACTTACACATTTCAGTGAGCAGACATTGAAACTCAAATTAGGAGACGAGTAGTGCAAAATATAAATCAATTCTGTCCATTTTAAGTTCTGTATCCAGATGGCTGATTAAACAGCCAATGGTTCGCTTAAACTAATATTTCCAAATAAATGCATATGAAAGTCGCCGTTTTGAATTAATTTCCAGATCCTGTGGAACCATTATGTTTGCAACTGTTGCAGAAATAAGAAAGCTGCTCGACAATGGGTGGTGGATTCATAATGGGTGTAGCCAACACATACACAGCGAGAGAATTGATCACTGATCAGTTACTGTAACACAATTGCCATACAAATCTCACTAGCAAACAAAGAGCATTTGTTTGCTGAATCTTTATGATCCTCCTTGGGTTGTATGAGTCCTATTGACCGAATACTGAACTTGGTAACCATGAGGCCAAAAACGTACTCCCAACTATTGCTGGTGATCTTGATGCGCATTGTGGTGAGACGAGGAATAATTATGAGGAAACATCAGGAGAAAGGTGCGAATTACCATCAGCTCAATCGACACACTGGATACTAATATGCAGGGGTTCAGATGGTTGAGTTTTGATGCATGCTAAATGGTACATCCCAAGCTGGTATGCTAGGCAAAGTGTGCTTACCGTAAATGCTCAAGGAAATCGAATCAGTCGAAAGAAAACATTAATAAAGTTAATCAGCTTGTAGAAACATTTTGTAATATTAATGATAGGATTTGGGACGGTACCAGCGTGAAAAATGTTGGGTTGGATATACAAACTTACGGGCAAATTCAGTTCGGTTGACATGCTGGGATTCTCCGTCTTGACCTGAAATCCTCCAGGCTGCTAACATCAGTGATCCGCTGAGGAGAAGGGGGTGACACTGACTTGACGGATCCAGTAGGAGATCTGGAAACTGGGGCAGAAGGATTGGAAAATCTGAAGAAAGTTGCAGAAGAACTGGATACCAGGTCTGAGAGGTCCAGACCGGGGCTATGAGGACCAGATCCGTATGCTCCTGACGGGCCTTCGCCAGGGTCCTCGCTATCATGGTAAATGGGGGGGAAAGGCGTAATGGATCCTCTGGGTCCAATGCTGCAGAAATGCATCTGTTGCAGCTGCTGCTGGATCCGGCCTCCAGCTGTAAAACACTGGTAGCTGGGTGTTGAGTCGGGATGCAAAGAAGTCTATGGACATAGGACCCCAAAGTCGTTGGAGGCAGAGAAAGACTTCTCTGTTGAGCCTCCAGTCGCTGTAATCTGTGCAATGGCGGGGGTACCAGTCTGCTACCACGTTTGTGAGACCAGGGAGATACTCTGCTGTGGTTGAAATCCGATGCACCAAACAAAAATGCTAAAATTCCTTGGCTAACTCCGCTAGAGGCCTCGATTTGTAACCACCCAGATTATTGATGTACCTTACTGCGGAAATGGTGTCCATTTTCAGCAAGATACAACAACTCGCTCTGCCTCTGGCAAAGGAGCGCACTGCGAAAGAGCCTGCAAGGAGTTCCAGGCAATTTATATGCATCTCCAGCTTCTGAGGAGACCAAGTCCCTCCTGTGGTGACAGAACCGCATCTCGCTCCCAGAGCAGAGCGACTGGAGTCTGATTCAATGATAATATCTGGATGGAGCCGAAGATGGCTCTGGCCGTTCCAGGCTTCCATTTGAGTGAGCCACCAGTTGAGTTCCGTTCTTTCGGAGGGCAAGTGTGTCAGACGCTGAGAGTAGGAGAGGCTCTGTCTTCGGTGCTGACCTTTGAGCCTCTGCAATTCTCGGTAATGAAGAGGATCGGGAAGAATTGCTGGAATGGAAGAAGATGGGAGGCCTATTACTCTTGCTAATTCTCAAAGAGATATGAGGTCCCTCTGCAGGAGCCTACGAATCTCCCGCCGGGTCGAGTATCTTGGCCACTGGGAGACTGAGCTGCGAATTCTGGGTATCTACCACGAACCCGAGAAATTCTAGATTCTGGGATGGACTGAGGATCGACTTTTCCCAATTTATGAGAAAACCGAGACACTGTAACAGGTCGATGGCCAGCCTGGCCTGTTGCTCTACCAGGGCTTGAAAGTGCGCCATGAAGATGTCGTCCAGGTAGACGATCAGTCTGACACCCAGTTCTCTCAGATGAGCTACTACGGGCCTTATGAGTCTGGTAAAGGCCTTTTACCCTTGCAGAGGCGTTTGGGCACGGTTACAGCCCTCCCAGGAGTTGGATCACCCCCGTCCGGTCTTTCCCTCTGCGAATAAGCTATGAGCGGCAGTAATTGGTGACACTGCTCCTGCGTGGATATGAAAAAACGTGAGTGCACTGATCGGTGACTATTGTGCCTCTCAAACGCTTCTACCCAAGGTGCGATTTCTGTGGGCATGTACCGGCCCATATGGGTTCACCTGTTAATTATTGATGGTAAGCTCTCCGTCCTGCTACTTCTGGCAGGGGCGCTTGTTGATGGGATCTAGTTCCTTCACTGATCCCTGGTAAGTAATAATCCAGTCCAGCTGCCGACTATGCTTCTCCTCTTATCTCTGTCCCTTCCTGTTTTTTCTTTGCCTCTTCTCGTTTTCTGTCTTGGTATTATTGCTCTCAATATTGCTGTTAATTCCTGAATAACGTTTTCTCTTCTGTTTTCTTCCCAATAGGTGGAAATGTGGTTCAAAAGCAGTTGTGGGGGCACGGAATGTGGCCAGGAAGAAGATAGTTGAAACCGCAATGTCTGACAACAGGTGAGTGATAGTTTAAGGCAAAGCGCGAGGTTCGGTGGTAGCGCAACCTCAATGTCTTAAGTGTCCAACCTTCCCTTTTGTTCTTACTTGCAGGTGCTGCTGTCGCTGGCGAAGCGTGTCGTGCTGCGGTGCCAAGATGAAGATTTCAGCGTCCTAGAATATTTGAAGATGAGCTGCAGTGCCAGGATGAAGATGTCCGCGTTCCCGGAAGGCTTGAAGATGAACTTCGGTGTCAAGAAGATGTCAACGTTCCGGAAGCTTTGGAGAAGAATGTCTAGATCAACGAAGACATGCACAGGTCAGAGCAGGTTCTCCAGTTGGTAAGTATGAAAGCAGGAAACAGGATTTCCAAAGGTAAGTTTAATCCCAGGCGGCGGTGAGCATTACGCTGCATGGAAGTGCAGAATAGCGCAAAGCGTCCGTCTCGGATCGGAGCAGTTTATATAGCTGTGATCGCGGGCACGCCCACTAGGCCTGGCTTACCTGCCACCCCTAGAGAGTCAGCACGTGCAGGGCAGCCCAATAGCAGCAGCAGCCACACCCAAGAGTACACATTGGCTGCTTTAGTGATGGAAGTTCCCATGTTAAATACACCTTGCACCCAAAATGAGGTATTGCGTCCAAAATAAAAACATTCCTGTCCCAAGTAAATGTTCTTGCTTATTTTTTATTCATGAGCCTGGCGTCTGTGTTCTTGGCCCAATGACCATGACAGCACTCCCCCTCAAGGCCCCTCTCAAGGGTGGTGGTCCTCCCAGTCCTGGTTTGGTGGGATTAGTGCGATGGAACTGCCTGATTAAACGTGGAGCATGGACGTGTTCACTGGGTTCCCAAGTTCGGTCGTGAGGTCCGTAACCTTTCCAGCCTATAAGTTAATACAATTTGGACCGAACCACCTTGGAGTCCTGGATGGATTTAACTTCATACTCCGGTTGCCCATCGAGTGATTAGGGCTCTGGTGGAGGGCTAATCCGTGCATTTGGTTTCATTGGTTTGAGGAGAGAGACATGAAATACCGGGTGAATCTTCATGCCCGATGGTAACTAATTTCATGGCGGCAGGGTTGATTATTGCTTTGATAGTATAGGGGCCCAAATATCTGGGGCGGAAGGCCCTTGGTCCTTTCAACGGTATGTATCTGGATGCTAGCCAGACTTTATCCCCAATCTGATAATCGGGAGCTTCTTTTCGGTGCCGATCAGCAAACAGTTTTTGTCTTTCTTTGGCCTTAGTCAAATGTTCTGTCGCTTCCTCAAGAACCTGAGTGATGGTTTCATGCAAGGTTTTTATTGCTGGCATTTCCAAAGTATTTGGTGGATCAAATGCTGATGTCCACGGATGTCTTCCCTGCACAGTATAGAATGGAGTTTGCCCAGTACTCGTGTGAACGGAGTTGTTGTATGCATACTCGGCTACCCAGAATATGTTTTTCCAGGAGTCCTCGGAGTGCTGTAACATACATCTTAAATACTGCTCTAACGCAAGATTAGTTCGTTCGGTTTGCCCATCCGTTTGAGGGTGATGGCTTGTGGACAACTGGAGGTCAATTTTGACCATTGTACAACACCTTCTCCAAAAGGCGGAAACAAATGGAGTTCCACGATCTGATATTAATATTGATGGAAATCCATGTAATCGGTTAATTTGTTCTAGAAACACAGTAGCGAAAGTCGATGCAGTTGGGAGTCCCTTCAGAGGGATAAAATGGGCCATTTTGGAGAATAAATCTACAATAACTAAGATGGTGGTGTAACCATTGCAGGGAGGAAGAACCGTAATAAAGTCCATTGACAGAGTTTGCCATGGTGCTGGTGGTACTATCAAAGGACGTAGTAAGCCAGCAGGGTTTTGTTTGAGACTTGTGTTGTGCGCAGACACCACAGGTTGCAATAAACTGGCCAATGTCTTTTCTCCAAGTTGGCCACCAGTAATTTTGCTTTATTTTAGCCTGAATTTTGGCTATTCCTGGAAGTCCTTCCACTAATGACTCGTGATAGTTTGTGATGATTTGATTTTGCAGTTTCTTGTCCTGGATATACAAGCGTCCTTGAAATATGGTAGATTGTTTTCAATGGTGTACCGGTCTCCCTTTAAAAGCCATTCCTGTTGCGTTGACTGATTCATCTGGGATTGCAAACTGGTTTTTAAGTCATCTACACACGTGGTGGCGGCGATCTTGGTTTGGATTCGTTCTTCGGAAATGATGGCCACGGGATCTGATGTTGTGTAAGCCCCTTTTTCTTCACTCATGCGTGATAGTGCGTCTGCCTTTCCATTTCGTACTCCAGGTCTATAGGTGATAATAAAGTTGTATTCTGCTAAAAAGAAAGCCCAACGAAGTTGGCGGGAGGATTGTGCTTTGGCAGTTTTCAAGTATTGTAAGTTACGGTGGTCCGTGATGACGGTGATGTGTGTCTTGCCCCAAGAAGATAATGTCTCCATGCCTTGAATGCTGCTTTAATCGCCAGTAATTCCTTATCTGGGATTGCATAGTTCAATTCGGGGGCAGAGAGCTTGCGATACCAGAATACAATGGGATGTAACTGTCCTGATTCCGGGTCCTGTTGGGACAATACCGCTCCCATTGCTACATTTGAAGCATCTGCTTCAACCACGTATGGCAGATCTGGCCGAGGGTGTCAAAGAACTGATGCTGTGGTAAATGCTAGTTTCAGCTTCCGAAAAGGCTTCTTCAGCTTCTGTGGACCAATGAAATTACTTGTTCTTTCTCAGCAGGGGAGTAATTGAGTGTACGATTTGTGAGAACCCAGGTATAAATCGACAATGGAAATTAGCAAATCCGAACATACTTTGTACTCCTTTTGTGGATGTTGGTGAAGGCCATTGGAGGATTGCGTCCACCTTTCACGTGTCCAAATGTACGCCCTTTGGTGTGAGCATGAAACCGAGAAATTCGACCTCTGTCACATGGAAGAAACATTTTTCCAGCTTGGCATACAACTGGTGTTGTCGAAGCTTCTCTAGAACTGCCCGGACATGACCAACATGTTCTTCCTTGGAATTTGAGTAGATGAGAATGTCATCTATGTAGACAAGTGCGCAAACGTCCGATAGTTCACTGAGCACGTCATTCATAAAGAATTGGAACACCGCGGGGGCATTACATAACCCGAAGGGCATGACCTGGTATTCGAAGAGGCCATATTTCGTGCGAAAGGCCCCGTCTTCCACTTGTCTCCTTTTTTGACTTTCACAAGATGGTAGGCCCTTCGTAAATCCAGCTTTGTATAAATCTGAACGTGTTTCACCTGATCCAGGAGTTCTGGTATAAGTGGTAAAGGGTAATGTTTTTTTTTTTTTACTGTAATCTGATTGATTCCTCTGTAGTCAATACAGGTTATTAAGTCCCCCTCCTTTTTAGGCACAAAGAAGAGGGGCGATGAAGCAGGGGACTTGGATGGACGGATAAAACCGTGAGCCAGATACTGATCCAGGTAAGTTCTAAGATGTCGGTTTTCCTGCTCAGTTAGAGTGTAAATCCGGCTGCAGGGAATCTGGGCTCCGGGTACGAGGTCTATTTGGCAATCGTAGGGTCTGTGCAGGGGCAAAACGTTGGCTTGCTCATTTTGGAAGACATCCTGGTAATCCATGTATTCATGTGGTAAAGAGCCAGTGAGGCCCAGAACGATTCCTTTCTTTGGTTTCAGGTTGACTACGTCTTTGTTGTAACAGGTGATGGCACATTCTTGAGGAAAGGTCAGAACTCGCTTTCGTCAGTCGATCCTAGGATTATGGGTCTCCAGCCAAGGCATTCCCAATTTTATCTGAAACTGAGGAACACCGATGAGATCGAAGGTAATGTCCTCTTGATGCCCGTCCTGCAACCGAAGCTTGCCTTTCTTGCTATATTGTGTCACCGGGCCGGATGATAGCTGTGAACCATCCACTGCCGTGACGTTTTCAGATTTCTGCTTTTGTTGGAGAGGAAGGCCTATTCGGATAGCCAGATCTTGGTCAATGTAGTTACCCACAGATTCACTGTCAATGTACGCCTCCAAGGCATGTATCTTTGACGATTGCTTGTGATTCACCAAAAGTCCTGGAAGGACTAGATGTGAGGTCTACACGGATTCCTTTTTCTCGCTCGACAAGTGGACCCCTACGCTTGCCAGGCATTGGAGTTTCCTGAGTCCTGTACTTCTTCTTTGTCATCTTTGTCCGTTGCTCCAACTATTTTCTTAGGTGGTTTTACCAGGCATTCACAGAGGAAGTGACCTGCTTTACCACAATATAAACAGAGCTGTTGCTGCCTTCTTTTCTCTCGTTCCGCCTTGGTAAGAGGACTCCGTAAACCACTGATTTGCATTGGTTCTGACTGTTTGTGTGGTTTGATCAGGTTCTCACAGGGTCGCACATAAACTGACCGTCCCTTTGTTCTGGCTCAATCCATTTTCCTATTCTGCAACCTATGATCGAGTTCCACTGTCAGGTCTATGTAGTCTGTACACCCTTCAGGTGGGTTCAAAACTTGAGCCAACACAACCTTAAGTTCTCCACGTAACCCTTGATAAAAGAGCACAGTTCTCTTTTCCTCTGGCCAGTTGGTCTGGGCTATGAGACGATAGAAGGTTGCAATGTAGGTTAATAGATCTTGATTCCCCTGTCTGAGTGACAACAATTAATTGTCCAGAGCTTGTCCTTGAGTATGTCGGGCAAAAAATGTCTCCATCTCATGCTGGAAATCCCCAAAGTTTCGAAGCAAAGGATCATCTTGAGTGACCAATGATATTGACCAGTCCGCCGCGTTGCCTCCTAGATATGAGAGTACGAATGTAACTTTGGCTTGATCGTTAGGAAAGGCTCCTGGTCTGCATAAGAAATGAAGGCAACATTGGTTCATGAATATGGCGAACCTGTTTGGATCGCCGAAGAAGCGTTCAGGCGGGGCTAAAGGCACTGCTCCTGGATGGACCACCTGAACAGGTGTTGATTGCTGTGGTTTGGAAGAATGGGCTATCCCCGGCAAAGGAACCTGCCCTGCTTGTGCTTGTAGCATCTGTCTTGCCAAGTCGTTGGTTCTTTCTCGAGTTACAAGAAGTTTCCTCCTTAGTACACTGGTTTCCTGCCTTGAAGCATGTACTTCAGCCCGTAATTCTCCTAGTAATTGGGCCAATGGGTCTGTATCTGAAGTTTCCATAACATCCAGGCAGGGAGTCGTAGAGGCTTTGCATTCTGTTACACTCACCTGGTCTCTGCGGAGGTGTTGTGGCACGGTTGCAGCCCTCCCAGGAGTTAGATCAACCCCGTCCGGTCTTAAGCTGTGAGCGGCGGTATTTGTTGACACTGCTCCTGCGTGGATATGAGAAAACGTGAGTGCACTGATCGGTGACTATTGTGCCTCTCAAACCCTTCTACCCAAGGTGCGATTTCTGTGAGGATGTACCGGCCTATAGGGCTCACCTGTTAATTATTGATGGTCAGCTCTCCGTCCTGCTACTTCTGGCAGGGGCGCTTGTTGATGGGATCTAGTTCCTTCACTGATCCCTGGTAAGTAATAGTCCAGTCCAGCTGCGACTATGCTTCTCCTCTTATCTCTGTCCCTTTCTGTTTTCTCTTTGCCTCTTCTCGTTTTCTGTCTTGGTATTATTGCTCTCAATATTGCTGTTAATTCCTGAATAACGTTTTCTCTTCTGTTTTCTTCCCAATAGGTGGAAATGCGGTTCAAAAGCAGCTGTGGGGACGCGGAATGCGGCCAGGAAGAAGATGGTTGAAACCGCAATGTCCGACAACAGGTGTGTGATGGTTTAAGGCAAAACGCGAGGTTCATTGGTAGCGCGACCATAAACTGAATGTCTTTGAAGTGTCTAACCTTCCCTTTTGTTCTTACTTGCAGGTGCTGCTGTCGCTGACGAAGCGTGTCGTGCTGTGGTGCCAAGATGAAGATTTGAGCGTCCTAGAAGATTTGAAGATGAGCTGCGGTGCCAGGATGAAAATGTCCGTGTTCCGGAAGGATTGGAGAAGAATGTCTGGATCAATGAAGACGTGCACAGGTGAGAGCAGGGTCTCCAGTTGGCAAGTATGAAAGCAGGAAGCAGGATTTCCAAAGGTACGTTTTTAATCCCAGGTGGCGGTGAGCGTTAAACTGCATGGAAGTACAGAATAACGCGAAGCGTCTGCCTCGGGGATCGGAGCAGCTTGTATAGCTGTGATTGTGGGCACGCCCACTAGGCCTGGCTTGCCTGCCACACCCTGCCACTCCTAGAGTGTCAACATGTGCAGGGCAACCCAATAGCAGCAGCAGCCACACCCAAGAGTACACATGGAGCTGCTTTAGTGATGGATGTTCCCATGTTAAATACGCCTTGCACCCAAAATGAGGTATTACGTCCAAAATAATTCTTGTCCCAAGTAAATGTTCTTGCTCATTTGTTATTCATGAGCCTGGCACCAAAGGTGCCAGGACTGTGTCCTTCTGGGGCCCTTGTGTATGTGGCCCTTGAATGTCTGTGTTCTTGGCCTGATGACCATGACAGCGCCCAAGGTGCTGAGGAGAGCCCGAAAGGTAAATTTGTGCACTCCTAGTCTTGGTTGTTCCAGGAAAACTTGAGATAGTTTACGTGGGCCTGAAGTATGGGGACTGCGAGGTAAGCGTCCTTCAGATCCAGGCGCACAAGCCAGTCGTTCAGTCTCAAGATGTCCCTGAGCATGTGGATTCCTTTCATCTTGAAATGACGGTAGACAATGAAGTCCTTAGATTTATCACTGGGCGTACTTTCTGCTTCCTGCGAACCAAAAATATAGGGCCGAAGAAGCCACCCTGGCCCGAGCAGGGGCGAATCGCCTTTTTCAGGTATAAGTTGTGTATTTCGCTGTCTAGCGCTTTCTTGTCTGCTGTTGACATTAATGGGGCTGACCCAGGCATCTCCTGACAAGAAATCCCAAGCTCGCACAAAGAGAGCTAATCTCCCTCCTATGGGTGTCTGCGGCGAGGTCGCTGCTATGGGTACACTGACCTCTGGTTTGTTACTGGGCTGGGTATCTCGCTCCTCTTCTCCAGCCACAACCTCTTCTTTGCCCTCTTGAGGGGAAGAAAGTGTCCGAGCGGTCCTGACAAGAACTGTGCTGGTCTCTGGCGTGTTGAGGTCTTCGATCAAATGAGAAACGGCCAGAGGAGCGACCTCTACCTTGTCCGGCACTGGAGAAAGTTTTTGTAGCAAAAACTCTTTTTATGGAGGCCTGAGCTTTATCCAAAGCTGTGAAGGTGCCCACAAACTTTGACATCTCCTTCATAAATGGGTCTGCAAAAAGGCAGACCTTTGGCTGCTGCTCCTGATTCAGTATCTAATTCCCCTAGCTTAGCATCGATTTTGAAAAAGATGCCCTTACGGTGCTCAGCCGAGATGGCAATACTGGCATTACCCAGTAAACAGTGCTCTTTGAGCCCAACCTGAATTGATTACCAGCTCAATGGGGTCACCTGAATCAATGGCCGCTACGGCTAGGTCCATGATCTTCGCTAGGGGACCAGTGATATCCAAGACCCTGTCCTGGCAGGAATTCCGAGCGCAGTCGATGCCCTTCCTTGGATCCCTGACATTCTTTCCCAGAAAGGTGATCATTTTGGAGTTTAACTCCTGTGTGAGAGCTACTTTCCCCGGCATCTCGGGGCGGGGGCATTCCGCTCTTGGTTTCTTTAGCCTGCTCTTGATATAATCCGTTGTTCTGGACAACGGTTCCCAGTGGCTAGATCTGGGATGCACAAGATCTCCCGGAGTAAGCATTCCCCTCGAAAGAGATTGTACCCCGGCTGCCTTCTTGGGGATGGGGGCTGCCACAATCCTCGAGGTTGAGGGTCGTGACCCTATGGTTTGAGTGTCATCCTCGGAGGATGAAGGGGATTGATCGATATTATAGACCCCTCTAGCTTTATCGTCAGTGTCCTGTCAATATCCCTCTGGGTTTGAGGGTCTAGTACCCCTGTTGTCTTCCTCTGCGTGGGAGGGTCCATCAAGGGAAGGGGTTTCCTTCCTGTTCATAAAGGCCTTTTTCAGCCTGGAGAAGACGTCCGAGAGGCAGCGGTGGCAGGTTCTGGCTGGCTCGGGGTGGGGGTCAGAGAGTCTTTGCTCTTGCGAGCCGGAATACATCCCCCCACTTGAAAGGTGCTTCCTCTTATGTTTTTGTTTATGCTGGTCTCAACGGAAGATCCCAGCACCTTTTTGAGGCTGTCTGCCATTGCTACCTCATCAATTTGATAGGCTTCCTCCCCATCCTCAGACCAATCCTTGTCTGCCTGAGCGTAGTACTGAGCTGCCATAGTACTAAATGTAAATTTAAAAGCACCTTTTTGATACTTTTTTTTTCTCCTCAGTGGGCCAACAGACCACCTTCTGTCATGCCCACTGCAATCACCTGAAGAGGGAGTGTGTGTAGAACACAGCTATCCTTTGCCCTCTGAATTCGTATCTCTTCCTCTTCTTTTTTCTTTTCTTTTTTTATGCTATTATGAGGTATTCGAGTTCAAATATACTGAAGAGCTGAGTGAAACAACGCTGCTGGCGCTCACGTTCGCTAATCCGTTGTAATACTGAACGGAAATGAGAGCCGCGAGCGCCAGCAGCAGAGAAAAGGACTGAGTTGATCGGCGCTCCCTCTAGTGGCTGCGGGGTGTTACAGGCCACAGCGATGCTTCATGTGGCTCCCAGGACCTCAGAAGACCCGGGTCGGGGAGGTGAACTCGCGGGTCCGCAAAGCGGATGCGGATACATAAAATATATTTTAATAAACAAAACGAACAAATGAGCCGCGCAGAGGAACGCAAAGGCTCTGAATTTACCCAAACGTTCTGACACCAGCAGGAAACAGCTGGCGTCGGAAAAGGCTGCAGGGAGATAAACAGAGGACGTAATAAGCTTTCCTCTGGGTAAAGCAAAAAAAACAGGGCTACTATGACAATCGCACAGTACTGAAACGAAAATTGACGTTCAAAACAGATGTCGCAAGACATGAATCCCAATTACATTATTAAGAAATAATTCTATTGGATAAATATATTAAATTATATTATGAAATAAATTAGAAAAATGATCACAGAAATACAATTTAAGATGTAGAGTACTTATCTCTTGCTTTGTGCAGCAAAGAAAGAGGAAGTTACATCATGTTCAGGACTGTTTGTATGACAGCTATATGCCTATTGGTGGATTCATGTAACATGTTGGTGACCTTTGCTGAACTTTTTGGAGTCTCCTAAGGAAATTGAGTTATTTTGGTTCTCGGGACAGTTATAGACTAATTTTCTGATGTTTGTGTTTTTTAATGCACCTTTTCATTGTTTCGCATACCGTTGCTCTCAGTAAGGTGCATAAACACTTGTTGCTGAGCTTTTCTGTTTTTAAATAATAAAAGAAAGAGAAGCATAATGCGAGCCTCCTGTCTTGACATAGAATTAAGAACTTGCAAGACATTAGTGAGCAAGTATGTATGTAGGAAGGTGCCATCTGGACTTCTATCCTCAATCGAACAGTCTTAATTACATTTCCTTCCCAATTATTAATGAGAGTACATGTATTACCATTTCTTATGGTTAAGTGTGTTTGGATGTACTTCCCCATGAACTGAGGATATGTAGTATGCGCAAACAGAATGAAATAGAAATGTTGAGACCTCTACCAACACTATGTATATGTATACAAGCTATATGACAAAACGAGAGCACAATAGCTATTATTAAATTTGTCCATGATATAAGAATGGCAAGCACAATTGAATTTCAGAATCGTTGCTTCGCTAGTAGGCAGCAGTGGATACCTTTTGGCATTGAAGAAAGTATGGACAATTGTGCATAGAAAATAAGGAAATGATAATGGTGAACTATTTTTCTTTTCAAAGAATCCCAAGAATGAAAAATATGAATGAACAATTAAATGTATTATGATAAGCTGGTTTTAATGATACTTTAAAATCGATTCTGAAATGTAAACGAATGAGGTGTATTTTAATGTTTGCATTAAGTAGTGTTTTACAATATTCATTAATTTTGATGTGTGTAAAGTTTGTTTAAACTAAATCACGCATCTAATAAAAAAGAAAATTTGATGGTTTTTCTAGTCCTGAAGAGTGGAATTAGTGTTTTGATAAATACAGGCATATATGGGGGAAAAATAAAGTGAATTCATCTTTGTTCAACATTAGAAGAAAAAAGCAAATGTTTCAGACTCCGTGACAGTCCTAATCACATAGCTAGTGTGTTCTCAATGGTCAACATGTTAACGTTGGAAAAAAAAGATAGCCGTTTTCTACAGAGAAGGTCTGAAATACAGGACAAATATTGATCAGTCTTCGTATGCAGAGTTAGGAAAGTTTTACTTTTTGCTACTTTCTGCTGTGCCTGGATGCTGGCTGACTTTTGGGTAAATAGTCAGCCAGCATCCCCAACTGCTTCTCTCTACGTTTAGGGTGAACTGGTCAGCCCCCCCATATTCCTACCAGGTCAAGGAACGGGTTTCCTTTTTGTTTTTTAACATTATTTTTACAGCATAGCACATGCTTCCTTCTGTGGGTTGTTGCAGGGATACTTTGTGTCCCTTTTATTTTTCTTTAAGCGTCAGCCGGATGGCAAAGCCAGCTGTACCCGATGTTAGGAAAGATTTCATAATTGTATGTAATTTTCCCTCCATGTGTCAACCCCCAAACTTTTTGCTGCTGTTTTACACCCTGATCTAGACTTTGCCAGAGAAGCGCAGCCTTCCGCAGCACTCCTCTGGGCTTTCGCTCAATTCTTATGGGGAAACTGACATGCCCTTAAGACAGTCAGTACTGGGAGACTTTGTTTCCCTTAGCCCTTTCCTCATGTTGCAGCTTTTGTGCAACATGAAACAAGAGTGCACTGTAACTTACTTTACCGTACTCTTGGGTCTCTAGTCATTCCAAAGGCCCTAGAAACTCTCGCTGGACTTATTATGAACTGTGCAGGTGTGTCACGGACAGGACTGGTGTCAGCTATCGTTTCTCTTGTGTTTTGAACCCTTTTTTGACATGTTATCTGCGCTTACCGCGTTTGGCACAAATAGGTGGCCTGGCTCCAAAATGGCCATGCCACGAGGTTCTTTGTCGTGTCCTCTGACCGTCTTGCCCCTTCACCTTCCCCAGGTCGAGCCGACCCGGGTCCGTCCTTATTTGGTCATGCACTTTCCCGCGAAACCCAATGCTTTCGCGGGCTTCTGCATGTCTTGAGTGTGCCTCCAGGATGTGGGCTGGGATGTCTGGTCACAATACACATCCTGGGTTCCAGAGAGTCTGGAGTGTCCTGAATGCCTGGGACCACCGTGGTCCGTGATAAGTCCACGTATGGTGTGAGTGAGGGATAAGGAGCCAAGTATTCTGCAACAAGAAGCTGAGTCGAGGAACCGCTGGTGACCCGCTGAAGGTTTGGCACCCTGAACCGCTGTCGTCCTGCGAGACCTCTCTTCATCTGATCGTCCTAGAAGGTCTGCGAAGGCGCTTCGACCCATTGGAACAGCTATTCCCGGCACCTTCATCAAACCCTGCAAGTAAGCCTTTTCGGAAGTGTCCCTGGGCCAACCAGTGGGCTGACCAGATTACGCAGGACGTTTTGCTCTGTCATCGCCGCCGTTTCGGGGAAGCCCTCGAAACTTGGTCTACTGCTTGCTCTGCGTCCATGGCACCCTCACACAACGAATTTCATACACTTGGCATTCCCAGGTCTGAAGTGAGACGAGTGCGCCCGGACCAGAGTAAACGCGGTTGCCATGTTGCCCTGCTGTGGTAACAACCTGTGCACTTTTGCTGCATTTTGGACACCCTCGACCCTGCATCCTGCTACACGGAATCTACACGGTATCGAGACGTCCTCATTATCGCCTCTGAACCTGCCAGCAACGTGAACTGAACTGGAGAAGTCTGGGCCTGCCTGCGTCGGGGACCGGTGAGTAGTCCATACCCCAACTGGTGGCCCCTCGTGCAGGAGCACGTTTCTTTTCTACCGCTGTTGCAAAATAGCGACTCTATCCCGCATTCTCACCCTGCCTCTGCCCACAAGTGGAGGCCTTGCAGGAGTAGTGGGGACTTGTTCTTCATCGCTTCACTCACCTTCCTGAACTGCCTGAGACCCTAATTTGTCCATTGGCACAAGTGCGTGCAGGTACTTTTGAGCAGAAGGCTCCTCTCTTCGTAGGGCTCGGACTTCCTCCTAGTTATGTGTATTTCTGATGTCGAACTGGGTCTAATGATTACTTGCACTGCCTGTTTTCCTCCCCATCTAGGTGGTCTACATATTACGTGCTCATAACTCCTTAGACCCCTCGGTCTTGTGTATATATATTTCTGATGTTTGTTAATCTGCTTAGAATCACATGCTGTGCATAGGTCCGACATCCAGTGGTCACTGCGGAGTATTGCATTTTGTTTTTCGTAGTCGAAAAAGGGGACGTCGACAAGGCGTGTCTGTAACACTATCCCTATAGTGATGTGCGTTGTACCCACAATCCCTCACGCGTCGAGGTCCCTCAGATTGTTTTTTTCCGCCCAGCTTCTGGTCACCTTACGCGGAGCTCCTAGAGAGACATTGCAAATACTTACTACGGACCTCGGTCCTTAATTATACTTATTATATTGTTAAAGATCCCTCCCCTCGACGTTAGCTGTGAAGCTGTTTCTCCGCCGAGCAAGTTTTCGACGGAGGGGAAGAGACGGAGGAGATCCTTCGGCGCTGCCGAACACGTGGCCTGGCCTCGCCGGCCAACATACAGTAGGGAGAGTGGGGGTTCGAACTTTTATCTTCTCTTTGAGAATGTCTTTCTTTCTCCCCTATCTTTCCCTTGGGGTTGTTATCACCAGTTATTATTGCCTCAGCTATGGAGAGGACACCTTTTAAGTTTTGCCCATGCTGTAGGGGCAAATACACTTGGAAGGATAAACACAAGCTCTGTAATCGTTGCTTGCCCCTCGATCATAAGGAGAACAGCTGCGCGGCCTGTAAGCTCTTGAAACCAACAACTCTTAAAGAACGAAAAGTTAAGAGGTGGGCGGACTACGCTATGTCGAAGTCAGTTTCCTCACCCGCCGCCGCTGTTACAGAAAGTGACGAGGAGGGTGATAACTCGATGTCCGTTACGGAAGTCATTAACCCCCAGATGGAGCGCTTGCGCTCCTCGACGTCCGTCCCCGGCCCCGCCGGGCTCGGCTCACGCCCTGCTTATGGGGATGAACACCCCGGCGACAAGGACGCACATAGACCCCATAGGCCTAAGCACACAAACCTCGGCTCTTCTTCGTCGAAGACGAAGGATCCATCAGCGCCGAAGGGGACGCAGGGCACTCCGGCGTCTACCTCAGACCGTAAGGGTCTCAAGCCCCACCCGCAAACGCAGCCGCGACCAGCGATTGGGCTTTCATCAAACACGGGCGCTACCTCAAAATCATCCGACGTAACGCTCCATAGAGCGGCCGTCGAGGAACAACGCATAACGCAGGCAACGTCGACACCGGAGCCCTCTACTGACAAACTCGTTGTCGAGAGCCTGGCGAGAATTGTTTCCGAAGACAAACGTAAGCGGACGACGAAACAAACATCGAATACCGCACAAAAAGCTATAGAAACGCCGAAAAAGCACAAGAGTAGCCAGGAACTGACCCCTTCATCTAAGGGCACTTCTGAACTACCAGAGGGCTTTTCAGAGGGCGACGGAAACCTTTCTTCGACGTTGTGGGAGCGTTCTAAGCGTTTTGAAGGTGAAAACACTGATTTCCCCCCTCTAGACTATTCAGGGGTCCCCCATGAGACCCTTGAAAGACTCCATTCTTGTATGGAGAAAATGGAAAGGTTTTTGGGAAGCCAAAACCCACCCACACCCAAAAGACCAAGAGAATGGCCCCAGGATGACCCTAGGGTCAAGATTCCTAGGCTGTTTCCCCCTTCTACAGACGTATATGACCTCACTGAAGAGGAGCAATACCTGCAGGAAGATGAGTGTTTGGGTGGAGAGGAAGAACATGAGGAAGAGGGGTTTGAAGAAGATCCTTACACTAGTGCAGGAGCTTTTGAAGAAGATACAGCTACCTCGCAGCCCTGGCAATCCCCATCAGTGCAGCCTTGGCAATCCCCATCAGTGCACTCAGACCCTGATGTCTTTCACCCTTCTCCTCCCAAGGATTCACCTATTGGAAACACCTCTACCATAGATGACCAACCTTCACTTAATGCACTATTGCGCATGGCAGCAGCGCATTTTGAAATAGACACAGGGGAAACTCTTCCTGACATAGACTTTGTAGAGAAAGTTATTAAAGAAAAAGCCCCTGTTAGTCAGTCTGTTCCGCTCCTGGCTTCTATAAAGAGAAGAATAACTCCTTCCCTTTCCAATCCTGCCTTAGTCAGAGGGGTCAACCCTCGGATAGAAAAGCTCTTCAGCCCTTCGTCCTCTGACCCTTTGTACATCAGAGGACATTCTATTCCGGACTCCCTCGTAGTTACTAATACAAGAAAAAGAGCGGGGGTACCACTATCCACTAGTGAGGCACCACCTGACAAAGAGGGCAAGAAGCTCTATGCACTTGGGAAGAGAATCACGACCTCCGCCGCCTTCTCAACTAGGATTGCAAATAACAATTCCCTACTAGCTAGCTACGCAGATGCACAGTGGAGCAAGCTGCGCAGCGAAGCAGAGGACGCACCAGAACCCCTGCGTTCACGCCTGTTAGCTATAATCTCAGAGGGAACTCTTGTAAACCAGGGCATCGTAAAGAACTCCTTAGATGCCGCAGAGACGACTGGCCGTTCCCTGGTTCAGGGAATACTTCTCAAACGCCATGTCTGGCTGCGCAATTCGGGATTTAAGCCGGAAACCCAGGCTTCCCTGATAAATAAGCCCATAGAACAAACACATCTGTTTGGAAAAGCAGTTGACGAGGCCCTAGAACATGCGAAGACAGAGTTTGATACCATCAAGACTCTTGACCAAATTTCTAGGCCTCCTAACAGACGCGGCTATGGCAATAGACGCTCCTTTCGTGGCCAACGCCAGCAGCAAAACCAACAGCAATTTTACTCTGCTACCAACTGGCCCCTAACCAGGGTAACAACACCCAGTTCAGTCAAAGAGGCCAACGCCGTGGCAAAGGAAGAGGTCCCGGCTCCAGCCCCAAAGGTTCCACGCCCAATACCAACAAATGACCCGAAGATTCGGGTCCCCTCCCATGCATCACCGGTCGGGGGCCGGCTAACATCGTTCCTATCAGCATGGGAGGGAATATCGTCAGACCGCTGGGTATTATCCACCATAGCCCACGGATACTGCATCGAATTCAACGGTTCCCCGAAGTACAGACCCCCACGGAACCGACGCATGACACCGGAACACCTCACCATTCTTCTTCAAGAAGTAGAAGAGCTACTGAAAAAAGAAGCTATAGAGGCTGTCCCCCTCTCTCAGGTAACAGAAGGTATTTATTCAGTGTACTTCCTTGTACCCAAAAAGGACTTAACCATGCGCCCTGTATTAGATCTGTGCCCAGCGAACAAGTTTGTCAAACCCCAAAAGTTTCATATGGTGACCTTGCAGGAAGTAATCCCACTGTTATCACAAGGGGATTACATGACAACACTAGACATGAAAGATGCATACTTTCATATTTTAATGTTGCCAGCGCACAGAAAATACCTCAGGTTCAAGATAGAGAACAAACACTACCAGTTCAGAGTACTACCCTTCGGGATAGCATCTGCACCAAGGGTATTCACGAAAGTACTGGCAGTGGCAGCGGCCCACCTGCGCAGGTTATCCATCCCGGTATACCCTTACCTCGACGACTGGCTCATAACAGGGGATTCTTACGAAACATGCTTCTCCAATACCAAAAAGACCGTAGACCTTTTGTCCCAACTGGGCTTCTCCATCAACGAAAAGAAGTCCAGCTTAGACCCCAGCCAAATCAAACAATTCCTAGGGGCTCTAATTCGAACAAAGGACGGCCTCGTCTTCCCCTCCGAGAGGGTCCAAAACATGCTGTTTCAGATCCCCCATAATGTGGCAGGTCGAGAGGTGACGGTACGCAAAGCAATGCGCTTGCTAGGGATGATGGCGTCATGTATTTATTTGGTACCTCACGCGCGCCTGCGCATGCGCCCAATGCAAGATTGGCTCTACAGCCAGTGGTGTCAGGCCAGCGGACAATGGGACGATCTAGTGGTGGTCTCGCAGGTTATTAGGGAAAACATTTGCCACACCCGCAGTGGAAGCCACTCTAACCACAGACGCATCCCTCACAGGATGGGGGGCTCACCTATCCCATCAGACTGCTCACGGAGCGTGGACTCCGAGCTTAGCATCCAAGCATATAAACCTGCTGGAACTACTAGCGGTGTTCAAAGCACTGAAAGCCTTTCAGGAACACCTACAAGGAAAGACAGTGATGGTCCTCACAGACAGCACCACAGCCATGTACTACCTCAACAAGCAAGGGGGCACTCACTCTCCAGGACTGTCCAAGCTGTCCCAGAATATATGGAAGTGGGCTCTCAAACACAACATGTTCCTACTATCACAACATGTACCAGGGGAACTCAATCTGCTAGCAGACAAACTCAGCAGAGACTTCCCCCTGCCCGAAGAGTACGAATGGCAATTGCACGAAGACATCTTCTTAGACGTCTTCACGCAATGGGGATTCCCGGAAATAGACCTGTTCGCAACTATGGAGAACTCACAATGCCAGAGTTACGCCTCCAGGTACCCCCAGAACCAGTCCAAGGGGAACGGTCTGTCGATTCAATGGTCAGGGAAATTTGTTTACGCCTTTCCCCCGACTCCCCTTCTCAACAAAGTGGTGCACAAGATGCACCAGGAGCGGTTACCATGACACTAGTGGCCCCAATGTGGGCCCGGCAGCCATGGTTCGCTCACTTGATGGAGATGTCCCTATCCCCCCCAGTGAAACTTCCCTGCCCGTACAACATGCTGTCACAGGACAAGGGCAGGACACTGCATCCATGCCCTCAGACCATGAACTTAGCAGCCTGGCTCCTGAGATCATAGAATTTGGACATTTACAACTCCAGCAGAAATGTATGGACATCCTCAGGGAAGCCAGAAAACCTAATACTCGCCACTGCTATTCTAGCAAGTGGAAATGATTTGTCATCTGGTGTAGAGGTAAGAGCATCAACCCGGTTGACTGCTCTCCCACTAACATTGTTCTGTACTTGACCCATTTACTGGATTCAGGTCTAGTGTTCAATTCCATTAAAGTCCACCTAGCGGCACTTTCTGCATACACCACTTCCCAACTTAAAGTGTCGTGGTGGAAGATACCAGTTATCAAGGCCTTCATGGAGGGGGTAAAGAGAATACACCCTCCGATAGCTAACCCAGCTCCCGGATGGGACTTAAATGTGGTACTTTCTAGACTCATGGGTCCTCCTTTCGAACCCATGCACAAGGCAACTCTTAAAGACCTCACTCTTAAGACTGCTTTCCTAATATCTTACTTTCATCTTTTCGCCAATACAAATAATGTCTTTAGCTTTGGGCATACTGGTTATGTGGGGATGGAGAGTAGTTCTAACCCCAAACTCAAGACAGCTGCTATTGGTCATATTATAGCAAGGTCTCCACTCTTTACCCCAGTAAATACTTCTGATCCAGTGTCCAATCTTTTCAACAGCACAGATATATCCTTGTCTGATAAAAGGTTCCAGGTTCTGTCAAATCTAGAGATGATCAATTGACTCTCTATAGCATCAGCTGAGAACCCCAGTCATCAAGGCCATCAAGTCATCAAGGCCTCGGCGCCTAGGCCATCACTTCACGCCTCGTGCCACCTGACTCGCTAGACAGCACCAGCCCCCTACCCTCCCACCCCCCGCCATCCGGGACAGCTGTACCCCTCCTATGTGCCCCTCAGTATTCTACCCGCCACTGTATATCGGTTCTGTTACCTCTGAAATGCTCTCTGTTATGCATCAGTATTGTTGTATACCTCTATAAAGCGCTCTGTTGCTTGAAACATGCATCATTAATATCTCTTGGAACATAGCAGGGTATAAATAAAAATTTGACAATCCTGAATAAGTGGCAATTCTACTTACGTATGATATAATCCTGCTCCAGGCAATATGGGCTAGTAGTGATATCAAACTAGATGGTACCCAACCTTTCATGTCGGTTTCAAGGTATCAGATTCAGGACTTCCCAGTCCATTTGATGGCAGAGGTCCGAAATGCAGTGCTTGGCTTGGCCAACGCAGATCACAGCAAGAGTGATTCGGGTTTAAGATATTTGGATTTGGTGGTTGACTATCCCAAATGACTCCAGGTGTTCTCCTTGTATCCAGATATCGGGCTGGGGGCTTCCCCAGCCCAACTATGGAAGAGACCTGCTAAAAAGATGAAGATTGTCCATTCGATGATAGTTTGCCAGACAGCCTGCCACCTCACCATTTTCCCAGAAACAGGGCATACCTTGGCTGAAGTCTGGACTGGGGGCAGATAGCTCAAAATTCCCCTTTCAACCAATTCACTTAAAGTTCTGAGTGACAATCCAGTGCTTGATTACTGTGGAAGTGCATACCCTTTGAAATTTCCGACCTGAAAAGCAGAGAAGAGGACCAACAAAGAAGGTGACACAAGGAACTGCCTTTCAGAGTATCCTGTACTCAAAAAGGAATGATCAAAGTAAAAACGAAGGTGCACAGCAATGCACCAGGAATACGATGAAACACTACTGCTGCCAGCCTGTTCAGTGCAGATCACAGCCTAACTGGGACTGTATTTATTCATTTTTGCATTTATAGCAGCGCACCAAACCCTCAGTCATCAAAGCGCTAGTTACATAGTGATGAACTGGAGAAACCCCAAGCAGATGTTAGTTACAGTTAAAGTGTAGAGGCCTAGCCCACACAAAAGTGAGGCAAGGCATGAGGTTCTAGAATCAGCAGAGATGTGGGAGTACAATCCGGGATATCCTCTCTTTTGGTACGGGGGGGCTACATCGGGAAGTGCAGGTAAACATAGAGACAGCAGTTGCAATTAAGTGAGTTGCCATGGCGCACAAGTTAATGGGAGCAGCGCGAAGCTGCCAATTCACAAATATGATTCAATACAATAGTAAAGGCAGGTAATGATAGCAGAGCAAGGCTGCCGATAGACAATCGGGTGGTTTCATTATAACAACAAAGGCAGGTAAGCGATCAGCGCAGGGGTTGGGGGAAAGTTAAGAACCGTTTACCTTCAATTTCGAGGCTGGAGAAGAGAGATGGTAGTGGCCCGGGATCTCGGACAAAAGTGTCCAAGTTAGTGACAGAGGAGGCAGGGAAAAGTGCTGTCACAGGGAATCAGGATCTGATGCGCTGTACGCGCCGGACAGGCCAGACAGGGATCCAGCCTTTTATGTCCGCCTTCTGTATCGGGTGTTAAGATGGATTTCTGAACTCTGACCTGGAGGGGCAGAGGTTCAGAAGGTCAGCCTAGTTTCTTGGAACAGGGTAACCTCTGGACAAGCCAGACCAATCAGGGTAGCGATGGCGGCGGTCAAGACTAAGTCTCAAGAGGGGTGAGGGTGACTGAAAGACCTCAATGAGCACACAAAGCAAGGACACTTACACATTACTCCAGACAGGTGTTATATTAAAAATATAGACACATTTATTACAAGGCCTTTGTAACATCGACCATAGCAAAGAATCACAATAATACTAAAGTAAACCAACACATCACAATCAATACAATATATATGACAATGCATTACTTACCGTAAAAGCATTTCTGATGGTTGTATCTGCTTAGATTCACATGCTGTGCATAGGTCCGACATCCAGTGGTCACTGCGGAGTATTGCATTTTGTTTTTCGTAGTCGAAAAAGGGGACGTCGACAAGGCGTGTCTGTAACACTATCCCTATAGTGACGTGCGTTGTACCCACAATCCCTCAAGCCTCGAGGTCCCTCTGTTTGTATTTTTCTGCCCTGAGGGAGCCTTCTAGACGTGAGTGAGTACAGAAAAGAGAGAAATATAGAAAAAGGATGTCTATGTTCCTTCCATCCGAGCGGGGAGGAAGGGTGGGCGCATGTGAATCCAAGCAGATACAACCATCAGAAATGCTTTTACGGTAAGTAATGCATTGTCTTCTGATGTTTGTTAATCTGCTTAGAATCACATGCTGTGCATAGACTAGCGAGCAGTACCCGGAGTTGGCGGTGGGTTATGAGAAGGAACAGTAGAGAAAAGATGTCTTAATACTGCCTGTCCCACCTGGGAGTCAGATCTAGAGTGTGCATCTAGACAGTAGTGTTTTGTAAAGGTGTGCACAGAACTCCAGGTAGCCGCTTTGCAGATGGACTCAAGGGGAACATTTGCAATGAACGCTATGGAAGCCCCAGTGCCTCGAGTGGAATGTGCTCTTGGCTTGAAGGGTAGTTCTCTCTTAGCAAGAGTGTAACGTAGAGTGATGCATTGAACAATCCATCTAGATATAGTGGACTTTGAAACTGCATCTCCTTCTCTTCCTGCTGCCACAGAGACAAAGAACTGATTAGTCTTTCTCAGTGGTCTGGTTCTTTCCATGTAGAACATGACAGCTCTGCGTACATCTAGTGTATGCAGACTTTTTTCTCCCAAGCTGGAAGGGTTTTGAAAGAACGTTGGTAGTTCTATTGACTGGTTTACATGAAATTTCGAGATGAATTTTGGTGCAAACCTTGGGTGTGTGCGTAGAACCACCTTATCCTTGTGAACTGTTACGAAGGGGTCTAGTACAGAAAGAGCCTGTAGTTCACTTACTCTCCTAATGGAGGTGATAGCTATTCCGACATGGAGACTCAGGAGTGAGGCTCTGAGGGACGACGCATTTCGTGAACATTTGATAGAAAGGGTGCAAGATTATTTTGAGCATAATACAGGGAGCGTGGAGTCAGCGGGCACGTTCTGGTAAGGCCTTTAAGGTGGTAATCAGGGGGACTGTGATCGCTAAGGTGAACTGATTTGGAGCCGCAATAGAAAACGGCTTACGAAAGGCGGAATTGAAATTAGAAGCCATCAACGGGCATAAGAATCCATCCAGCGAGTGCGCCTGTGAGACCGCGACCCTCCGCCAGGGATGCTTGGTGCACTGGGATAGATTAGGAAAACTGAGCTACAGGAAGTATGTGGAAAAGCAACATGCTGAAGGGGATAAACCGGGACACTTGCTAGCCCGGTTGTACAAAAGTGAATCAGAGCTTAGTTTGAGCGAAGGGTGGAGGGATTTGCGATACGCAACAGGATATAAACAAATGTTTCTATGATTTTTACAAGACACCATATGAGGAGACGTTGGAACCCACATCCGAAATAGAAGAAGCCTTAGAGTTGATAGATCTCCCAATGCTAGAGGCAGAAGAGGCGGATAGGCTGGAAGCCCCTATAACTAAGGAGGGGTTAAAACACACCATAATAGGGTTACCGACAGGAAAGGCTCCAGGGGCGGTCGGTTTACCAAGTAAGTTCTATAAGGAATTCATGGCAGAGATCAGAGCCTCATTGTTGGCTATGCTGAACGAAGCATTCGATAAAGGTGTCTTGCCTTTGTTATTAAGAGAGCCAATTATAGTTCTGTTGGGAAAGCCTAACAAACTTCATACCGAGTGCGGCTCGTACAGATCCCTTTCGCTGCTTAACCAAGACTGGAAGATATTGAGCCCTGATGGCTAATAGGTTGAAGCCTGTAATTCATAAACTCATACATCCAGACCAGTCTGGTTATGTCCCAAACAGGAATATCACTTGTAACTTACAACGGCTACATCATGTCATCGACCAAAACCAGGATAGTGTTCGGCTTATGGCAGTTACGTCGCTTGATGGAGTCGAGGCATTTCTCTCAGTTAGATGGCCTTGGCTACTAGCTGTGTTGAGGAGGAACGGGATTGGCCCCACATATATCAAATGGGTTAAGCTGTTGTACACGAACCCAGTGGCAAGAGTCAAGACAGGTCCTACTATATCAGAGCAATGGAGGTTGAGCAAGGGTACTGGGCAAGGCTGTCCCTTCACAGCCTTCATCAACGCCTCGTTAAAATTCAACCAAGTACCATCCTGCCTCAAAGAAGCTTGGGTCCGCCCATTATTGAAAAAACCTACACTAGACCCCAAGGTACCAGGGAACTATAGGCCCATCACAACAGTTCCCTTCCTTCTCAAGATCCTGGATAAAGCTGCATACATCCAAGTTCAGAACTACTGGACCTTAAGAACCAAATCAATGACCTAAGAGACGTAGGCAAACCAGCTCTCCTACTTCTACTCGACCTCTCGGCGGCATTTGACCTGGTCAATCATGACACCCTCTGCCACCACCTCTCTACAGCGGGCAACTTCTCAGCAGAAGCCACCGCCTGGATAGCATCCTTCCTTAGGGGCAGAGAAATGAGTCTTCTCGGACGCAGCCTGCGCCCAGCCACATTTAATTGAATGCAGTGTCCTGCATATCTCCCACACTGTACAACCTTTTCACAAGGTCATTATTCAAATACCTCGATGCAATGGGCATCACCTACACCAACTATGCGGACGACACTCAAGTCCTCATCCCTCTCACCGGAGACTACGAAGCCGACCAAAAAACCCTCATCTCCATTTACTCCACCATCCAAACCTGGATGGCTGAAAACTGGCTCTGCCTCAACAGCGAAAAAACAGAGCTACTCATCATCGGATCACCAGCCACAATCAATAAAATGGGGCCCCAATATGACTCCTTCATCTTCGACAATTGCCGCATCTCGGTCTCCAAAGCAGTCAAAACCCTTGGAGTCTAACCTCACCATGGACAGACAGGTCAACGCAATCTCTTCAGCAGCAGCCTACCACTCAAAACTTATCACTGCTGCAAGGCCCTTCCTTTCTCAGGAAAACTCCCTCACCATCGCAAGAGCTATCATAGGCTCCCGCCTAGACTACTGCAATGCACTCCTACTAGGCACTTCAGCCAAAAACATTAAACTTCAAACGTTGCAGAACAATGCCCTCAGAGCAGCCACGAGAATCTCAAAAAGAGACCACATCTCAGCCACCAGAAAATCCGTCCACTGGCTTCCGGCCAAGGAACAAATCCTTTTCAAATCACTGGCACTCACCCACAAATGTCGACACGACACAGCACCGCGCTACCTTGCTCAGAGAATCTCTGGTCCCCCCTCTAACAGACCAACCAGATCTAGCCACACTAACCGCCTAGCAGTTCCAAAAAGCATCAGAACCAGAGCAGGTGGTGCTAGCTTCCCAGTCCTTGCCGCCACCAACTGGAACTTATTACCCGCCGAGATCAGAGGCATCAAATCCCACCTGGGCTTCAGGAAAGCAATAAAACATATGCTGTTTGTATAAACCCCATTTGGGCCCGGTCAACTGTATAACCTCTGTGGAGGCAAAACGTCCTTTTTCCCAGGCTAGGGGTAGATACGATCTCGCTGTAACACCCTTGATCTACCCCTCCCTGCACTGCAACTAAGTCATTTTCTTGCAACAGCGCCCCGATGCCTCTGGGCTGCGTGGCGCTTTACAAATGTAAAAATAAAAATAAATTAAAAAATACAGAGACCGTATGAACAAGGTGGGATTAGGGTGCCAGATTTTGAGGGGTACTTTATTGCGTGCCAACTACAGTTTGCTACTTACTGGCTGTCAGACGTACAGACCCAGGACACTGAACTACTACAACCGGCATGCACCCCATTCTTTTTTAAGAGAGATGGTGTGGACCACAGTTCCACGCGATCCCAAACCCCCTCTGTTGTTGAAACTAGGCATGGTGACATGGCAAAGAGCTTGCCGCTTTTTGGGCACAGGAAACAGATACTCGTCCCAGATCCCCCTGGTGATGCTAAAAAAAGATGCGCAGCTTAGGCTGCATGTTCGAAAATATTGGAAAACTAGGGGGATGGTGATATACTGAACAAGGGACGACCAATGACCTTTGAAGTCATTTTGGAATTGGGAGTACAAGTTGGGCAACACATGACCTATGCTTTGCTTCTCCATAGAATGAAATCGAGATGGCCGGGATCAGAGGGAGTATTTGTAGAAGATGAGAGGATCGAGACACTATGATGTATCCGAGAGAGGGGGGGGGGACACACAGTGTCCAGGCTGTATGATATACTTACGGGGAGATCAGATAACCATCTCGTACAGACTAGGCATATGTTACTCACTAACTATGATGAGGATAAGGAGGTGACCAGGACTGGTATTCACAGGGTTTGATTGAAGAGCTCGGATGGGGCCTCCAACCGAGCCTCCTCTCTGTGAGGGTATAGATCTTTAAAATGATATGACCCTCTACTGATTAAAACAGTACAAGAGCCCGATCACCCAAAAGAGCGGGGAGAACACACCGCCACGATTTTACCAGCTGTAAAAATAAAGAAGAAGAGATGAGTTTTATGATTGCAGACCGGGGATGGATTTTCCTACCTAAAGACCATATCACTGTCAAGACTATTCAAGGAACTATGACAATGGGTTGGAATAGGAAAGAAACACTCCTTACCACTAGTAGAGTTGGGATCAATCCAAGGTGAACAAAAACGGCAGTATAAAATAATAAACGGGAATGTTAGTGAGGGTTCTAACCCGAATGGCACGAGGAGCGCACTAGGTCCGGGTTGGTGCACACTCTGGCCAGCGTCCCCTTGTGCACTTGTTGAAGAAAGGTAAACGCAATTCCCAATGTCCAATCGATCAGAAGTGATAGAAATGTCAATGAATCCCAGATGGTAATTTCCCAGATGGTAAGTTCCACAAAGGTAGTTTGAGATCCTGTTAGATGTGCTGTTCGGGGCTAGTAGCAAGGGCCAGTGTAATGACAGAAGGCAGGTGTGGTGTGAATGGAAAACTTATAAACAACCGCAGTAACAAGGCTTGCAAAAGGGAGAGCAATCCGAAATGCACGGGCACTTTCCTTCTTTTTTACAGGCTAAAAATAGCAGTGATAAATGTTAGGTAAATCACTCAAAGGAGGCTGGAAAAGGGTCCTGTTAACGTGCGGGCGGCAGAAGTACAGAATCGTGAGGCAAGGCAGTCCGTGAAAACAAGATAAAGGTCCTGGTACACTAACCTGGCAGTAAAGTACAAAGCAGCAGACAAGACGGTCCGTTAGGCAGGCAAGGGTCAAGAAATCCAGATTTCCAAGAAAGGACGAAGACGAAACTTCAAAGGCGCCAGCAACTTCAATCAGAAGCAGCGAGCCGAATGAAAAGACTGCTTTTACCCGAAAGTGAAAGCAAAACGTCAGAGCACGGTGATTGGAGGCGCAGGACACATGATAGTGCAGTGGAGCATCATGGTACTCGTAGTTTGTTCGATCCCTGCCGCAATCTCCATTGTAAAAGGAACGGGGGAATGAAGCGCCGGACACCATAAGGAAGGAAAACAGGTTTGCGCGTACCTTTTAAAAAACAAGCCCGTCTTCTGGAATGATGTGCACGGCGGGATGTAACAGTATAGCTGGAAAGAGGATTTGCTAGAGCAGCTGTCGGATGCAGCTTGGAGTTGGACTGTGGGGCATCACAAGGCTTGTCTGAAATGTGGCTTGATTGATGCAGACCTGATGCATATGTTTTGGGCCTGTACAGAAATACACCAATTCTGGGAAGGGGTGGCCCGGACCCTGTCTAATGTGGGTTTGTCAGCAGATTCGGTCTCTCCCAAAGCGTGTTTGCTAGGCATTCTTCTGAGACCAAAGCAAGCCATACATGTCAGTAAACTGAGAGACCTAGTCTATATCTTAGCGAAGTGCAGGATAGCGATGGGATGGAAGGCGGGTCACGGCCTGTCGATCTGTGTGTGGTTGAGAGACCTTCAGAAATGGGCACTGGCAGAAACTGCTGTCTGGCATGAGGCATCCCGTCGTGGCTGTGATGAACAAAACACAGATTTTGGGGCCTGGAGACAAATAATACAGGAGTTGTTTTCCCCTACACAGGATGATATGCAAATTAATATACGCACACCATAATGAGCTACTGATTAGAGTTGCAAGAGAAGTTCAAGCGAGTAATAGACTCCATAGGTACATACAGTCGGAGAATAGGTTGGGGGGAGGGAAGGGATTTGGGGAGGGGAGGGGTGAACCGACAAATGGTATGAGGGACCATTGGCAGTGACTCACATGTCTGTAAGTTATGATGTTGAAAATGAATAACATTGTTTCAACAACAAAAAAACTGGCTGGAGCTGAAAGCCATCTGGCTATCTCTCAAAGCTTTCCTTCTGCTCCTTGGGGGGCAAGGGCGTCCTCATCCAGACCGACAACTCCACCAGCATTTACTATGTCAACAAGCAGGGGGGTACCAGGTCCCCTCCACTGTGCAGCCTAGCTGTCAGCATGTGGGAATGGGCCCTGGAGAACAAAATCTACCGCACGGCCGTTCGCCTTCCGAGGGAGTTCAACTTTGAAGCGGACAGGCTGAGCAGACAATTACGAGGGGAAATTGAACGATCAGGTGCTGCTGCAGATCTTCAGCAAATGGGTGCATCCTCAAGTGGATCTTTTTGCCTCCTGGAACAATAAGAAGTGCCAGAAGTGCGCGTCCTGGCAGGTGCAAGGCCCCGGCTCCCTGAGCAACGCATTCCAGATACAGTGGAACTGCATGACCGCGTATGCCTTCCCTCTCACACCCCTGATCCATAGGGTGAGCTGCAAGATAAAGGAATCTTGTCACCTCAGCATCATTCTGATAGCTCTGTGGTGGCTGTAAAGACCATGGTTCTCAGAGCTTCTCAGCCTCTCGGACAGGGCACCCATTCACCTGCCGATGGGCCCAGCTCATCTTCAGGTGCAGCAGAGTGGCAGGGACATCCACCCCGCCCCACAGAAATTAGCCCTCGAAGCGTGGTTCCTGAGCAGGCCACGCTGAAGCACCTGAGCCTATCACAGGCTAACCTGGAAATCATTCAGGGTGCCAGAAGAAGGCTACCAGGAGCCAGTACAAGAGTAAATGGACTAGGTTCTGTCACTGGGCGGACTCTATGGAGGTAGACCCCCTTACGCGCACGTTGGAAGATGTGCTCTCCTTCTCTGCTTACCTGGGTCTCTCATGCATGCAGGTGGACACATGCTGCACGTATTTGGCAGCCATAGGGGCCTGCAGAAATTCGGAGGAGGAGGTCTTCTCTTCCAACCCGGTAGTCGAGAGACATTTGGCAGGCCTCTCCAGGCTCTACCCGCCCATCAAGAAACCACACCCTTTGTGGGACCTCAATGTAGTGTTGGGCACCTTGGTACACAAGCCCTTCGAGCCAATGGCGTCTGCTAACATCAGGCTGGTCACCATTAAGACAGCTCTGTTAGTGGGCCTCACCTCGGCTCGCAGAGTCAGCAAGATCCAGGCTCTGGTGGCTTCAGAATCCTATACTGCTTTTCACAGGGATAAGGTGGTCCTGCGGGGACACCTTGCGTTCCAACTTAAGGTGCCCTCCACTTTCCATCTAAACGAGGAAATAGTCTTACCCACGTTTTTGCTAATCCTAAGGACGAGGCTCGGAGGGTTTTGCACTGTCTGGATGTCAGACGTGCTCTGACATACTATCTGGACAGGACCAAGGGCTTCTGCAAGTCGGACGCACTTTTTGTCACCTTCAGGGGGTAAAGGCCACAGTATTAGACATCCAAGGCATCCATAGCAAGGTGGATGGTGTTGGCCATCAAGAAGGCCTATGAGGGGCAGCACAAGCTACTTCCAGCTAACAGGCATGCCCACGGTGTCAGAGCCAAGGCCATTGCATTCCAACAGCAGGTCCCATGGCAGGTCATCAGCAGGGCGGCCACCTGGGCCACCCCTTCGACTTGCTTTAAGCATTACCGTTTGGACGCCGGCTGTAAGTCAGACGCAGCTTTCAGACAGGCGGTTCTATGAAATCTGTTTTCTTAAGGAGTGTCTTCACCCTAGGGCTACATTCAGTTGTAATCGCTCATGCAATATGGAGGAAAGGGGACGGGACGTAAGAGTAATTAATAGTTACTCACCGTAGTGCCTAACATACTCTTAGCCCATAGTCCCCTTTCCTCCATACGTCCAAAAACCCTCCCCGCTAATAATACTGGTGTCATTAGGCAATGTTAAATATTGTCGACACGTCAATGGGGACTGAGGTGTGGCGCCAGTGGGCGGAGTCAGGGGAACGCATGCTCCAGGTGCCGCGCCACCCCCCCCCCCCCCCCCAAATTTAAAGGGTATGTTTTTTTTCTGGTGAAAAGGGTTCAGCCTCCCATCCTTAGCGTGGGACGCCCATGCAGTATGGAGGAAAGGGGACTATGGACTAGGAGTACATTGGTCACTATGGTGAGTAGCCATTCATTTCTGCTCCATTGCTTGACTCTGCCTGACCCTTGTATTGGGACATGACAGGTAAACGGCTCTGGTGTTAGTCCATTCTCTGGTGTGTCATGCGAAAGAGTTTGTGTCGGAAAAGGCGGTGGCAGTGGTTTTGAATATCCTTACCTTGTCTTACCAAGGAAAGCATTGGGGGTGCAAACACTGCTGACCTCTGATTGGTCTGGGGGAAAGGTCTGGCGGGGCAGCAAGAGCTGATCCTGAATCATGGGTCAGAGCCCTCGCAAAAATGGAAATTGGGTAGAGGGAGGTGGGTTAAGCGGTCCGATTAGAAAGACGTGAATAGGCCAGTGCTTGACATGGAGGATTGTGCCACAACATAGAGGATTGTGGGATTTTTTTGGTTCCTGGGTCGATTGTGTTATGTGAGGAGGTTCATAGGTTGTGGTCCAGGGGATGGGTTCTAGGGTGAGTTGGGGGTGTCAGTAGAGGGTTCCGAGGAGTTTCCAGGTGTCTGGAATTTGCTCATGTTTGAGCATGGTTTGTGGTTGGTTTGAGGGAGAAGGGGGGAGGCTGTTTTAGGTATTCTTGCAAGAGTCTCTCTTACTGAGCGAGATGAGGTGCAGATGAAAACTAAAGCATACCCATGACTTTTTTTTGCTTCTGGTGGGTCGAAGAAGCAGGGTTTGGCCGTCTTGGTGGGAGAGTAAATCCCAATCTCTAAGGTCAGGGTCCTTTACGACCCACAGGGGTGCTATCTCTGTGTTAAATGCCTGTTATGGGAGCGACCGTTTACGGTGGTTTCCCTGTACATTCCTAATGTGGCTCTGGAAGCTTTACGGAGACCTTCCTTCTTCATGTCCTCCCTTTTGCTAAGGGGCAAACTCCGATTGGGGGGGGGTGTCAAGTTGGTACCCAACCCCTCGGTTGACAAGACTCTGCCCCCTACCAAACTTGATTTCAAGCATGCCCAGGCATTTTGGCTATTCCTTCGGGAAATGGGACTGGCTGACTTTTGGAGGCTGGTTCACGGAGAGGAGACGGATTTCACTTTTCATTCTCACGCTCACGGAGGCTTCTCAGATAAGACCATATCCTTCTACCAAGCGCACTGTACCCATGTGCCAGGGGGGTGGACATAGGCACGCACACTCTGTCAGATCATGCCCTAGTGGCCCTGTCCCTGGCGATTTGTATTTTGCATTTGTATTTTATTACAATTATATAGCACTTTAATCCAAAGTGCTTTACAAGAGGAACAAGCAAAATACAGCAAGCATTACATAACAATTGAATCAAACCAGAAAACAGTACAAGAAACTACTTACATTATAGATGAAGTTAAGCGTGAGTTGAGAGGGACAAAAGTGAGAGAGGGAGTAGGTGGTTTAGGGAGGTGAATGAAAGAGAAGATTTTAGAGAAGTGCGAAAGGTAGGATAGGAGGAAGAGCAGATGGAGAGAGGGAGGTGAGGGAGCCGATTCCAGTGGAAAGGAGCGAGTAATTTGAAAGAGCGGTAGCAGGAAGGGGCGCAGGGTGGAGAAGCGAGTAGAAAAAGGTGAGCGGAGTGAACGAGAAGGAGTGTAGAAAGAGAGAAGGGAGGATAGGTAGGGAGGTGCAAGGCCATAGACCGATTTGTAGACTAGACAGAGGAACTTGAATTTGAGTTGGGAGTGAAAAGAAAGCCAGCCTAGTGAGGTAAGAGAAGAGGAGATGGAGTCGTGAGGTGAGAAAAGGCAAAGGGAGCAGATGGCAGAGTGGTAGACAGAATTGAGGGGGAGAGGTGAGTGGAGGGGAGACCAAAAAAAAGAGTGGAGCAGTAGAAAAGTCTAGAGAAGATCAGGGAGGTGATTAAGAGTTTAGTAGCGTGAAAAGTTAGGAAGGGTCTGATTTTACGGATGCTATAGAGATGAAAACGGCAAGATCTGGCAATAAGGGAAATGTGGTGAGATGGAGGGAGAGATGGGGATCAATGTGAAAACCGAGGTTACGTGCATGAGGAGAAAAGGAAAGTTGGGAGGGGGAGAAGAGAATTAAAGGAGGAGGAGAAAGAGTGTTGGCAGGGATGAATAGGATTTCTGTTTTGTCAGCGTTAAGAGTAAGAAGTGAGAGGACATCCAGGATTTAATAGCAGAGATGCAAGAAGAAAGCTTGTGATGAATATCTGGAGAGGAGGAGAGGAAGAGCTGGGTATCAGCATAGAAATGGTGTGAGACACCAAAGGAGGAGATAATGGGAGCGAAGAAGGAAGTATAAAGTGAGAAGAGAAAGGGGCCAAGGACAGAACCTTCGGGGGCACCATGGTTGAGAGGATAGGTAGGGGATGTGTAGCATCCCCAAGAGATTGCAAAGGTGCTGTTGGAGAGATAGGAGGAGAACCAGTTAAGAACAGAGTCTTTAAGGCCAAACAAAGAGAGAGAATTAAGGAGAAGAGGGTGCTCAACAGTATCAAAGGCAGCAGAGAGGTCAAGGAGGATGAGAACAGAGGACTGCTTAGCGTAGCGGGCAGAAAGGAGAGAGTTGAGAACAAAGATGAGAGCCGTTTCCGTGGAGTGTTGGGGGCGGAAACTGGATTGGGTAGGGGGGAGGAGTGAATGAATGGAGATGTAGGTAGAGAGTTGAGAATAGACAAATACGTTTAAGAAGTTTAGAGAGGAAGGGTAGGAGAGAAATGGGGCGAAAATTGGATGCAAGGTGGGGATTAGCAGAAGGTTTTTTGAGAATGGGGATGATAGTCGCATGCTTAAAAGGAGTAGGAAAGGTGGATGTAGAGAGGCAGGTGTTGAAAAAGGAGGTGAGATAGTGTATGAGGAGGGGGTAGATTTTAGGAATGAGGGAGGTAGGAATAGGTCAGAGGGAGCAGCAGTAGGATGAGTTTTTTTATATAGGAGGAAGGCAATTTCAGATTGAGTAATGGGAGTAAATGAGGACATGAAGGAGGGGGGAGGAGGTGGAGGAGGAGAATAAGAAGGGGAGGAGAGGATAGTATGTCGAAGATTGAGTACTTTGTTAGAGAAGAAGGTGGCAAGATCAGAAGCAGAAAGAGGGGAGACAGTGGCATGATCGGGGGTAACTGGGGAGAGCAGTTGAGTTAATGTTAGAAAGATGCAGCGAGGGGAGAGGCCTGAGAATGGACAAGGTCAGAGAAGTAGGAGCGTTTAGCGGAGCTGGGGCAGGAGTCATAGAGGGTATGATAGGAGAAGTATGGAGCTTGGTTAGAGGAGGTGGGGTGATTGAGCCAGTGTCGACTGAGGTGCCTGAGGAAGCGGCACATGGAGGAAAGATGAGCTGAGAGCCAATGTTGAGCAGGGCGGCGAGAAGGACGGAACGAGGAGAGCAGGTAAAGAAGATCAAGAGTAGAAGTGAGAGAGGAATTTAAGGTGGAAGGGGCTTCAGTGGCTGAAAGAGAAGTGGGAGATGGGGAGGGACGAGGAGCAGGATGCGAGAAAAAGAGAAAGATTGAAGTTGCGTAGGTCACGTCGGAAGAAGAGGGTGGTTGAAGGAGGGGAGGGGTGTTAATGGTAAAGGAGAGTAAGGAGTGGTCAGATATAGTTGGGTAGAGTAGATATAGGAGAAACAGTGAAGGAGGAGGTAAAGATGAGGTCAATGGTGGAACTGGATTGGTGAGTAGGAGAGGGGAGAGAAAGTAGGAGTTAAGGATGGATAAGAGAGGAGAGGTAGGGGGGTTAGAGAAGAGATGTAGATTGAAGTCGCCAAGTACAAGCAGTGGGGTAGGGCTGGAGGTAATGAGGCTGAGGAGATTATCAATGTCCTCATAGAAGGAGCCGACGGGGCCAGGGGGGCGGTAGATGAGGAAAGAAATAGCATGAAGAGATCTAAAGATTTTGTACATGAACTCAATAGAAGGAAGAGTAGGAGAGGGAGAGGAGGTAAAGTGAGGACGAAAGAGAATGCCTAAGCCACCGCCACGGCCTGAGGATCGAGGGACATGTGCGAAAGAAGATGAGGACGAGGTGAGAGATGAAGGAACAGAGGTGTTGTGGGGCGGAAATCAGGTTTTGGTTTCCGTGATGCCGAGGAATTGGAGGTTGAGGCGTAGGAATAGGTGAAGAACAGCCGTGGTTTTGTTGCAAATCGAGCTAGTGTTCCAGAGAGCAACGTCAAAGGCATTGGAAGTATTGTAGACTTGAGGGTAGATGAGGTTGCGATGTCGGAGTGAGGTGTTAGAGAGTGGGGAAGAGTGGGTGCAGGGAGTGGAGGGGGGGGTTGAGGGAGGCGATGGCCATGATGAGAAGGCAGAGAATTTTGAAGGGGGAAAGGGGAGGGAAGAGGGGCGGCACTGATGGGGGGCGGGGGGGACAGAGCACAACAAGGAGCAAAAGTAGTATGGAAGTGGTCAGTAAGTTGGAAGCCATCTGTGGGAGTATTCAAGAGGAGGGACGAGACTAGGTTATGGGCAGGCAGGGCACCATAAAAGGCAGGATAAGGGAGGGGGCAGGACTAGAGGGTGGTTGCAAATGGAGGGTGAGGACAAGTAGTCTAAAGTGCTGGTGATAGGATGCAGAATTCAAGAGGTCGGGCTCCACGAACCGTGGTGCACAGGGGCAAGAAGTCTGATCCGCAGGTAAGAGGACGCCGGGGTCAAGTGGAACAGCCTCCACAGTCCATAGAGCATATGGGCAGGAAAACCAAAGCGCTGCAGAGAGGATGCTGAGGTTGGGTGGGACAGGCTCCACAGTCCATAGAGCACAGGGGCAGGAAGTCCAAAAGGGCTAGAGAGAGGACGCTGAGGTTGGATGGGACAGAATCCACAGTCAGTTGAAAACAGGGGCAGGAAGTCCAAAGTGTTGGCGAGAGGACGCCGGGGTCAGGTGGAACAGCCTCCACAGGCCATAGAGCACAGGGGCAGGAAGTTCAAAGCGCTGGTGAGAGGACGCCAAGGTTTCGTAGAGCAGACTCTAGAATTCGTTGTACACAGGGGCAAGACGACCAGAGCACTGGGGAGAGGATGCCGAGGTTGGGTGGAACAGGCAACGCAGTCAGTAGTGAACAGGGACAAGAGATCCGGAGTGTTGGTGCGGTGGGTAGGAGAGGGCCCTGAGGTTCGAGTGGGTCAGGGACAGCGGATCGGAGCACTGTCAGGAGCGCTCAGGGTGGAGGCAGCAGTCCCAGAGAAAGCAGCCGAGGGGAAGGCTGTAGGGATGGTGAAAGCGGCACAGGGCGACCGCAACTGTGATGGGCTGCAGATGGAGGGGGAGGCAGAGACTGCTGGGGTAGCGATTCAGGGGTGGGCCGATGGAGGGTGGCCCCAGCTACCGGCAAGGTAGAGGAGCTGGTTGATGATGGCAGGAGCCCGCACTTCAGTCCCTGGGGCAGGCAAGGGCATCAGCAGGTCGGAGGGTACAACCGGTCCGCAAAGATGGACCGAACTACCGGAGCAGGACACCGGCTGGCGATCAGAGCGCGGAGGTACAAAGATCCTGGTGAGCGGTGAGCCGAGGGAACAGGCAATGCGGTCAGGCGTACGCGTTCAAGTCAGTGACGGCCACAGATGAAGGATGGAGGCAGCGCTTCCTGCCAGGACTGCCATGGAGATAGCTGCAAGGCTCGGAGAAGGCCGCACGGTGCAGCCGAGACCAGGAAGGGTCGTCGGGGGGGGGGAGGGGGGGAGCCACAGTCGCAGATGAAGAATGGAGTCGGCGCCCTCTGCCAAGACCGCCGTGGAGACAGCTGGAAGGCCGCACGGGACAGCCAAGACCAGGAAGCCGACAGGGGAAGGCCAGTGGCGATAGATGAGCCAGGCATACCTGGAACGGGCCGAGGGAAGGAGGAGGGCCCAGCAGCCGACGGCAAAACCGATGAGCGGGCAAAGGCAACAGGATCACGGTCGCAAGGGGCCGGTGAGGGCCACAGTAATGGGGTGCGGTGGGTACTGCAGTCCAAGGCAAACGGAGCAAGTCCCAGGAGCAGGCCGGGGGCAGCAGGATACTGCCTGCGCCATAGATGGGGCCGTGGGTACTGCAGCCCAAGGTAGATGGATCAATACCCTGGAGCAGGCCGAGGGCAGCAGGATCCTGCCTGTGCTGTGGGTGGGGTGGTGGGTACTGCAGCACAAGGCAAAACGGAGCAAGTCCCAGGAGCAGGCCGAGGGCCGCAGGATCCTGCCTGTGCCGCAGATGGGGCCAGCAAGAGTCGCAGCAAACAGAGGTGGCGGGCGCGGCAGCCCAGGGTAGATGGAGCACGTCCCAGGCGCAGGCCGAGGGTGTTGGGGAGAATTCTCATTCTATGGCTAATTTCCCTCACCTAGTGAGTCCCCTAGCAGCTTTGCTGGATTTCTGGAGTTTATTTTTCCACTTGGTAAGAGCGTGAGCCTTTTTCCCACTCTTACATGTGTTTTGCCATGTGTATTTTTACTGTTTGTGTAATCATGGGCTCTGGAGGACACCACTCCATGAACCCCACTTTTCATGTGTGTTACACAGCGCCTTCCATGCAGTAACACAGGGTTGTCTTTGAGACTTCCCCCTGACTCAATTTTCTGGGGCTGACTACTGTCCCCCAGAAAACAGGTAAAGTTGCCATTTACTTTACATAGTCATTTAAATCTACAGACCCAGTACACCCCATTTTACATGGAGTATTGGAAAGGGTTAACTCCCATCCCTTTTTGTCTGTGCTTCTCTGAGGTTTGTTTTGCTCTTTTAACATTCAGACTTGGCTGGTGGCAGTGGTATCTACCCTAACTTTTCTACCGCGATTATATTATATAAAGGTGGTACTGTTCCAGGCTATCGTAGTAGCCTCGCACATTAACCTGCTTGACCAAATACTCTTTCTTTTGGCTCCGGTCGGGTTTATTCGCCATTTCTTTTTGTTAAAGTCCTTCTTGTGTTTTACTTTGCGCGGCAAACCAGGTTTGCCTTCTTTGTTCGCCGTCTTTTGGCGGGCTTCTCTCAAGAAGCCCTCCTCTTGGCGCCTGGGTGTCTAGGTGGGCTGTATGTGAGGGAGGGGTGTAGTCACCCCCTGCACAGGGTATCCTTGGAAACCCAAATCACACTTTGGCATGATTGGCTAAGGTGGTTGTCCGGGCCGGACAACCCCCCCTGCTGTGTGATTGACAGCCAGGCTGTGTGAATGGGGGATTTTCACATTAAAAGGCAGGACTCTTGGGCTGGAAGTCTGAGTCGCCACTGGAACTGCAAGGAACCGAAGAAGAAGACGAAGGCTGCTGCAACTACGGAGTCCCCGTGAAGCCCTGCTGCAGTCCTGAGCTATCTACCCTTCAACGACAAGAGAAGATCCAGTCTGGAGTCTTCTTCCCTTGAGCCTGGTGGGCTCAACCAGCTCATCTTTCACAGCCAGAGGATCTTCCTCGTGGTCGAAATCGCTGCACATTGCTGTAGTGATCCGGATAGCCATCTGTAGAGCCTCCTGTTTTTAAGGAGCGCACCTTTTATTCACCGTTGCTGCTGCTGCCCTCATCCCTGGGTAGTGCAGATCACTCAAGACATCCTGCTTCTTGTCTCCACGACTGAAGCTCCAGGAACCGTGAGTCTGCAGGAAACTACCAGGAACAACTGACGTAGCACCAGCTTCTTCAAGCTTGTCCAGCTTCGAGGAACTCGGGTGAACCCTTTTCTCCTCATCCAAGGCTTGCCCTTGTCTTCCTTCCCTCTTATAACTTTTGCTTCCCCTGTTGACAATATCCAAGTACTCCTGGCAATCTTCAATCGTGAACTATCTAACTGTGTGATCCTCAACAACAGGAACCCGGCTCCACTTGACACTGGCGCAGGACTATTGACTTTTATCTTCTTGTCAGAAAGTGTTCTCTGATTCTGTCTGCCTTGACAAAAGTATTTCCTATGATTTTTGCCCCCAACTCTCTTTTGTTAACACAGGTGCTAAGTGTGTTTTAACTCCAGTAAAATACGCATATTTTTAGTAAGACCGAACTGTCATTACTGTCAAAAAGTGATCGCATATGTATTCCCGGTAACGCCTTTTGTTTCATAACACCGGTCTGTCAAATCATGAGGTTCTTACCTTGAGTTGTTCTGCACAAAGAGAATTGGTTGTGTGTAGTGTATTTTACGTGTGGTTTTACTTTAATAGAAGTGTAGTGTTTTGCAAACAGATGGTCTAGAAATACATTTTTTTTTACTTTTCAACCAAAAACCTTGAGTCGGTGTTTGCTTGAGTCACAGTAAGTGTGGTCCTTTGTGTAATCTCTACTACTGCTCACTTGCTCTTGAGATAAGTCTGGCTGCTCCACTACTGCTACCACTTTAACAGTGTAGTACAGGCTTGTACCAAAGGTGAACATGTATTGCAACTTGTAGTCTTAATTGTGTGTAGTGGTCCCTAAGGGCACTGCACAGGATTCTGCCGAATAGAGGCTAACAGGGCCCCGTCCGCACAGTTGCAGTGAGCCGAAGAGAGCCGCGGTAATGGATGTAACGGGAACCGCAGCTCAGCAGATGGAGCGTGTCCCAGGAAAACGTCTGGTTGACGGAGGGAGCAGTGCAAGTAATCCAGGTGAGAGGGATCCTGCAAACTTCAGGGGATCCAAGATAAGGTCGCCATGTTGTCGCGCACAGGGCGAGAGGAGAGTTTGGAAGCGGCGATCGGGTAATGAGGGTTGGGAATTTAGGAGTCGATGCAGCCCAGAGAAGCACAAGGCTATTAGAAAGTATAATTGTAGAGTTAGGAGTTGAAATTGTGGATGATTCTGCTCTCGGAAGGTTTGATTCAGCCTGATGAAGGTAGATGTCTGATCAGGCATCCGATGCTTGTATGCCCCCTGGTGCCCGATTGTGGGAAGGCCTGAGAAACCCAGACACCCGTGGAAGTTATATGATCCGGTGGTTAGGGAGATGGAGGAGGTTATCTCCAACTACTTCCGTGAGAATAATGACTTGGGACCTTCGCATGAAATAGTACGGGATGCCATGAAGGCGGTTGTTAGAGGTAAGCTCATTAGCAAATCCCCGGCTTACACCAGGGAGCGGCAGTTAATTAGAATACGGTTGGAGGGGGAGGTCAGAAGGGCAGAACAGGAGCACAAGAGGCTGGGGTCCCGAAAGGCACTGCGTGAGCTCAGGATGTCATGTGATAAGCTGAAGGAACGTTTAGCAGATAGAACGGCTCAGGAAATACTGAAGACTTCACAGTATTACTACGCCAATGGGAACTGAGCAAACAGACTCTTGGTGGCTAAGCTGTGTAAACTCCAAAACTGGAACACAGTGTTTGCCTTGCGCGATGGTCAGGGGGTGGTACAACGGGGCGTAGCCGATAAACTGAAGATTCTCGAAGCCCATTTTGGGGTGGCATTTGAGGGGGGAGGTTCAGACCCATTATCTGCAACGCATAAATCTCCCAAGCCTATCTGGGGAAGAGCGGGAATCCCTCGAAGTGCCTACAACCCCAGGGGAAGTAGAGTGTGCTATTAAGAACCTAATGAATAAGGCCCCGGGCCCTGATGGGTTTACAACACTTTTTTTTTACAAGAAGTTTTGTGCGCTCTTGGTTCTTCCTCTGGTGGATCGCTTTAATTCTTTCAAGGGTTCCGGTAGGGTTGCTCCCTCCATGGGTGTCTCCACGACTGTCTTGATTGCCAAACCTGGTAAGGACCCGATACTTTGCGATTCTTATTGCCCCATTACCCTTACTAACATGGACTCAAAACTCTCTTCTAAAATGTTGGCTAAGCGCATTATGATGGTCAAATGGGATTTATCACGGGACGCACAGCCCACGATAATGTGAGGCGTTTTCTGAAACTACTGGAGAATTATCGCATTGGACGTCCACAAGGCTTTCGATAGGGTGGACTGGGGGGTATCTCTGTGGCATATTAATGTAGTTTGGGTTTGGCCCAGAGTTTAAGGCATTCTACCAGAATCAGAACACCTCACTTCAAGTCAATGGGGTGCTATCGTCTAGGTTGTCCATCACCAGGGCCACGAGACAGGGTTGCCCTCTGTCTTCACTGATTTTCACACTGAATATGGAGCCGCTTACCAGGCGTATTAGGGGGAATAGGGGCTATAGAAGAAATCCAGGTTGGGGAGGGTCAGGGGGGGGACTACAAGGTCTCTCTCTACGCAGATGTGTTGCTCACACTGAGTAACCCAGGTGCTTCCTTGCCTGAGGTGCTGCGTGAACTGGATGAATTTGGTCAGATCTCTGGGATTTAAGTGAATTACTATCAGTCGCATGGTTTGGATTTTCCGCTGAGGCCTCAGGACAGGAGTGAGATTTGTAGCCTTGCCCCGATGCAATCATCTCGGGAGCCTATCCCCTATTTGGGTGTGTGCATTCCTAGCAGTACCTCATAAATCCATCAATCTAACTTTCTGCTGCTGTTTCAAGAGCTGTCTGATGACTTGGATAGGTGAGGTCGCCAGGAGATTTCGTCGTTTGGCCCTATTGCAGCGGTCAAGATGAAACTTATTTTTTGTCTTCAGTACCTCTCTATGGCACTCCCGGGCATGGTCCCCGACACAGATTTCCGTGCACTTCAGGGTAATATTTTTAAATTCATTTGGGGGCGTAAGCGGGCTAGGATTTCTAAGAAGGTGCTGTTGAGGCCTACTGGGGTGGGGGGGCCTGGGGATACCTGACGTCTTTTGCTACAATGTAGCTGCACAGCTCTCAAGTGGTCGTCTGGAGGGACACTAGTTCGCAGCCGAAATGGAAGGCAATTGAACAGGCTCAGTCAGCGGTTACTTTACACCATCTTCCTTGTGTTGACAGGGGTTCTCGGAGACAGGAGTGGGGATTCTAGTTATTGGCCACAACTATGTGCACACTCCATTATATGGGCAGAGTGCTGCATAGATGGGGAACGGCAATGGGGTTGGGTCCTTTGGAATAACCCAGGCTTACAGCTGTGATAAGACTGTGGGAGTTTTAGGAGATGGGTAGCAGGGGGCTTGACTTGCCTGTACCAGTTATATAAGGAAAACTCTCCTGTGACCTTTAATGAGTGTAAACACGCCTTCGCATTGCCGGAAACAGAGCGATTCTGCCATGCCGAACCTCGGCACTGTATCTCGCATCCTACCACAAAGCAGGGAGCCAGTAGGCCACGGAACGCTCAGGAGATGGCACTCCAGGGGGGCTCGTACTGGGGCTGGGTCTCAAAGCTGTGGAAGTTCCTGGACACTGGCCTCCTGTGGTGCATTATATGGAAAAGTGGGAAACCGATTTGGGCCAGCCCATAGAGGATGAGGCATGGCTGAGGATATGGGGCAGGATGCTTAAGTCCTCCAGGTGTGTCATCGATAGGGAGAGTGCTCCTATATATTCTTTTATAGGTGGTATCTCACCCCGGAAAGGTTGCATCATGTATCAGCTGATTACTCACCCTCTTTTTAGCCGGACTGTGATGGTGTAGGCTCTCTTTCATATGGTGTGGCTATGTGGGAAGGCAAACCCTATCTGGAAGGATTTGCTCCCCAAAATCAAATATATCACTGGGTTTTCGCTCCCCATGGAGCCGCAGGTGGTTGTGCTGGTGGATGCGAGTGTTGGGTCATTCTCTCTTACGGGCCACATGGCTACTTGAATTGGAAATCCATCGATGGTCCGGTGATCCAAATGTGGTGGGTCAAAATATTGACTTTGCCGAAAGCTATCCTGCCATGGATTCTAAGTCTCCTCTGTTGTGGCACTTCCTGCTTTTGTAGAACTCTCTGAGAAATATTCAAAATCAGAAGCTGGAACACACGAGGCTTCAAGCACATCTTCAACAATGAGTGTGCAAACCTAGAAGCATTCAACATACTGTGTCTCCAAGAAACATGGATGACATGGCCACCACTTGTGGAAGGCTACACACTACTGATAAATCCTGCAAAGAAAAACCAACAAGGAAGACCATCATCGGGCCTTATAACACTGATTAAAGCCGGGATAGGCTTTAGGATTGTCGAAAAAAGGAATCCACATCATATCATACAGTTAGCGGTATTGGAGGCTGAGAAAGCAAAAGATTATGCATCACCATTTATTATTTCAAACCTCTACAGGAACCAGATATCGTGGCAAGATAAATGTTTTGTTAACAAAACAATGACGACTGTGGATAGCTGTAGAATTCAATATCATGATGCCCTGCTAATTATATGGTGATCTAAACATGAACTGCCTCAAATACCAATCCCATACTTTAACGCAAGAAAAAGGAAACAAAAAGTATATGAGCGAGAATCTCTCAAGAGTGGACAAATGGATGAGAGAAACCAAAGAGCGCGACTTGCACCTCCTGAATGGTCAAACTATAGGAGACACACCAGCCGCCTGAACATGGCGAAGAGGGAACCAATCATCTGGTGAAATTATGCCCGTCTCCTGCTTCAGGAAAAAAGAGAAACCCGGACAAAAACCATTGAAGTGGGCCCAGGTAGAAACAAGCTGCGGATGAATGCACATGAGATCCAGCTTGTGAATGAATACAATCAAAAAGCTCTACAAGAAAATATAATGGGCCCAAACTACCTGCCTTTATTCAGCGGATTTAGCATATCTATTATACCTGGTCTAAAAACACAATTTACGCAGAGACATAGATACGACCAAGAAATTGTAGCAAAGAAAAGAGAATTGCATTAAGATCTAAGAAACCTAAACTGCAACAAGGAATCCTAATCAATAGCCAGATCAAAAAACACAAACAACAATATAAAAATTGGCTAAAAAAACACAAATGGATCATTACCCAAAACGACGCAGAATACATGCTGAAAATCTTGGCTTCAAATGGCTCTAGATCCTTGCCGTTGGTGTTAAATGATATAGGTAGAAACCAAAAAGCCTTGCAACATAATGCTGTAGAGTAAGACGTTTGGTTGCAATTCTCTGCTACACTATTTGGGGAAACTGCATCTGCCACCACCTACGAAATCCCATCATCACAAGGTAAATGGGAACTTGACTATGACGGGCAAGAGATCATCACACTAATCAACAAAGCCAGTAAGTAATTCCTGCGCTCCTGGCCAAGATGCACTATCTAACTTTATGCTAAAAGAAGCCATCGAAGTATGGGCAGATTTGAAGAGATCGTTTCCAAAACCAAAATACCAGACTCCTGGAATACAGCAATTTTGATCCCCATTTTCAAGAAAGGTGTAAGATCTGACCCGAAGAACTATCGTCCGATTGCGTTACTGGCTCGATTGGGGAAAATATTTGCATCTGTGATTCTACTAAGACTGAAGAAGTGGGTTTTGTGCTCGGGTCACTACCATAAAAGACAAACTGGCTTTGTTAAAGGAGTCGGATGTTGCTTAAAATCTACTCATATTGAATATCCTTAAGCTAAGATCGCTTAAATTGAGTACACAAATATACATTGCTTCCATAGATCTAGCATAGGCCTTCGACAGTGTGGACAGATCTTTTATGGAAAAAATGGTTGAATGGAAATGCCCAAATCACATCTTGGGTTCAATAAAGGTCCTCTATTCAAATACCTCTATTAAAATTTGATTAAATAACGAGGGCTTATTATGTAAAAATATTACAGCCTTCCGCAGACTGAAATAATGCTTCCCACTAGCAGCAGAACTGTTGAAATTGTTTATATCCGATCTGAACGAAATGCTGGAAGAAGTAGATGCCTTCCTTCCAAAAATAAACGGCTATAGTGGATCTCTGGGATGAGAACTCGGATGATCTTGTTATAATAGACCAGACACAAATTGGCATCCAAACAAAATTGAATGCGCTTCATCTATACTTCGAAAGAAATGGGCTAACAATAAACATCCCAAAATCTGGGATAATGTTCTTAGTAACGAGCAGGTGGCAAAAAGAGACAAGAAAAGTTAATTTGGTATCTGGGAAAGAAACCCCTAGATCAAGTTTGTAACATGCGATATCTTAGAGTAGATATAAACCAAAGCATATGTGACAAACCACGCATCGAAGAACTAAGATCCAAAAGGAAGAATCTGACCATTCAAGGTGCCATAATACACAGAAGATGCAGAACATTTTCTTTTGAACCTATTCTAAAATTCTATAGACAGGTTATCCCAATCCTTGTGTATGGAGCCGTAACCGCCTTTTGCTTCCCGTGGAAGGAATGGCCGGTATTGGAAGGAATATTCTGGAGAAAAATCTTGAATATGCCCAGGTATGCGCCTATCAGCGTAATAAAGCACAAGCTGCGGCTAGCTTCAATCTATTCAGTGGTTGCATGGAAGTCCCTGTCCCCATTTTGAAAACGTATACATGAGACTTCAATTCTTTATGTTTATATTCAAGGAGCAAAACAAAATGTATTGTATGCACAAACAATGGCACCAACAGTGCCAAGCAATCCTTGCTGAAACATAAAATTTGAAACTTTAAGAACAAATCCAGATGCAGCAAAGAGAAAATGATGGGACTGGATAGAGATAGAACTGGAAAAATCCCAATACAGACTATATGCAAAACTAGACAATAACCTAAGACCAGTCAATGTCCTCCTGAAATACTTGATGTTTTCCTATGCTTTAGGCTAAACCTCCTACTGACCAATCAGATATTACACTCGAGGGGGGAAGAGCCTTGAGGGAACTAGAGAGTGTAGACTTTGCAAAGCGCCAGTAGAAACATTGTGTCCTGAGCTTATATCCCAGAGATCAAATCACCTTTGACGTCTAACATTGGCCACACTGTCCAGGAGCATATCCTTATACAGAGGAGAAAATAACTAAATCACATTTGCCTTGAAAGCCTAATTAGAAACTTTATTTCCTCGAGTGAAGTCAGTTTAAAGATTAATTATCAAAAGCACAAAGGACCTCTGACATTGCTACAACATCTTCAATAGGAACACATTAGATATTTCTACCGGCACTGAATTCTTCTTATGTAATGTTCTGGGAGATCTGTCATTTTATTGTTGTTTAAATTAACTTTTATCTTCACTAACCTTTTCTACATCATTCTTAGTTTTCTGTAGTTCTTTTAAAATATTTGTGTATATTAGTGCTAATTGAGAATGACGAAGGTTTCAAATAAACTATGTCAGTAATTTAAAAAAAGAACCGTCTGTGTGGGGGGTAGAGTTTGGTTTGGTCCAATGGTTGAGTTGGTCCAGTGGGTAGGTTGGGGGGGGGGCACAAGGGAAAATTGAGATCTGTCTCTCTGGTGGTCAGGACTGTGATCACTATGGACTCTTGTCACCTGTTGCTGTTGAATTGTAGATGCCATGCATTTCCATTTGCTGCTTCCCACAGTGTCTTAAATAAAATATTTTGGGGTAAAAAAGGGGGGTATCCTCTCAGGAAGTATGTGCATGTGTGTTTATTTAGATAATCTGATGAAAAATTCTTCAAGGAAATAAAGTTTAAATAGAATACTTCAGATCCCTTAACAACAAAGCAAACATTGCTGAGAAAGAAAGATAAAACATGGGACTGGCAAAAAAACGAAGTAAATATATCACAATTCTAGCAAAAGAATATCACAAACACTATCCAACGTTCCTGTACCCTCAGCCCTATTCAAAATTGTTTCTTGAAAAGAGTGTGCTGAGACCCCTGATAAAGTTCAAATTAAACCAACTGGAGATTAGAGCTTGTAGGGGCTTGTCAGTATGTAGAAAGAAGTCTTAGATGCTGTCCACCTGTGTGGAGGATTGTAAATTGAATGTCCTAGTGTGCAGGTTGAGGGAAGTAAAATATTAGGTTGATTTGTATACACTGACGAGAGTCTGGGACAGGATGATTTTTGGGCAAGGTGCATGGGGAGGAGACACGTGAGTTTAAATATAGCTATTGTTGCTTTTTGGCATGAATTAACAAAGAAACTGAAAATATAATAAGTCCTTAGTGAAGATTCTATGCGATTTAAGGTTAGAGCTTAGAAATATGGGCCAGATTGATGTAGGCGGTCTAGATGTTCTCATGGGGATTGCAACAATGGGTGGGGGGATACGAGCGTGGGAGGGCACAGGGAGGAAGGTCTTCAATCAGTAGGGTTGGGGGAGCTCTGAGGAAGGGAGGTGGGGGGAGGTGGGACAGAACTGGGTAGGCAAGAAATATGGGATGTTGATTGATGTATGGGTCAACCTGTAGTTACAATACAGTTGATATGTATGTTAGTTGCAATCAAATCAATAAAAATGTGTTGTACAAAAAAAATTATTTACGGTTAGAGCTTGATGAGTGTCTGAAGAAGTATGGTTTTAACAAATAACAGGATTATGATCATAACATGAAATTTTAAGTAAACATAAAAATGATGGATTATATATTGAATAATTGTTTATAAGTTGATGTATCATTAATTGTCTTTTTTTTTGTTTAACTTTCACTATACTTTGTGTGTAACATGAGTACTTATTTTCCCTTCATAAATGTTGTATGTGACTAATGTATGTTTCAGTATACTAATGTGGTGTGTTCTTTTGTGGTGACTGTTGGGATTAATTGTACCTCCCCGTCAACCTTCCTCCCTCCTAAAGTTAAAACTGACTGTTCTGATACAGCTTCCATTGGGAAGTCGGATCTGTCTTTTGGGTGGAACACTGTTCCACCATTCGATTAGAGGATTACACAGACCTCACCAGAGGGTTGTGAAATAATCTCCATAGCATTAGTGTTTTAGCCTTTTAACAACTTAACTGAATATATATGTTGCATGTGTAATTTAACTGGGACAAAAACATTTTTTCCACTTAATAATTCGACTTGTTCTTTTTCAGGTTACCAAACTGCAAGAAATCATAGATGCAACAAATCAAAAACTGGAAGAAAGCAAGCAGCTTCTAAAAACAAATGAAAATGGTGAGTATTTAGGGCATGCCACACTATTTTAGTAAATGTAGGTATTTTTTTTTGTGGCTGCTCTTCCTTTTTAGATATTGCTGAAGTTATTACCTAATTGATGTGAATGTTTGGTATCTTTTATTTGATTCTCTCGAAGATATTGTTTTTTGGCTTTTGTGAGGGGTCAGAAAGTGAGGCAGGCAACTTTTCTGAAGTTTTCTCATCAAACTCCATTTTATTAAATTAAAAGGTATGCTGAACTATCCCCACCCTGACGCGGATTTCCCTCCATAAAATTAACTAAAGGAAACACTCTAACAAAGGATTTCTGTCCCTCACACTGTCATATTGTATCAACAGTCTCTTCTTATAACCTGGGTGAATTCCCCTTACCCAGATTTTAAGTGAAATTCTGCTTCACATGTCAAAGCAAGAAAATAGGGATAACCTGGTTTGCAAAACAGTTTCATCACAGTTCTTTGTAACTCCAATTTATCAAGAGAAAGTTCCAATACTCTGTTTTAACAAAGCAAATACAACTCTTATATAATTTAGCTTCTTCAGATAAAGAAGAACTTTGCAGTTCATTAATAGCAACAATAATTTACCTGGTCAGGATGATTTGCCACAACTGATAAGAGAAACAACTTCTTGACAGCTTTACAGAGCTCCTTTCTTCAGTAATACCAGCACATAAATTGTCTCTGTCAAGACCACTTTGTAGCACTTCTTTGACTTCCACCTGTTTGACTCCCATGCCAGGTCCACTACCTCCAAAAATCTGCCATCCGGATATACTTCCCTACTCGAGCAAAGTTCCACAACAAGTGCTTTTATGGTTGAGGTCAACTGACAAGAGATTCACAAAAGCTTTGCAGTGTTCAACAATTTGCAGCTTAAAAACCTTTAACAACTCTTTAGAGAAAACATGGTTCACGTTTCTGTTCTTTAATTCTCTTCTATAAATGTTCCTCTCTTTCTGAACATCTTTCCCAGACGGGTAGCCTCTTTTTTCACTCTTGTTTCCCCACTGTAGTGGTAACCACATATTGACAAGCATAGGATCTTATTCTGCCTCTCTTGGCTTTGACATGTGAGTTTACACCAACATTTACCCTATGTTGTATACAGTTTGGGCAACATGTTTCACCACTTATAGACCGCTCGTTTACCCCTTTCTTTTGTTGGAAATATTGGTTATATTGTATTTGCCTTGACTTCAGTAGCTTTTGGTTTGGCCAATACTTGCAGGTATTTACTTTCACCAATTTTTCCCCATCGGCTTTTGGTTGGGTTTACCATAGACTTATACGTCTAAAGTTATAGTAAGTTGTGTTTATTATACAGGATTTCCGCTGCTGCTCAATGGTTCGGTATTCAAAATTGCTTCGGGGACCGCTATCACTCAAACCAGAGTGCTGCTCTTCAACTGAATGCCTGTCTGTGATACGGATCACTCCCGGGTCACTGCCAGCAGTGAACTCACCGGCTAAGTCGTGCGTCTGTGGCTCATTGTGACCCAGCAAACTGTTCCTTGGAGTCCGCCTTCACCCACACTACCTGCAATGGGGAACCCCTGTCGCTCCGGAGACAGTGGTGCACGCCAGCCACCAGAGACAGCCTTGAGGCCCTCGTGTGCACGCCAGCCACCTGAGATGGCCTCCTGGGAGTAAAAGCTTCCCTTCCCTTGCCTTCGCTTCCTGCTGCGCAGCCTCTGCACGTCGGGATTCGAGAGTCACTGACCCTCTGAGGACCGGCAGCCGCTTTCTACTGCACAATGGTCCCAGCATCTTCACTCTCTCCCAGCTTCCGTTTGGGCTGCAGGAAAGTACCATGCTGCTTCCGATCTTTGCTTTCTCTGCTATCTTGATTTGTCAATGGCCTGCACCTGAGGGGACATTTTAAGCCTGTCTGTCTCCCTCAGGTGTGGGTCATTTGAATTAATGAACTGATCACTCCTGCAACATTTAACCTTTTTAGCCCTCTTCCTTGTCCCAATACTTAAGAAATTATGGGAACTGAAGTCCCTAATGTCAGTCAGTTTTTAAGCCATTAGAAGGGTGGCATTTCGGGGAAAGTTGAACGGGGCGGGGGGGGGTCCCCTTCCTCCTGACCTGCTCACCCTCCAATACCCCGATGTGATCCTCCTGCAGAACACCACCCCTAGGGTCAGGAAACGTCTGCATTTTCCTGTCCACATGAGAAGGGTCCCAGGCCAGGTTTTCTGGGGGAGTCATGGCTGATTCATCACACTTGTTTTTAGCTTCTTTTGGAGCCTGTGTTAATAGGTGTGGGGACAGAATTCCTTTTTTGGGGGGCAGAGGGGAATCTCTGACCTCCACTGCAACCGTTTCTGAGAATATGGTCCTATGGTATCCCATACACTCGTAGCCATATTGTCCTCATGGTGATTATATCACCATAGATTGGTTTACGCATGACCCAATAGGACATGGGGCATAAATAGCCCCACCCCCGCGGCTCCCTTCAGATTTCAACCGTCTCCAAAGTAGTGGGAGCACCTTGTGTTTTCTACTCTTTACAAGGTTGAATTCTACTCTTGACAAGTTTGGATTTCTGTCTTTCTTTCACAATGTCTGGAAAGGCGTTGTTCCGCCCGTGTGCCACGTGTGGACTGGACAAAGTCTACGAAGGAGATGGGCACACGGATTGCCTTTATTGTCTCCACCCGCATCATTCTACGGACAGCTGTGACATTTGTACGGGATTCTCACAGAAGACGCTGAAAGATCGAAATAGGCATCTGGTGATCGCCTAAAGAGCCTGCGTCACAGCCACCACCGTCTCAACAGGAGTTACGTCGTCAACTGGCTCATTACCACCGGCGCAGGCAATACCTGCAGTGGCTTCGTCGACCCCGGCAGCGACGATTGAACGGGCTCCGAGATTGACATTGTCGACGGTGGATCCTCCAGAGGCTTGGCAACCGGCAGTGTACGATGCAGTTTTGCCAGATACCCTATTGCAGCAGGAATCGGCTTTCTCAATATCGTCAATGGAGGAAGACGGTGAACAGATTGTTGGTCCAGCTGATCTTGGATTGCAAGGTGTTGGCTCGTCGACGATCTCGGGAATGCAAAGTGTCCCCGTTACATCGTCTTTGCTAAATCCTCAGTCGGTGTTATCCTTGCAGGTGTGGACCACGCTGCAGTCTCTTTTGAGCCAATTGGACGCAAGGTTACCCCCCCATAGGTGCACCTAAAGAGATACCGCAATACCTGTCGACGACGAACGAGGTCCCGCTCCGCGGTCAACGACTGGGTTGCCGGCCTCCCGTCCAGTTAGCGAGGAACCTCCACGCTCACACCCGGAAGAAGGGGAATTGATAGATTCAGAGTCAGACCAAGCTAGAGACTCTCTTTCGGATTTTTCATCGTCCCCTTCGAGAGATCCTTCATGGGAATCGGAGGCAGAAGTGGAAGTTCCTAGAAGCCCGGCTCAGCCGTCGCCGCCAGATGACATCGGCTCCTTTCACGTGATGATGGGCAAAGCCTGTATTGAATTTGGTCTGACCCCGGAGGAAGAAAAGAAGGAATGCTTCTTATTCGACCATATGGGGAAGAGGAGGAAGTCAGTCTTCTTGGTTCCCATTCTGGACCACGTCTGGCAGGAAGGCTTGCGAACCATGTGCGATCCATTTTCGGAACCTGCAATCAAGGGCAGGTTGGAAAAGAAGTTCAAAGCCCCGGATTCTACTCTTAAATGTCTGACTGCACAGCCCTCCCTGGAGTCGGTAGTGTCGGCAGCAGCTGCCAGAAAAGCCAGATCGCAGCATAAGTGTACAACACATCCGGACAATGAAGCTATAAGGCAGGATGCCTTTGGTAAGAAGGTCTTGTCAGTAGGAGGGACGACGGTTAAGGCAGCTAACTCGCTGGCTATCGTGGCAAGATACGACCGGGAGATGTGGCATCGTTTGGCCCCCATCCTGGAACACCTGCCGGAGGAGCACAGAAAAAGAACCATGTTGCTGGTCCGTGAGGGGGAAGAGGCATCAAACCACTCGATCAACGTCGCTGTGGACTTGGCGGAATCCGGTTTCAAACAAATAAACAACGGAATGGTTTTGAGAAGACACACCTGGCTGAAATGTACGAACTTTAGACCGGAGGTCCAGTATAAGGTGCTCGATATGCCATGTGAGGGTGAGCAGTTGTTCGGGGAGAAGTTGGACAAGGCTCTAAAAGGCATGAAGGAAGATTCAGACACAGCAAGGTCGCTCAGACCCCTACAGAGCGGTAGAGCATTTCGGTCCTTTCGCCCCTTCCGCGGAACATCAGGGAATTCCCGATTTGTGGCATCCAGGGACCGGAGTTTCAACAGGCCATCATACTCCTCCCAAGGTTATAGGCGAGCTGTCCAATCGACACAAAGAGGCCGAGACTACCAGGCTTTGAGGAGAAGAGGAGGATATTCATCGTCCACCAAAGGCAAGCAGTGAAAGTCCCAACAATGACGAGCTTCAGGACGTCCTGGGAGGCAGAGTGTCCCGTTGCGTCGACGTGTTGGGTGTTGGACATGGTAAAACTAGGCCACTCTTTGCAGTTCAAGAAGATACCATTGCACATTCCACCTGTGTATTTGGCGCAACCCCATCTTCACATATTATAACAAGAAGTGGTGCTTATGCTTCAAAAAGGGGCTATAGAATTTGCTCCGTGGCCGAGAGATGTCTGGGAGTTTACTCCCGTTACTTTGTGGTCAAAAAACCCAACGGCAAGTGGCGACCCATTCTGGACCTTGGAGCTCTCAACAAGACTCTGCAAAGCCTGAAGTTCAAAATGCTTACGCTTCAGGAGGTCATCCGATCTATACAGCCGGGGGATTTTCTGGCGTCGTTAGACCTACAAGACGCAAATTTCCACATACCCATGCGTCAACGACACAGAACGTTTCTAAGGTTCGTAGTCATTACCAATTCAAAGTGCTTCCTTTTGGACTAAAGTCTTCTCCCAGGACGTTCACAAAATGCTTGGCTCCAGTGGCAGCATGGCTACGAAGAAAAGGTCATCATGTTTACCTTTACCTGGACGATTGGCTGGTAAGGGGCTCGTCGCTGAGAATGGCACAAGCAAGCCTAGAGGCCACCATGCAACTTCTACAGCGGTTAGGCTTTGCAATCAACTTCGAGAAATCCTCCTTAGCTCCCTCAAGGAGCTTGGTATAATTGGGCGCAGAATTCCAAACTCAATCAGGGCTAGTGAAGCCGTCCTTGGAGAGAGTTCAAAAACTCAAACAAAAAGCGGAGGAGTGGAAAACTGGCATCAGAGTGTCAGTCAGGTAATGCACGTCACTACTAGGGGCCATGGCGTTGCGTATCCCATTAGTGAATAACTGTCGTCTCTTCATGAGACCGATACAGGAATTTCTGGCAGACCGATTGTCCCAAAGCGCGGCTTGTGGTCCGACAAGTTGAGCATCAGCAGCAAGCTTCTACAAGCGCTTCAGTGGTGGCAGCTCTCGGACAATCTGACAAGAGGGATGCTCCTGCAGGAACCAGACTTTCAATTGACGGTGGTAACAGATGCATCGCTGAAAGGATGGGGAGACCATCTGGGATCCCTGCAAGTTCAAGGTCAATGGTCCCCAGCAGAGTCGACCTTTCACATCAACGTGCTGGAGTTAAGAGCGGTACGTTGGGCTTTGAGATAATTTTTACCTCGCATATGGGGATCAGTCGTAAGAATATTAACGGACAATACAACAACAATGTTCTACATCAGGAAGCAAGGGGGCATCCATTACACGATGCTCTTGAGCGAAGCTCAGGAAATATGGCGTTGGGCCCTCAAACAGGAAATAGGCATAATGGCTTACCATCTTTCAGGGGTGAACAATGTACAAGCAGACTCTCTCAGCAGGGAGATGAATCAACTGCACGAGTGGGAGTTGAATGATCAACAACTGGCAAACATCTTCAAGAAGTGGGGTCATCCTTCCCTGGATCTTTTCGCAACCCGAGAGAACAAGAAGTGCAGACATTACGCAAGCAGATGGCCACAACCCGGCACACTGGGGGAAGCATGCTCCTTCCCGTGGACGGACAAGTTCGCGTATGCGTTCCCTCCATTTCCACTCATCCGATGGACCCTCCAGTGGGTTCACAAATACCCATGTCATATGATTCTAGTGGCTCCTTACTGGGCGAGACAGTCGTGGTTTTCGGACCTGCTCCAACTGTCGATAACCGAACCAGTGAGGTTCCAGAAGATTCCGAACCTTCCATCCCAAGACAAGGGAGCAGTTTGGCATCACGACCCGGGCACCCTTAGCCTGGCTCCTGACTTCGCTGAGTTTGGGGCCCTGAACATTTCCTCTGATTGAAACGAATTTTACAGGCAGCACGAGCTCCGTCCACGAATACTTCATATGCATGTAAGTGGAAAAGATTCTGTGTGTGGTGCAGGGATCAACCGGGTGTGGACCCCCTGAACATCGCGTCAAAACAAGTTCTTCCATATTTGCTACACTTAGCAGAAAGAGGGTTGTCTTTCTCCTCCATAAAGGTTCATTTGGCAGCTATTTCAAGATTTACTCGTAAGACATTCAACTCCGTTGTTCAGCGATCGACTGGTTAAGCATTTCCTGAGAGGCTTATTTCGGACCTTTCCTCCAGCCAAAAAGTTTCCTCCTAACTGGAGTCTCAATCTGGTACTGTCATTACTAATGAAGGCTCCTTTTGAGCCTATGTCGTCGTCATCCTTGATGTTTTTGTTGTGGAAAATTGCCTTTTTAGTGGCTATTACTTCAGCAAGAAGACTTTCGGAACTGCAAGCATTGGTGATTGATCCCCCATACTTGGGGTTTTTCAAGGACAAAGTGGTATTGGCAATCAACCCTCATTTCATACCAAAAGTTCCAACTACATTCCATATGCATTCTTCAATTGTGCTGCCAACATTCTTCGCGGCAGCCTCTTTCGCAGAAAAAGGTCTCCATACGTTGGATGTCAAAAGAGCTCTGAAGTTTTACCTCAGTCGTACTCAGGATTTTAGGCGTACGAGACAACTGTTTGTGGCTTATGGGCCTTCGGTGAAGGGAAAACCGATCTCCAAACAAGGACTAGCCCGCTGGGTGTCGTCAACTATTGCCTTCTGCCACTCTAAAGCCGGGAAGCCTCTGGAAAGACGTCAAAAGGCACATTCAACAAGATCCACTGCGTCATTGGCGGCATTGGGGTCCGGAATCCCGCTGGTGGACATCTGTCAAGAGGCATCCTGGTCGGTGCTGCATACATTTACTCTGCATTATTGCCTAGAGCAACAGCATGCAGTGGATATGCGACACCTGTTTCAGTAAGGTAAGCCCCACAGAGGGGTGTATCCTCTTGTTAATATACCATGATTGGGGTTACTGTCAATGTACCATGATTGGGGTTTTGTATTGCAACTGCATATGCGGCTCTGATAATATTGGTTTGCATTGCACACCTCCAAATTAGGAGTACTACTATATAATGTATTATAAGCATGTGAATCCATGAAAGATCCAATGCTTGAGAAGGGAGTAGTTTCTTACCTGTAACTCCATTTCTCCAGCGTTGGCATCTTTCATGGATTCACATGCACCCGCCGGCCTCCCATGAATACAAACTTTATATGCCTCTACTACTTTGGGGGTTAAAATCTGAAGGGAGCCGCGGGGGCGGGACTATTTATGCCCTAAATCCTATTGGGTCATGCGTAAGCGGACCAAAACGACGAAGATAGGACACAGAAGTGTCGACATTTTTCCTATGGAAAACGTCTTAATAAATATACCGAGGGTTCCCAGCCTGACGACTGGGAATATTCTAAACATGTGAATCCATGAAAGATACCAACGCTGGAGAAATGAAGTTACAGGTAAGAAACTACTCCCGTACTCGATAGGGACGGGAGATGGAACATTTTTCACCAGAAAAAACCTTCTTCCCCTTTAAACTTAGAGGCACGCAGGGGTGCGGCCCCTGGGAGCATGTGCTACCCTGACACCGCCCCCCCGGCACCACACCCCAGTCCCCTTTTCCGTGTCAACGGGAACAGGCCGATTTCAGTAGCACTTCTGGGTTGAGCGTCGGCCATGTAATACCATGCTCTCTTCCCCGGATACTTTCTTCTGTCTTTTTGTCTTTTTTTATCAATTAGGTACTCGGTCCTCTGGCGCCACACTCCTCCCCGGCGCATGTCGACTTCAGCAGGAGTCCAGCCAGCGAGGGGCTCTTCCCTACATCAGATCTCCACACTATTTGCCTCCGCTGCTTTGGCCCCGACCATGGATGGGAGGGTTGTATCGCGTGCAACGCCCTTTCTTTGCGTGCTCTGAAGAACAGACTAGCTAGGTGGACGGAGCTCTTCGAGAAGTCGCCTCTAGAGGACTTGAAGGACTTATACAGAAGTCAAGGCACAAGGGAGGGACGCTCTTTTCCAGCGCAGCACGCAAGGGTGACTTCCCAAGGAAACGTCCAGCCGAGAGGAACCTCTCAGGTTCTCAGACCAGCATGGGTACCGAGGCTAGTTCAGCTACCGGCCGCCAGGCTGAGGGGTCCGTAGATCCTTCCGCAGACAGTGCGGAGGGACCGCAAGCTTCTTTTACCGGCTGTACACCCGAGGGGCTACGCCCTTGTACCGGCAACATGGCCGAGGTGATGCCTGCACGCAGCACTACCAGCGACTCTAAGGGCGACATGCCTACCAGGCCTGCTCCACTCCACCGTCAAGAGTCCTGGGAGCCAGGCACCATGACTTCAGCACGTGGCATGCAGCTCGACAAGATGACTGATGTGCCAAACAAGGTGGCCGCTCGTCCGATACCGCCCCGAGGAACGGAGCAGGTGGGAGAACGAGTTACAAAGTGGGACTGGTGTCAACCAGTTACGTGGCCTACAGCTTATCCATCAGCAGCGCAGGGCAGATTTCCTCTGCAACCAACTAGACAGAATATGCACCGGCCCCAGCAGCCGCCCGCCATCGCGTCACACTCATGAGAACTCCTCAGATGGGGGACCACCCTCAAGGATGTTATCGCGGACATGCGTCCTCCTGCCCCGCCACCCACGCCCATAGTCAATCCTCCTATGGCTCCAGCGCCACAGACCCTGTTGCATCCCATGCCGGCTCCTTAGATTCCAGCTTCCCTGACTCCCAAAGTTCAAGCAGTTCCATACCAGCCTCCGGCTCCGGTCTTCACACCTCAGCCCTCAGCACCCAGCACTCCTCCACCCGCTCCGGATCAGCTGGATACTAACCAGGAGGAAGTCCCCGACACACCATCATCAGCCAAGGCCTTCCACGAACGACTTGCAGGTCTGGCAGAGTACTTGGGCCTTCCTCAACCCGAAGTCAAACAACCAGATGCAGGAGTTCTTGCCAAAGTCCTCACTCTACGCACCACAGCTAGAACGGGGATTCCGATGCAGAAGGACGTTGTCGCATTGGCCAAACCCCACGCCTGGATGCCAAATATAGGCAAATGGAGGGGGATACACTCTTGCTGTCGGCCCACCCTCAACCACACTCTGTGATTGCTGCAGCGTCACTCTACTCAAAGCCTCAGTCTTCCTCGGCTACCTCGTCCTCGGCACTGCTAGGCAAGGAGGAGAAGATCTTGGAGGCATATGGGAAGAAGCTTTATTCCAACGCTTCGCTGCATCTTTGTCAACCCACTGCAGATGCCATGCTGGCAGCCGATAACCAGACGCTTTGACGGCAAATAGCTGACTTCCTTCCAGACCATCCGGTGCAGAGCCAGTCACGCTTCAAGGCGGGACTGGCAGAGGTTAAAATGGTGGCGCAAGACATCATGTAGTGCACCGTGGCCCACATCGACACCTCTGGCCGGGCCATATGCATTGCCACGGACGTGTGGACTACCTGGCTTCAGTCTACTAAAATTCATCCAAGACGTCCAGGAACGCATGTTGGACCTTCCATTCAATGGTGGCAACCTCTTTCACTCAACCACCGGTGAGGAGCTAGATAAAAAGAAAAACAGTTTGCAGACTGTGAAGTCTTTATCCTTACGATGGCCACGCCCAAGGTGTACACCCAGTAACATCAGCTCTCCGACAAGGGGTGGACGTTTGGATGGTTCCGTGACTTCCAAGAACTGAGGTCCAGGCAGCCTGACCGTTCGAGTCAACAAAGGCTAAAACATCAAAGCGGGGGAGTAAGGGCTTCTTTCAGTCCCCCCTCCTCCGCAAAAGCCTCAGAGGCAAAGAAGGCATGACGCTTTCCTTCGGATCCAAGTTTCTGATGTTTGTTAATCTGCTTAGAATCACATGCTGTGCATAGTCCGACATCCAGTGGTCACTGCAGAGTATTGCATTTTGTTTTTCGTAGTCGAAAAGGGGACGTCGACAAGGCGTGTCTGTAACACTATCCCTATAGTGACATGCGTTGTACCCACAATCCCTCACGCGTCGAGGTCCCTCAGATTGTTTTTTTCCGCCCAGTTATTGGTCGCCTCTATGCGGAGCTCCTCGAGAGACATTGCAAAATCATTTCTTCGACCCTTGGTCGTTTATTATTATTAATATCTAACATATAGATCCCTCCCTCGACGAAGCTGCAAGCTGTTTCTCCGCCGAGCAAGATCTTCGACGGAAGGACGAGCGGAGGAGATCCTTCGGCGTCGCTGAACACGTGGCCTGGCCTCGCCGGCCGTACACAGTAGGTAGAGTGGGGTTGTGTGGTCTTTTCTTTTCTCTCCGAGAATGCCTTTCTCTTTCCCCTCCCTCTCTTTCGAGGTCGTAATCACACTTCTTGCCCTCAGCTATGGAGAGGACGCCCTTTAGGTTTTGCCCACTTTGCAAAGGCAAATATACCTGGAAGGACAAGCACAAACGGTGCAACCGTTGCTTGCCCCTCGATCACAAGGAGGACGGCTGTGCGGCCTGTAAGTTACTTAAGCCCAAAACGATAAAGGACCGTAGGGTTAAAAGGTGGGCGGCCTATGCCATGTCTAAGTCAGATTCCTCGCCCGCTGCCGCCGCCGCCGAATGTGACGAGGACAGCGATTACACGGCCTCCGTAACAGAGGTTGTAGACCTCTCGAGGGAGCGTTCGCACTCCTCTTCGTCCGTCCCCGGCCCCGACAAGCCCGGCTCACGCCCAGTTTATGGGGATGAACACCCCGGCGACAAGGACGCACACAAGAAATCTCAAAAACACATACCCCACGGCACGCATTCGTGGAAGATGAAGGCAGCCAGAGCGCCAACGGAGGCGACGGGCCCACCGGCGTCTTCCGCCGACCGCAAGGGTCGACAGCCCGCTCCCGCGATAGGCGACCGGGCACTCTGGAAATAAGGGCGCTAACCCCAAACCCTCAGGCGGCGACGCGCCTCGTAAGAGTGCGCACGTTGCCAGTATAGACTCGACGGTACCTAGCGCGCACGTTGCTAGTAAAGACTCGACGGGTCCTTAGCGCGACGGTGAGCGATCCCTCGGCAGACAGAATGATCGGCGAAAGCCTCGCGCGTATATCTTCTAAGGACGGCCAGAGACGGACATCAAGTGACACGCCGAAAACCGCGCACAAGGCCAAAGAAACGCTGAAGGCGCCGGAAAGTAGGCTGGGACAGCTCCCGCCGTCGACGGAAAGCCCTAGCCTGCCAGAACACTTCTCAGAAGGTGAAGGCACCTTATCTTCGACACTATGGGACAGATCTAGACGAATACAAGGAGAAGAGACTCCTTTTTCACTCCCAGACCGTTCTGGCCTACCTCAGTGGACCTTAGAGAAGTTCCAGTCCTGTAGGACAAGTTAAACAGATTCCTGGCCATTCCAGAAAATAGGACACCTAAAAAACCTTGGAAGGTACTCCTAGAAAGTCCAAGGGCTAAATACCCGAAGTTGTTCTATAACCCCCTTCAGGAGGATATAAACTCTTACGACCTCACCGAAGAGGACGCTCACTTCCAGGAGGAGTTCATTAATGATGAAAACCAACAAAAGGGAGAAAGCTTCCATGAGGACTCTAACATAAGTGAGGAAGGGTACGAAGAAGACCCAGGTGAGGGTGACCCAAATCCCTGGCAGTCACCATCAGGGTCTACAGAGCCAGACATTATAGACATCAGTTCTCCTCAAACCACACCAGTCAGGAACCCTTCGCCTGTTGATGACCAGCCCACCTTTAATGCGCTGCTGAGGAAAGCAGCAGCACATTTTGAGGTCGAAACTGGGGAGGTCACCCCAGACACTGACTTCGTGGAAAGGATTATCAAAGAAAAAACCCCACCAGCCAAACAATTCCAATACTCGCCTCTGTTAAGAGACGAATCAACCCTTCACTGGCCACCCCTGCACTAGTAAGAGGGGTTAATCCAAGAATCGAAAAATTGTTCTCACCCTCTCCATCAGACCCACTATATATTAAGGGTCACTCAATCCCGGACTCCTTAGTTGTGACTAACACTAGAAAAAGGGCTGGGGTTCCACTGTCTACCAGCGAGGCACCCCCGGATAAAGAGGGGGAAAAAGCTTTATGCCGTAGCCAAAAGAATTACCACCTCTGCAGCGTTCTCAACTAGAATTGCCAATAATAACACATTGCTGGCAAGCTATGCTGACGCGCAATGGGGAAAGCTTAAGCAAGACATCGAGGAAGTTCCTGAACCCCTAAAAACTAGATTGCTGGCTACAGTTAATGAAGGGTCTCAGGTCAACCAATGCATCGTTAAGAATACCCTCGATGCAGCGGAAACAGCTGGCCGCTCTTTGGTACAGGGAATTCTGCTGAAGCGCCACGTCTGGCTTCGCAATTACGGGTTTAAGGCGGAAACGCAAGCGGCGCTGATTAACAAGCCTATTGAAGAGTCTAACCTCTTTGGAAAGGCAGTGGACGACGCACTGGAAAATGCGAAAAAAGAATTTGATACCATAAAGACCTTGGACCAAATCTCAAAGCCCCCTAACAGGCGGGGATTTGGCAATAAGCGTTCTTTTCGTGGCCAACGCCAGCAACTGAATCAACAACTTCAATATTCTGCCAACAACTACCAAAGTAATAGTGGCCAGTACAATCAGAGAGGTCAACGCCGTGGCAAGGGGAGAGGCTGCGCCCAGCGAACAAGTTTGTCAAACCCCAAAAGTTTTGTATGGTGACCTTACAGGAAGTAATCCCACTGCTATCACAGGGAGATTACATGACAACACTGGACATGAAAGATGCATACTTTCATATTTTAATGTTGCCAGCGCACAGAAAATACCTCAGGTTCATGATAGAGGGCAAACACTACCAGTTCAGAGTGCTACCCTTCGGCATAGCATCTGCACCAAGGGTATTCACGAAAGTACTGGCAGTGGCAGCGGCCCACCTGCGCAGGTTATCCATCCGAGTATACCCTTACCTCGACGACTGGCTCATAACAGGGGATTCTTACGAGACATGCTTCTCAAACACCCAAAAGACTGTAGATCTTTTGTTCCAACTGGGCTTCTCCATCAACGAGAAGAAGTCCAGCTTAGACCCCAGCCAAGTGAAACAATTCCTAGGGGCTCTAATTCCAACAAAGGACGGCCTCGTCTTCCCCTCCAACGAGAGGGTCCAAAACATGCTGTTTCAGATCCCCAATATGTGGCAGGTCGGGAGGTGACGGTACGCAAAGCGATGCGCTTGCTAGGAATGATGGCGTCATGTATTTATTTGGTACCTCATGCGCGCCTGCGCATTCGCCCAATGCAAGAGTGGCTCAACAGCCAGTGGTGTCAGGCCAGCGGTCAATGGGACGATCTAGTGGTGGTCTCGCAGGCCTTGGTTCTCTCGCTACGGTGGTGGACAAAGGAAAACCTGGTAAGAGGGAAACCCTTTGCCACACCCGCAGTGGAAGCCACTCTAACCACAGACGCATCCCTCACAGGATGGGGGGCTCACCTATCCCATCAGACTGCTCACGGAGTGTGGACTCCGAGCGTAGCATCCAAGCACATAAACCTACTGGAGCTACTGGCCGTGTTCAAGGCACTAAAAGGCTTCCAGGAACACCTACAAGGGAAGACAGTGATGGTCCTTACGGACAGCACCACAGCCATGTACTACCTCAACAAGCAAGGGGGCACCCACTGTCCAGGACTGTCCAAGCTGGCCCAGAATATCTGAAAGTGGGCTCTCAAACACATGTTCCTACTGTCGCAACATGTACCAGGGGAACTCAATCTGCTAGCAGACGAACTCAGCAGAGACTTCCCCCTGCCCTCAGAGTACGAATGGCAGTTGCACGAAGACATCGTCTTCGACGTCTTCACACAATGGGGATTCCCAGAAATAGACCTGTTCGCAACTATGGAGAACTCACAATGCCAAGATTACGCCTCCAGGTACCTCCAGAACCAATCCAAGGGGATTGGTCTATCGATTCCATGGTCAGGGAAATTTGCTTATGCCTTTCCCCCCGACTCCCCTTCTCAACAAGATTGTGCACAAGATGCACCAGGAACAAGTTACCATGATACTAGTGGGCCCGGCAGCCATGGTTCGCTCACCTGATGGAGATGTCCCTATCTCCCCCAGTGAAACTTCCCTGCCCACACAACATGCTGTCACAGGACAAGGGCAGGACACTGCATCCATGCCCTCAGACCATGAACTTAGCAGCCTGGCTCCTGAGATCATAGAATTTGGACACTTACAACTCCCGCAGAGATGCATGGACATCCTCAGGGAGGCTAGAAAGCCTAACACTCGTCACTGTTATTCTAGCAAATGGAAGAGATTTGTCATCTGGTGTAGAGGAAGAAGCATCGACCCAGTTGACTGCTCCCCCACGCACATTGTCCTGTACCTGCCCCATTTACTGGACTCAGGTCTAGTGTTCAATTCCATTAAAGTCCACCTAGCGGCACTTTCTGCATACACCACTTCCCAGCTTAAAGTGTTGTGGTGGAAAGTCCCAGTTATCAAAGCCTTCATGGAGGGAGTAAAGAGAATACACCCTCCGATAGCAAACCCAGCTCCCGGCTGGGACCTGAATGTGGTACTTACCAGACTCATGGGCTCACCCTTTGAACCCATGCACAAATCAACTCTTAAAGACCTCACTCTTAAGACCGCTTTCCTAATAGCTATCACCTCCATTAGGAGAGTAAGTGAACTACAGGCTCTTTCTGTTATAGACCCCTTTGTAGCAGTTCACAAAGATAAAGTGGTTCTACGCACGTACCCAAGGTTTGCACTGAAATTCATCTCAAACTTCCATGTAAACCAGTCAATAGAACTACCAACGTTCTTTCAAAACCCTTCCAATTCGGGAGAAAAAAGTCTGCATACACTTGATGTGCGCAGAGCTGTCATGTTCTACATGGAAAGAACCAGACCACTGAGAAAGACTAATCAGTTCTTTGTCTCAGTGGCAGCAGGAAGAGAAGGAGATGCAGTATCAAAGTCCACTATATCTAGATGGATTGTTTAATGCATCACTCTCTGTTACACTCTTGCTAAGAGAGAACTACCCTTCAAGCCAAGAGCACATTCTACTCGAGGCACTGGGGCATCCATAGCATTCATTGCAAATGTTCCCCTTGAGTCCATCTGCAAAGCGGCAACCTGGAGTTCTGTGCACACCTTTACAAAACACTACTGTCTAGATGCACACTCTAGATCTGACTCCCAGGTGGGACAGGCAGTATTAAGACATCTTTTCTCTACTGTTCCTTCTCATAACCCACCGCCAACTCCGGGTACTGCTCGCTAGTCTATGCACAGCATGTGATTCTAAGCAGATTAACAAACATCAGAAGACAATGCATTACTTACCGTAAAAGCATTTCTGATGGTTGTATCTGCTTAGATTCACTTGCGCCCACCCTTCCTCCCCGCTCGGATGGAAGGAACATAGACACCTTTCTACATCTCTCTCTCTCTTTTCTGTACTCACTCACATATAGAAGGCTCCCTCAGGGCAGATAAAATACAAACAGAGGGACCTCGACGCGTGAGGGATTGTGGGTACAACGCACGTCACTATAGGGATAGTGTTACAGACACGCCTTGTCGACGTCCCCTTTTCGACTACGAAAAACAAAATGCAATACTCTGCAGTGACCACTGGATGTCGGACTATGCACAGCATGTGAATCTAAGCAGATACAACCATCGGAAATGCTTTTACGGTAAGTAATGCATTGTCATCTCTGGTGGGGGGAAGGCTTGCCCTTCACGCACAGTTTTGGCGTCAGAAGATTGCAGACCCCTGGATCCTCTGTGTAGTATCAACGGGGTACCGCTTACCGATCCCTTCCTCTACTCCCTCCTCCACTCCCACAGATTGGGACAGCAACTCTGTTGGCCGAGATTCAGTCGATTGTCGAAAGCCAGGCAGTGGAAGAAGTTCCAGCCTCCCAGCGAGGCTTGAGCTGCTACTCCAGGATTTTCGCATACAGAAGAAGAACCAGGCTGGCCTGAGAGTTTTGTTGGACCTTTCCACCCTCAACCTCTACCTCCCTCTTAATAAATGCAAGATGGTAAGGCCAGCACTCGTAGCGGAGACATAGTGCAGGGAAAACTGGATGTGCGCCCTAGATCTGAAGGACGCGTATCTGCATGTCCAGATTTGGCAGCCGCATCGTTAATTCCTACGGTTCTTGTGCTGCCATTTCCAATACAAGGTGCTACCCTTCGGCCTCAACTCGGCTCCCAGGGTGTTTACCAGACTCATGAATGCAGTGAAAGCCCTCCTCAGGGCCACCATCTCTACCTGTACCTGGACGACTGGCTTGTTGGGGCGAAATCTCTGGAGGTGGTGCACCACACTTCCTCCGCCCTTATGAGCACACTCCACGACCTGGGATTTTCGCTCAACCTCAAGAAGTCTCTGCTGCAGCCTACGCAGAGACAGACTTTCCTGGGCCTCATATGGGACACAAGCTCCAAGAGAGTTTTCCCCTTGGAGGACAAGATCACGGCCAGCAAGAGGGCCAGTACTCCCCTCCTCACCCGGGAAGTGACATCGGCCTGGTGATACCAGCATCCGTTAGGTGTCATGGCAGCGGTCCTACTGGCCATACCCCACACGAAACTCAGGATGAGGAGATTACAGCTGCACTTTGCAGCATCTTGGAATCAGGATCAGGGTTCCCAAGCGGAGCTGGTCAACGTTCCTCCTTCTCTCCACTTAGACCTCACATGGTGGTCCAGGGACTGTAACCTGCGGGCGGACAAGCCCTTCCGGCAGCCAGCTCTGCAGGTCACTATCACGAAGGACTACTCTCTCGAGAGCCAGGGGGGGCGGCTACTCTGGACAGCCACAGTGTCCATGGAGTCTGGACCCGGCACAAGCAGTAGTCCCATATCAACTGGCTGGAACTGAAGGCCATCTGGCTAGCGCTTAAAGCTTTCCTCCAGCTCATTGGGGGCAAGGTTGTCCTCATCCAGACAGACAACTCCACCAGCATGTGGTATATCAACAAGCATGGGTGGGTGCCAGGTTCTCCCTATCCACTGTGCAGACTAGCTGTCAGCACGTGGGAATGGGCCCTAGAGAACAACATCTACCTCACGGCCATACACCTTCTGGGGGAGTCTAGTTTGGAGGCGTACAGGCTCAGCCGACTGGAAGCAGGCAATTGAACGACCAGGTCCTACTCTAGATCTTCAGCAGATGGGGGCATCCTCTGGTGGACCTTTTTGCCTCCTGGGACAACAAGAAGTGCCAGCAGTTTGCTTCCTGCCAGGGCCAGAGCCCCAGACCCCTGGGCAACGCATTCCATCTTCAGTGGAACGGCATGACAGTATATGCCTTCCCGCCAACACCCCTGGTGCACAGGGTGATCTGCAAGATAAAGGAGTCTTGTCACCTCAGCATCATTCTGATAGCTCCGTGGTGGCTGGCGAGACCGTGGTTCTAGGAGCTGCACTGCCTCTCGGACAGCCCACCCATTCAACTGCTGACGGGTCCAGCTCATCTTCTTGCGCAGCAGGGGGGCAGGGCTAGCCACCCCGCGCCACAGAAATTAGCCCTCTAAGCGTGTTTCCTGAGCAGGTCACGCTGAAGTACCTAAGCCTATCACAGGCTAACCTAGAGATCATTAAGGGTGCTAGGAGCAAGCCTACTGAGAGCCATTACAAGAGTAAGTTGACTAGGTTCTGTCACTGGGCGGCCTCTAAGGAGATCAAACCCCCCCCCCACCCTCTTACGTGCATGTTAGACGATGTGCTCTCCTTCTCTGCTCACCTGGCTTACTCAGGCATGCAGGTGGACACATGCCGCATGTATCTGGCGGCCATAGGGACCTACAGAAATTCAGAGGAGGAGGTCTCCTCTTCCAACCCGATAGCCGAGAGACATTTGATGGGCCCCTCCAGACTCTACCCGCCCATCAAAAACCACACCCCTTTTGGGACCTCAATATAGTGTTGGGCGCCTTGGTGCACAAGTTGTCCGAACCAACGGCGTCTGCGGACATCGGGCTGGTCACCATTAAAACAGCTCTCTTAATTGGCCTCACCTCTGCTTGCAGAGTCAGTGAGAGCCAGGCTCTGGTGGCTTCAGAGCCCTATATTACTTTTCACAAAGATAAGGTGGTCCTGCAGACACACCCCACGTTCCTACCTAGGTACCCTCTGCTTTCCATCTAAACAAGGAAATAGTTTTGCCTATGTTTTTTGCCGACCCTAAGGACGAGGCTCAGAGGGTTTTGCACTGTCTGGATGTCAGACGTGCTCTGAAATTCTATCTGGACAGGACCAAGGACTTCCGCAAGTCGGGCGCACTTTTTGTCACCTTTGCAGGGTTAAGGCCCAGGTATCAAGCATCCAAGGCCTCTATTGCATGATTGATGGTTTCGGCCATCAAGGAGGCTTACTGGGGGCAGCACAAGCTGCTTCCAGCTAACATGCACACCCATGCGGTCAGGGCCAAGACCACGGTCATTGCATTCCATCGGCAGGTCCTGTGACAGATCATCAGTAGGGCGGCCACCTGGGCCACCCCTTCGGCTTTCTGTAAGCACTACTGTTTGGCCGCTGGCTCCAAGTCAGACACGGCTTTCGGACAGGCGGTTCTAAGGAATCTGTTTTCTTAAGGAGGGTCTCGTCTCCACCCTGGGGCTACATTCAGTTGTAATCGCCCATGCAGTATGGAGGAAAGGGGACGGGACATAAGAGTAATTATAAGTTCCTCACCGTGACTAACGTACTCTTAGTTCTTAGTCCCATTTCCTCCATACATCCCACCATCCTCCCCCCTAATAATACTGGTGTCATTAGGCAATGTTAAATATTGTCAACTCGTTAATGGGGACTGAGGTGTGGCGCCGAGGGGCAGAGTCAGGGTAGCCTATGCTCCCAAGGCGCACCACCACACGCCTCTAAATTTAAAGGGGAAGACGTTTTTTTCTGGTTAAAAAGGGTTCAGTCTCCCGTCCCTAGCGAGAGATGCCCAGGAAGTATGGAGGACAGGGGACTAAGTTAGTCACTACGGTGAATAACTTATAATTTTTGCATTACACTCCTACCTATGAATAGTGCATATTTATGTTGTATAACTATGAAGTATTACTGCAACCATTTCTCAACAGGTGGAATCAGTTGGTGCTTTAAGCATGTGTTCTAACCTTTGGTGGCCTCTGGCTTTGTGTTCTAATGTGTGCAATCCCTATTTTCCCCCCTCAGGGTCCTACAATTTGCTTTTAGTCATAATTGAAATGCACACCTATATCCTAAAGGTTTTGAATGAATGGGACTTTGTTAAACTCTTGCACATCAGGCTCTTACTATGACTAATTAAAGCACTATTATGTTGTGTCCAGGGATCCCCATTTTCTTCCCATCCCTTAGCCTAAACGTACTGCCCATCACCAGATAGTAGATTTACACTTTAGTGTTGGCAGTGACCATTACTGTTTTTCACATGCTTTTTATGACTGTTATGTTTAACACACAGTATCTATTTGTACCTGACATTCTGTGTGGAATTTATAATAGTGTTTTTCAGTATACCAGTGTGGGTCTTTGCTTGACTGTGGAAAAGCTCTACCTCCATCCTAGCCCTCCTCCCTCCCTTGAGTTAAGCCTGACTGCTCAGCTACAGGTGCTACCTTAGAGAGTGCTGCATTTCCTTTTAGTGGGAAGTATGATTTCATCTTTAGGTTAGATGGTTGTGCAAACACCTTCACAATAAGATTCTTTTAAAGGCAGTATTCCATTGTTTTCCTAATCTTTGGATCTTAGTAGCACAATTTAAACATCTTTTTCTTGTATTATAATGTCTTTCTTTTGTTCCAGCCCCCCTTAGTCATGTGATTGGGGTGCCCTTCATAAGAGAGTGCCAGAGCAGGTGCCCTACTACTTTAACAGCGAATGTATAGATTTAATCTCAGAAGGATGAACATTGTGGCCTTGCCCAGTACTAATGCATGCAGCTCCTCTTCCTACCAGCTCATGTTAGATCAGTTTATTTGCCACAGCAGAAGGACACTTGGAGAGTCAAATCTGCATCCAGACAGGTTTCTTTAGCATTTGTTTTATTTTAAAAGTTTGATTTCCCTTCTTAATGTTTCTGATAATTATTATTTCAGAATTCTAGCTCCAGCAGTGTGCAATGCTGGCTATTACTTGCCCGGAAGTCCAACTTGATGGTGCAGAGCAAAGTAAGGGCTTTTCAGAGCTACCATTGTTGTAGTACTTTTAAGACCATTCTAGTGGATATACAAGCGATGCGAGGGAGTCCCCGCTTTCCAGGATTGGTATTTGGCAATTTTGGGGGTGCAGGGGTGTCCCCCGCTTCCTTAAAATTGGAGGTGGGGGACAAAATAAACGCATGTCTGTTTAAATTGGGCACCAACCAAATTGATTTATGGTCAGTTTGCCACAACTAAATAGAATTCGGTCAAACATACCTAAACCGTTCCTACACACTAAGGGGGTCCCCAGGGAGGCATTCCTGACCAAACCTTGACGGCCAGATAAGGGTAATGATAGGGATTTTACTTTACGCCCATACAATTCCTATGGGCTGAAAAAAGCGCCAAGAATGGAATGTGCACTGTAAGGGTGCAGAAGTAAGAGTCTGACACAGAAGTGGTTGTTTGTTGGCAAAGACTTCTATTTAAAAAAGTGAAAGAAAACAAAAGCCTTTCTTGATCTATTACTATGAGGGGATGCCCTGCCTCAACAAAATACTAAGGACTCTGTCAGGATGTCCGTAAAGTAACATTTCCACCGTCCTGTTTGCAAACCTACTTCCGTCCCTTACACTCTAAACTAACTAAAGAAAACTGTCTCTTGTGAGGTCCCTCTCATTCTGGATGTAGACGCCAAGGCTCAATCTTTTAACAGAATCTTTAACTTCAAAGTAAATTCACATCTTGACTGTTCATTTCAACATATACACAATATAGTTCCCAGGCCTCTGTTGGCAGCCCAACAGATAAGGGGTGTATCGGGTACTTCTACTTCCTAAAAATTGGCAAATACAAACAAAAAACACTGTAAAGATCCTCACAACAAAAAATAGGAAAATAGACACATTGCATCTTGTGCCCCTGCTTTCACCCTCGGTTCCATGGATATGTGGGGACCAGTATTGGACATAGTACCACAGGAGGAAACTGCTATTTTAACTGTCTGATTGCAAGAAGTAAACCTATTTTAATGTGCAAAAATAACTAGGTGCAAAGAAATAAATAATACAAAAGAAAATGCTTTTCAGTTACAACATGTTAACTTGCTTATAAAATGCTCTCATTGGGAATTGGACTTACATTATTACGCCCTAAAAAATAATTTTACTCAACTTTTTAAAATAGGGAGTAAATGCAGACGGCCCCTCTGCCGCATTATGGTGGTCCAAATGTTGGGAGATCGCTGTTGCGGAAAAGGTCACAGCAATTCGCTCGGGCCTCCTGAACAATGCCCTAAATGTGTGGGCGCCATTTATGGACTATGCAGAAAAGTTCCCAGCTATTACTAGAATACCCCCCCAAACAAGATGGCTTCAAGGTGTGGTGAACCGTTAAATCAAAGAGTAGGGGAGCAGGGCTTGGTGCACATGGGACATCCTAAGGCGGGGGGAAAATGCATAGACACAGAGAAATTGAAACATTATCATCTCTATCGAAATAGCTCTAGCCGGTGGCGGAAATTTATTGTCATTATCATTGAATACTGCATTGTTGATGTTGTTGTGCATTCTCACTAAAAATTTAATAAAATGTCTTATGAAAAAAAGAAATAGGGAGTAAAATAATCCCACTTCCAAATCTTATCTGGAGCACTGTCTGGAGGGAACCTCCTCCTCTGTCCGTGTTTCAGCTCATAAATGTTCTGTCGGGTCTGTTTCACTAGCCTACAAGACCTGACTGTAGACTTTACTCTTTACAAAAAAACTCAATGTCGACCATAGCTCCAAGTCACTGATGTGGTGTCAAATCTTGTTAAATATCTTGCCAGGCTTGGCTGTGGCCTACCTATTCACAAAAGACAATCTTGAATTGTCTCCAGGTCACAAAAGTGGTAGCAAATCTAGTTCAGTATCCCGCCACATTTGCCTGTGACCTTCCCTTTTCCAGGACACAATTTCCTACTCTATCTAGATCACCAACGGGTTATCAAGTCTGGTTCACTATCCTGCCAGACTTGTTTACGTACTTCAGAGTTCCAAAATGTATTCTAATCTTTGGCAAATGGTCGTTGACCCCTTGCTCTGGTCTCTAGCGCATCTTCTACTTCTCGACCTTGACCCCGGATCTCTCTGGACTGTGTGTCTCGCTGATTTGTTCTGCTGCTTTTTCTCTGAGTTCGAAATCCTTTTATACTTTCTCAGGGTCTTCCATATTTACTCTGGGCTCCAGCCCACTGATTATATGCGTCTTTGTGCTGGTGTGGGTCCTTGACCCATGTATACTTCTCTGATGGGCTTTGCCCATTTCTATATGGGTCTCAGACCCTGATCATCTGTTTCTGTGGCACCCCTGTCCCTGTTTCACTTGATGCCCACTTAAACAGAACTGGTGTACTCTCCTAGCAGGTACTGTTCAATCTAGGCTTTTTTACACAGCTCATTTAATTCCTCTGTTACCCCCTTATACTTCTCGGCATGCATAGGTGTACCTCTTTAATCCATTTAGCTCCCTTTGTGCCCCATTAGCTGGTCCAACCATTCCCCTACCTTGGTGTGGTCTCCGGTCTTTCCTGGAGGCAGAGCAGGGCTTATGTGTTGCTGCCTCGTTCACCGTTCTGTCTTTGGTGGCTCTGCAGCGTTACTCACCCTCACATCTTTGCCTGCGCTCGTTCTCGGTTCGCTTTCGCAGGCCGGCCGTCTCTTCTCTCTGCCACTGGCCAGGTCCCTGTTGCTTGGACCTCTTGAGAGTAGTCTCTCTCCTTGACAGCATCTCAGCTTCCAGCTTTCGGGTCCCTCTCCGCGGAACCAGCTTCTCATTCCTCACTCCTTCAGGGCTGTCTTGACACTCTGAGTCCTTATTCCCTTTTTATGATTGAGTCTACCACTTGTAAGCTGCACCGCGTGTGTTGGTTCTGCGACAGGCTTTTGCCTCCTTCTTCCTCGTGTCAGGGATGATAAGTATTTTACCTGGGTAAGCCTCACTCTTCCTTATCCCAGTATGTTTAATGAAACCCTCTACAATACTGAAATGGAGGTATGGGGGACCAGAGGGGACAGAGTGGGGTCTAAGGACAATCTGGACAACAATGCTAGGGTGAATACTGTGTTCTCCCAGGGCTGTCATCGCTGGTCCCATGAAGGGTTTCCCTCCTCATGAGATCCACCTGCAGAGTACCACACACTCCCTGTCTATCTGGTAGTGGCCTCACCTCCCTGGCCTCATGAGAAGGGGCTTCCCCCATGGAAGCAGTGATAATACCCTGGGATTCATCACAGCACTCAGTCGCTGAATTCTTTTAAAAAAACAAAAAATAAGTCGCTCTATGTAAGAAGGAATCGCTGGGGCGAAATGCTCACGCTATTGGCCCCTGTTGCAGGTGGTCCTGGGGTTGCAGGTGCTGCTTAAGTGTGGGTCTTGCTAGCAGTTACAGAAGCAGATGCGAATCCAGAGATGCTGCCGCTGGTCCAGACAGATGAACTTTGACGACAACCACTGTTACTCCAACAATAAAAGACTAGCCCCATGACACTGCAGATGCCGCGAGTTGGCAAATAAATGTGGTCAGGTTTTGACAGGTGAACATTGGTGGCATTCAAATAGAGGCTCTAGTTAGGGGCTCTTCTTCACCGTAGAGACCAGCTGCATACAGTGAGTTTCCTGGGCTGCTACTTCTGGCCACAACACTTCAGTCAAGCTACACGTGCATATCTCTTGACCATCACACAACCATGTTTAAACTAATTGGTGTACGGCATGGCTTCCTGAGAGCGCCTGGCTCTGGCCCGACAACCAATAAAATAGAAGCTGTTAAACCGCGTCGTGTGATGGGCAACTCTACGCCAAAGCAGAGTGCAGCATGGAGAACGAAGCGACAGAGTGAGAGCTCGCATGGTGGCCCCATCCAGACACACCAAGCCGCGCCATGAAGCGGCCATTCACCTAACAGAGTAGACAAAATGGCGAACGCGGTCCGACTCGCCGGCATTCCAGAACGGCGGGAGACAACTGAAAGTCGATGAACGCCTAATGCAGACCTGAACAGACGCTGATGCCTCTGCCTCACATGGGGACCTCTAGTATGCAGCATTATCCCTCAAGCGCTCCAACAGAGGAAGCACACCAACGTCGCAGGAAGTATACAAAGGGAGAGGGACCCCCCATGCAGCCCCAGGCATTGCCAATTCAACACTGATCGGACTACTCCGATAAGTCTGTCAGGGTGGGGCGGATCCAAAGCTCCAACTAACAGCAGAACCCGCAGCTTGCAACAACCCTAACGGCACCAGCACCCCTGACTCATCCCTCCCGCTCCAATCTGGAGGCGGAGGGCTGGCCCAGATAAAGGCAAAGGCGGCCACCCGTCCGGGATTCCAAACCTCAAAGGAACACCGAAACAGTGCGGAGCCGTACCCCCCCCCCACTCACCCCCCCAGTAACTCAGATGGGGGGACAGCGTGACACTGTAGAAACCGCAAGCAGAGGAAGTCTTGCTGCCCCGCCCCCGGAGGGGCCAACCTCCACTTAACTCCCCCCCCCTCGCCGCCATAGTCTCTTCAACCCGGGGTCCCAGGGGGCGTGCTTACCCACTCTGGGGGCACTGGCACCCACCTACGGCGAGGAACACAAAAGGAGTGCAGAGCTGCCTCTCCTTGCTGCGCCAAGCTTCGTGGCACCCAAGGACACAAAACACAGCCAGGGGTGAGTGATAACCCGGCAGAGCTGTTAAGCAGAAACCTGTGCAGTTCCCTCTGGGACCACTGCAAAAGATTTAAGATTACAGGTGTTGGCAGTAAACCCACTTGGTAGCAGTCTGTACCACACAAATTCACTGTGGTAGCTGTGGCTGAGCAGTCAGACTTCCCTCAAGAAGAGTTAGGCAGTATATAGAGGATACAGGATAGGTACAGAGGCACGGTAGTACAAGCAAACACTGACCAGAGCTAGGTGTAAAAGTATATACTTATTTATTTTAAAGGCACACTCATAAATTACACTAGCACAGAAAAAGGTAAGTAAGTCAAAACACAGTCACTATTACTTATATGTACATCCCTAGTCATTTGTTGGACAAGTCTAAGTTAACACCACTTATTTCCAAACAGAGTTGAGCGCTTAACATCAGATGGCACTCCAACAAGTTATTAGAAAAGGGAGGGAAAAAGCAGAAGTAATGAAAGCAGCAAGGTAAAACACTTTTCACATAAGGTTAGCAAAGGCAGTCAACTGTGGAACAAGGAGAATTGGTTCGTGGCCCGCTTTAGAGAGAGCCAGGCGAAAATATGCCCAAGATCACACAATGTCACAAGTCTTTGCAGGTGAGTAGAAAAGATTTTACTGAGTTTAGAAAAAGTTTAGTTAGGGTGTCCCAGGCTTACCCAGGGTCGAGAGCCGAGGGCTAAATCTACCCCGTACAATCGGTGGCAAGGGAAGCCGGGCGGAACACAGTACCTTTAAAAGTGGAAAGGATCCTCCAGCGGTGGTAGTTGTTCCTGGTAGTGGGTGCAAGTCGCGGCGTCGTCCAGAGGAAGAGGTGATCTCGACGTGGAGGAAAGCTGCAGGTCGTTGCACTACCAGGGATGAGACCAGCCGTGGAGTTTTCCGGTCACAAAGGATTTTACCCCTCTTTCGCGGTTGAGGTAAAAAGTGGTATCCCGGTTGCCGGGGTGCTTGGCACAGGCAAGGCGGCCACGAGATGCTTCGGGACGGCGAAAAGAAGGCAGCAACTGGTTGTCCCCACCAGTTAAGGGAAGGAGACTCTCCGGCGGGAGATCTCCTCTGTCGTCTGGAAAAGTGGTGAGACGGTTCCGCAGGGCTTCACCGGTGGTGTCGTCTTGGCAGGTCGTCTCGGCTTCTCCCTCTTCGGCTTCTTAGGTCCTGTGGCGACTTCTCAAGAACCAGTCCCAAAAACCCTGCTTTTATGCAGCAAACCCCCATTCATACAGCCTAGCTGTCACTCAAACATGCTAAGTGGTGAGCGGGGTGGCTCACCACTTGGGCCAATTACACCAGAGTGCGACATGAGTTGGCAAGGCAACTCAGTCCAGGGTGCCTAAACCCCCTCCCACACACCCCCTGTGGTACCCAGACAGAATGGCACCACTGTGGAGGGCTTCTGTGCAGAAACCCGCCAAAAGTGGAACAAAGGCTCGACTCGGGTTCAGGGTTACTGAAGTGAACCTAGACGCCATTTTGGCGGCGAGTTCTGGCAAAAAATCCCAACCGGTGAATTTATATTAAATAAACCGGCGGTATCTTTAACATTGCACCAAAAAGTGGTGCATTAAAAACAATGGGAAATCCCATTGGGAAATATTCCGGTGGAATATTTCCGTGGTATCCACTGCCACCAGCCAGAACTCGGCGAGGGGGGACGGGACAGTACCCCCTCGACAACAGACCCAGGGGCAATCTAATTGCCCCTACCAGTACTTCCACAGTAAGATGGTTTGTACTGGTTAAGTTCCTAAATTAAGACTAGTAAAGTCAATGGTGACTTTACAGACCCAGGGAGACAGTAGTCAGTCCCAGGGTGTGGATCTATGTTTGGGGGTCTCTATGACACCCCTGTGTTACTGCACTGAGGGTGCTGTGTAACACACATTCAAAAACCAATGATAGCCTATGGGGAAAAAATACCCCCTAGCCCATAGGCACATAGCAAGTCACAGAAACACTCTCAAATCATGTCCAAGAGTGAGGGTAAAAGAGTCTCACTCTTGGCAGGAGAAAAAAATAAACCCCAAAAATCCAGCAAAGCTGCTGGGGGACTCACTAGGTTAGGAAATTCAGCCTAAACAGAGAATTCTCCCTAACAAGAGCATCGGCCACTAATACAGCACAGCCCTCAACTAAGTGAGCTCGGGCTATGAAGGCTCCAACCAAGGGATAAGGCCCCCTACTGCTCCCCTCAACCTCCTGCTCCGCTAGGAAAATACAAAGACTGAGCCCAGATAGACAGGTAATGCTGCCTGGAGGGCACAAAAGCACTGACCTTGCAAGCACCACAGGGGGGTCTGAAGTGCACAGGGCTCATCCGCTGTGCCGCTCACTGAATTCTACCACAGGACTGCACAGATTCCACACAGTGTCTCGCTCGTCGGCCACGCAAGCCCACCTCAAGGGGCAATGTCCCAAGGGGGAGAGAAGTATTAATGGAATCCGACAGGAATGCGAGGTTAAGAAAACAGAACGCAGATACCACGCAGGAAGCACATCCCAGCAATACACCACGGCACAGCACCACTGCAGACGAGCCACAAACACCCCCATAAACTACAACAACGAAGGACACCGGGACCCTCTGACTAGAGGGTACCACCTGCGGAATCCGAAAGGAAAAATGGCAACAAAAAAAAACAAAGCAGCAAAGCAAATGGATATTTCCACTCTACTATTAACGACCACCATGGAGAAGATGAAGAGGGGGGGAAAGGGCAGAGGTGCTGACCCACTGAGGAGATCCGTAGCTCACCAACACCTCTCCCGCACAAGTGGTAACCAAGACAGATCTCCAGAACCTACTGGCAGACATGACCAAAGAATATCAAAAGGGCACTGAGGAATTAATGAGGAAAATCACCAGCATGGACAAACGTATGGACGAGGTGGATAGCAGAACCGCCTAGATTGAAACCACACTGTGTGACCAATCATACGAGATCGGGGAAGGAGCAGACAGGATCATGGCACTGGAAGCTAGATGTAAGACCCTGGAAGTCAAGCAAGAAGACTCAGGAAATCGCTCCCACCGCAATAACATCTGCCTGCGGGGAATTCCAAACTCCATCACAAACTAGGAGCTGAGCAACTTCACGCCGGACCTCTTCCGATTCATCTTGACGCTGCCCGACAGTGCCCCGCTGGAACTCGACAGGGTACACAGAAGCAGATCAAAGTAAGTATTCACCACCCCTCCAGACGTCCTGGCTACAGTGCACTTCTATAGGGTCAAGGAAGAGATAATGCAAGAAGCCAGAAACTCCACGCTCCTCCAATTCAGGAATGCCTCCATCATGCTCTATCAAGATCTAGCCGCAGCCACGTTGCTGAAAAGGAAATCCCTAAAACCGTTAACAGAATGGCTGCAGGAAAAGAAAGTGCCGTACCACAGGGGATCAGGGGGGGTTCCCCACTGCACTGAACTTTAATCTGGAAGGCAAACGGTGTCAAATCTGCACCATTAACGAAGCAGAAAGACTCTTGAAACCCACTGGGAAGGAGCAAAACGCAGACGAGGGAACATCACACAATGCGATCCCGTTGAGATCCCATTGCCTTGGATTCGGGTGGAAAGAAGGCGGAGGATCAAGAGCCCAGCTCACAAATACAAGGAAAGCAACAGACTGTGGGGTAGCAAATCATCAGAAAATAAGGACGCCCTGCTCTAGGGGCTACAGTACTCGCACCTCAGTAGGCCCCTTGGACTCATTCCACAAATAGGCTGCCACCCGCCATGCAGGGGCCCGTCAGAGCACCTTCCGAACTATCACCGTTTAATGCTTGGGCAAGTGACGCGAACAAGGGAGGAGGCAACCATGGAAGGCGCCTGCGACTGGCACCCAGTGGAACACTGAACAGAACGAAAGCAAGTACAATGTTTTACCTATGTCAGCAAAAGGCCCTGTTAGCCTCTATTAAGGTTGGTTGAGTGGGCTTTGAGACAGTTGTCCTGTAGGTTGAGGGCTGGCCTCAGTTGCTCGCTTTTTATGAGGGGGGGTTTAGGTAAATTTTGATTTGAGGGAACAGCGGAAACACGGAATAACTTGTCAGAGAGGCAGAATAGTAAGCAACAGGGAAAATCTTAATTTCACCCCGGGCCACGCATATGTGGCCTGGGGATGGGCGAGCATAATAACTTCGAGTAAACATGGCAGTTGACACCAACAGAGAACTATGTATGGTAACATGGAACGTGCAGGGCCTCAATTTCCCGGGGAAAAGAAAATCAGTAGAGCGCAGACTAGCCAAGCTCTCTGCTGATATAGAATGCCTGCAGGAAACGTACCTCCTGGAGGCTGATGAGCAACTGATTCACTTTAACCGATACACGGTGCTATTTCGCTACAGCAGTGCAGAAAAAGATGGGGGTAGCTCTGCTATTTAGCCGGGAGGTTCCACTCACACGAGCCACAGTAAAACGAGACCCAATGGGCAGATATCTTCTAGTAAAAGGTCTCCTGCTCGAACAATCCCTAACCATTGCCTCCACATACTGCCAAACAACGCACCAGATCGCTTCCTCCGCAATATCCTTCCAGACTTAGCTTTCACGGAGGGTCACCTCCTCATAGGAGGGGAGTCTACCTGGTCCCAGACCCACACAATGACAAAACATGACCACCTACAAGGGAAGATTACGCTTGGGCAATAGGGTTTGCCGAATTCCTGAGGGAAACCGGATCAGTTGACACCTGGAGACTCGCTAATAAATGAGTCCACGATTACACATTTTATTCCCACGTCATCAAGGGACTCTCCAGAATAGACCTAATTCTGATGTCCAGTGCGCTATTCCCCTGTATCGAAGAGGTGCACATCCAACGTAGAGTGCTATCAGATCCCGCCACAGTAGTGGCCCGAGTGCGTGTCGAGGCCTCCCAAATCCGCCACAAAGACATTGGAAACTACAAGACTCCCTATTACAAGACACAGCAATCAGAAGCGTGCTTTCTGAGGCACTCACCTGTTACTTTAGGGAAAACACTGCAGTGGGGTGCTCTGAAGCAACGGTCTGGGACGCAACGAAACCAGTGGTGCGGGGAGTACTGATCAATTGCGCTACAGCGCAAAGGAGAAGGGGGCAACTACAGCAGACCATATTACAGGAGAGGGTGGCGGAACTGGAAAAAGGGTTAAAGCACCAAACCACTAAAATAGGCAGAGAATTTAGAAAAGCAAAGTCCATTCTGGAAATGCACCTAGCCAATAAATCAGCCCGAGCACTAGCGTACACCATACAATATTACCATATGAATAGCAACAAAGTGAATCGGCTCCTGGTGTACAAGTTAAAAAAGCTACACATCCAAAATAACATCCAAACACTTAGAGGCCCAGATGAAAAAAACCGGTGCTAGGAGGGAGAGAAGATGGAGGCAATGGTAAGCCACCATAGGGGAGTCATGTCGGGAACCCCAACGGAGAAAGCGGCACAACCCTGCTATCTGAAGGCCACCCATAAAGGAGATAACCAACCCAAACTAGACTTCCTCGAGCACCCAATCACAACAGAGGAGATAACAGAAGCAATAAAATCCCTGAAAAATGCAGGTTCAGGCCCTGACAGGTTTACGGCACAGTTCTATAAAACATTTGCTTACATCTTAGCCCCCCAACTCGCGACACTATTTAATTCCTTCCTGACAACAGGAAGCATCACCCCCTCCGTGGAAGAATCTTTAACAGTGCTTATCCCAAAGCCAGGAAAGGACCCAGAGCAATGTGCCTCCTATCGACCTATTACACTAATGGACAATGAAGCTTAGATCTTCTCGAAAACTTTAGCAACCAGTCTGGTGAGGGTCCTCCCCGAACTAATCCACCCAGACCAAACAGGGTTCATCCCAGGGCGCACCATGTAGGACAACACAAGACGCACTCTAATCCCAATTGAGGGCGCATCCAGGATAGGGGCAGAACTAGCGGTGATCTCACTTTATGCACATAAGGCGTTTGACTAATTAGACTGGGGGTACATAAGCGAGACACTGGCCCACTATGACTTCGGCCCAAGATTTAAGCATACAAGGCCTAAAGGTGGGCGACAGCTGCTACAAGGCTGCCATGTATGCGGACAACGTTCTCCTCGCCCTAACCCAGATAGATGACTCCCTGGAAGCTCTCTGGCAGTAGATCGAGGCATTCGGAGAGGTATCAGGTTTTAGGATCAACTACGCTAAATCAAAGCCCTTGGGTATTAATATGTCACAGAAGCGCAGAGAAGCACTGAACCCCATCCCCTGGATTAGATTCCACATCACTCACCTAGGGGTCCAGCTCTCAAACAAGGCTGGGCAAGTATACTGGGCTAACTTCCCGCAATGATTCTGGGAGTTGCGTAATGACCTGGAACGCTGGCACAAACAAGAGGTGTCATGGCTAGGAAGAATCACAGCCCTGGAAAGAATTTGGTCCCAAGACTCATCTAACATAGCCTCGCCCTCCCAGTCACCATCCCCGAGAGAGAGCTTCAAAAAGTTCTTCTAAAATATGTATGGGGTAGGAAACAAACACAAATAGCCAAGTGAATCATGCTTCGGGGCACGGGGACTGGTGGCCTGGTGGTGCCGGACGTCGCCAGATACTGTCTTGCAGCACAGCTCTCACAGGCCTTTGCATGGCAGGCAACCACTAACCTGCCCCGCTGGAAGCAAAAGGAAGAAGCATGGAGCCCAGCGCCGCTTGCAATTCGACCACATATTGCAATGCCCTGGGGGACCCCAAACACAGGCCCGTTAACATCCACCAAAAACACGGTTAAGTGCTGGAGTATGGCGGCTCGCAAATGGGGCAACAGGGGCTCACTGGGTCACCTGTATCAGATATGGAACAACCCTGACTTCAGCCCCGGGACCACCCCGGAGGGCTTTAGCAAGTGGAGGGAAGGGGGACTAAACCAATTAGTGGAATTTTTCATCAACGGGGCCCCATTAACATTCGAGGAGTGCAAGACAAAATTCCAGCTCACAGAATCTTAAAGATTCTGATACGCGCAGTTTAGGCACTGGATGTCACAAAGCAAAACAAAAGCACAAAGGGGCAGGGAGCTCACTGCGCTTGTGCGCACCTTAACAGCATTGGCCCCGAAAGGTAACAATTCTCTCCTCTATAGACTACTAGACAAATATGATCCCAACAAGAAAGAAAACTACATGCTCAAATGGGGAAGGACTTGGGACGAGAACTATGGCTGGAAGACTGGGGGAGCATTTGGTCCTGAATGCACAAGAGCTCTAAATGTATTATGAACAAGGAGGGGGCGGTGAAGGTATGCTACAGGTGGTATCTGACCCCAGAAATCCTAAACAAATGTAACTTCGCAATACCGCCACAATGCTGAAGGGGCTGTCAAACAACGGGCTCACTGCCACATCTCTTATGGTCATGCCCAAAGTCGACCCCGATTCTGGCAAGAGGTTCTGGAACAGATCCGACTAATCACAGGACTGACCATTCCATGGGACCCGGGAATCGTTCTGCTGGGGGACCCGGGCGAGGGGGTTTTCCCACTGACGGGGCACTTGGCGGACCTGTGCACATACTTGCTCACAGCAGCCAAAATCACCATAGCCCTGCTATGCAAACAGTCTGAGGGCCCGGTTCTCACTATGTGGTGGACGAAATGCTGGGACTGCAGTTGCAGAAAAAATTGCCTGGTTACCCCTGCTGGGTGCACAATTCACTGACTAGACACTAGCTCCATAAGATCGCTACTGTCGTGATTGGCCCAGTGCCAAACCTAATGAACCAAATAGTGTCTAGTGAAACAATCACTAGATCTGCAGATGCCTGTGTTGTAGTCAAAACTACTGCCTGTTATTACACATATTAGATTTAACAATGGGTCAAAATAGAAACCGAAGAACAGAGTTTTTATTGTCTTGTATGCAGTAATATTCTCTTTAATTTTCCTTATTTGTAAACAGAGACCCTCGCCGATGCATTTCGGACTAAATGTACATCTTCAGGGCGCGTTTCTAGAAAAACACAATGTCAAACACATTCATAAATTGTGACCCTTTCATATGGCTCATAGCATCAAGTGACTTTAATTTGTAAACTTTATCAATACATCTGAACCGTCCTTTCTGTGTGGCTGGCAAAAAGAGAAAGAAGACTATCTAGTCATCTATAGAGTATCCACCTTGTTGTGTGCGTAGCTTTAGACCTCTACCAAGCTCATCTGTGTTTGCAAAACCTGTAACATAATGGTATATATCTAAGCTCCACAAGTATGAATTTATGTGCTGCGCCTGGAAACTAATGGAAGCCATCGAGTGCTCTTACCATGTGGTCATTGCAAGAAATCATCAATACTCGGGGAGGCGCTCCACTATTCATCGCTTTTCGGTCATCTTCATAGGAGAACCTGCAATGAAATATGTATCTGCATATTGTCCATTTGGGGCAGTATACCTCTAGTTAAAAAAACACTAAGAAGTTTGAAAAACAGTACAGAGTAAACCAGACACTCTTGTCTTACCTTGTATATGATTCTAGTGATTCGCAGTTCCCTTTTTTGGGAAGGGAACCCACTGTTCTCCAGCATGGGGTCTGGCATGGATTCACATGCTCATGAATATTCCCCGTCGTCAGGCTGGGAATCCTCGGTAAAGAAAAAACCAGTATCAGTTTCGTTTCTGATCTGTCTTTCGTAGTAATAACCAATCACTGGTCTCTGCGTCATACTGACCACAGCCAATGACTGCCCTCTACCTAAGCACCGCCTCTGGCAGCCATCTTCAGATTTTTACCGCACGTTCATGTGTTGGGATCCTCGTGCTATTGCTCTCGAGCGTTAGTGCTATTTTTTCGCGCTTTTTCACAAAAACTTCGATTCTTTCGGTCAAAAGAGCCTCAAGCTCCACCGATCCTACATCCGATCAACGGGGACCCGTGTCGGATTCATCTGTGCCCCTCAAGGGTGAAGATTTCGTCGAGCTACACTTCGGAGGACTCCAGAAGCTTCTCAGGCCCGGTCTCGGAGATGGCCCAGGAGAAGGGAAGCTCGACGCCCGGAAAGCTGTTCAGGGCCTGCCCTGGATGCCAGCTGCAGAACGTCTTCAAGGAGGACGAACACTCTTTCTGCCTTTACTGCCTTCATGGGGACAAGACGCACGTGGAGAAGGACTGTGCGTTTTGCGGCAACATGTCGGAACGGACCATGAAGGACCGCCATCAACGTCTCGCCAGCTGGCTGGAGGGTAAGAGCCCGTCTGGCGAGAAGAAGAAGAAATCTGAGCGGTCTTCTAAGACCTTTGAGGGCGCCCCGGCGACGGGGGCCCAACATAAGGCCAAGCACCGCGAGTCCGCTGGCACCGGGAGCGCCGAACGGTCGGGCTCTACGGGCGCCAGGCAGGGCGCACCCTCCCCGGCGCCATCAACCACGAGCCAACGCTCTGGGTCGGGTAAGAGGAAGGCCGAGCACCCGGCGAAGCTCCTGGAGAGACCCCGGTCGAGCTCTAAGGCAGAGGAGGAGCGTGGCAGTGCCCCCTCCCTCAAGGATAAGGCGGTGAGCGCACCTAAGGTGGTGAAGGCCTTGATCCATTCGACCAAGCCCTCTATCGAAACGGTCGCGGCGGCCCTGGCCCAGCCTGTGGAGGCTGCACCAGTGGTGGCGGCCTCGGGGCCCAGAATCTCCCTGCCTCCTCGGAGGGAGTCTTCTTTCGTGCCCATCGATAGGACCCCCGTGAAACCCTCCGTGGGGAAGAAGGGGGGGCAGGGCGTCGTCGTAGATTCGGCCTCAACCTCAGAAGAGGAACTGATCGAGGTCTTAAGCCACGGCCTAGGCGTGGAACAAGACCAGCCCGTCGGAATGGGCCCCGACGCAGGTGACGACGACGACATCGTCGAGGATACCGACGGGGCCCCTGCTCGCCCGTCGGATTCCCCTCTGCCAGCGCCGCAAGACAACTCAGCGGCCATTTTGTTGGCTATACAGTCCTTATGCTCCGAGATAAGGACGAGACTACCGTTACCGACGGAGGAACCTCTCCCGTCGGGGGATCCAGAACCGGGACCTTCTGGTGTTCCCCCTACCAAGAAAAGAAGGATCCATCCACCGCCTCCTTTTCAACCGTCGCGCCCCGTCCAGCCCTCCTCCCCGTCCACCCGAGGGGATGATACGGGGACTGACACGGCAGCGACGGGTACGGACGACGAGGCATACGACGAGGATTTTCCGTCGTCGCCTCCCACCAGGGCTTCTCCGCCCGACGAGATTGGATCGTTCCACTCAATGATCGCCAGGGCATCCGAGCTTTTCCAACTCTGCCCTGAGGAGAAGAAAAAGGAAGGCTTCCTTTACCAACGGCGCGAGACCAAGAGGAAGACGGTCCTCGCAGTGCCTCTGTTGGACGACATTTGGGATGAGGGCCTTTCCCTCCTCAAGAACCCTTCCACGACGCCAGCGAAAAGAGACCGGTACGAGAAAAAGTACCGGGTCCCGGACTCGGCCCCCCTATGCCTCCGGGCGCAGCCTACCCCGGACTCCGTCGTCTCCGCGGCAGCCAGGAAGAAAGCGGGGGGGGGTGCGGCCTCCACGTCGACTTCCCCGCCGGACGGCGAGGGAAAGAAATTGGATGCCATGGGACGCAGAGTCATCACGTCGGCGGCGACGACGATTAAAGCGGCCAACGCCTTGGCTATCGTGGCCCGCTACGACAGGGAACTCTGGTACAAGATAGCTCCCCTGCTGGATTTTCTGCCGGACGACAAGAGGGCGGAGGCCCTTGAGATCCTGCAGGAAGGTGAGGTGGCCTCGGACCACGCCATCACCGTGGCGACGGACATCGCCGACACTGGGTTCCGCCAGATGGGCAACGGCGTTTGCCTTCGACGTCGCGGATGGCTCAAGGCTACGGACTTTCGGCAGGACGTCCAGACCAGGGTCCTGGACATGCCCTTCGACGGGAACAACCTGTTTGGGAAGACAGTGGACGATTCCCTTCAGGCCATCAAGGCGGATACTGAGACGGCCCGGGCCCTTGGAGTACTGCAGCAACGGCGGACGCCCTTTCGGAGCGGCGGAGGCAAGGGCGCCTCCAAAGGTTCCGGCGGCGGTTTCGCTTCCTACCGTCAAGCGGCCCGCTCGTCGTCGCAAGAGGCCTACAGAGGACGAGGCAAGTCTGGCGGCCCCCGCCGTCGTCGCCAAGGAGGCCAAGGCGGCAAGGCCGCGTCCAAGCAGGATTGAACCGGCCGTGGGGTCGGGCCCCCACCGAAGCACCCCGGTGGGAGGCCGGCTGGCGGGCTTCGTCAGCGTGTGGGAGTCCATCTCCACCGACCGTTGGGTGCTGGACGCCCTGGCCCGGGGCCACGCGCTCGAGTTTCAAAGAAGGTGCCCGCGCGTCCCCCCCGTGGCCAGGAAAGAACTTCACGTCCCTCAACTTCTCCTGGAGGTAAAGGCGATGCTCAGAAAGGGCGCCATCGAACTCGTCCCAAAGAGGCTTCGGGGCTCCGGAGTCTACTCGCGTTACTTCCTCGTGAAGAAGAAGACGGGAGGATGGCGCCCCATCCTGGACCTGCGACGCCTGAACAAGTTCATCAAGGCGCAGAAGTTCCGGATGGTCACCCTCCAGCACGTCCTGGGTCAGCTGGAGGAAGGAGACTCCCTATCGTCGTTGGATTTGGAGGATGCCTACTTCCACATTCCCATCCTAAAGGGGCACCGAAAATTCCTCAGATTCGTGGTCCAAGGGCGTCATTACCAGTTCAAAGCCCTTCCCTTCGGACTGCGGTCGGCACCCAGGGTTTTCACCAAGTGCCTCGCACCGGTGGCGGCGCAGCTGCGCCGCGAGGGGATTCACGTCTACCCCTACCTGGACGACTGGCTCATCCGCGCCAAGACGAGGGAGCTCGCCGTGGTCCACACGGCAAGGACCGTCCAACTCCTCACGGACCTGGGATTCTCCGTGAACTACGCCAAATCCCACCTGGTGCCCGCGCAAGTCGCACTGTTTCTGGGAGCGAGGCTCGACACAGTGTCCCTTCTGGCCTCCCCGTCGGAGGAGAGGACCAGGACCATCTTGGGCAAGGTGCAACGGATGTTGGTGGCCGACGCGGCCAAGGTGAGGTCCATCAAGTCCCTCCTCGGGATGATGTCTTCCTGCATCTACCTCATTCCCATGTGCAGGCTCCGGATGCGCCCGTTGCAAGAGTTCCTGGATGCGCGCTGGATCCAGACGACGGGCAGCTTCGAGGAAAGGATCAAGCTCGACGAGAGTTTCCGACGAGCGATACGGTGGTGGGGCACCCGCGCGCATCTGACGGCGGGCATGGACTTCCAGACCCCAGCCCACCAGGTGACTGTGACCACGGATGCCTCCCTAGAAGGGTGGGGAGCGCACACCGAAAATCTGCACGCAAGGGGACTTTGGCTCCCGACGGAGAAGTCCCTGCATATCAACGTCCTGGAGCTCCGTGCAGTGTTTTGGGCCCTCAGGTCCTTCCTTCCGTCCCTCAAGGGCAAGGTGGTGAGGATCTTCACCGACAACACCACCACCATGTTTTACATCAGGAAACAGGGCGGAACCAGGTCCCCAGCGCTGTCCAAGGAGGCGCAGGACCTGTGGCATTGGGCCGTCGCCCAAGGGATTCTTCTGGTGCCGTTTCATCTGGCAGGGATAAAAAACACCATCGCCGACTCACTCAGCAGGGAGCTGCGCTCGTGCCACGAGTGGGAACTACGGCAGGATCTGGTGGATCGCCTCTTCCGACGGTGGGGCACACCCCAGATCGACCTGTTCGCGACGGCGACGAACACCAAGTGCCGGAGGTTCGCCAGCAGGTTTCCCCAGACGAGGAGCATGGGCGATGCTTTCTCGTTCCCCTGGGAGGGCCTGTTCCTCTACGCGTTCCCTCCCTTGCCTCTGCTAATCCGGCTCGTCAACCAGCTCAAGAGGTCACGGTGCAGGATGATCCTCGTCGCACCTGCGTGGCCGAGGCAGATATGGTTCCCGGACCTTCTGGACTTGTCGGCGTCCCCGCCAATCAAGCTGCCGGCGGACGCGGATCTACTCTCCAGGGAAGGAGGCGCCATCCTCCACCACGACCCGAAGTCGCTGAACTTGCAGGCCTGGCTCCTGCAGCGTTAGAGTTTGGAGGATACGACATACCGGCCGATTGCAGAGAGGTTCTTGCAAAGGCCAGGGCGTCCTCGACTCTTAAATGCTACGGACACAAATGGAAGAGGTTCTCTGTCTGGTGCCACGCACAGAAGATTAACCCTCTACGGATTACGGCTCCCCAAGTGCTGCCGTACCTGCTGACGCTGGCCAAAGCTGGTCTGGCACACGCGTCCATCAAGATTCATCTTGCTGCGATCTCCCGATACACCAGAACCACGGGCCGGACGTCCTTGTGGTCTCATCGTCTGGTGAAAGAGTTCATGAAGGGACTGTTCAGATCGTTCCCGCCGGTGAAGGCTCCGGCCCCGGCGTGGGAGCTCAACGTGGTACTGACCAAACTCATGGGACCTCCGTTCGAGCCTCTGCACTCGGCCCCGTTGAAGTTTCTATCGTGGAAAACAGCTTTTCTCGTGGCCATCACCTCCGCACGACGAGTGGGAGAGATCCAGGCCCTTTCTTGCAAGGCCCCGTACTTGACTTTCCACGACACGAGGGTAGTGCTCAGGACGCACCCCTCCTTCATGCCCAAGGTACCGTCGGACTTTCATCTCAACGAACCCTTGGTGTTACCTGTGTTCTTCCCGTCGCCTTCGTCGCCGGCTGAGAGGACTTTGCACTCGCTGGATGTAGCTAGAGCGCTGAAGTTCTACGTGGACCGCACGAAAGGTTTTCGGAAGACGTCACAACTCTTTGTGAACTTTGGACCTGTCAATCAGGGGAAGGCTCTCTCGAAGGCTTCCATCTCCAGATGGCTCTCCGGCTGTATCATGTACTGTCACCGGTTGGCAAACCGACCGCTGCCTGGCCGTCCGAGAGCCCATTCCACCAGAGCGATCGCAGCTACCACGGCGTTCCTATCTGGTGTGCCCCTGCTGGACATATGCAGGGCTGCTACGTGGAGGTCGACGCACACCTTCACGAAATTCTACTGCGTCGACCGGGATTCCAGGGAGGAGTCCAGGGTCGGCCAAGCAGTGCTGCGCAACCTGTTCGCCTGAGGTGAGCCTGGTGAGGAGGTAAGATGCTTAATGTTGAGTTGATGTGATGCTTAATGTTGAGCCTTTGCCACCTCCCGTGGTTGTGCATGTGTGTACTGCTATGTATTCTTTATTCATGAGCATGTGAATCCATGCCAGACCCCATGCTGGAGAAGGAACAAGTTACTTACCTGTAACTGTTGTTCTCCAGCATGGGTCTGGCATGGATTCACATGCGAACCCTCCCGCCTACCCCTCTGCGGCTCTTCACTTGGTCATACTGCCACTTCACGTGCTTCCAAATCTGAAGATGGCTGCCAGAGGCGGTGCTTAGGTAGAGGGCAGTCATTGGCTGTGGTCAGTATGACGCAGAGACCAGTGATTGGTTATTACTACGAAAGACAGATCAGAAACGAAACTGATACTGGTTTTTTCTTTACCGAGGATTCCCAGCCTGACGACGGGGAATATTCATGAGCATGTGAATCCATGCCAGACCCATGCTGGAGAACAACAGTTACAGGTAAGTAACTTGTTCCTTCCCTTCCTAGCAGGATGCACGTACTCTAAAAAATTATAATGAAACACCATTATGGCTTGCTTGATACGTTGAGGCGTGGACAAGTTGCTGTTAGGTTAATGCGTGGTAACTGGCGGTACTGCGAGTCATTAAGTACAAAACCTACTCCTACGTCCCATCCCCTTTCCTGCATCTTTGTGGGTGTCCCCCAACATGGGGATGGTACCGAAACCTTTAAAAGCGAAAAAAAATTGAGATTCCCCTTTAAGTTTAGTACAGCGCGCGGCCTCGGACATGTTAACACCTCGCAAAGACCCTGTTCTCCTCAGCTCAGTACCTTTCATGAGATGTGCATCATGTGTAACCCCTTTACTCCCTACATCACAAGAACAGATGGGCACTATCAATACCCCACAACAAATGACAAGAGATGAAGAAACAATAGAAGTCAGCGACCCAATTATCAATCTCACAGATCGATTCAACAATGAAGCCGCTTTCATGGAACCTCTACCGCTCGGAGGCAACATAAATACACCACAACTGAACACCCACAAACCAAAATCGGGAACAAAAAATAAACCAAGTGGCACTAAAAAGATCCACTGCAATCTAATCCATGCAAGATCAATGTCCAAACACGCCACCAAAATCTACGACCTCCTAAGTGACGGAGGCATCGACCTCCTTTTCGTAACGGAAACATAGCTAGATGACAACTACAAAATCACCCTCAATAACTCCCTGCCAGTTACCTTAAAGTGCATCCAAATAAACAAGAAAACCAAAAGAGGTGGTGGACTAGCAATCATCCATAAGGAACACCTGGAAATTAAAGCAGAAGACCCATTAAACATCAATAAATGTGAATCCCTAATCCTACGTCTATCAACTAATCCCAAAACAAACCTGAAATTCATACTGATATACAGACCACTAACGTATGATGCAGCCTTCATAGACAACTTCATAGAAGCAATCACCAGCCTGGCTATCGAGCGTAACCAACTGATTATCCTCGGAGACTTCAACATCTGGTTCGATGAAGAAACCACAACCTCACAAAAATCGCTTACCAGCCAACTAACAATAATGGAACTACATCAGCTGGTCAAAGGAGCAACCCACACGGCAGGACATAAACTCGACGCAATCTTCGCCAACAGAAAACTAATTACCACAGCACCACCGAGTCAGATCCTCTGGTGCGACCACCACATCATCCCATTCGTAATCACATTGCCCTCCCCAATTACCAAGAAACAAGAAAAACTACCAACCATCATGAAAGAAACTGATGAACCATAAAAAACTCCAACTTAACGGAACGACTGAAGATCACCAAACCACAAACAACGACCGTGAGCGAAGCTGACCTAGATACTAAAATAGATATACTCACAACTGGATCGCCACAACTATCGACGAGATTGCAAAAGAAAAACCCTTCAATCCATCCCGCAAAAGAGCAACGGCAAAATGGTTCACCCCACTACTAGGCACCATGAAAAGGAAAAAAACGAAAACTAGAACTAGAATGGAGGATCAATAAAGACTGCAGAAAAAAATTCAAACTTCAACAACATACCCGTTCATACAAAAAGCAAAAAGGAAATATTATGACAACAGAATCCTCAAAGCACCAAACACCCAAAAAGAACTGTTTAAAATCATAAATGAAACAAAAAACCCACTCGGCTGCAACAACACTCCAATACCATCGAAGAAATTATGCAATGACCTTGCAGACCACTTCAAAAATTAAATCATCACCATCCAACAGACCATACAAAACAGACCATGCAACCACTACACTGAAGACACTGACAGATGCAAGGAACACCAAAACAAACTCTGAAATTTCCCACACATATCAGTGGAGACTTTCATCAGACTCGTAAACCAAAGCAACAAATCTGGCTCCCCCGTGGATTCCTGCCCCCCTGACATCTACTAATCAATCCTCGCACACGGAACACCAATGGAATACTACAGGAACATCCTCCACCAATCCATCTCAACAGGCAGTGCCTCAAGCCTTCAAATCAGCATACATCAAACCACTCCTCAAGGACACAACTGGAAACGCAGATGACCTCTCCAATTACAGACCCATCTCCAACATCCCCTACCCAGCTAAACTCCTGGAAACACACATATACAGAACAACCCAAGACTTCATTGAAGAACATCACCTATTAAACCAGGCACAAGTAGGCTTCAGACCAATGAGAGGAACAGAAACAGCACTTATTTCAATCTTGGACAATCTAAAGGCGAACGCAGACCTAAACAGCACTGCTCCGATTCTTCTAGACCTCTCTGCAGCATTCGACACAGTCACTCACAACATCCTCATCATGAGACTGGAAGAATTCGGAATCACCGACAACGCCTTACTGTGGGTCAGATCCTTCCTAACGAATAGAACAAACAATATGGATGAAACCTTACAAATCAAGCCCTCGAGAATCATCATGCAGAGTTCCACAAGGATTATCCTTCTCGCCACTTCTATTCAACATCTTCCTGTCACAGCTGATTAACATCATCGAAAGACATGGCCTCATCTGCTACAACTACGCTGACGACACACAAATCTACAAAATGCAAGACCCACAAGAAGACAACACAACACTAGAGAACTGCCTTCGTGAAATATACAACTGGATGAACTTAAACTACCTCAAACTCAACCCAGGCAAAATAGAAATAATGATCATCACAAGAAACTGAGAAGACAACCTCTACATCCCATGGCCAACTGAACTTGCTGAAACTCCAGCCACATCAACAACTATAAAAAAAAAAACCTGGGAGTCCTGATGGACAATGAACTCACTCTAGAACCACAAGTAAACGCCCCTAATCAAGAAATCCTTCTTTCTCCTGCAATCGGTTAAAAGGATCCTACCATTACTCTCATCCGCCAACAAAACAACTGCCGTCATTGCCCTCAGCATGTCCAGACTAGACTACGCCAACAGCTAGGCCTACCTGAACGACTACTAAATAAACTCTAGCGCATACAAAATGCAGCGGCCAGACTGCTCCTTAAACTACCTCGAAGAGAACACATCACACCAGCGCTGAAAATGTTATACTCTTATAACCTCTGTGATCCGATGGGGGTACTCACGGCTCTTCGGGTTACGACAGATGCGAAGAGGTAGGAGGCGTCCCCCCAGAGGTCCATAGGCCAGATAATCTGTGCTCTGTGCTCCCTGGGGGCCGCCCTCTGGGAAACCCTCTTGGGGAAGAAAACCCAAATCCTGCAGGTCTTGAGTAGGATGGAACTCCCAGTTCGTCGTGGCAGGTAGAATGAAGGAGATTTTCCCGACTGAAGCCAACAGGGGGAAGAGGAATAACAGTCGAAAGGAAGCAGTGAGTACCAAGGAATAAGGAGAAGGGAGGCGAAGGAGAATAAAGGAGAGAAAGAGCAGAGGACCGCTGGAACCCGGAAAAGAGGAGGGGTAAGTAAAGGCAAGAACGAGTGAAAGGAAGGCGTAGCAGAGCCGCGAGCAGCTGCTAGTAACAGAAGCTGCCGGCTTAGGGAGACCGAAGCCGGAAGAAAAGAAAAGGCCGAGGGCGGCAAAGACGGGAAGCAGAAGAAGCAACCGCAAGCGGCAGAAAATAAATAAGCCGCGGATGCGGAAAAAGGAGGGAGCGAGGGAGTGCTCCGAGGAGAAAAAACTAGCGAAGGTAAGTTTTACGAGCGAGCAGCTACAAGGGTAAGGCTGAAGAGCAGAGTAGCAACGCAGTTACCTGTACGTTCGCGGTGTAGAAGTACAAACAAACGGTGGAAAGAGAGGAAGGACTAAGGTGGAAGAAAAGACTAGACCTGCATTGTCAGTTGATAGAAACATTATCAAGGAGCCGCCATCTTGGATTCCACTGAGTGTATCGTGGTTGATGTAGCTTCCATTGTCTCCATAGGTTTCTACGCGTTCTTGTAACATATACTGGCTACCCATCAAACAGAGGATCAAGTTCAAATCAATGTGCATAATTCACAGAGCAATCCACGACCAAGGCGCAGAGTTCATCAGAAGAAAACTAAACGTCCACCACACTGCAAGGCCACTCGGATCCAGCATTGACATCCGTTTGGAACCCAAATCATACAACAAGAGAAAACTCGGAGGATTCGCCTTGTCTCGCCTTGCCCCAGAAACCTGGAACAAACTACCAAAGAACATGAGGAACAGAAGAGATCACCTACAATTCAAGAAACTCCTCAAATCATGGCTCTTCACCCCATAACCAGATAGAATGCCCATAAGGATATACACTGAAGAACTAGGCCGAGAGGAAAACCTACCCTAAATCAACTCTTATCAATAAGGATATATGGACATGTAACATAACTACTTATCACTTAAAACAATCCTCACCAATTGTATGAACACCCATCTTTCAATCTGAAGGGAGAGCAAGGTATCAACCAGCAATGGCACTTGGCAACTTCGGGGGCACAGGCAGCAATGGAACATAGACAGTAATGCATAGGAAAGAACAGGGAGAGATAATATAACTCCACCACCTAAGCAGGATTTATGCCTGCACCCTGGGTGCACCAAGCTCAACAGCCCAGCTGGGGGCCAAACTTTTCCCCGGCTCTGAAACTAGATAGTCCGAAAAGGGAAGAGAGGTTTATACTACCCAATGAACTACCGACAGTAAATAGATAGAAAGAAGCTGGGTAATGATAATAAAACCCCACTATCGATCTAGGGACAATGCTCACCTAACCTGGGGTACTATGCCATTTTATCTGCTGAAAAAGCCACAATATCACCACAGAAACTAGACAATCATTAAACCAAGAGAGAATATACCAACCCACTGTGACTACCTGATACATAAACTAAACTACGGGGATTATGAGACATATAACTCACTAACCAAAACCTCACATTTCTGCTTACTTTTTTCACACAAAACCAACACAACCACCTCTCTCACAGCAAACCGCACAGACTTCACCACACCGCAACAACAACCAACCAACACATAGATCGCAACAACAGCACACAAGGTCCTGCTTCGATCCTATTTGCACACCCAAGCTCAGCACACAGTGAAAACCGAACTGAAGCTGCCAACAGTACACCATCTCTCACTTTCCTACACCCTCTTCACCCACCCCATCAACCTTTCTTTACAGATCCACCTGAGCGCCTTGAGACCAACTCCGTTGGTGATGGTGGGCTATATAAATACCTTTAACATTAAAGTTTTAGCAATGGTGGAGTTATTAGTGGCGGGACTCCCTTTCTCCTGCGCACCTCCTCTTTTCTTGTTTCTGAATCGGACCAGCAGCCTGGATCCTGGTTTGTCGAGGAACCAACTCCAGGGTTCCCATTTGTTTAGAAGAAGTGTGGGGATGACAAACTCTGGATCAGTTGGGCGCTGGTGGGGATGATGGTCCAATGGTCGCTGTTGAGCGATTTAATCAATTATATGGTCCAGTCAGGTCTTAGTCATTAATTTGGTTGTATATCCAGCCCCCCTGGCGCCCTTATCTGGGAGGACCAGCCTACAGAATCCTGAAGCCCACCCCCTAACTCAATTGGCCTTGAAAAAGACTTAGGTTGAAACGCGCGTCGGCTGTGTAGCGATTTACCATGTCGAAAATTGTCATTCATTTCTACAATGATGTTTTCTTTGGTGCTAATTAACCAAAAATAAACAACTAAATTAATGACTAAGACCTGACTGGACCATATAATTGATTAAATCGCTCAACAGCGACCATTGGACCATCATACCCTACCAGCGCCCAACTGATCCAGAGTTTGTCGTCCCCACACTACCTTTAACATTAACATCATGCAACTGCTTGTTCCTGGCCTCGGATACCCATGCACTCTGTCTAGAGTGTTTGGGGCCCGACGACCGCTGGGACTCATTTTCGGCCTGCAGCGCTCTCGGTCACAGGGCATTGAAGAATCGTTTGTTACAGCGGAGCCAGATCTCTGCAACATTTTAAGGACTCTGTATCTTGGACCGCTCCTCAAGACAAGGTAGGCCCTCTGTTCAGCACGGATCCACAGCGTGGCAACTACTTCCCCAGGGGTTCCCACAGATCGGGGTGCCTTAGATACAGGTTCTGGCCAGCCCGAGGCCTCTAAGGCTACCGACTCCCAAGCCGAGTGGCTCTTCCGGGCACTCCTGGATAGACCTGAGGTGATCATGGCTACGGGCTCCCAAGCTGAGGGGGCGCTACCCTACCAGTTTGTCCTCTTCTACCCCAGGGGGTAAGGGATCGTCGAGTACCACCTCCAAGAGTCTGTCCTCGGCTAGATACAGCACAGCTACCGAGGGCGTCCAGCCTACCGGAGCTCGCGCTGATGTCGTGAGTAAGGGTTTTACAACTACCGGCCATACGGCTGAGGGGTCCGCGATCTGCCAGAGCGATCTGACCTCGACTCTTACCCTTCAGGTGCAAGACCCAAGTTGGTACAAGGGTTCAAAATGGCAGAGCGGCACGTGGCAGCCATCTTGGATCCAGCTCAGGGGCCGCTAGCGGTTTCCCCTATCGACTCAGCTTTGCAGGACAATCCCAGCCGCCTTATCTCTGGAAGTGCTAGCATATCCTATGGTGCAGGTTTTTGGTCCCCTCAGGGCTCCATCTACACATCGCAGCCATTGGCCAACACTGTGCTTCAGCGCTTTCACCAGGAATGGTGAACTGGGCTTCTAGGGACCTGGCAGCTGGTAAGGACCGCTTTGAGTGCTTCCTCCTCATGCGCTCCCCTCAGATGAAGGGGCTCCTGAAGGACATTATGAAGGAGGTCATCCCACAGGTGGTGCCGCCCTGGCCTCCTCTTCTGTGTACACCTCCCGTTCCTCCTGCGCTACCGGTCCCTCCACCAGTTCATACCCTACCGGTCACCCTGACCCATCCCCCTCCTGTACCACCAACGCCTCCCCCTCAATAGCCGTTGGACCTGTCTGTGGCTCCGGACCTGGCGTGGGCCCCTCTGGCACCTGTGTTCCAGGGCCCAGATTCCTCTTGGTGTGTGGAAAGAGGGGACGATGATGATTGACGTCCCAGATGAGCCCTCAGCATCCATTAAGGCCTTTCATGACTGCCTTCAAGACCTCGAGCAGTTTTTGGGGGTCCCTTTACCCGAGGAAGCCCCCCAGGAGTTGGGTGTGCTAGCAGAGGTCTTGGGGAAATGCACCACAATGCGGTCTGGCATCCCCCTCCAGAAAGGTGTCCTTTCAGGTGGCGAGAAAGGTCTGGGAGAAACCCAGGGCTAGCGCCTAGATGAACAAAAAGTTGGGCAGCAGGTTTAGGCTGACAGATTGGGTGGGGGGAAATCTTGCGTCCCACTCACAGCCCTATTCCTCTGTGGTGGCTGCAGCTCCTTTGTTTTCTAAACCATCGTCTTGGTCGTCTTCCTCCATGGGAGCCACCTCCAGTTGCCTCTCCAAGGAGGACAAAGTCCTTGAGTCCTTGGTAAAGCAGTGTTATTCCATCGCAGGACTGCATCTGCGACAAGCCAGCGCAGATTCCCTCTTGGCGGCGGCTAACCAGAAGTTGTGGCGGGAGCTCTGGGAATATCTGTCAGACTTCCCTTCTGACAAGCAAGCCTCCTTCAAGGCCGGCCTGACAAATGTCCGGACCATTGCGCAGGACCTCATGGAGTGTTCGGGTCTCCCATTTTGACACAGCCAGCAGAGGGCTGTGCCTTGGGGTCGAGATAAGCAAGACGGTGTGGATGCCTACCACAAAGTTTTCATTTGATGTGCAGGAGTGGATCCTGGATCTAACCTTCGAGGACGTGGACCTTTCATTCGTCGACCGATGACGAGTTGACGAAGAACAAAACCTCCACTCAAACCGCCAAGTCCTTGGCCATCCTGCCAAAACAGGGTCAGAAATCCTTCCCTCAGTCCAATGGCAGGACTGAGTTCAAGCCCTGCGCCTTCTCCAGCTTCAAGGGGTTGCGGGACCAAGGTACACGGAGGCATGACACGCCACCCAGCGACAGCAGGAGGAAGCAGCAGAGGACATACCACAAGTTTTTTTTGCTCCCCCTCCTCTGCCGCCAAGAAGCGGTGATGTCAAGGTTGGGGAACACAGCTCGCCTGTGAGGTATCGTTTGGCTCTGTTCCAGGGCACCTGGAAACGTCTCTTCAGCAACCCATGGATTCTATCCGTAGTCTCCACTGGCTTCAGTCTTCCTCTTACTTTGCCTCTACCATCCTCTCCTCCTCTCCGTCAGATCAAGTCTCCAGCTATTATATGGAAGGTCGTGTTGTTCTTGCAGATGCTGGCGATAGAACCAGTTCCTCTACTATACAGAGCCTTCAGTTACTATTCTAGGATTTATGCAGTACCCAAGAACAACCAGGCTGACCCGAGGGTAGTCCTGGGCCTGTCATTTCTAAATCTGTCTTTGCCACTGGAACGCTTCAAGATGATTACTCACGCGCATATTGCCAAGTCTGTGCATGCTCCCTGGACCTCAAAGATGCGTACCTGCTTGTGCCCATCTATGAACTGTATCGCAAGTTTCTGCGGTTCACCATTATATTGTACCACTTTCAGTACAAGGTGCTGCCCTTTGGCCTGAACTCAGCATCTTGTGTCTTCACAAAGTTGACTAACGGAGTGGCAGGCCTTTTCCACTTGGAGGGCCATCATCTATACCCTTATTTGTATGACTGGCTGGTGAGAGCGGAGTCACCCGAAGGGGTGGTGCACTCTTGCCGGAGATTGGGGGATATCCTTCATCAGCTGGGGTTTTCCCTCAACCAGAGGAAATCAGTTATGCCCGTCTCAGGAACTGGTCTTCCTAGGAGTGCCTTGGAACACTACCGTTTCGCAGGTGTTCCCCCACGCCCGAAAGAGGCTTATGCCCCTCCACAAGGCATTGGGACACTTTCTGGCCAACTCGACCACCTCGACTTGGTTCCAGCACATTCTGGGCCCGATGGCCTCCTGCGTGCTCACTGTACAGCACACTCGCATCACGATAAGGTGCCTCCAGCTCCACCTGGCGGTCAATTGGGATCAGGAGACGGGTCTGTCGTGCAGGATCTCAATACCACCACTCCTGCTGCCTGATCTTCGCTGGTGACTGATGGAGGGCAATGTCTCAGTGGGAGCCCCCTTCACTTGTCCTGAGCCTACCTTGGTGGTGACTACTCAGGTAGCCGGGCTACTCTGGAGGGCTATGCGATTCATGGAGCATGGTCCACGACAGACGTCCTCTTGCATATCAATCTACTTGTGCTCAGGGACAGGTCTGTTCTGGTCAGGATGGACAATTCAACTACAATGTTTTACCTGAACAAACAGGGTGGCACCCGTTCCCCCCACCTCTGCATGGAGACTTGTTTCGATCTGGGAATGGGCCCTGAAGGAGGGGATTTGGATTTCGACTGTCCACCTCCTGGGGGACACCAACTCAGAGGCGGACTAGTTGAGTCGTTTGGGTTTCAACACATACGAGTGGGAGTTGCACAAAGACTACTTGTCCCTCTTCCAGCGTTGGGGGTTCGCAGACATGGAATGTCTTCAACTTGGAGATGGTCCGTTTGAGCAGACAGAGGGGTGAGCGGGAACACCCAATACCTGCGGCCGTGCCAACAGATCTGGAATGTCAAAGTGCCCCCAGTTTGCTTCATGGGCAGGTCGGGGGTCACTGGGAGATGCCTTCCAGATCTGTTGGCACGGCCGCTGGTGTTAGGTGTTGCCGCCCACCCACCCCTCTGCTCCAACGGACCCTCCGCAAGTTCCGGCTCTCCGTGGGTTAAAGCCTCATCCAGGTTGTCCCCCACTGGCCTTCGAGGCCCTGGTTTTCAGATCTGCTGCACTTGTGCTCCCAGGGTCCTGTCTATCTTCCAATCCCCAGCAGGTGTTTCCTGATGTTTAGGGCGGGGCAGTGAAACATCCAGACCTGGGTAGTCTGGCCCTGGCAGCATGGTTCCTGATCAGCGGAGGCTTCAGCATGCTCAATTTTCAGATGACAACTAGGACATCATTCAGCAGGCCAGGAGGCCCTTGACTCGGTCCCAGTATAAGAGCAAATGGACTAGGTTCTGCCATTGCTCTTGCAACAAGGGTCTGGACCCTTTTCACCTGTCCTCTGGATGACATACTGGACTTTTCAGAACACCTGGCTCTTACTGAAATTCAGATGGATACTTGCTGCACGTATTTGGTGGACATCTGGGCTTTCAAGAATTCTCTATAGCATGTGTTTTCGGCAGCCAACCCTGTCTCGGACCTCAATGTGGTTCTTGTGGCTTTGCAACCAAGTGTTTTGAGACGATGGCTTCTGTGGACATCTGCATGGTGACGCTAAAGAGTGTTTTATTGGAGGCTCTCACCTCTGCTTGCAGGGTTAGTGAGCTGCAGGCTTTGTCTGCGTGCAAGACCTTCACTTTTCACAGCAACACGGTCATCTTGCGCACTCACCCAAATTTCTTGGCCAAGGTGGTCTCTCCATTTCATCTGAATCAAGAGAGATGCCTGCCGGTAGTCTCCCCGAACCCGCAGTCGGAGGCAGAGAGGGCCCTGCATTCCTTGGAACTCAAGAGGGTCCTCACGTTTGTTCTCTTGGACGAAATCCTTCAGGAAGTCTGAGGCATTGTTTGACTTTTGGGCGCTCCACCCCTGGCTCTCAGGATTCTAAGGCTTCCATCGCCCGTTGGATGGTTCAGGCCATTTCAGAGGAGTAAACGGGCATGGGCAAACCTGTTCCTGAGGGGATTCATGCTCATGCAGTCAGAGCCAAGACCACGGACGTCGTGTTTCAGAGACATTCTTCTTGGGATGTCATCAGCAAGGCGGCTACTTGGGCCACTCCGTCGGCCTTCTGTAGGCACTACTCACTGCATACCAGCTCCAGGCGCGATGCAGAGTTTGATCAGGCGGTTCTGAAGACACGTTTTGCTTCGTCCTGGATATGAGGCAGGTTATCACAGCTCCACCCTATGTTTCCTGTTTGATGGAATCGCCCACAAGGGTGGAGGAAAGGGGACAGGACCTATGAGTAATTAAATTTACTCACTGTAGTGACTAGAGTGTTCATAGTCCATAGTTCCCTTTCCTACATACGTCCCACCCACCTTCTCCCGCTAGTATGCCGAGGGCTAATATGTATAAGTGTAGCCAGGTATCTAAGCTTTCAATGTGCTCAAAGGGGATTGAGGGAGGCACCAGAGGGCGGTGTGTTCCCAAGCACGAGGCTACGCCCTGCGTTCTGTACTACATTTTTCACTGCCCAAGGTTCCGGTACTGTCTCCATGTTGGGGGACGCCCACAAGGGGGAAAGGGGACTATGCACTACAAGTACTCTAGTCACTACGGTGACTAACTTACATTTTTATAACATAATCAAACATGTGCAAAGGTACTTCACGAATATGTACCTTCCAGTAGCCCAGAGGGTTTTGTTTAATGTTGAAACCTGGGCATATTCATTAATAGCGGCATTGGCATGGTTGACCGTTTACCTTACAGAGATTGATTTTGTTCCCTCTGTATTCCTACTCCCTTTTCATGGGATTCTAATGTATTCTTCCTTCCCACAGATTCCTCATCTGTGATATACCTATCGCAGCACAGCTGTTCTCAGGAAACTTTTCTGCCGCCAGAGGGCAAAGTGCAGTTCTGAGTCGGCTCCGTCCGACACCTCTTTGGGCTCCATGGCAGATTGGATTTTGGGCCAGTTTATATAGCGGTGCTCCTCCCCGTGTCCTCGGTTTCTTTTTTCTGCACACTCTTCACTAATCGGGAACGCACTAATCGGGCTTAACTTTTCTCTGCCATGCCTACTCCATCAAAGGCCTCAGGGTTTAAGCTGTGTGCACATGGTGGTCTTGGATATGCACCAGATCTGTTTATACTGCTTGGGCGACGACCACTAAATCCAGGACTGCGGGTGGTGCCAGTCTCTGCACTCTTAAGGCCTTCTTGGAAAGTGCGTTGAAGGTATTCACCTTTGCCCACAAGGTGAAAGCGGATGCTCGTGATCTCAGTCATGGTAACACAGTGCGGGTAGACGCCCCAAAGAACAGGCAGGTCCATGCAAGCAGAAGGAGAGGAAAGGAGATCGAAAGAGGTCCTGCTCTCCGAGCGAGTCCTTGCACCAACACTCGTTTTCCTCTTCAAAGTAGAAGAGCCACTGTTCCAGGGATTTTCCTAAGCGGCCAAAACAGGTAACTTTTCTGACCCAGTCCTCTACACCGGAGGAATGGGAGAGTTTACACCTGAAGATGTTGGACATCTTTGCCAAGGTGCTGGCTGCTCTGGCCTCGGCGCCTGTGGCGCAGGTGACGTCTGCTTCTGTGCCGCACGGTTCCACTGTGTATTGCGAACGGCAGGGTACCTAGACGTGACTACTCCTGCATGCCTATGTGCTCAGACCTGGACCAGAGAGAGGCCTTGACGCCAGCACCGGCTTCGACATAATCGGTGCCAATCGGCTCAGTAGGAATACGCTCCACTGTGTATGGATGCTTTTAAGTCAAGTACAACATCCATGAGGATGACCAGGTCCCTTTTTGGGCTGGAACCCTCTGTGCTCTAGGGATTTTTACGGGGAAGATGAGGAGGTGCTGGCACTGGCAGAGAACCTGCAAGGGGCCAGTGGCCTCGACACCTCCCCGGAGATGGATTTCTTGCCAGCTCTCACACCGGGAAAGCCCCAAGCCACGTTCCAGCACTTGATGACTAAAATGGCCACTACTCTGGGATGGTCTGCTCCGTCCAGGTCCATATCCGGTCTGATAGCACAGCGAGTAGAGCGCTCACTTTGACATCTGTTCAAAGCTTGCTGGCACACGTTCGAATCCCGGGGGCCAAACTCAGCCTTTCATCCTTCCGAGGTCAATAAATGAGCACCTCACACCGTGGGTATTAATAAGCAGCGCTCCGATACCCGAGGGTTTGTAGGCTATATAAATGCAAAATCATTATTATTTATTATTATTATGAACTTTGTGAAATTCTGGACGAGGCGCCCAAGAAAGAGATGCTCCTGCCCTTCGATGTGGTGGTGGAAGTACCCGAACTGGAGGCATGGGAGAAGCCTGCCTCTGTTCCGGCTGTGGACGGAGACATGGCAAAGGAACAGACCCGGCCTTCTCTCCTCCCACTCTTCCCCAGAGAGCTTGGTGTTGCTGTTATATCTAGTTTGAAGACATCTACCTTACTGCCCCTTCCACCGGACAGGAAGAGTAAAAGAGTTTTTCGCATTGAGCAGTCTGACACTGCAGGCTGTGAATACCTCTTGTGCCATGTTAGGTTTTAATTCGGCCTTTGGATGGCTGTGGCCAGTGCGGACGAGCACATCCCGGAGCGGGCAAAGAGGGACGGTTTCCAATCCCTGGTCTCTGATGGCAAGGAGGCGACATGCCATATGCTGCATTCAGGGCTGGACACAGCACGGTGGTCATGTGCCACTCCTGGCTGATCACATTGGGGTTTGCAGCTGACGTCCAAGCCAGATTGTTCGACATGCCCTTTGACAGCAACAACCTGTTTGAAGCTAAAGCCAACGCCCTCCAGACGGTTTAGTCATCAAAAGTGACAGCTAAGTCCTTGGGGCTTGCTGGGCAACAGCCCTCCACACAACCGTCATCTTGGGGCAGTGGTTTTTCACCCTTTTGCTGCCTTTGCCCCGAGAGGCCATGGTTAATTTGCCCCGGGAAGAGGCAGATGCTTCCTGAGAGGTAGGGGAAGAGGTGCCGCAGGCTCTGTCCCTCAGTGATGTGTTTTATCACACGTCTTCGGTTAGGTGTGGGAAGTGCGTTCTTTGTTCAGCAAAGAATGGTCAGAGACCACGTCCAACGCTTAGGCCTTACAGGTCACCCGACGGGGTTATTAACTCTCATTTCCACAGTGACCACGGTCCTCTGGCTTCCCCCTTGTCTTTGGAACCCATCCTCATGGAGGAGGTTCATCAGCTTATGGCGAAAAATGTGATGGAGCTGGTTCTGCACTCAGAAGAAGGAAGGGGATGGTACTGCCATCTATATTTTGGTGTCGAAGAGGGATGGAGTCTTGCATACGATTCTGGATTTGCAGCGGCTGAACTTGTTCTTGCGCAACGACAAGTTCAAGATGGTTACTCTAGCCCAGAATCTGCAAGCCTTCAATCTGTAGGACTGGTTGGTTTCCTTGGACCTTCAGGATGCCTACCTTCATGTGCCAATTCATCGAAAGTACAGGAAGTACCTGAGGTTCGTAGTGGGCCAACACCATTACTAGTTCAAGGCCCTGCCGTTCTGCATTTCCTCGGCTCCCAGAGTTTTCATCAAGTTGCTGGCAGTGGTAGCGGCTCACCTCAGGAAGGAAGGCACTCATGTCTTCCCTACCTAGACGACTGGCTCGTCCGAGTTCGCTCCCCAGATAGTGTCGGAACACCTAATCCAGAGATGTACTCTTTTTTACAGGTTGGGCTTTTACTTAAGCTTCACAAAGTCTCAAGTTTCACCGCTCTAGTATCTCCGATTCATTGGGGCAGTTGTGGACACTCGCTTGGGCAGGGCTTTCCCGCTTGAGAATTGAGTAGTGAACATCTTTCGGATCGTCAGTCTCCTGCAATGACTGGAACGAGTCCATGCCTCGGCTTACTTGCAGCTTCTGGGTCTCATGGCCTTTTGTTTCCATGTGGTGCCGGAAGTGAGGCTGCGCATGAGATAACTTCAGTGGCTTTTCTGTTACCAATGGTCACAGTTCCAGGGTCACATATCGGACCTTCTTCAGGTCTTGAACCAGGTGGCTCAGGATATCTCATGGTGGGCTGTCCGAAACAACTTGTTGAGAGGCGTGTTTCGCCAACCTTGGCCTCCGTGGTCATGGACACATCTCCGACTGGCTGGGGCGCTCAACTGTCAACCCTAATGGTGAGCAGACTGGTCTCCTGCAGAGTCTCGAATACATCAACTTTCTGGAGCCGAGTGCGATAAGGCTAGCCCTGGCCGCTTTCCGCCCCTCTGTGAAATGCAAAACTGTGCTGATCCTGACGGGCAGCACAGTGACCATGCGTTACCTCAACAAACAAGGTGGTGTGGGGGTCTTTGCCTCTGCAGAGAAGCAATGTGACTGTGTTTCTGCGCCCTGGAGAGCAGGGTCTCTCTGATGGCGGCTCTTCTGGCCTCACGAGAGGTCACAGTGGATGCCTTAAGCAAACAGACTTCGGCCTCCCACGATTGGGAGCTCTTCTGGGAAGTTCTACAGGACATTTTCTCACACTGGAGAACCCTTCAAGAATATCTCTTTTGGTTCTATTGGAACAGGAAGTGCGAGTTCCACTCTGCTCCAGGGAATTTCCCTGTCTGGCAGCTCTGCGGACGTATGGACGGTCGAGTGATATGATTTGGCATTTATAACGCACCTATACACAAGTGTTTCAAGGTGCGATGGGGCAAGGGAGGGGGAACAGAGGGAGGAAAGACAGGGATCCTACTAGGCCAGGTGACATTCAGATCGCGCAAGTGCATGGGAAGGGGAAGGGGGAGAGTGCAAGGGAGTGGGGGAGGGCAATGTGCAGTACAAGGGATAAAAGTCTAACAACAATAAGTAAGTGTTTGTTTGTTTGTTTTATTTCTAATGCGCTCCAGACCCATAGGTAGAAGGGCGCAGCAGGTAGGATAATGCGAAGCTTACATCGTTACAGATTATGCAGGATACAGTAAAAGTTATAATACATAATACATATTATACAAGATACAGTAATAGTATACAAATGTGCAGGACCATCATCGTGCAGGTCGATGAGTTACATAGAAGATGGTACGCATAACATATCGTGAGACAGAGGAGAGGGACCAGTGTCAGGTCTGGGAATACTATAAACCTAGATCTAGTGGTCGTTGGAGATAAGATATTAGGGAGGATTCTCTGTTTAGGCTGAATTTCCTAACCTAGTGAGTCACCCAGCAGCTTTGCTGGATTTCTGGAGTTTTGTTTTTTTCTCCTGTCAAGAGTGAGACTCTTTTTCTCTCACTCTTGGACATGATTTATGGTGTTCCTTTGACTGTTAATGTGTTTTATGGGCTATGGGGTCCTTTACTCCATAGGATCTCATGTGTTTTACTATGTGTGTTACACAGCACCCTCCGTGCAGTGACACATGGGTGTCATAGTGACACCCCACCATAGACTCCATACCCTGGGACTGACTACTGTCTCCCAGGGCATGTAAAGTCACCATTGGCTTTACTAGTCCCAAATTATGAACAGAAACCAGTACAAACCATCATATTGTGGACGTACTGGCCGGGGCAATTCGATTGCCCCGGGGTCTGTTAGTGGAGGGGGCACGTCTCTGTCCCCCCTCATCGAGTTTTGGCTGGTGGCAGTGGATACTACTTTTTATATTCGACCGCGAATATATCCCTATGGGATTTTCCCATTATTCGAGGCTACCAACTTGAATTATTTAATTCTCATAGCCTCGAACATACCGCTGATTTATTTATTTAATATTAATTCGCCGGTTGGTATTTTTTGCCAGGACTCGATTCTAAAATGGCGTTTGTGTTCTCTTCTGTGACTCCAACCCAAGTCGAGCCCTTTGTTCCACTTTTTGGCGGGCTTCTCCACAGAAGCCTCCAAAAGTGGTGCCACTCTGTCTGGGTACCACAGGGGGTGTGGGAGGGGGTTTAGGCACCCTGCACTGAGTTACCTTGGTAACTCAAGTCGCACTCTTGTGTGATTGGCCCAAGTGGTGAGCAGGCTGGCTCACCACTTAGTATGTTTGATTGACAGCTAGGCTGAGTGAATGGGGGTGTGCTGCATAAAAGCAGGGCTTTTGGGACTGGAACTTCAGAAGTCGCCACAGGACCTGAGAATCCGACGAGGGAGAAGCTGAGCCGACCTGCTACGACGACACCACCGGTGGAGCCCTGCGGAACCGACTCACCACTTCCCGACGACAGAGAAGATCTCCCGGCTGGAGAGTCTTCTTCCCCTGACTGGTGGGCACAACCAGTTTACCTTCTTTTCCTCGCACCACAGGACGTCTGGTGGTCGAATTGCCTGTGCCAAGCACCGCAGCAACCGGATAGCCACTTATCACTGGACCGCGAATAAAAGGACTGCTCCTTTTAACTGAGAACTCTGTGGCTGGTTTCTTCCCTGGCAGTGCAACGGACTCCTGTCTTCCTCCCCGACGAGATCCTCTGTTCCCCTGGACGAAGCACCGACTTGCATCCGCTGCCAGGAACAACTGCCCCCGCTGGAGTATTTTCACCACTTTAAGGTACCGTGTCCGCCAGGTCTCCCTTTCTAAAGATTGCTACAAGGTAATAATAATCCCTTAACCTTCTGGACTGGGCTGGCCGCCTTGACCATCTAACTGGTCCCTTTCTTTTGGTCCAACTCTTTCTGAACCTTTTCGAGACTTTTGTGCACTTTTCAACCGTGTGCCCTTGGACACATTTCATTCTGATCCTCTTAAAGTGGATCTGGCTTTCTGAACTCTAACTTCACGGTTTGATTCTGCCTTCCTCTCTTGCTGTGTTCTTGTGAAAGTGTTGGGATCTGTTTCAATTTATACTCTGCCTTTCTCTCCCTTTTAAACCAAATTATTAGAATGCCATCTGCGTTAAGCGCTCACCGCTGTCTGAAAATAAGTGGGGCTTTACTTAAGACTTGTCTAATATTCTTTTAAGGGAGCGTCTATCTTTTAGTGAGCGTGTTTTTGAACTGCTTAATATTAGTGCCTGTGTGTTTTATTAGATGTGGTTTTAAATAAATAATTATATCTCTTTTACACCAAGCTCTGGTCAATGTTTGCTTGTTCTACTGTGTTATTTTGACCTATTGTGTATACTCTGCATACTGCCTAACTCTTCTTGAGGGAAGTCTGACTGCTCAGCTACCAAGTGAATCTGTGTGGTACAGATTGCTACCAAGTGGGTTTACTGCTTAACACCTGTAGTCTTAAATCTTTTGCAGTGGTCCCAGAGGGAACTGCACATGTTTCTGCCTAACAGTAAGTACAGCCAGCTGGTGGCAAGTAAAAAGGTAAGTGCAGACATAGTGTTAAGTGCTGGTAGAGCGACTGTAGAGATACAGTGACGGTCCCGAGTGCGGGAGGTTGCCGAGAAGGCAGTGCAGGTGTGCAGCTGGCAGTGGAAGAACCTGGGCCCCGAGATGAGGGGGTGGTCCGGTAACCAGTGCAGTTTCAACCAGAAATTCAGCAGGGGAGAGGGGGAGAAAAAGCAGAAGCGAAGAGAAAGGTTTTGAGGTGCTTCCGGAACCAGATATGATTCTCCTCAAGTTCCAGAGGGAGGCCCCTAGCCGAAGAGAGATCTACCACCAACTCGATGCTTGGAGAAGCGACTGACCCTGAGGGATTTGAAGGTGGATGAGCGAAGAGCTCGAGAAGGAAGATATTTAGGAAGAGCGAGTTGAAGGTATTGAGGCCCAGGCCCCAGAAGGCCTTGTGGACAATGCAGAGGGTTTTGTACTTAATTCTTGCAGCCACTGGGAGCCAATGCAGAGATTTCAGGCCTGGAGAGATAGGATCCCTGTGCTTGTGAACAAGTTTGAACATACCACCTACTTTGTGTGTTACCGCTGATCCCCCGTCATTCCACTGGTTCTCAGGAGCCTGTGCCTTTTCGGAACCACATTGACCTTGATCGCTCTGGACTGGGCCCGGAGGAGGTGGTACCCGGAGTTGCTGGACATGTCCATCTTCCCTTAAATGGCACCTTCCGGGGAGGAGTGCATCTACTCTCCTAGTCGGAGGGGCGGGTTCTACAACCGAACCGCAGCAGTCTTAACTTTTATGCTTGGCTATTGAAATGCTGAGCTACAAGTATTAGTGACTTGTTAGATGATGTCCTAGATGTACGCCTTTCAGCCAGAGGCCCTGCCACTTGGTCAGTTTATGCTTGGAGATGGCGTAAATTCTCTGCTTGGGGCTGGGAAAGGGATTTGGACCCCATTTTATATCCTCTATGCTGGATTTCTTTACTGTCTTTGGCCCGATCGGTCTGCAGATTGGCACTACGAAAGGGTACCTAGCTGTTATCTCGGTTTTTAAACAGTTCCCTGTCTTAACTATCCCCACATTTGCGCAGTTTTTACAGGTATTGTGCCATCAGTTTCCTCTATGCCAGTTTGTGGTTTCGGAATGGGGTTTGAATTTGGTGTCCTTAGTGGTGCTCCGTTTGAGATCCTGTATTCTTGTTCTATTTGACTGCTCACCATTAAGGTGATCTTCCTGATGCCCATCACTCCCTCTAGACTGGTGTGTGAACTCTGTGTTGGCTGTTAAACCTCATTATTTGGGTTTCTTCTAAAGAGAATGTGGTGTTGAGAGGGAGGCCTTCCTTCAGAAAAGTGGTCTCAGAAATTGATTATCAAAAGATCCATCTTCTTGTGTTATTCTTCCTCCAACCCACCCTTTCAAGGCAGAGGAACTTTCAATCGTCTAGATCCAGAGCAGGTTCTCAGCTACTATGTTTTTTGGACGAGGGACATGAGGAAAGATTACCAGCTGTTTGTGTGTTATGCTGGTGCCCGTTCTGGAAGGGCTGCGACCAAATAGTCCCTGCCCAAGTGAATAATTCTCTGCATCTTGGAATGGTATGATCTTGCTGTGAAGGATATACTTAAAGGTCTCGGAGCACATTCTACCAGAGGACTGGCTGCAATTTCTTCCCTGCCAACAGGGGTCCTTGTTCTAGAGGTTTGCCAGGCAGCTACATGGGTCTTGCTGCACAAGTATACCAAATATTACTGCCTGGGTTCCCAGTCTGGCAGGATGTCCGTTTTGGTAGGGCACAGCTTTCTGGTATATGTGACCGGGCCAGCACGACCCGGATGCTTGAGTGTAGGCAGGCCTCCTCCCCACCTCTCGTTACCTGCAGTTGCAGTGGGCCAGCCGGACCCAGAAAACAGCAGATGCTGGCAGCAGAGCCAGGGAGATCTCTGCCGCACCTAGGAGATGTCTGAGACCATGGCAGCATCCTTGTCAAGGGGTGCCGCAAATGCAACATTACCAGCCAAAGGACGCGGCAAGGGGATGCACAGCACTATGACCTCAAAACTGATGGGTGGAAGGTTTCGAATGAATCGGTACCACTGGCGTTGCGCTCTGGGCAACCTTCCACACCACCGTTTTTTAGCCCATCTGCGCCATTGCAAAAGGGGTCCAGCCACATGCAAATCAGTCTGGTACTGCTACCAATGGTAGCAGCCCAACCCGAACTGCTAGGCCAGGTCCCCTCTGCACGGAAACACAAGCAACCTCAGACATGTTTCGGCCTTGTTGGGCCTCCTCAGTGAGGTGCACCTTGGTTCTGTATGGCTCAGCGAGCAAGGGATCCACGTCTGGGCATACCCCAGAAGGGATGTGGCCTAGCAGTTCGGGCTGGACTGCCCCTTTTGGGGTGGGGCCAAGCCTGATTTGCATATGGTCTTTCCCCTTCTGTAATGGCTTGGCAGGCGAAGAACAGTGGTCTGGAGGGTTGCCCAGAGCATTGCCAGTGGTTAAGATTCATTCTAAACCTTCCAGCCATCGCCTCTTTGTTTTTGCGATGCACAGCACTAAGCAGTGCTGCGTCATTTGCAACACTGCTGGCCTACTGGATTAGCGCAAGTAGGGATCCTCTACTATGCCACCCGCGATTTTAAAAATAATAAAGGCCCCAAAAAGGCCTTAATTCACTAGTCCACCACAGAAGTTATAAATATTAAATTAAGACCTCTAGGAAAGGTTTTTCCCCACTACACTACCAGGGATATTATCGTGATATTGAAAGGCCCCATGGAGGCCTTCCATGAAACAATCCCGGGACCCCAGCATGGTCCATGTTTGAAAGGGGTGGGGCTTACCTGCCCATTTAAGCCTTCCCCTGGCCTTCCCTTGTCACACCCCCTGGACCCACGTAAGCTATTCTTTTTAAGATAAGTGCCCATATTGCTACTTTCCGTCCCCTTTCCTACATCCAGTATGGGCGTCCCCTGTACGGGGATGGGACTGGAACCTTCTAGCAGTGAAAAATTGAGCTTCCCCTTTAAATGTAGAATAGCGCGTGGCTCCAGGCGTGACCATGCCTGCTACCACTGCCCTTCGGCACTTTACCGCAGGACGGTGCACGGACAAGAACAGACCGAACAGTGAACACTGTGGGTACTTTTTACAATTCGCGACAGCTTCTCTTCCCTTTTTGTATTTTTGTCTATCTACTACACTGGCATCTGATTCCTTGCCTTCCCCGGTGCATGTCGGTGGGGTTTACTCGATGCGCCTTGTGCAACCACTCCTTTCCAGCATCTAACCGCCACACGCTCTGCTTGGAGTGCCTGGGAGTCAATCACCAGTGAGATGTGTGTTGGGATTAAGGGTTTGGGGTTGTTTCCCATGTTTGTGTCGTTTTTTGCCCGGGAGGGCCACCCTAGTTCATCACGGGGCTAGGCCACACACCCTTCCTGTATTTAGACTTCAGCCCGCAGGGATCAAGGGGGCAGGTGTTGCGCCCCCGGAGGGTGTTTCGTGCCCAGCAGGGAGAGCGTGCCCTACCAAGTCAGTGACGTTATATCTCATCTTACATCTGACTCCCAAGTACTGGGCCCTAGGTACAGCACAGCAACTGAAGAATCCTACTGGAGGCACATCACTAGGTGAGGGGGGTTGGCACGAGACCAAAGGAAATAGCAACTGTGGTGACTTTTGGATTTAGTCCCAGCTTGTGGGCTACTTGGCAAGTTCCCCCCTCAGCCCCCCCCACGAAGTCGTCAGGAGTCCCTTAACAAACTTATACCATATGCTGCCTATTTCTTATCTTAGTATGGAGGAATGCCCAGAGTCTAAACACAAGATACTGACTGTGAGGCGAAAACTGGGAACCCACCTCCCTCGACGAGGTGTGGTTGATGATGCATCGTTTGCAATAAAAGATCACAGCCCTACCAAGCCCAGGGGAGAGGCTTATTTCTTGAAAAAAGAAATCCACCTGTTCCTTGAGTCTAATCAGGATGTCATGGGGGGGTGGAGGGGTGGCCGGAGAACGAAATAAGAGCCCATGTCGGTGGAGTGACCACCAGCACCCCGGGGGGTTTGAATGGTACTTGTTCTACAGAAAATCCAATTCACAGAATTCATGCTGACCCTCCAGAGGGGCCTTTTGATTACACTGGGACCGCTTACCTGCAGTGATAAAGATATGGGCAAAGATTAGGGCAGTGGAAATGACTCCAACCTGACAACTTTGCCTTAACCTCTTTTGCCCTATACACCCCCTGCCACCTTCCCTGACTTTACTAATGCGACCACTTTCTATCCTACATCAGAGCTGATTAGCCATGAGGTGGTGCCACGACCAGCAGTAGCGGTGGGAGATGACACTTCAGCCCTGCTCACAAGCTGTCACCCCTCTCGATTACCGGAGGAGGGTATCCCAACTAAGAACCTTTATAGGAGCATTTGCCTGGTCCCTGAGACTCTGCCTGTGTCTGGCCCGATCCAAGTGTTTGACACCCTGTCTACATCAGCAGAGATTCTCAGCCCCATGAAACATTCGGCACAAACAGCCTTGGAGACTGATGATGTATCTGAAGACGGGCCTTCCCTCTCTAGTAGAGTTTGGAGCGGGAACATGGTGAACTTCGGCTCAGGGAAAGCTCATTTCTCTGCTTAACCCCACTAAGGGGCCTTAAGCAAACAGACCAATGTTCTATGCCCAATGCCGATCAATCTAAAAAGGAGGTATGTATCGCCCAAGGGTGTAACTGAAAGCAAGTGTCCTCTGAACTTGAAGATATAAAAAAGCTGTTAATGGTCTTGATAGACGCTCAAGGGAGAGGAGGAGGGGCTCTGTGGAGTGCCTCATACTGGCTCTTTGAGTGAAATAAGGTCATATAAAGCACCGGAGGAGCCACACGATGTTCTAGATACAAATTGTCCCTTGATTACCGAAGATGAGGATGATTCTCCCCAACGTATCGCCGCTAAACAACCCAGTGCTCAAGTTGTCCAGCAGTCCATATTCAGGGATGTCATGAAGGCTCCCAACGTCAACACTATGTATGAAACATGGGAAGACATGGATACAAAGTCAATGGGAATCAGTGGACTTAGTGCTGCGGAATACAGAGTACGCAGACCTCGCATTAGGGAATGCAGGTTCAGTCACAAAACCCATGGGGGGCCTAGGAGGGGCACAGTATTCCTTCATGGGGTTCCTAAATTACTTCTTAATCAATGAGAGCCATGGGATGCACTTTCAAATAAGTGCTTGCATTGTCTCCGTACTGCGAGGGGCTGTGCTTTTGTGGCTAGGGATACCATAATAAGCTGCTTTAGAAAGAGTAACAAGGGTGACCGTTTCTGCGACTGTCAAATTGGAATTTTGGGGCCAGAGTGTGGCCAATGGCGTTTTGGATAGAATCAAGATCCGGATTACAAACAGTAAGATCATAATGAGCCCCCATGCTTGTTTTAGTACAGTCTATTCTCCCGGAAGCATCACACATATTCATGTTCTGCCTGGTGCCATCACTATACCACTGGGGGGAAAATAAAAAATGGCAGTTGCAATGGCTCCAGTCTTGTGGGGTCTAGAACTGTAAAGAAGAGGGGTTTTGCCCTGCTCTGAATTAATGCCCCTGATTGTGACCTGTAAGACTTGGGGGGGCGGGGGGGGCCAGAACTAATTCTAAGTTGACCTTTATTTTGTTACGATGTATTGATAGTTTACTTTGTTTTGCTATGTTAGAATGTACTTTGGCCTGACAGCCGAATTAAGTTACTTTGATTGAGTGGTGGGATGCGGGCGCCACTTGCAGCGCCCGAATGTAGAGGCTTCTGAAGAATAGATTAGCAATGTGGAGGGAAATATTCTCCATTTCTGTCGTATCACATCAAAGCCTTCGTCGGCAAGTCCTCCCAATCACAGGACAAGGAAAAAGTAAGTCCATTATTTACTTTGGCCCCCCTCCAAAGGACTTCCTTTTGCGGAGTTATTCCACTGGGACGGGTGGCTCAGACTCTAGTACCCCGGTTTCAGACCTGAGGCTCACAAAGCTACTGGCTTCCGTGCTGTGCGATCATGAGGTCCTTGCGGGCCTGGCACAGAGGGTCACAAAAGCTCTTCTACCATACGCACGTGCAAGAGGCCCTATGAGTTCTATGACTGGGCATACGGCTGAGGGGGCTCCTTCTCGCAGCGCTAGGCTACCAGTCGGTCGACTGACGGCGTTTGCACTAGCGGCGCATCTTCCGAAACCCACTACACAATGTCGTCCGAGACCTCTTAGAGGGCTAGAACAAGACACACTGTGCCAAACCCAGTTGTCATATGCAGTTCTACCAGGACAGGTGCACAAAATGGCAGCCAGCCACGCGTCAGGCAGTGCAGCTTCAAATGTTCGTCCTCGCACGCCATACTCATCGTAGCCTTCAGAAATGGCTACACAGGCCGGATGAGAACTGTCCTTGCCCACGCTATAATGCAGAGCTCCAGGGTACAGGGATAGCTGGTACCCGGATCAACAGGGGTATCCCTATCCGGCAGAGCAGGGTTACCATTTCACATCCCAACACCAAGGGGATGTGAAATGGTATCCAACACCATCCTAAGGAAAATGAGATGGTATATCACTTTGTGGACCTTAGGACGGCATTCAACACTGTCCCACAGGATCTCCTCTGGCAAGTGCTGGCTAAAAGGAACATTGTATAAGAAAAACAAGGCAGTTGCTAGAGTGGGGCTGGGCGGGGAGAGGTCACTGAACAATTTGTTGTCACCATAGGGGTAAAACAGGGATGTGTCTTGGCCCCTCTTCTATTTTGTGTATACAGAGAGGTAATTAAATGGTTGCTTGTGGAAGGTAAAGTATCCCCAAAGTTGTGCCTAAGTAAATATCCTGGTCTCTTCTTTCTGGACAATGCTGTGATCTTATCCACAACCCCACAGGGACTGAGATAATCATTGGCCTTCTTCACGAAGAAATGTGAGGAACTAAAACGAAGCTTGAACACCGACAAAACAAAGACGCTGGTGTTTAAGCCCAAGTTTTAAAAACAGTTGCATTTGACGCCAGGTTGGAGGGTACCATTTTGCAACAGGTTATCATACGATTTCATGAGAGTGGCAAATAGACAAGCTAGTGGTTCTAGTCTGCGGTCACATTGGAAAAATTAAGTGGTGCGATGCGTGCCTTTTTCAACAGGCATGTTGGAAGGGCCATATCACCAGCCCTGCACTGTATAGGAAACAGGCCTGTTAGGGAGAATTCTCATTTTATGGCTAATTTCCCTTACCTATAGAGTCCCCCAGCAGCTTTGCTGGATTTGAAGGGTTTGTTTCTTTTTACCTGCTAAGAGTGAGACTCTTTTTCCCACTCTTAGGCATTTTTGCTATGTGTGTTCTAGGCTATTTTTGTGTTTAATGCCTTTGGGATCTTTCTCAACCCCATAGGAACCATCTTTATTCACATGTGTTACACAGCACCCTCAGTGCAGTAACACAGGGGTGTCGTAGCGACCCCCAAACATAGACTCTATACCCTGGGACTGACTACTGTCTCCTAGGGCATGTAAAGTCCCCATTGACTTTACTAGTCAAATCCTATGAACTAAACCAGTACAACCCATCTTACTATGGAGGTACTGGAAGGGGTTAATAGTTTTTCCCCTATGTTCATTTTCGAGAGGGTACCCTACAGTCCCTCTGTCAAAAGTTTCTGGCTGGTGGCAGTGGTTACTACCATAAATATTCCACCGCGAATATTTCCCTATGGGATTTTCCCATTGTTCGAGGCTACCACCTTTTCTGACAGCCTCTAACATACCGCCGGTGCATTTTAATATTAACTTTGCTCCGGTAGGTTTTATTTGCCAGAACTTTAATATAACTTCTTTCTCGTGTCTTTCTCTAAACTCCTAACCCAGGTCGGGGATCCTTTGTTTGTCCTTTTGGCAGGCTTCTGCCGAGAAGCCCTCCTTTCGGCGCCACTGAGTCTGGGGTGGGTCCATTGTGTGGGAGGGGGAGTAGGATCCCTGGACAGGATTGCCTCAGCAACCCATGTCTCACTCTATCCTGATAGGCTGGAGGGTCTCCCGCCAAGATGACCACGCCACTGTGTGAGTGACAGCTAGGCTGTATGAATGGGGATCTTTTTGCATAAAAACAGGGTCCTGAGGACTGGAAGAGCAAGACGTCGGCACTGGAACTAAGAAGCCGAAGAGGAGAGAAGCCAAAGACATCTGCAATGACTGAACCACCGGTGAAGCCCTGCTGCAGCGTCTCACCACTTTTCTCCACACGACGAGAGAAGATCTTCATCTGCAAGAGCCTTCTTCCCTTACGCTGGTGGGGCCAACCAGTTTGCCAATCGCCTTCCTCGACCTGCCTTGGTTGAATCCCCCATACCCTGTACTCGGAGGCCGGATAGCCAGGCACCAGTCCACCCGGACCGCGATTTAAAGGAGCGTACCTTTTATTCGTCGGGCTGCACCGCGGCTGGTTTCATCCCTGGGTAGTGCAGTAACTCGAACCTTCCTCCATGACGAGATCCTCTCTTCCTCTGCTGGATCACCCGAACTGCAGGAACTACCCGGAACAACCGCCACCGCAGGAGCCACTTCTTCATTTTAAGGTACATTGGTCCGCCAGGCCGCCCTTTCTTCGCGGTAGTGCTAAAGGTGTTTTAAATCCTTTACCGACCTGTTGGGTTTGATGCCCTCCCTCTTAACATTGTCTTTTCAACTTCTGCAACCACCTTTTCAAATTCATTAACCAAAGACTTGACTGCAGCTACAAGAACATTTTGCTCCTGGGCCCTTGCCCGGTACCCCTGACCCTGGCATAGGCCTACTGAGACTGGTTACATTTGTTAGATCTGCTTTCTTTAGATTGATTCTCACTGAGAACTGTGTTGGTGCACCTATTTCTTTTAACTACCCTTTCCTTCCCATTGTTAAACATTGTGAAATGCCATTTTGCTCAGTTTTCATTTTAAGTATTGACTATACTGATGCACTGTCTTGCTAAACTGGTTCACAAACTAATGGGAAGTGTTGCTAGGGTGTATGAGAAACTATTTCTAGATACCTTGTGTTTTCACTCCCTTGTGAGGAATTGTTAGAGGATCCCTTGTGTGTAGTTTCCGCTGTGCCGTTTTGCTCAGTTTTCACTCTGGTTCACTTGGTCTACAATTCAACTCGGGAGTGTGTATATTTTTCCTTTGACTTAATTTAACTTGCTTGATGACTGTGATACATGTGTTTTATTAGAAGTGTGTAAAATAAATATATAACTACCTTTTTAATACCAAGCTTTGGTCAGTGCTTCCTTGTACCATAGTCAAGTAGACCTATTGTGTAAACCCTGAATACTCCTCATCTCCCTCTTGAGATAAGTCTGACTGCTCAGCCACAGCTACCAACTAAACCTTTGTGGTACAGACTGATACCAAAGGGGATTTATTGCTCTCACCTGTAGTCCTAATCTGGTATAGTGCTCCCTAAGGGAACTGCACTGGATTCTGCCTAACAAGGCCACAGCTGCTGCCCTTTTTGGGGCTGAACTTTGGGGGTATGCCGACCTAAAATCTTTGACTGTTGTGGAAATTAAATTCCTAAAAAACCTTCTCTTGACTCCCACAGAGTACACCAAAACCTCAATTACATTTGGAAATTGACATTGGCCCCATAGATGTCATTTCTGCATCAAAATCCATTGTCTACTGGTGATAGTTATGGCAGATTTCGGAACTTGTGGCCTTAAGCAACGATCTACTAAACCTGATGAGCCTTGAGGGGGCTATGAATCTGCCATGGCTTGTTCATATTAGGAAAGGTCTTTTTAACTTGAATGAGCAGAACACATTGTTACAACCCATGTTACAACCCATGCAGATAAACCAGCCAAAGTCAATTAGTATTAAAAGTAAATTACATAGCAAATTCTTTAGGGAGAGCATGGTGGAAGCATGTAGAAACTAAATCTGATTTTGGGTTCGAAGAATACCTGTATCTCATTAACCCCTTTTTTGCCTGTGCCCTGTATATTCATTTCCATCTGGGCACATTGAAGTTGGTGAAGTTTACTAAGTCATGGGGACTAGGGAGTTCAGGTTCATGCCTTTTCTGCAGTACCTGTGAAGAGACAGTTACCCATTTCATGTTTTTCTGTCCTAAAACACAGGGACTGATGGTTCTTGATCTTAAACTTCTAAGAACATCAGGCATTCGTACCACTGTTGAGGCTCTGGAGTTATGCAAAAGATCTGACAATGCAGACATAGTATATATAGAGTGGCCAAATGTATACATCATGCTTAGCTGTTAAGGCCTAAAGTGTAATATGGGACACATCCGCCCGACTCTTTCTATGATGAAATTTGTGGTGCAACATTACCATACAACGGAAAGTTTAGTTATGGGGGCTGCAATTATTTTTTTCTCTCCCTCAATCAGTTTGTTGATTACTGTGTTTTTTATTGCATTTAAATGAACTTGTCAAATTGTCTTAACCAATTCTTTCTACTATCTTTATCTGTTTTAAAATGTTGTATGTATATATGGCAAGAATGTATTGTAATGTTTTTATGAAAATGTTTTTTTTGGGTTGTATTTACTTTTATGGCTCTGCGCTGAATAAACAAATATATTGATTGGTTGAATGTAATAGCATAAAAAAGATAACTGAGGTCTGAATGGAGAGTATACATATTTGTTTAGAGGAAAAATGCTCTCTGCTGAAGATGAAAATAAATATTGTCAGGACAAGTGCAATTGTTATGGCATTGCATCTTTATAGACTTTTTTCTTTTCAGTTATTACATGGCTGAATAAGCAACTGAACGAACAGCAGTCTGCAAAAAAGCAAGAAGCCCTGGGAACCTCTGTCCATCCTCATGTGTATCCCAACGCTGGCAGAACCGTTTTTTCACCCAATCATGTGGTAAGATCTGAAAATGTATGTTAAGTTATATGGCATTTGTATAGTAGCGCTTAATGCCATTGGTATGGCCTCAAAGCAGTGTGGGGTGAATACCTTTTGGAGGACCGAGAGAGATTTGAAGGAGGACTCTAGATTGCTTTTAGTCAACACAAAGGTAGATAAGGGCCGACTAAGCCCCCGATAGCGACCCATGGAGATCTGGATAGTGGATGGGTGTTGTGATAGACTGCCAGGAGAGTAGGTGGGTCAAGGACCCTTGATTATGGGCACAGCTGGCCGTAATTGTACTGGGACTCAGCTGCATTCTATTGGCAGTGGTAATGTATGTTGTGAAGTCAAGTAGTGATTGTTGCAGATGGATGCGTGTCGCTGGCTGTACCCCAGGAAGGCTACCTCTGTGTTCCATTGTGATGAGTGCTATACGTACCAGTGATCCAGGCTTACATTTAGTTACCATGAGGTTATGCAGATCGTATCGTATAGATTGACTGGAATCCATTTGTGCGTGTTGACTCCTCAGGTGACCTTTCGGGTGCCCCCACCTTTATTTTATTTATTGAACATTGGTATGGCGCCTTTACAGCAAAGTGTTTACAGGTGCCAAAAGATTAAGGGGGAACAGAGGAAGATAAACAAAAAACAAACGGTCCTACTAGGTCTTGTGGCATTCGGATTGTGCAAGTGCAGCAAACAGTAAGTGCCAGGGGAGGGGAAGGCCAGGTTGAAGGTAAGGGGAGGGGGGACCCCAGGGTTCAGGGTACAGTTTTGGAACGAGTTGTCATACGATTATCTTGAAACACGTTTTCATGAGAATGGGAATTAGACAAGCCCGCTGGTCAAGGCTACGGCCATCCTCCTCTTTGGGGGTGTTGGTTCACCCAGGAGGTGAACTAGATCCGTCAGAATGCAGAGGGGAAGAGCCAGGTCTTGACCCTTCCGGAAAGCAAGGTGATACTCTATGCAGCATAGAGTATCCAGATAGTGGGAGCTTGGACTGGGTAAAGCAGATCCCCCTACTCTGGTCGATTTTGCGACTGGGATGACAAGGAAGAGAGCTGGGCATGATGTTAGGTTTCTGGTGGGTCTGTAGGGTGTCAGTTTGTGTTGCAGGTATTCTGGTCCTGTGTTGTGCATTGCTCGGTGGGTGATGCACATTGCCTTGAAGGTGGATAATTGCCTGATCGGCAGCCAGTGAAGTAAATGGAGGGCTGCAGTTGTTTTCTCTGGGACCTAGGGTAAGAAGGAGCCTTGCTGCAGTGTTATGTATCCATTGGAGTTGGGGGGTCCCCCAGGCATAGGGTGTTAGCATAGTCTAAGCGTGGGAGGATGATGGCCACGACCGCAGCGACTCTGTGTGAGAAGGTCGGGTAGGGGAAGATGCATCGGAGAGTGCATAAGTGTAGTGTTAGGGAGAATTCTCATTCTATGGCTAATTTCCCTTACCTAGTGAGTCCCCCAGCAGCTTTGCTGGATTTCTGGAGTTTATTTTTTCCACTTGGTAAGAGTGTGAGCTTTTCCCCCACTCTTACCTGTGTTTTGCCATGTGTATTTCATCTGTTTTTGTGATTGTGGACTCTGGAGTACACCACTTCAGTAGTCCCACACTTTTGTGTGTTACACAGCACCTTCAGTGCAGTGACACAGGGTTGTCTTTTAGACTTCCCACCGACTCCATTTCTGTGGCTGACTACTGTCCCCCAGAAAAGGGTAAAGTTGCCATTAACTTTACATGGTTATTTAACCACAGATCCAGTACACCTCATCTTACATGGAGTATTGGAAAAGGATTAATTCTTAGCCCGTTTTATCTGTACCTCCTGGAGCATTGTTTCGCTCCCTTAACATTAAGACTTGGCTGGTGGCAGTGGTATCTACCCTAATTTTCCTACCGCGATTATATTACATAACATGGTATTGTTTTAGGCTATGTTAGCAGCCTCGAACTTTAAACCCGCTAGCCCAAATAAGTTTTATTTCGGCTCCGGTTGGGTTTAATCGCCATTTCTTTTTGTTAACATCCTTCTTGGGTCTTTCTTTGCGCGGCAAACCAGGTTTGCCTCCTTTGTTCGCCGACCTTTGGCGGGCTTCTGACCAGAAGCCCTACTTTGGCGTCTAGGTGGGCTGAATGTGAGGGAGAGGTGTAATCACCCCCTGCACAGGGTCTCCTTGGAGACCCAAGTCGCACTTTGCCATGATTGGCTGAGGTGGTTGTCCAGGCTGGACAACCCCCCTGCTGGGTGATTGACAGCCAGGCTGTGTGAATGGGTGTTCTGGCATAAAAGGCAGGTCTCTTGGGCTAGAAGTCAGTCGCCACTGGAACTACAAGGAACCGAAAAGAAGCGGAGAGGACGACGGCTGCTGCAACTACCCCGTCCCGGTGAAGCCCTGCTGCAGTCCTGAGCTATCTACCCTTCAACAACTCAGAGAAGATTCAGTCCGGAGTCTTCCTCCCTTGAGCCTTGTGGGATAACCAGCTCATCTTCTTCAGCCAGAGGATCCTCTTCCTTGGTCGAAATCGCTGCACACTGCTGTAGTGGTCCGGATAGCCATTTGAAGAGCCTCTCCTGTTTTTAAGGAGTAGGAGCGCTTCTTTTATTCCTTGTCGCTGCTGCCGGCCTCATCCCTGTGTGGTGCAGACCCCCTTCAGACGTCCTCCTTCACAACGAAGCTCCAGGAACCGTGGGTCTGCGGGAAACCAACAGGAACAACTGCCAGGGCACTAGCTGCACCATTGGAATAAGGTACTGTGTTCTGCTTGAGGAAACTGGGTGAACCCCTTTTCTTCATCTCCAAGGCTTGCCCTTGTCTTCCCTCCTTCTTATAACTTGCTTCCGAACATTGACAATATCGAAGTACTTTTGGCTACGTTGAATCGCAAACTGTCTGACTGTGTGATCTTCGGCAACAGGTTGCCGGTGTCACTTGACCCTGGCTCCGGCCCTTTGACTTTTGAACTCCTGTCTCTGAGTGTTTCTCGATTCTGTCTGCCTAACCAAAATATTGCCTGTGATTTTTGCCTCCAACTCCCTCTGGGTATAAGTGTGTTTTGCCCCGGTAGCATTTCATGTCACGGATATGCGTTTATTTAGTAGACTGAACTGTCAAAAAGTGATCGCAATCGTATTCATGGTAACGTGTTTTGTTCGTAACACCGTTTCATTCAAACACAGGGTACTTACCTTGAGACATACTGTACAAAGTGAATTGGTTAGTTGTAGTATGTTTAACGTTTGGTTTTTGTTTAAGTTTAATAAATGTACATATATTTTTCTACCTGAAACCTTGAGTCGGTGTTTGCTTGAGTCACAGTAATTGTGGTCCCTTTGTGTAATCTCTGCTACTGCTCATATACTCTTGAGATAAGCCTGGCTGCTCCGCACTGCTATCACTCTGACATAGTTGTACAGGCTTGTACCAAAGGTAAAACTTTTATTGCCACCTGTAGTCTTAATTGTGTGTAGTGGTCCCTAAGGGCACTGCACAGGATTCTGCCTAACACATTTCTATCCGCGGGTACGCGTTAGCATCGCAACACCGGTCTGTCAAATCCTAATGTACTTACCTTGAATTTACTGGCACAAGTGGAATTGGTTATGGGTAGTGTATTTTACGTGTGGTTTCGAATTTATAGAAGTGAAGTGTTTTATAACAAATGGTTTAAAAATAAATGTACTTATATTTTTTACCTGAAACCTTGAGTCAGTGTTTGTTTGGGTCACAGTGATTGTGGTCCTTTGTGTAATCTCTGCTACTGCTCATATACTCTGGTCTGAGTCCATAGTGCATCCAATGTTTTTTTACTGTGGTGGAGGGGGGTGGGGTGGGCCAAGTTAGTGCAGCCATGGGGTGGGTGGGGGCCCAAGGAACAGTGCCTAGACAGCCAAAAACTATCTGCCAGCACAGTAGCTCATTCTCCCCAAATCCTGTGATATTTTGTAAATCTCACAGGATCCGAGCATCATGGACTCCATCTTGGATGGGCGGGGGGCTTTACTAGCCCTGCCCATCCCCAAGAACGTGCGTGGCGTTCATTGTACCAACGCTGCACTGCCTGGGGCCTCACCACTGCCTTTCTCTTGGACTCCTTGCTCCCCCTGGTACTCCAGTTGTCACTTACTTCTAGGGGATTCATCTTGGCGCTCTCTGGATCGGGTTCCTCGACTTTCAGCCCTGCAAAAGATACAAGGAAAGGAAGCCATCAGTAAGGACCTTTTTTATTTGCTTCTTTCTTTCTTGCTTACTAGTTCACCATTGCACGCTCTGAGCCCTAAAGACTTGCCATATTCTCCATCTTCCATCACACGGCTCCGGTCCGAACCTCCTGCAAGGTACCATCTGCATGAAACAAAAGAGGACATTTGCCAGCATGGGTTCTGGCATGGATTCACATGCTCAGGAATATTCCCCGTTGTCAGGCTGGGAATCCTCGGTAAAAGAAAAAACAGTTTGACTTTAAAACTGTGTTACTCTTACGTTCCGTCCCCTTCCCTCCATACTGCATGGGTGTCCCATCCAAGGGATGGGAGACGGAACCTTTTTCACCAGAAAAAATCTTCTTCCCCTTTAAATTTAGAGGTGCGGGGGGGGGGCACACCTCAGTCCCCTTTTCTGCATCAACAGGAACGGGCCGAATTCACCAGCGCTCCTGGGTTTGGCTTCAGCCATGTAATTCCACGTGCAGATACTTATTTGTCTTGTTTGTCTTTTTATCATTCAGGTACTCGGTCCTCAGGCGTCGCGCTCCTCCCCGGCGCATGTCGACTTCCACAGGGTTCAGCAGGTGCCCATCCAGCAACGGGCTCTTTCCAACTTCTGGCCCCTATGCCCTCTGCCTACGTTGCCTTGGCCCAGACCACGGTTGGCAAGCTTGTACAGCGTGTGGCTCGCTGTCCTCGAAAGCGCTGAAAAACAGACTGGCCAGGTGGAGGGAGCTCTTCCAGAAGTCGCCTCCAGGGGATCTCAAGAACTTTGTGAAACATCGAGCCAAGCCCAAGGTAGGGCCCCTATTCTCCATCGCAACCTGCAAAGGAGACTCCTGCAAAGGAGACTCCTTCCCAAGGACTCTCCCGCGCGGAGGGACCGGTCAGGTCCTTATACCAGCATGTGCACCGGGTCTGCTGCAGCTACCGGCCTTCAGGCCGAGGGATCATTGGATCCTCCCGGTGGTAGTGTTGAGGGACCGGAAGGTTCTTGTACCGGATTGTAATCCGATGGACTCTGCCCTTGTACCGGCAATATGGCTGAGGGGATACGCCCCAGTACCAACAGTACGCCTGCAACACGTGGCAGGCAGCTCGACAAGATGGCTGCCGACATCACAGGAATTCGGCGAAGAACGAGTGTCAAGGTGGGACTGGCCTCCCACCTATCCCTCTTGTACACAGGGCAGCTTCCCACTGCATCCATATGGCCAGGGTATGCAGCGGCTGCAGCAGCTCCCGTCTACCCCGTCAGTACCCCCTGCCACTTCTACGGCCAGTGAAGAGTGATTTTTCAAGAGGTTCCTCTGCCTTATGAAGTCACCTCGTATGGGGGTTATCGTCAAGGGCACCATCAGGGAAGTCCTCCCGACTATGCTTGCAGCGCCTCCACCGGCGTCCCCGGTGCAGCTGCTGCCGCCGCCGCCTCCTTAGCCCCAGCCTGTGATCCCTGTGCCCCAGCCTACAGCACCCGCTACTCCTCCACCTCCACAGTATCCTCCTGATCCGCAGGACACAGGTGATGATGATGAGGAGGAGGATCCGTAAATGCCATCATCAGCCAGGACCTTCCACGAATGTCTTGCTGGGCTGGCGGAATACCTGGGCCTCCCCCAGCCCGAGGTTGAGCAGCCGGCAGGGGGGTCTGGCTGAAGTCCTCACACGACGCCCCTCTGCCAAAACGGGGATTCCACTACAAACCGATGTAGTCTCCCTGGCCAAGAAGGGTTGGCTTAAGCCCCACTTATCCCAGCCGTTCAATTGACGCCTAGATGCCAAGTACAGGCAGATGGAAGGGGATACACTCTTGCTCTTGGCCCATCCTCAACCACACTCCTCAGTGATCGCTGCGGCATCACTATACTCCAAGCCTCAGTCGTCCTCAGCCTCCTCCTCTGCGGCTCTACTAGGCAAGGAGGAGAAGATCATGGAGGCTTGTGGCAAGAAACTCTATTCCAACGTGTCCCTGCATCTTCATCAGGCCAACGCTGATGCCATGCTGGCTGCCGCTAACCAGAGGTTATGGCGGGAAATTGCGGACTTCCTCCCGTAACTCCCTACGCAGTCAATCATGTTTTAAGGCGGGGCTAGCAGAGGCCAAGCTGGTGGCGCACAACCTCATGGAATCCATTGTGGCCCATAACAACTCTGTCCGTGCCATCTGTATCGCCACGGACATGAGGAGGACAGCCTGGCTCCGGGCCATTAAATTCAACCCTGATGTCCAGGAACGCATATTAGATCTACCGTTCGAGGGCGGGGGGTAGGCGAGGGGGAGCCTCTTCCACTCCACCAAGAATAAAAACAGCTTACAAACGGCCAGGTCTTTATCCATCTTGACAAAGACCGCTCCCAAGTCGGACACCCAGTCACAGCTGTGCTCTGACAGGAGACATATGTATGGAGGGTTCCACGGCTTCCAGGAACGGAGATTCAGGCAGCCAGACCACTCGCCGTCTCCTAACCGGCCCAAGCAACAAAAAGAGGAGAGTGGGAGAGTATGGGCTTTTTCCAGTCTCCCTCCTCCGCAACAGCCTCCAAGGGAAAGAAGGCATGACACGGCCCTTCGGGTCCAAGTGTCTCCAGTCGGGGACAGGCTTGCTCTCCATGCACATTTCTGGCACCAGAATTTCGCGGACCCCTGGATCCTCTCTGTAGTATCCATGGGGTACCGCCTACCTATCCCAGCCTCTCCTACCTCCCTCCCCTCCACTCCCTCAGGTTGGAACAGCAACTCTTCTGGCAGAGATCCGGTCGCTCGTAGAGAGCCAGGCAGTGGAGGAAGTCCCAGCGAGGCTTGGGCTTTTAGTCAAGGATTTTTGCCATTCAGAAGAAGAACCAGGCGGGCCTGAGAGTGGTGCTGGACCTTTCCACCCTCGACCTCTCCTTACCCCTTCAGAAATTCAAGATGGTTACGCCAGCTTTTTTAGCTGAGACATTGTGCAAGGGAGACTGGATGTGCTCCCTGGATCCAAAGGACACGTACCTACACGTACCGATCTGGCAGCCCCATCGTTCTTTCCGACGGTTCAGGATCATGGGCTATAATTTTCAATACAAGATCCTGCCTTTTGGCCTCAATTCGGCCCCAGGGTCTTTACCAGGCTCATGAATACGGTGGCTGCCCTCCTCAGGGGTCAGGGCCTCCACATCTACCCATACATCGACGACTGGCTCGTCAGGGCTACATCTCCGGAAGCAGTTCACCACTCTTCTGTCACGATTCCTGCCCCCGGCATATCAGGCTGGAACCAGGTCACGGCCACCTAGTCGGCCCCTGAGCGTTTCTCCATCTCCTCAGACACCTACTTGGACTCAGACTTGGCGCCTTTGGCACCAAGCTCGCACACAGTCCTGAGATCCACTTCGTATTGGACTTGCAATGTATTATGGGGCAATGGATGCCCCCATGTAATTCAGTTCCTTGAACTGAATGAGCGGTCTAGTCTTTCGGGTGTGGCTCAGCCGAGGGATACCTGGGATACCTACAGACTATTTAAACCACACCCGGCCTGAGAAACATGCTTTGCGTTTCTCTGCACCTGCAGCGTGACACTCACCGTGCTCGGATCTCCTGAAGAGGCCCGCTTCTTTCTTCAGCACCAGCACACCTGCAAGAATAAGAACTTTGTTGCCAATACTCACCTCAAAGAGCATCCAACTTCTGTCCAGCTCGTCCCAGTCTTGCGGATTCCTACGGCAGAGTCCTCTCCATCTCAGCACGCCGGGCCCTACCAAAGGGGAGAAGAATAGAAGAAAAGACGTTAGTAAGCATTCTGCAATACTTGGCTCTCTCGAATTTGCAAATAGAGTTTAATCCTTACCTGAACTCCCGTCGATCGGACAACTTCTGCTCCGGAGCATCCCGCCGATCTGAAAAAGGGGAAAAGACACATCAGGTTAGCGCAAAACATTTAAGAGGCGCCGCACATCACGCTTTCTCACCGCAGCTCATCTCCTCGGCTCGCTTCCATGCTGGGTTACTGCGGCACCTAAAAGGACACAGAAAAGACGAACTTTGGTTAGTGCTAAGGAAGCCAATAAGCATCACGCTTCGCATTCCTACTTACTTCAGCAGCGCATCACCATCCTCAAGACCTTCATCACCTAAGGAAAGAAAGACACTTTATTAAAGCGACTAGAGCCATCAGAACCTTTGTAAGACTCATTCCAATTACCGGTCGGGCCGAAGCCGCAGCAAGCCCCGTCCGCCGGGCCCGTGCCAGTGAAGCAACTAGGCACCCTCCAGCCCGCACCACCCAACGCACCCCTGCATGGAAGGCAGGACAGAGAGCGCCCCACATCAAAAAACAAGGTGAGGAGAGGTCCGGGGGAAGGTTGGGACCCAGGGAAGAAAAGGGGGGCTAGACAAGCAAGACCAATAGGGAATTGACCTCTGATAATACTGTGTTTCAGGCCCAGTGCTTGGTTGAGCAAGTCCAGGGAAGAGTTCGAAGTGGTCGGAAGTCCGGACCGGCTGAGTGGCGTCTCCGTGGATATCAGATGAGCGTTACAGAACGCAAAGCCTCACACCAAAAATCCACCTGGGCGACATGGAAACGTCAGAACCGACCAGTTAGCCCAAATATTGGGACAGTTACGCTCCGAAGTACACGCAGCCCGGCAGGAGACCAACACCCTGAGGAGGGAGTTGATAGTTGCTAAGGAACGAACAGATGACCTAAGCCGACAACTTCTCCAGTCACAAGCAGGACATGCACCATTGCCGGGAAACGTGCCTACAATGCCAGTACCATCAGCCAGCCCTGTTCAGATAACCCTTCCTGGGGCAGTTCCCTTGGCGCCACCGGAGCGATTCACTGGGGATCCTAAGAAATATGCCACTTTTATGAACCAGTGCCGTCTGCACTTCCTTTGCAGGCCCGGGGCCTTTCCAAATGACCAATCACGGGTCGCATTTGTGCTATCTTATTTGAGAGGAAGTGCTGCAGACTGGTCAGTACCATTTGTGACTCAAGATGATCCTATGTTACGCGATTTCAGGGGTTTTCAACAGGAAATGGAAAAACTTTTTGCCCATCGTACTCATGGACAGGCTCTAGACAACGAACTTCTATCCCTTCGTCAAGGGAACCAAGACCTATTGACATACATCGCCACGTTCAATAGACTTGTGGTTGAAGCTGAATGGCCAGCAGAGAAGAGAACCGTGTTATTTCATAGGGGTCGGTGGGGAGAGCTAAAGGATGTCCTCGCACAAGTAGTGGACCCGCCTCAAGACTGTGCAGCATTTATTAACCTGGTGGTTCAGCTAGATCAAAGATTGCAAGACCGAAGCGCAGATCGGATCAGACCCGACTCTCGCCCTATTTATGTGCGTTCAAGGGACAATGTTTCTCGATCAATAGAAGGCTCAGGGGAACCAATGCAGATTGGAGGCGTCAGGTCACCCTTGACTAAGGCAGAAAGAGATAGGAGGAGGCAACAGCAATTCTGTTTGTACTGTGGAAAATCGGGTCACTTTCTAAAGGAGTGCCCAGTGAATCCACGAGAAGGATAGTAGGAGCTACGGACAAGGAAGACCCCACCAAAGAGTCGGAAAACTGCCCAGCCCGGCAAGTGTAGGGATCCACTTGTCGAGCGAAGGTGGTGAACTACAGACCTCCCATTTTGCACTACCTGTGATCCTGATCGTTCACCAACAACCATTGCGGATGCATGCAGCAAGAGCGTACATAGACAGTGGACCTGTTGGGAATTACATAGACCAAGATCTTGCAGCAAAGATGGGACTTCCTTTATGTCCAGAGTTAACCACAGACACTGTAACCACAGTCATTGGCACGGAAATAGCCTCCGGTTCAGTATCCCAATGCACTGCAACATTAACCCTTCTGTGCCAGGATGGGCATCAAGAATCTATCGCTTTCGACCTCATCAAGGCACCTCAGTTTCGACTGATCTTAGCGATGCCCTGGTTGGTAGCTCATAATCCCCAAATAGATTGGCGAGCAAAGGAGCTGGCCTTCTCCGAGACCTGTGCTCAAAGGTGTTCTCGTCAAGAGAAACAATCAATCGACGCCAGAACCTCTACTCTGGGAACAGTGGCGGCCGGGACCCTACCAAGAGAGTACCAGGATTTTCAAAACGTGTTTCAGAAGGAACAAGCTAATACCCTACCCCCACACAGACCATACGATTGCCAGATTGACCTGATTCCCGGCACCCAGATCCCTTGTGGACGAATCTACGCACTCACAGAACCAGAAAACCAGCACCTGAAGTCCTATCTCGACCAATACCTGGCAAACGGGTTAATCTGTCCCTCGAAGTCCCCGACGGCCAGTCCTCTATTCTCCGTACCGAAAAAGGAAGGGGACCTAAGAACATGCATCGACTATCGCGCATTGAACCAGATTACCGTCAAAAACCATTACCCCCTGCCATTGATTCCTGAACTGTTTGACCAAGTCAAAGACGCCCAAATCTACACAAAACTAGATCCAAGAGGAGCATATCACCTTGTCAGAGTTAAAAAGGGCGACGAATGGAAAACCGCCTTTTGTACCAAGTATGGCCTGTACGAATATCAAGTAATGCCCTTTGGCCTTTGCAACGCGCCAGCTGCATTTCAATATTTCATGAACAATGTTATAAGGGAATTAATTGATGTCTGTGCTTTAGTATACATTGACGACATCCTAGTGTACTCCACATAAAAAAAGACCACGTCAAACACGTTCGATCCGTACAGACATAACTCCGCCAGCATCAGCTCTATGCCAAGCTTGAAAAGTGTTCATTCCATGTTTCCGAGGTGGAGTTCCATGGTTTCATTCTTAGTCCGAAGGGTATCCGTATGGATGTACACAAGGTAGACGCGATCCTAAACTGGCCATCCCCAAACTCGTTCAAGGGAGTACAGAGCATGTTAGGTTTCACAAACTTCTACCGCCGGTTCATTCCGGAATTCTCACAGATAGTACATCCCATCACATCGTTACTAAAAAAGAGCAATAAAAAATTTCAATGGACAGAGGAAGCAGAAAGAGCTTTCCAGGAACTTAAGGCTTGATTCACTTCAGCCCCAATTCTACGTCATCCTCGCCCAGAACTCCCATACGTGGTGGAAACGGACGCATCAAACATGGCCATGGGAGCCGTCCTCTCGCAAAAGAATCCTGAAACGGGTCTGTTACACCCAGTTGCCTTCTGGTCACGTAAATTTACACCCCCCTCCTCCCCGAGCTCAATTACACCATCACAGATAAAGAGCTCCTAGCCATCAAGTCTGCCTTTTAAGGCCTTGCGCCATTACCTTCTAGGTGCGAGACACACCATCACTGTCGTAACGGATCACTGAAATCTCCAGTATCTAAAAACTGCTAAAGCGCAATCTTAACAGTTACGTTGAGCCCTATTCTTTGCTGAATATGACTACGTGATTACATTTCGACCTGGAGTCCAAAACGGGAAGGCCGATGCCCTTTCCCGTATGGGTATTGAAGAACAGGACTACAAACCACCGGACCCGATACCTATTATCCCATGTGATAAACTCCTGGGAATTACAGCAAGCATCACTTAGAAAGAAATGCACGAAAACATCCAAAACTTGATGAGGCCTAAGCAATCACAAGAGTGGTGCACACAAGGGGAACATTACACGATAAGGGACCAGTTGCCTACTTCAGATACCGCTTGTTCGAGGGGATTGGGTCCTCTGAATTATTCCATATCTGTGACAGTAATCACCACAGCTGTGCTGCTTCGGAAAATCTTTCGGTGTCTGCGTCGATGACGTCGATACGCCGTCCTCGAGGACCTCCTCCGACGGCCAACATCACCAGATGTTATAAGTAGGACGCACGACGCCCGTAGCCGCAGTTCCGTTTTTTCCGCAAACGCGTTTGCTTCGGAGATCTCGGAGCACCTCGACTCTTCGGAGTTTCTGTTCTTTTGGTTCTTTGAACCTGTTCATTTTGTGAAGTATTCTCGGGATGTCTTCCTCTTCTTCCTCACCGCGTCTGAGCTTCAAGAAGTGTGGGGACTGCGGGTCCAAGATGTCAGTGACTGACTCGCATGACGCCTACCTCTGGTGCCTCGGGGAGGCCCATGACACGGATGATTGTGTCGACTGCCAGTCGCTTACGTCCAAGGCCTTGCGGAAACGTAAGAAGAAGCTGTCGGTCGGTAAGGTGTCTAAGCCCCGGAAGGCGAGGTCACTGGGCTTTCGACTGACGATTCGAGGGGTGACTCTCCGCATCGTAGTCTTAAGTCTAGGGGATCTGGGTCCCGGAGTGGCTCCCGCCACTCATCTGCCTCTTCGAGGCACTCCCGGAAGCGCAGTCATCGGTTGCCTTCCCCGTCCTCATCCGAGGACTCTGCCCGTCGGCGGTTTTCTTGTCCCACCAAGCGTTCCTCTCCGGAGGAATGGGCTTCCTTCGGGAAGAAAATGTTGGCGATTCTTGAATCGCAGGGCTCCGGTCCGTCCGCGCCTTTGAGAGTGGTCGGTCGTGACCGTACTGGAGACACTGCTCGTACGCCTTCAGGCTCGGGTGATCGGCACGATTCGCGGGAGAGGTCCCACTCTGACAAGGGGAATCGTTCCAGTCATGCCTGTTCCAGGTCCCGGTCCTCGACGCGCTCGAGCCTGTGTGCACCTGTGACGTCTTGGAAGAAGACGTCGTTGCCGGTGGCGCCGAGGTCGTCGACGGACTCTCTCGAGGCTCCGCCTCCGAGGAAGTCGTCGACGCCATCGGCACCCAGGCTGTCGAAGGAGACACTCGGGGCTCCGCCCTCGAGGCCTGTGTCAAAGTCGTCGATGCTGTCGGCGCCGCGCTCGATGTCGACGCTGATTCACTCGACCTCGACGCTGTTTCACTCGATGCCCTCAATACCTTTCGAGCCTGTGGTGTCAGAGGTACCCCGTGGCACAGGGGAACCCCCTAGAAAGGCTCTGGCCAAGGCAAAACATGTCTCTCTCCCGTATTCTTTGCCCCCTTTCCAGCCTATGGAGTATATTTCCGAGGTGGAAGAGGGTTCTGAAGATGGGTTGGATCCGGACACGGTACCAGATGAGATTCTTTCTGGTCGTAGCCAGATTGAGGACTTGCGTCAGTCACTGCATGACGCCAGTGGTCTGGACACCTCTCCGGAGGTGGAGTTCTGTAGGCCTGAGCCTGGCACCCATGCTGAGTCATCGTACCAGCACCTTATGTCGAGGGTCACGGACTACTTGGGGTCGTCGGCACCCCCAGTTGATTTTGTGCAGGATGACCTGACGGATATCCTCGACCAAGGTCCACCCACTGACCCGGTACTGCCATTCCATATGGCTCTGCAAAGTAGGGTGGCAGCGGCTTGGACTGCTCCGGAGAGTCTCCCGGCGGTGGGCAAGTCTTTGCCGCGAAAATACCGCCCAGCCAGTAGTGACCCCTGCTACTTGACCACGCACGCCACTCCGCAGAGTTTGGTGGTGTAGGCGGCTACGGCCCCATAAAAGCAGGCGTCCTATCCTAACATCCCTCCTGATGGGGATGACAAGCGTTTTGATGGCTGGGCGAAGAAAGTGTTTTCTTCAGGGGGTATGGTTCTTCAGGCGGCCAACTCCGTATGTGCCTTGTCACATTTCACGCACACTCTGTGGAACTGTATTTTCTTAGCGGCTGAACATATTCCTGAAGGGGACAAACAGGATGGTTTTCTTGATATTATTCAGGGTGGCAAGGATGCTATGTGTGAGTCCGTTCAGTCGGGTTTGGACATGGCAGACTGTGTCAGCCGGTCCTTGGCGGTGAGCACCGTGATACGCAGGTTTGCGTGGTTGAGGAAGTCGGGGTTTGCTCCTGATGTGCAAGCCAGGCTCCTCAACATGCCCTTTGACGGGGAACATCTGTTTGGCAGCAAGGCCGACGAGAGCCTTGAGAGGTTGCAGACCTCCAAAGCTGCAGCAAAGTCGTTGGGCGCTGCAGTCCGCAAACCTCCGCCTTTTCGTCAAGGGGACACCAGTGGAGGGGAGGTTCCTTTCGTTATTACTCATCCTTTAGTAAAGCGAGAGGAGCTGCAAGTCAAAGGGGCAACCGTAGGAGTGCCAGAGGTGGAAAACAAGGTACTCGAGGTGCCAAGGCCGCGTGAGCAGTTGCCTCTTTGCCCTCAGGCAACGCCACAGCCGCTTCTGCTCAGTCATGAGGCCCATGCTTCGCCGGTTGGGGGAAGGCTGGCGCAGCATCTTGTAGAATAGTGTGCCATTACTTCAGATGTGTGGGTTCTGGATATCATAGCCCACGGCTACTGTCTTCCTTTCCGGCAGAGGCCTCACGACAATCCTCCAGGGAATCTCTCTTTGAAGAGTCCGGATCCGCTCCTTGCGCAGGAAATTCAATCCCTGCTGGAGAAAGGCGCCATAGAACTGGTGCCTGTAGCGGAAAGAAACAAGCGATGGTATTCCCCTTATTTTTTGATTTTGAAGAAAGACTGGGGATTGAGACCCATCATGGACTTGCGCGGTTTGAACAAACTCCTCAGGAAGGACAAGTTCAAGAGGGTTACTCTCTCTCAAGTCCTCCAGGCCCTTCAACTTCAGGACTGGTTGATGTCAAGGACGCTTATTTTCATGTGCCGATCTATCCCAAGCACAAGAAGTACCCAAGGTTCGCAGCTGGCGACTCGCACTATCAGTTTCGGGTCCTGCCGTTCGGATTGACCTCCGCCCCGAGGGTCTTCACCAAGCTCATGGTAGTGGTGGCAGCGCATCTCAGGAAAGGGGGATTCACGTCTACCCCTACCTGGACGATTGGTGCGACCCCTGCTACTTGACCAGGCACCCCACTCCGGAGAGTTTGGTGGTGCAGGCGGCCACAGCCCCGGCAAAGCAGGCGTCGTACCCTACCATCCCTCCTGATAGGCACGACAAACGTTTTGATGGCTGGGCAAAGAAAGTGTTTTCTTCTGGTGGTATGGCGCTTCAGCCGGCCAACTCCATTTGTGCCTTGTCTCGTTTCACACACACTCTGTGGAACTGTGTTGCGTTAGCGGCTGAACATATTCCCGAAGGGGACGAACCGGATGGTTTCCTTGCTATGGTCCAGGATGGTATGTGTGAGTCCGTTCAGTCGGGTTTGGACATGGCTGAATGCGTCAGCAGGTCCATGGCGGCGAGCACCGTGATACGCAGGTTTGCGTGGTTGCGGAAGTCGGGGTTTGCTCCTGATGTGCAGTCCCGGCTCCTCAACATGCCCTTTGACGGTGAACACCTTTTTGGCAGCAAGGCTGACGAGAGCATTGAGAGGTTGCAGACCTCAAAAGCTGCAGCGAAGTCGTTGGGCGCTGCAGTTCGCCAACCTCCGCCTTTTCGTCCTAGGGAAAAGCAATGGAGGGATTGTTCCTTTCACTATTACTCGTCCTTCAGTAAAGCGAGAGGAGCTGGCAGTCAAAGAGGCCAACGCATGGGTACCAGAGGTGGACGACAGGGTACCCGTGGTGCCAAGGCCGCTCGGGCAGTTCAAGATGGTTACTTTCGTTATTACTCATCCTTTAGAAAAAGCGAGAGGAGCTGCAAGTCAAAGGGGCAACCGTAGGAGTGCCAGAGGTGGAAAACAAGGTACTCGAGGTGCCAAGGCCGCGTGAGCAGTTGCCTCTTTGCCCTCAGGCAACGCCACAGCCGCTTCTGCTCAGTCATGAGGCCCATGCTTCGCCGGTTGGGGGAAGGCTGGCGCAGCATCTTGTAGAATAGCGTGCCATTACTTCAGATGTGTGGGTTCTGGAGATCATAACCCACGGCTACTGTCTTCCCTTTCGGCACAGGCCTCGCGACAATCCACCGGGGAACCTCTCTTTGCAGAGTCCGGATCCGCTCATTGCGCAGGAAATTCAAGCCCTGCTGGAGAAAGGCGCCATAGAACTGGTGCCTGTAGCGGAGAGGAACAAGGGATGGTATTCCCCTTATTTTTTGATTTCGAAGAAAGACGAGGATTGAGACCCATCATGGACTTGCGCGGTTTGAACAAACTCCTCAGGAAGGACAAGTTCAAGATGGTTACTCTCTCTCTCAAGTCCTCCAGGCCCTTCAGCTTCAGGACTGGTTGATGTCTCTCGACCTCAAGGATGCTTACTTCCATGTGCCGATCCATCCCAAGCACAAAAAGTACCTGAGGTTCGCGGTTGACGACTCGCACTTTCAGTTTCGGGTCCTGCCGTTCGGATTGACCTCCGCCCCGAGGGTTTTCACCAAGCTCATGGTGGTGGTGGCAGCGCATCTCAGGCAAGGGGGGATTCACATCTACCCCTACCTGGACGATTGGTTGATCAGCGGGAGCTCTCCCGAGCAAGTCCTGGATCATCTGTCCGTCACCTGCCACTCCCTTCACAGGCTGGGCTTCTCCCTCAATTTAAAGAAGTCCCATTTGACGCCAACACAGCGGCTCCAGTACATCGGAGCAGTGCTCGACACTTCCCTGGGGCAGTGTTTTCCTCCCCAGGTGAGGGCTCTTCACATTCAGCAGATGGTGCACAAGTTTCGGCATGCCCAGACGCTCCCAGCGTTCGAGTTCTTGAGGTTGCTCGGCCTCATGGCATCCTGCATTCTTCTGGTGCCAGAGGCTCGCTTGTGGATGAGATCTTTGCAGTGGGCACTCAAGATGCAATGGTCGCAGTCCTCCGTCAGGATGTCGGACCCGGTTCAGGTGCCGCCCTCGGTCGCCCGGGACCTTCTGTGGTGGGCCGTCGAAGGCAACTTGATGAAGGGGGCTCCATTTTGGCTTCCCTGGCCGGAGGTGACGATCGTGACGGATGCATCCCTCACGGGATGGGGAGCTCATGCCAACGGGCTGACAATCAGCGGTCGTTGGTCTCCGTCGGAGTCCAGACTCCATATCCATCTGTTGGGGCTAGCCCTGAAGGCTTTTCTGCCGACTGTGCGAGGAAAGAGTATCCTGATCCTGATGGACAACACAGTGGCCATGCACTACCTCAACAAAAAGGGGGGGGGGGGCAGGGTCACTTCCTCTGTGCAGTGAGGCGATGCAGCTCGAGTTCTGGGCCATCCAGCAGGAAGTTTCGATCTCGGCAGTTCATCTGGCCAGAGACGAAAACGTGACGGCGGACGCTCTGAGCAGACAGAACACGATCTCTCATGAGTGGGAGTTGGCTCAGGAGATTCTCCTGGAGATCTTCGCCCTTTGGGGGACCCCTCAAGTGGATCTCTTCGCCTCCAGTGTCAACCGGAAGTGCGAGAGGTTCTGCTCGCGGGAATTTCCTCCAAAAGGAGCCTTAGGAGACGCGTTCGTGGTGGAGTGGTCATTCCCGCTGCTGTACGCGTTTCCTCCAGTCCCCGTCATCCCGCAAGTGCTGCGGAGGTTACGGAAGTTCGGTTCCCGGATGATCCTCATTGCTCCGGCGTGGGCTCGGAGGACGTGGTACCCGGACCTTCTCGACTTGTCCATCTGCCCTCCACGTCGTCTTCCCTACTGAGACGATCTGCTCCCACGGGAGGGGGGTCAGGTTCTCCATCCAGAGGTCAGATCCCTCAACCTTCACGCTTGGCTTCTGAAAGGTTGAGGTATGAGGATTGGGACCTCCCTGAAGACGTGATGGAGGTGTTGCTGTCGGCCCGAAGGCCAGCAACAAAGTCTCTGTACCGTTGGCGTAAGTTCTGCGACTGGTGCAGAGTTCAGAATGTGGATCCTTTTGCATGTGACATCCCCATGGTTCTGTCCTTTTTACTTTCTTTGGCCCACAGGGGCTTGCAAGTGGGTACCATCAAAGGTTACCTGGCGGCGCGGTCTATATTTAGGCGCTTGTCTGAGGAGTGTTCTTATTTTAAAATCGCTTTGATTTCTCAGTTTCTGAAAGGGTTCACTAATGTGTTCCCTCCGTCACCTTTCCAGGTGCCCGGTTGGGATCTGAACCTTGTTCTCAAGTTTCTGATGGGTGCTCCGTTTGAGCCTTTGCATTCATGCCCTTTGCGATTGTTAACACTTAAAACTGTATTTTTGGTTGCGGTCACTTCCGCTCGCAGAGTGAGTGAGTTACAGGCACTTTCAGGTAAGCCACCCTTCACTGTGTTTCATAAGGACAGGGTTGTCCTTAGAGTTCGTCCTTTCTTTCTTCCGGAGGTGGTGTCGGAATTTCATTTAAGCCAGAAGGTTATTCTTCCGGCATTTTATCCTCCTCCACATCCTGGTAAGGAAGAGGAAAAGCTCCATAGCCTGGATCCTAGGAAAGCTTTAAGCTTCTACATTTCCCGCATGTCCCGGGTCAGAGTGGACGATCAACTCTTTTTTGGTTACGCTGGAAGGAGTTTGGGACAAGCTGTTACTAAGCAGACTTTGTCTCGATGGATCATCTTGGCAATTTCCGAATCTTACCGCTTGGCGGGTAAGGACCCTCCGGTAGGCTTACGGGCCCATTCTACCAGGGGTATGGCTGCCTCTACTGCCCTGCAGAGGGGTGTTCCCATTCCTAACATCTGTGATGCAACCCCTGGGCTTCGGTCCATACTTTTGTACGTCACTGCTCCCTCGATTCTATCCGGGGGCAGGATCTGGCCTTTGGCAAGGCGGTCCTTTACTCTGCAATTTGATTGGGCATTCTAAATTTGTATATTCTAAATTCTTTTCCCTCCTCCTTACGTTGGTACTGCTTTGGGAGTCTGTCATAGATATGGAATACGTCGGAGGACCCTCGAAGAAAAAGTTACTCTCTTACCCGGTAACGTTCTTTCTCCAGCATGGGGTCTGGCATGGATTCACATGCTCATGAATATTCCCCGTTGTCAGGCCGGGAATCCTCGGTAAAGAAAAAATCAGTATCAGTTTCGTTTCTGATCTGTCTTTCTCAGTAGTAACCAATCACTGGTCTCTGAGTCATACTGCCCCCAGCCAATGACTGCCCTCTCCCTAAGCCCCGCCCCTGGCAGCCATCCTCAGATTTTTACCGCACGTTCAAGTGTTGGGAGTCCTCATGCTATAGCTCTCGAGCTTTTAATGCGTTTTGCGCCTTTTCAAAGAGATTTATCTCTTTTTTCGGTTTAATCGAGCGTCAAGCTCCACTGTTTCTACTTCTGATCAACGGGGACCCGTTTCGGATTTATCTACGCCCTTTCAAGGGTGAAGTTTTCGTCGAGCTACGCTTCTTGGAGAATTCCAGAAGTTTCTGAGGCCTACCTCGCAGACGAGAAGAACATGGCCCAGGAGAAGGGAAGCTCGACTCCCAGCAAACTGTTCAGGATCTGCCCTAGATCTAACCTGCAAAATGTGGTCAAGGCGGACGAGCCTTTTCTGCCTCCACGAGGACAAAACGCACGTGGAGAAGGACTGTGCGTTTTGCATGAACATGTCGGATCGGACTATGAGGGATCATCAGACCCGTCTCTGCAACTGGCTGGACGGCAAGAGCCCAGCAGGTGAGAAGAAGTCCGAGCGGTCTTCTAAGTCCTGTGAGGGCGCCCCAGCGACAGGGGCCCAACAAAAGGCAAAGCACCGGGAGTCCGCGGGCACCGGGAGCACCGAACGGTCAGGCTCCTCGGCTGCCAGGCAGGGCGCACTTTCACCGACGCCATCAACCGCAAGCCAACGCTCTGGCTCGGGGAAGAGAAAATCCAAGAACCCGGCTAAGCTTCTGGAGAGGCCCCGGTCGATCTCAAAGGATAAGGCCGAAGGGGAGCGAGGTGGTGACCCTCCCCCTAAGGTGAAGGCCTCAAGCGCGCCCAAGGTGGTGAAGGCCTTGATTCACCCGGCTAAGGCCTCTATCGAGGGAGTCGCTGCGTCCCTGGCGAAGCCTGTGGAGACTATCCCAGTGGCGGCGACCTCGGGGCCCAGAGTTTCCCTGCCTCCACGGAGGGAATCCTCTTTTAAGCCCATCGAGGAGACCCCAGTGAAGACCCTGGTGGAAAAAGGGGGGGGCGGTGGCCGTTACGGACACAACCTCCGAGGAGGAACTGACCGAGAATTTGGAAGAGGCCGGGCCCACGGGAGAAATCCCAACGAGGGGGACGACGAGAGCGAGGGTGGCAATGACGACGAGGTTCCCGTGGAGGAGAAACGAGCGTTGCTTCCAGCACGCCCGTCGCAACCCGAGCTGCAGGACAACTCGGCAGCCATTTTGACGGCAATCCAAGCCTTATGCACGGAGATGAGGACGAGACTGCCCCTACCCCCGACGGACGACCCAGCTGTACCGGGTCCGTCGGGAAGCCCTCCAAACAAGAGGAAGAGAATTCATCCAGTGCCCCTTCAGCCCTCATGGCCTTCTCAGCCTTTGTCGCCTTCCCCGGTCCTGAGGGACGACATGGGAACAGACACGGCCACGACAGGGACGGATGACAGCGGTGACGATGGAACAGGCCTCCCGTCTCCGATTCCTCGGGCGTCCCCGCCCGACGAGATTGGCTCCTTCCACACCATGATTGCCAGGGCATCCGAGCTTTTTCGGCTCTGCCCTGAGGAGAAGGAAGAAGGCCTCCTCTAGCAACGGCGCGAGGCCAAGAGGAAGGGGAGCACACACTGGGCAGTTGCACGCTAGAGGCCTCTGGCAGTCAAGAAAAGGGTCTCCACATCAACGTTCTGGAACTTCAGACCGTGTTCTGGGCCCTCAAGTCTTTTCTGCTGTCAATGTGGGGCAATGGGGTGAGAATCTTCACGGACACTACCATCACCATGTTCTACATCTGGAAGCAAGGGTGGGCCCGCTCGCCAGCCCTCTCAAAGGACCTGCGGGGCGTCCAGAACACAATCGCAGACTTGCTCAGCAGGGAGCTGCGTTCTTGCCACGAGTGGAAGCTTCAACAGGATCAGGTGGACCTCCTGTTTGGGGAAAGGGGGCAACCCCAGATCGATCTCTTCACGACAGCAGCGAATTCCAAGTGCCAGAGGTTTGACAGCAGGTTCCCACAACCGAGGAGCATGAGGGACACGTTCTCTTTCCCATGGGAGACTGTTGCTGTACGCTTTCCCTGCGTTCCCACTCCTGCTTGATGTGATCAACACACTCTGACAGTGCCATTGCAGGATGATTCTCGTCAGACTGGCGTGGCCATGACAAATCTGGTACCCGGATCTGCTGCGGCTATCAGTGGCCCCGCCCATCAGGCTACCGCAGGACCTTCTCACCAGCAAAGGGGCGTGGGGGGAGATTCTACACCACGACCCAGAGTCACTGAACCTAAAGGCATGGCTCCTGCAGCCCTAGAATTTGGACGTTATGCTTTGCCTGCGGAATGTAAGGACATTCTGCCCAAGGCTAGATCCTCATTGATGTGCTACGGCCACAAATTGTAGCGCTTCTCTGTGTGGTTCCGGACTCAGTTTACCCCTCTACATGTCAGAGCACCTCAGCTCCTACCATACCTGTTTTCCCTGGCCAAGGCTGGACTACCACACGCCTCTATCAAGGTGCACCTGGCAGCCATATCCGCTATACCAGGGCGCATGGTAAGCTTTCTCTGTGGCCTCTCAGACTTGTCAAAGAGTTCCTCAAAGGGCTCTTCAGGACTTTTCCACCGGTTAAGGCTCCTGCCCCGGTTTAGGAGCACAATGTACTATTTACTTGATGTATAAGCGCCTTTGTGGTCCTGACTAAGCTCATGGGGGCACCCTTCGAGCCTATGCATAAAGTCCTGCTCAAATTTCTCTCGTGGAAGATGGCTTTCCTCGTGGCCATCACCTTCAGCCAGGTGGTCGTGGAGATCCAGGCCCTGTCTTGCAAGCAACCTTACTCGTCTTTCCACGCTTCGAGTGTGGTACTGCGTACACAACCCACCTTTATGCTAAAGGTACTGTCGGAAATTCCACCTCAACGAACATTTGGTGTTGCCGGTCTTCTTCCCAAATCTGTCGTAGCCAGCGGAGAGGGCCTTGCATTCGCTGGATGTTGCTCATCCCTTGAAGTTCTATGTGGCATGTACAAAGAATTTTCAGGCGACTTCTCAGTTGTTCATCTACTTTGGACCTGTGAATCAGGGAAAGGCCTTGTCAAAGGCCTCCATCTCCAGGTGGCTCTCTGGCTACATCATGCACTATCATCGACAGGCTAGCAGGCCGCTGCCAGGCCGGCTGAGAGCCCACTCCACCAGAGCCATTGCAGCAACAGCAGCGTTTCTCTCTGGTGTGCCCTGCTCGATATCTGCAGGGCTGTTATGTGGAGGTCCACCCACACCTTCACGAGGTTCTACTGCATCAACTGGGATTCCAGGGAGGAGTCCCGAGTCGGCCAAGCAGTGTTATGCCACCTGTTTGTTTGTTTGAGGTGAGTCTGTTCCAGAGGTGAGTTTTTGCTTCTGTTGAGCATTGCCACCTCCTGTGGTTGTGTATATGTACTGCTGTGTAATCGTTATTCATGAGCATGTGAATCCATGCCAGACACCATGCTGGAGAAGGTTTAAGTTACTTACTGTAACTATTGTTCTTCAGCATGGGTCTGGCATGGATTCACATGCGAACCCTCACTCCTTCCCCTCTGTGGCTCTTCTTTGTTCAAATTGCCACTTTACATGCTTACCAAATCTAAAGATGGTCACCGGGGGTGGGGCTTAAGGAGAGGACTGTCATTGGATGTGGGCAGTATGACCCAGAGGACCGTGATTGGTTTAGTGGAGAAATATTTTGAAAGTTAAATAGTTTTTCTCCAGCATTGGATCTTTCATAGATTCAGATGCTTGAATATTCCCCGTGTCAGACTGGTAATCCTCGGTGATACATTTTTTTTTTTTTTTTAGCAGTGCATGTACATAGCCCACTATGGCCTATGAGCCATTTCATTGTGTAGTCCCTCCACCTCACTTTGGTCCTTATGGCCCCAGCCAATGAGGTGGCAGGGCTTAAGCTCCACCCCCGGCAGCCATCTTCAGATTTTTCACCGCAGTCTAACAGACACAGGGAATCCTCAAGCTCTCTGAGCTTTTCAAATTCTTTCTACTTTTGTGTGGAATATATTTGGAAAATATATTCCATCTTGTTCCCCTTCTTAGGGGCTTTGTTTTTCAATTACCCTTGGAGACAAAACTTGTTGTCTTCCTCTCAAAATCGTCGACTGAACTTCTCTTCAGAAATGGAGGCACCTCAGGCTGTCAAGAAGCCTTCCCTGTTCAGGGACTGCACGAGGTGTAAGAAGAAATTGGTTTACTACAAAGACCCCCACGAGCATTGCATTTATTGTCTGTACCCACATTACATTAAAAAATGCGAGATTTGTAGAACCTTTTCCACCAAGACCCTTCATGACAGGCATAGAAGACTCCTTTCATACCTGGAATCCAGGGATCAATCTTCGGACGAAGAGTCTGCCAGAACAGCTCCTGTCCAATCCAGCACTCCATCTGAGAGGCAAACTTCAAAGAGAAGGGCCTCTTCAGTGGAAAGGAGTTCCTCTCCCAAATCCAAAAAGAGGAAGCTGGAATTGATACCCTTTCTGCCTCCAGTTGACTTACCAAGCCAGAAAAAGTCAGCAAAATCTGCCTCCTGAGGTAAGGAGGAGTTTGCAAAAAACAGGGGAGGGGGGGCAGTCGTCGGCGGGTAAACCGTCCACGAATGAAAGGAAAGGTAAAGGCCCGTCATCGGCCATACCGTCGACGAAACCATCATCGACGACGCTTAAGACATCGTCGACAATTAGATCATCGTCATCGGACATGTCGACCACGAAGCAATCGTCGACGAGCAAGAAACACCACTCGTCCACGAAGCATTCATCCATGACACAGTCGTCCACGGAACATACTCCACATTCGTCAACGAAGCCCTCGTCGTCGGGAAAATGTCAGTCGTCGACGAAGCCCTCGTCGACGGGAAAATCTCAGTCGTCGACGGGAAAATCTCAGTCGTCGAGGAAGATAGCATCGTCCATAACACCTTCAGAGGCACAAATTCCGGCAGTTACGGAGGAATTACAGCCGTCCACATTTGAAACTCCTGTCATTGAAAGCAATATCATTGAGAAGAATACTGTGACTGAACCACTGGCACAGCAATTTTCACCTTTGGGGCACATGGCAGAGCTTCCGGATGTAATTCTTCAGGAAGAATTCTCTGATGCGGAAGTGGTGGAAGATCCCATCGGTCCCTTACCGAAACAATACAGCCCTCCTTGGCACCCGTCCACGGGAGAATCCGAATATCCTCATGACCCGATACTCATGTTATCCGTGCAGAGGATTGTAGAAGAATTTTACAAACGGCAAAGGGAGAAGCAAATCCCGATTAATCCCTTAGAAGCAGGAATTATTCCTAGAGAGTCATCTCCGATTCCAGGCACATCTGGTTGCTCTCCTCACAGGAGTAGACCGCAAAAACGGATGAGATCACCTGCTCGGAGACCGAGGAGCAGCATCCACAGTGCTTCACCTACAAGAGTCCCGTCACCACAGTCATCGCACAGACCGCGATCTCCGGACGTGGATCCTACGATGGTACCGTCCACCATCTCGGTATCAGACTGGCAGGAGGATCCTTTTGTAGAATTCTCGGAACCAGAAGAAGGAGAAATAACACAGGAGCCGGACGCACCCAGTGATTGGGATGACTACGTAGTCGAGAAGCCCAGGAGGAGAGACTCGCCGGGCAAGGCCTCACCGCCGGATGATCTCGTCTCTTTCCACACCATTATAGGTAAAGCCGCAGAATTGTTTAAAATTCAGGTTTCTTCGGAGGAAAGGCAATCAGTGCTCTATGAGCACAGGGACAAACGAAGGAGGACAGTGACCACAATTCCTCTCCTCGATACCATCTGGGATTCCGGATCCAAGATCCTATCCACGCCCTTATCGACTCCGGCGTTGGTGTCCAGGCCAGAAAAGAAATATAAAGCTCCGGATTCGGCACCGCTTTGTTTGAGGGGTCATACGAAACCAGACTCGGTTGTTACAGTGGCGGCCAGAAAGAAACTCGCCAACCCCTCCTCACCGTTGTCGGCACCACCGGATAAGGACGGACGTAAACTGGAAGCCATGGGCAGGAAAGTATCATCTTCTGCATCCCTTACAATCAGAGCGGGCAATGCGCTGGCCATGACCGCAAGGTTCGATCGCGAGCTTTGGCTCCGCATGTCTAACTTGGCGAAGCAATTACCACCGGAGCTCCAGGAGGAGGCAAAATCAATAATCGCGGATGGTGAAGCAACATCGGATCACATGATCGACGCAGCGGTTGATGTGGCCGAATCAGGCTTCAGGCAGATGGCGCACGGCACAGTGCTCAGAAGGCAGGCCTGGATGAAGGCTACTAACTTCAGACCTGAAGTCCAGGCGCAGATATTAGACATGCCGTTTGATGGCCAAGATCTCTTTTGGAAAAAAGATAGACGACCATTTGAAGGCAATCAAGACAGACACGGACACTGCCAGAGCCATCAGTTCTTTAAAGGACAAAAGTAAGGACCATCAGTCTTTTCGTCCCTTTAGAGGTTCATCTTCCAAGTTCAGAGGATACGGTCGTTCCTCCTATGGTCAAAAAGCACAAGGCGGCACGTATCAAGACAATAAATATCAGTCATCCAACAGATACGCCCATAGAGGCAGACGTGGCTCCGCGCAAGGGAAGTCACAAGGCAAACAAAACTGACGACCAATTTTCTCCCCCCCTTCACCACACCCCGGTGGGGGGGAAGGGTGAGCCAGTTATTCCAGCGCTGGCAGTCAATTACATCGGACAGATGGGTGTTGCAGGTGATCCGAAAGGGTCACACCTTAGAATTTCTGGACCAACCTCCTTCTCTGCCTCCAACATCTCGCAGAGTGCATATGCTAAGACAGGTCATGTCCGAAGTGCAAAAACTGCTCCAGAAGGCAGCAGTAGAACCAGTACCTTATTCTCAGAGGGGAAAAGGTTTCTACTCCCGATTCTTCCTCGTCAAAAAGTACAACGGTCAATGGAGACCCATCTTGGACCTGAGGGCACTCAACAAATTCATCAAGCGCATAACATTCAAGATGGTAGCTTTACAAGGGGTGCTACCTTGGTTAAACAAGCACGACTTCTTGGCCACTTTAGACTTGGAGGACGCATACTTCCATATTCTGATCCACCCAGCGCACAGACAGTTCCTCAGGTTCACAGTGGGAGGGCTCCACTTTCAGTTTCAAGTGCTCCCGTTCGGGCTAAAATCGGCTCCGAGAGTTTTCACAAAATGCTTGGCACCGGTAGCGGCAAGTCTCAGGAGGGCATGAACGGACGTTTTTCCATACCTGGAGGTTTGGCTGATAAAGGCAAGTTCCGCTGCAAAGGCTCGCTCGGCAGTGTCGAGGACTGTCAACCTCCTAAAAGAGTTAGGTTTCTCCATAAACCAGACGAAGTCCTGCCTCGTTCCCAGCAAGGTAGCGCTCTTCCTGGGAGCCGAACTCGACACCAGCATTCCCAGAGTGAGGCCATCCACAGAAAGAATAGCAGCGATTCTACGCTCAACTTCGAACTTCCTACAGAAAGAGACAACATCCGTACGCTCTTACAAATCCCTATTGGGCATGATGTCATCATGCATATTCCTCATACCGAACTGCAGGCTTCGCATGAGACCGGTTCAGGAAGCTCTGGACCACCAATGGAAACAAGCTTTCGGATGCTGGGAAGACATTGTCCAGATTCCATCGACGTTGCACAAGGCCCTTCGATGGTGGAATGTTCCGAGGAATCTTCTGCAGGGAATGCCGTTTCAAGCACCGACATCGACCCTTCTGCTGCGGACGGACGCTTCCTTATCAGGCTGGGGCGCTCATCTGGCGGACCTCCAAACCAAGGGGTCTTGGTCGGCACAAGAGTCCCAGCTCCACATCAACGTGTTAGAGCTCAGGGCCGTAAGGTTAGCGCTGAAAGCTTTCCTACCGGTTATAGCTGGTCAAGTTCTTACAGTCCAGACAGACAACACGACCTCCATGCACTATACAAACAAGCAAGGAGGCACGAGGTCTCAGATCCTTTCGCAAGAAGCCCAACAGCTATGGGCTTGGGCCTTGCGCTACGGGATACAGATCAGGGCAGAGCATCTTCCAGGAGTGGACAATGTCCTAGCGGACAGACTAAGCAGAGAGTACACAGCGTCACATGAGTGGGAGCTGGACGAGAAAGAAACCCAACGGATCTTTGCCTTATGGGGCCATCCGCAGATCGACGTTTTTGCCACCAGGAACAACAAAAAATGCAAGAGATTTGCTTCAAGATACCCGGAGCACCAATCACTGGGCGACGCGTTCTCAGTGGATTGGTCGGGGAAGTTCCTCTACGCCTTCCCACCCATTCCCCTCATGTCGAGGGTACTTCGCAGGGTAAAAGAACAGGATTGTTCTCTGATTCTTATTGCACCGGATTGGGCACGGCAAGTCTGGTACCCGACTCTGAGGCACCTATCCTGCCGACCCCCGATTCGTCTCAAGTCACACCAATATCTACTGACACAACAGAACCGCAAGGTCCTCCACCACGACCCGAGGAGCCTGTCTCTCAAAGCATGGTTCCTGAGCAGCGCAAACTGGTGCACCTAAAGTTACCATCAGAATGCTGGGATATCATCAGGGCCGCTAGAGCCCCGTCCACGCAACTTACCTACACCAGGAAATGGACCAGGTTTTCCAAATGGTGCGAGACCTCTGCGATCGATCCCTTCTCGGCCTCGGTTGATCAGATTCTGCCCTACTTGTTGCACCTGGCTAAGTCAGGGCTCTCAATGTCCTCTATCAAGGTCCATCTGTCAGCCATAGCGGCCTACACAGTAACCGGGGAGACGCAAGCCTTACTTTCCTTACCAGCGGTTAAGATCTTCCTGAAAGGACTGATGTGTACTTATCCGCCTACACCTACACCAGTTCCAGACTGGAGTCTCAACACCGTCTTAACAGCCCTCATGCAACCTCCCTTCGAACCCATACACAGATGCGATATGAAATTCTTGTCCTGGAAGACATCTTTCCTGATAGCCATCACTTCTGCCAGAAGGATCAGTGAGTTACAAGCTTTGTCTTCTGAACCCCCGTTTACTTTGTTCCAGAAGGACCGCGTCATCTTAAGGCCTCACCCGAAGTTCCTCCCCAAGGTACTTTCGGAGATGTCGTTCACTGAGCGCATTGTGTTACCAACCTTCTTCCAGAATCACGCTTCTGAAGCGGAAAGAACTTTACATTCTCTAGACGTTGCTAGAGTGTTGAAGTTTTACTTGCAAAGAACCAAGGAGTTCCGCTCCTCAAACCGGCTATTCATTTCTTTCTCTGGCCGTACCAAGGGTCAGCATATATCTAAACAAAGTCTGGCACGCTGGGTATCGTCCTGCATCACCCACTGCCATCAATTGAAAGGCGACCCTTTAACTAGACCGCCGTCTGCGCACTCCACCAGAGGAAGGGCGGCGTCAACAGCATTCCACGCAGGGGTGGCCTTGAAGGACATATGCAGAGCCGCCACGTGGAGCACTCTGCATACCTTCGCGAAACACTACTGCCTGACTGAAGACACCAACAAAGAAGCTGCAGTTGGACAGGCAGTGCTCCGCCATCTTTTTGTATAAGGTAGGACCAGCCTCCTTTCCCACCTTTCCCGAAGTAGATAACCGTTGTGTTGCTGCATGGTAAAGGTTTGATCAGAAATATGTTTTTTCTGTATTTATGCATATATGTATATAATGATGGCATGTTTTAACTGCTTGGTATTCTATTCAAGCATCTGAATCTATGAAAGATCCAATGCTGGAGAAGTCTTAGTTACTTACCTGTAACTGTATTTCTCCAGCATTGGTATCTTTCATAGATTCACATGCGCCCGCCCGCCTCCCCTGAGAGGCTGCTCCTATGTTCGGCATCCATCATACTGTAATCTCTACGGTTCAAAATCTGAAGATGGCTGCCGGGGGCGGAGCTTAAGCCCTGCCACCTCATTGGCTGGGGCCATAAGGACCAAAGTGAGGTGGAGGGACTACACAATGAAATGGCTCATAGGCCATAATGGGCTATGTACATGCACTGCTAGGTAGCAATGTGTGTATATTTAAAAAAAAAAAAAAAACATTTATTATTAAATTTATCACCGAGGATTCCCAGTCTGACGACGGGGAATATTCAAGCATGTGAATCTATGAAAGATACCAATGCTGGAGAAATACAGTTACAGGTAAGTAACTAAGACTTTCTTTTACTGGGCATTCCCAGCCTGACGGCGGGGAATATTTGAGCATGTGAGTCCATGCCAGACTCATGCTGGAGAACAATAGTTACAGGTTAGTAACTTAAACCTTAACGACAAGTAGAAAATCTGCACACAAGACTGGACCAAGCAGCTTCCAAGTCGCCTCCACTGCATACCACAGTAAGCACACCACAACTGGGTCAACACGGTGGGTGGGGTGCATGGGCCAGGTCTTTGACATCCTCACTTGTCTTTCAGGGAACCACAACCATGCCACTGGGCACTGGGCAATGGGGTGGAGGACCAAAGACCTAAAACCACTGCTACACCTCCTGCACTAATCCCACAAGTGCCCATAAAGCCATTTGATATTGTTGTGGGAGTGGTGGGGACTTCCATGGGATCTCCACGATGCCCCTGAAGGATCGAGTATCCAGGTGAGCATTACAGAAAACCTAGCCCACGAAATAATCTTGCCTGCGCTGCATGGAGACCTCGCAAGTGGATGCCCTGGCTGGACTGTTGGGAGGCCTCAGGGCAGTAGTGCATGCGGCTACGTCCAAAACGAATGCATTAAAACGGGAGCTGGTGGTAAACGGGGTACTGAAGACCTAGCCAACTGTATCAGTGGAGCGTGCCCCCTTGCCTACACCTACCGGGCTGTTTCCGGGGTCGCGGGTACTCAGACCGCCACTCCCATCCACTTGTGTTCAATACCTCAGTCTCCTTAGCCCCATCAGAATCACTGCAAGCTACGTTTCCTGTGCAAACCAGGGGCCTTTCCCAATGACGACACCACAAGGGAGACTTTGTCCTGTCATACCTGGGTGGGCACGCAGCCAATTGGTCCATACCCTTGGTGGAGAGAGACAACCCTATCCCTATCAAGGCATCCAAGGGGAACTCGAAAAGCTGTTTACACATCAAACCCAAGGCAGGACTCTGGACGAGTTGCTTTCCCCAAGACAGGTGCCACAGGAGCTACTAGCCTACATCACTATGTTTAACTGACTGGTGGCAGAGACCAACTGGCCAGAGGAGAAATGTACCACCCTGTTCCATCGAGGGTGGCAAATGCACTTACAGCACATGTTGGTTATGGTGGTAAACCCACCTGAACATTTCCCACAGTTAATCGATCTAGTAGTACAGTTGGTCCACTGCCTATCCGAAAAGAGATCAGACTGTGCTTGCAGCGACCCACGGACTGTCTATGTGCACCCCAAAGATGCCCCCCATTGCACCGCAGTGGGGAGTTTCCAAATGAACATATGTAGCTGGGATGTGTCGGCGGACACCTCATTATGGACGAGCGCAAAAGGTGTCACCAAATGTAGCTCTGCTTGTATTGCTGCAAGGCCGGACACTTCCTGCAGGACTGCTCAGTTAAACCACCCTGAAAGGCCATAGGGGCACTCAAAGGCGAATCACCAAAGAACCTACTGGGAAATGAGGGAGGCCGGCAAACATTAAGTTCGGTTTGTCATGTCAATAAAGAACGCAGGCCTCGCACTTTGCTATTCCCATCACCCTTCAGAACCAATCTTGGAAGCTGTTCGGAGTAGAAGCCTACCTTGACTGCGGGGTTGTACTAAACTATATGGACATAAAGCTAGCCACCCAGCTGCGTGTACCTACCCGCTCCAAGGCCATCCCAGAGAACGTGAGAGTGGTGGATGTGACGCGATTAGCCACAGGCCCAGTTACTGCTTACACTGAAGGGCTTATCTTGCTCTGTCAGGATGGGTATCAGGAATGCATCTCCTTGGCCCTCATCAGCTCCCCTCAATTCCGGATAATTCGGGAAGTCCCTTGGCTGGGGGTGAACAATCCCTGAATAGATTAAAGAAAAAGATCCCTGACATTTCCGTCATCTTTCAAGGAGTCCTGCTATGTAACCAAATCCAAAACCCCTGCATCGCAGTTTCTCTTTGCCAGTGTTGCCCATAGACGATAGAACGTTGGCCCTTATCAGGGAATTTCCAAGCAAATACCAGGACTATGAGGAAATAAGAGAACACGTCAACATCTTGCTTCGGCATCACCCGTACGACTGCGGTATTCGTCCCGTCCCAAAAAATAAAGTAGACCTGCGGACGTGTATCGACTACAGGGCACTGAACTGGGTGACTGTAAAGAACCGGTACCCTCTCCCTCTCATCCGGTTACTCCTAGACCAAGTAAAGAATGCAACAGTCTACACAAAACTTGATCTGCGCTGAGTTTACTACCTCGTGCGCGTTAAGGAAGGGAGTAAATGGAACATGGTGTTCTGCACTAAATACAGGCTTGACGAATACCAAGTCATGCCCTTCGGGCTCTGCAACACCCTGGATGCCTTCCAATACTTTATGAATAACATGTTAAATTAGTTGCTGCATGTCTGCGCCATTGTCTATAAAGGAGACATCCTGATCTATTCTAGAACCATCCACTAGCTCATCGGGCATGTATGGGCTGTCCTGGAATGACTGCAGCAACACCGCCTTTTCGCATAACTGAATAAGTGTTCTTTCCAGCAGCAACAGGAACAGAAACTTGCTTCCCCTGTCAGAAATGATGATGGATATGAAACCGTGAAGACAAACAATGTTTTGCAGGAAGGTGTGTGCCAGGGTGTTTGAATTTGGTATCCCTGTCATGGCGATGAAGTGCGCCATTTTAGACAGATTACCCACCACTACCACTTTGGTATTGAACCCCTGGCTAGGAGGCCAGTCTGTGAAAAGGTCAATTGACCTGGATGTGCCCTGGACACAGAGGCACGGGCAGTGGTTGCAGGAGCCCCTGCGGTTTCTGGTGCTGGTGTTTGCCTTGAGCGCAGACGGCATAGGATTGTAAATATTGTGTTACCCCTTGGCGAGCGTGGGCCACAAGTAGTACTTTTGTGTTTTTGCTATTGTTTTCCTAATTCCTAGATGGCCTGCCAGGAGTGTACTCGTGAACTGCTCCTGCAACGTGGGGTTCGGAGAGGTAAAGCTGGTCCAGGTAGTATGGTAAACCCCTTTTGATGCTGTGTCCAGGGCTTACACCTGCCATGCCTGCATTTCCTCTGCCGTTGGTGATCAGTGAATGTAGTCCTGTAGCAAGGACACACTCTGCCCCTCGGTTCCTGTCCCTCCTATGACTTTTTCCATGGGAATAATGTGAGGTGATTCAGGAATAGCATGTATCTGGTCCTCCTTCCTTGCTCAGGCCCATGCAGGACAGTGCGTCAGCTTTTCCATTGGGAGCACCGGTCGGTATGTAATGCTGAAATCAGACTCAGCGAAGAAGAGTGCCCAACCTAAGTGACGCGCCAACAGGGGGCGTGCATCCTTCAGGAATTGCAGGTTTCGATCAGTGAAAACCATCCTGGTGCTTGGCTCCAAGCAGATGAGCCTGCCACTCCTTAAAGGCTGCTTTTATGGCCAGTAGGTCTTTGTCGGTTATAAAGTCGTTAACCTCTGGTAGGGAGAACTAGATGGAGGATTGCAGTGTCTGGATTTTATTGCGACAATACTGCACCCATAGCGAAATAAGAGGAATCATACGCTTACGTCCCGTCCCCTTTCCTCCATACTGTATGGGCGTCCCTTCCAAGGGACGGAAGACGGAACCTTTTTCACAAGAAAAAACCTTCTTCCCCTTTAAATTTAGAGGCGCACAGGGGCGCAGCCCAGGGAGCATGCGTTGCCCTGACTCCGCCGCCACACCTCAGTCCCCTTTTCCGCGTCGACAGGAATGTGCCGAATTCACCAGCGTTCCTGGGTTTGGCTTCGGCCATGTAATTCCTTGCGTGAATACTTCTTCTCTTTGTCTTTTTTTGTCTTATCTAGCATTCAGGTACTCGGTCCTCAGGCGTCACGCTCCTCTCCGGCACATGTCGACTTCTACAGGGTTCAGCAGGTGTCCATCCTGCAACAGGCTCTAAATCCCGTTCTCTGCCTACGTTGCCTTTGCTCAGACCATGGTTGGCAATCATATTCGGCCTGTGACTCGCTGTCCTCAAAGGCGCTGAAGAACAGACTAGTCAGGTGGAGGTAGCTCTTCCAGAGGTGGCCATCAGAGGATCTCAAGAACTTCGTGAAGCATCAAAACAGGCCCAAGGTAGGGCCGATATTTTCCAGCGCACCCCACAAGGGAGACTCGTTCCCAGGGACTCTCCCGCACGGGAGGGACCAGCCAGGTCCTTCTACCGACACGTGCACCGAGGCTGCTACAGCTACCGGCCTTCGAGGTCGAGGGGTCCTCTGATCCTCCCGGGCGCAGTGTTGAGGGACCGGAAGGGTCTTGTACCGGCTCTACACCCGAGGAGCTATGCCCTTTTTATGCCCTTTTACCAGCACAATGGCCGAGGGGCTACACCCCAACACTGGCAATACGTCCGAGGGGGCGCCTAAACGCAGCTCTACCAACCCCCGGGTCGAGGGTGTTAAACATACCGGCCCGAGGAGCAGGATAGGCCTCGTGATTCACACGCAAGAGTCTTGGATGAGGCCGGGCTCAGCGGACTGAGCAACACGTCGCAGGCACGTGGCAGGCAGCTCAACAAAATGGACGCCGTGCCAGAAAGGGGCACCCGTCGACGCCATTCCACGAATTCTGCGAAGAACGAGTGTCATGGTGGGACTGGCCTCAACCAGGTACGTAGCCTACAGTCTACCCTTCATTTGCACAGGGCATCTTTCCTTTGCGTCCATATGGACAGGGTACGCAGCGGCTTCAGCAGCCCCTCACTACCCCGTCGGTACCCCCTGCCACCTCTTTGGCCAGTGAAGAGGTGCTCTTTGAGAAGTTTCTTGGCCTCATTAGGTCTCCTCAGATGGGGGTTATCATCAAAGACGCAGTCGGGGAAGTCCTCCCCGCCATGCTAACGGCACCACAGACTCCACCATCGGGCCCCCTGACCCCAGTGCAGCTGCCACCTCCGGCTCCACAGCCAACTCTGCAACCTCCACCGCCTCCTCAGCCTCCGGCTGCAGTCCCTGTACCACAGCCTCTGGCGCAATCTACTCCTCCTCCACAAGATCCTCCAGATTTGCAGGATACTGACAAGGAGGATCATCCAGACACGCCAGCCTCAACCAGGGCCTTCCATGGACGTCTTGCTGGACTGGCGGCGTACCTGGGCCTCACCCCAACCCGAGGTCAAACAGCCGGCAGAGGGGGTTCTGGCTGAAGTCCTCGCGAGACGCCCATCTGCCAACACGGGCACTCCACTGCAAACTGATGTAGTCTCCCTGGCCAAGAAGGGTTGGCTCAAGCCCCACTCCATCCAGCCGGTCAACCGACGCCTGGATGGCAAGTATAGGCAGATGGAGGGGGGATACACACTTGCTCTCAACCCATCCTTAGCCACACTCCTCAGTGATTGCTGCTGCATCACTATACTCCAAGCCTCAGTCGTCCTCAGCCTCCTCCTCTGTGGCGCTGCTAGGCAAGGAGAAGATCTTGGAGGCGTACCGCAAGCAGATCTACTCCAACGCCTCCTTGCACCTGCGTCAGGCCAATGCAGATGCCATGCTGGCTGCCGCCAACCAACGGTTATGGCGGGAAATTGCGGACTTCCTCTTGGAACTCCCCACCCAGTGCCAATCACGCTTTAAGGTGGGGCTAGCAGAAGCCAAGCTTGTGGCGCATGACCTCATGGAATCCACAGTGGCTCATATCGATACCTCAGGCCGTGCCATCTGCATTGCCACGGACACGAGGAGAACACCCTGGCTCTGGGCAATGAAATTCAACCCTGATGTCCAGAAGCGCATTCTAGATCTACCGTTTGAGGGGGTTAGGGGGGAGGGGACCTCTTCCACTCCTCTACGGATGAAGAGCTGGACATGAAGAACAGCTCACAAACGGCAAAATCTTTATCCATTCTTACAAAGGCCACGCCCAAATCGTACACCCAATCTAAGCAGCGCTCGGAAAAGGGTCGTACATATGGAGGGCTTAGCGGCTTCCATGAACGCAGATCCAGGCAGCCGGATCGCTCGCCATGTCAGAACCACCGCAAACAACAAAAGGGGGGGAGGGAGTGGGGGATGAGTAAGTGCTTTTTCCAGTCTCCCTCCTCAGCGTCAGCCTTCAAGGGAAAGAAAGCATGACACGCCCCTTCGGGTCCACATATCTTCTTCGGTTGGGGGCAGGCTTGCTCTCCATGCACAATTCTGGCAAGAGAATTTTTGTGGACCCCTGGATCCTCTCTGTAGTATCCACGGGGTACCGGCTTCTTATCCCAGCCCCTCTTCCCTCCTCCCCTCCACTCCTACAGGTTTGGACAGCAACTCTTTTGGCAGAGATCCGGTCGCTCGTAGAGAGCCAGGCAGTGGAGGAAGTCCCAGCCTCCCAGCGAGGCTTTGGCTTTTACTCCAGGATTTTCGCAATTCAGAAGAACCACCAGGCGGGCCTGAGAGTTGTGATGGACCTTTCCACCCTCAACCTCTCCCTACCCCTGAAAAAAATTCAAGATGGTTACGCCAGCTTTTATACCGGAGACATTGGACAACGGAGACTGGATGTGCTCCCTGGACCTGGAGGACACGTACCTACACGTCCCGATTTGGCAGCCCCATCGTTATTTCCTACGGTGCAGGATCATGGGCTACCATTTCCAATACAAAGTCCTTCCATTTGGCCACAACTTGGCCCCCAGGGTCTTTGCGAGACTCATGAATGCTGTGGCGGCCCTCCTCAGAGCGCAGGGCCTCCACATCTACCCATACCTCGACGACTGGCTCATCAAGGCTACATCTCCGGAAGCAGTTCACCACTCTTCCCATGCCCTTATGAACACACTGCACAACCTGGGCTTCCCGTTCAACCGCAAGAAGTCACAGCTGCCCCTCTACGCAGACTCTGACATTCCTGGGACTTAGCCCGTCCTCTAATCCAAGATTTCCTAAAGATCTGCTTAGTGTATATGATGAGAGTGACATTATGGACTGGTTAACTGCATTTGAGTATGCATGTGAGGTACAAGAAGTAGTGGAGGTTGATAAGATTGCATGGTTGCTCAGTCTACCACCCCATTCTGGCTGCAATGCTATTATATGTCAAAGGCTGTCAGGAAAGACTTTTAAGCAAACTCTGGACTTAAAGTTTGGGAAAACTCCTGCCCAGTACTTGAAAAGATTCAGAGATTACAAAAAGAAAGAAGGTAATACTTGGGTTTCTTATGTAGCTCATTCCTTTAAGAACTTGACTGGTTGGGTGGAAGGTTACAAGGTCCCCACTTATGAGGGTATGTTGTATTTAGTAATGCTTGAACATAGTTTTGTTTCTTGTTCCCCTGAACTTAAGCAGCACTTGGCTGACTTTAAGGAGATGGATCCTAACAAATTAGCCATTGCAGCAGATTTATGGGTGTCACACAGAGTGTCCAATAAGGACAAGCCTGCTTCTGGTAAGCAGTAGGAGGGGGGAAAGCACAAAGATAAGGAGGGTGAGGGATCTGAAAAATCTTCCTCTCAGAAGTACCACAAAATGTTTAACAAGGGTGAGTCCCATGAGAATAGTCGGAGTAGTGAGAGTAATCCTCCCAAGCATAGCTCTGGTTACAATAAGCCTCCCTATTTACACAGACCCAGCAGATCTTGTGTGGCTTGTGGAGCAAGTGACCATGTGAAGGGGGACCCCAGATGTAAGGTCAAAACCTTGGCTGTCCACTCTGTGAGTCTGACCTTCCCCTCCTATGAGGAGGAATACATTATCACAGTGGCATCCTTCTCTTCAGACGCCTTCACCAGTGGGATAGAATCTGAAGTAGTATTAGTTTCCCTGGGATCCTGGAAACCAAGAGTTTGAGAAGCTTATGCTAGGATACCTGACAACACCAAGCACTACTTTAAAGACAGTGTGCTGATCAATGCAGTAGACACTCCTGCCCTTAGGGATGGTGGGGCCAGCAGAACTGTGGTGGATTCTACATTGGTAAACCGGGAGGAGCTTGCCAGAGCTCCCCTGATGCCCACCAAGTTAGCTGATGACCCCCCCCTCTCATGTTCAAAGTAATGCCTGTAAATCTAACTATCAATGGTACAGTAAGAAGTAATCCTGTGAGCATGCAAGGGCAAGTCCCTGCTGAGAAATGACTGCAGAGACTTGGGTCTTGTGGGGGATACAGCAGAGAGACAATGCACAAGGTCACAAACAAGAGCTGCCAAGGCTGAGCCAAAGCCAAAGGGGAAACTCAAAGCTGAGGGAAAGAAAAGATTCCCCTAACTAATCTACCACCAAGGTGGAGGCAGTTGGCCAAGCACCTGAACCTGAAGAGGAGGAAGTGCTACCTCAAATACCCAACCCTCATGACCCTGGTTGAAGGTGGTCCTAATAGGGAAGAGTTCAGTAAGGGCCAATGTGAGCACCTTTAGAAGGCCTAATGAGACAGGCCTTTTCCCATCTTGAGGGTGAACCTCCTGGGAAGCATCAGATTTATTGGGAAGGTAGGCTCCTGTACAGTGAGCCCACAGTCTTCTGAAGGTGATCATAGCAGGTTGGTGGTCTCCCTTCAAGTCAGACCCTTCCTTCTATAGTTGGCGCATGAAGTCCTCTTTGCTGGTCAACTTTTGGGTCAAGATAACCAAGCAAAGTTTATCCATGGATTTCTACTGGGCCAAGATGGGGGTCCAGATAGAAGGCCATTGTAGGAGTTGTGCCACTTGCCAGATCCCTGGTAAAAGTGGCTCAACAATCCAGGCTCCATTTGTACCACTCCCTGTTGCGGGATTGCCCCTTGAGAGGGTAGGGATTGACACTGTTGGTCCCCTTGGCCCTCAGACAGTAGGTTTATCTTGGTGCTGGTCGACCATGCCACCAGATATCCTGAAGCCATCACATTGAAGACAGTGACTGCCAAGTCAGTTGCTAAAGTGTTACTTGGCATATTTACTTTGGTTGGCTTGCTTGCCTAAAGAAGTTGTCTGACAGAGGCAGTCATTTTATGTCTAAGTATATGCAAGCCATGCGGAAGGAGTGTGAGGTCACTTTTTAGTTTTCATGTGCGTATCACCACAAACAAATGGCTTAGTTGAGAGGTTTAATAGAACTCTGAAGAGCATGATTGAGGCTCTGGAAGAACACCAAAGGAGAAAATGGGATCTCCTGTTACCATGCTTACAGAGAGGTACCTCAAGATGGAGTTGGCTTCAGCCCCATTGTGCTTCTTTTTGTTCCCCCTGTCAGGGGACCACTGGCCATAGTCGGGGAAGGGTGGGAGCTCCCCGCTCCTCCTGTAGCTACCAACGTAGTGGACTATGTGCTGGGGCTGAGGAAGAGAATGGCCCTCCTGATGGCTCAGGCAAGTGACGAGCTGAAGTCTAGTCAAGCATTGGTATGACCAGAAGGCTCCACTTGTTCACTTCACACCAGACCAGGAAATCCAGATCATGAACCCTATAAGGCCTCAAGCCTACAGGATAAATGGTCAGGCCCTTATTCCGTAGTGGAGCAGCTGGGTGGGGTGAACTATTTGGTGGACCTTGGAAGGCCCGGACAGGACCCCAAAGTGTTTCAGATAAATAGGCTGAAGGCTTTCATCCCTATGGTTGAAATAGCTGCAATGCTGCTGCCATCCGATGTGGAAGAGGAGGAATCAGAACCTCTCTGACTCTCCAGAATGGTCCTTCACATGGCTCCATTGAGGGTGTCCAAGTGGCCCCTCACCTGACTTGTGACAAACAAGGCGAAGTAAGAACTTTGCTGAGGCAATTCTCCCCCTTGTTCTCACTAAATCCAGGTGTGACACCTTAGTACAAACATGGTATAGACACTGGGGATAGTGTATATACCAAAAGTAGGGACTGCAGAATGTCGGACAAGGTGAGATCCTACATCAAGACTGAGGTCAACAAGATGTTGGATCTTGGGGTGATTGAGCCTTCCGGTAGTCCATGGTCCAGTTCTGTAGTTCTGGTACTTCTGACCTCTGTGTGGATTATAGGGTTGTGAATGCTGTCACAAGGACAGATGCTCACCCCCTGCCTAGAACTGATGACCTGGTTGGAAACCTTGGGGGTCTCCAAGTACCTCCGCACATTTGACCTCGCTGCAGGGTATTGGCAAATAGCCCTAGCAGAACATGGCATGGAGAAGACAGCATTTTCAACTTCAGTAGGCCTCTACCAGTTGAGGGTAATGCCCTTTTGGGTTGTAATATGCACCTGCCACTTTTCAGAGGCTTGTGAATCATGTTCTAAATGTGATGGATGAATTCTGCTTAGCATATCTGGATGATATAGCAGTCTTCAGTGCCACCTGGGAAGAACATGTGGAACAACTTAGAATTGTGTTACAGGGATCTCAGGTCGAGTGACCCGGATTTTCCTTATTTGGGCATGCAGCCTCCAGCAAAAATGGATCTCTTTCACAGGCTTCTTCATGTCGTGTGTGTGCCCAGGAAGGGGGTTGGGACTGTTGTGTCGCAATCCACACTAGTGGAGCCAGGATGTCTGGAGTGCTTGAATGACTGGTACCACCGTAGGCTGTGATTGGTCCACGACTGGGATGCCTGCATGAGAGGAGATCTTCGATTGGAAGTCCTTGATTTTGGCACAAAGCTAATCTTGGATAAGAGAAGGGTCTCAGGTAGCAGAGCCTTTGGTCTTTGGCTCCACGTGTCCGTGAACACACCAGCTTCAAACACGGTGCCCCTGCCTCCCAGCACCACTCCACTTTACAGTGTGCCGCTGGCGCCCAGAAGACTGCAGATACAACCACCGTGCAGCCAATGAATGTTTGCCCAGGAGGGTAAGCCCAACCCACGCGCTTTGTAGCTGTTTTGCTGTGCCGTGACACTGCTTGGTTAAGCCCTTTGATCCCGTTTTGCACCCTGTACCGAACTGTGCGCGATATCTTCAGTTAAGAGATTTGCTGCCTCTGTGCAGTACCAAGATATCATTCCCTGAAAGATTCACTTGACTGTAATCCAGTGTTTGCAACCTCGCAAGCGGGAGACTGTCGGGCTAGTCCCTTTTGATCCCGTTTTGCATTCATTACCTACTGCACGTTTGTTTTTTTTGTTTTGTTTTTGCTATTGAGAGACACTGCCTCGTGAAAAATCCAACCTGAATGTAACCCAGTAGGCAGGAAACTACCGGGCCAGTCCTGTTGAACCTGCCCGTCTCTTGCTGTCTACTGTGTCCCACACATGTGATTATACATTTTGCCACAGGGCACGGACCATCATTGTGTGAAAGTCCTCCTCTACTGAATACTCCCGAGTGAGTCTACTGGGCTGGGCTGATCCTTACCTGCTTGCTTACACATCATTCACTCGTAATTCCAACGGCCCTTCCCGGTGTCACCCGCCTCTGTCCGCTCTCTGCCTACCTTTGCTCGCCGCCGCATCTGAGATGGCAGAGATTGCTGGGCCTGCCGCGCGACTGAGGAGCCGGCTGCCCGCTGCCCCCCTGCTCCTGCTGCCGGCATCAGTGGCGTCGGCGGTGCCGGCCATTCTCCCTCCCCTGGGAGACGTGGGTGGTCCACAGCTGCCTCCCCATAAGCGCCGCAATCATCCCGGCTGCGGCCGCAGCTCCATCTAGTGGCAGAAAAGTGCACCCCCTGTTGCATCTAAGCAGAAAATTGGTGTGTCCAACTCGCCCAGCGTTAACATCCTTGAGGATCTGTCCAAGAAATCAGGGAAACAACATACGGATCATAACAATCTTGTAGTATCTCCAGTTCTTGATACAACATCTAAATCAACCAAAACTGCACCGTACCCGGATTCCCAGGCAGTTAACCTAACTTCGATTCCTCATTCTGCAAAGGGATTGGAACAGGTCTCTCCTAACACTGATTTAGGCCAAGGAACTAACCCGGGGGGGGGGGTAGGGGGGGACAGTTCCATTAGTTTCTTTAAAAGAGAAAGCTGCTATTGCCAAAAAAAAATGGGAAAAGAAATATGCGCATGCCTCTAAACCTGCCGTCAAAGTCACGTCCAGTCGAAATATTGTTGAGGCAATGAAAGAACGTCTATCTCTAGACATCACAGAGATAGAGGACTTGATAATCAACCAAGACAAAATAAATCAAGTGTTCTACTCTTCTAATCAACATATCCACACTGACATCTGGAAGTCTTCTACCCCAAGAACCAACCACCCCTTTTTTCCTTTGACATCTCAGCCTAATGTGACAGCCAACCTACTGTGTGATCCTTGGAATGCACCCCTCACCATCAAAGAGGAGTTGTTCCAATCCAAATGCCAATGTCACAAAGGACTCCCGGAGAGACAAGAAGAGTCCATACCCACCACCATGGTAGACCTCCAAAATCTACTTCTAGCAGTGACGTCGCAAGCCTTTATTCCATACATGAAATTACAGGAAGCCACGGTAGTAGCTCAAAAGGATCAAGCAACACTGCTAGCACTGATTCACTCAAAACAGATTTATCTCGAGTCATTTGTTAATACCATTCTCGAATGACTCAATATAGAAGCTGAAACAAGTGCCCAATGGCAAGCCTGGTTATTTGAAATTGCGAGGAAAGACCGTGAAGAGAGAGCTTCCATTACAACAGCCATACTAACTCTTCTCTCTAGAGAAAAGCCCAACTCGAATATTAAAGATCCATCGAAGATGGACCTAGGACAGAATAATACCTCAAACTCACCGATTGAAGCTAGAGACCCAACAACGACTACTGACAAAGGACTAGAAAAAGAACGATCCTCTGTGCCCACAGTGCCAAACCTTACGACACAAAAGAGCGTAACATCCAACATTGATGACACTGAACATTTTCCAATCTTTGATAATGCTAAATCCAACAAGAAACCAACTAAACAACCAAATCCTGCCCCTATAACATAGAAAAAAAAGTCGAACGGCTCGCAAGCCTTTTTAAGGAACCTTACAACACCGAAACCTAACAATAAACAGCAAGTGACAAAAAAATCAAAAGCCATCCCCACGGATAAGTTAATTGACATTTCAATTCAGGTTCCCGAACAAACACAAAAAGACGCAACCATAATTCTTCTGGATACACCTTGTTCAGCAGAGGAACAACAACAACAAGACAATCTGCTGAACCTATCTACTTACACAATTGAAAGTCACAAAATGTCACATCATTTTAGTCCTTCTGACATTGACCAATCACTCATTATAATTGATACATATGAAGAAGGCAATTCCAGACAGTCTGAACACACCATTTTATCCTGTGTGGACATTTCGGACACTGAGTTAGATTGCTCTCTATCCGATGTCTCATTTAGTGACTATTCCACAGTCAGTGATGAACAGTCAGCTTTTCTTTCCGATGATACGTATCGGAATACATATGAAGACCTTGGTAGAGTCTCTCCAACAATCCAAGACCACGAGCTAAAACTGCCAACGTTTATCGATCCCATGGAACAGACACAAAAAATTAAAGTGATGATTGAGCGTATGGACAGCAGGAAGGACTCACTTATTCTTAACAGAACTAACACCTTACGTCTCTTACAAGCTATTCCGACACTCAAATGGATCAATACGGGTCACATCAGACTTGTAGAATTCACTAATGAAAACATCATGGACTCAATATTAGTGGAATTCACTTTGCCAGACATCACAGAAAAAATCCTAGATGCTACGCCCCATCTTTGTAAATTAGGATTTAAATGCATCATGACTTACTCGCGCAACGGAAAACTCATCAGAGGCTCCCTTGATATTTAAGGCATACTCTAGTAAAAAATGTTATTGTCCCTATGGGTCGGCCATGTTTTTTTAAGGCTAAGTGGCTCGATTTTAGAAAACTTTCCTATGGACCTTACCCGAGTTTTCGTCCATTAAACGCACGTGAAAACAAGCACCTGGGAGCCGCCATTTTCTGATAATCCTATCTTTTCCCCGATCGCCCTGGCTCACCTGCTTTTGCGGCACTAAATCAATTCCCCCGCCCCTGAGCCTGACATTATCAAAACATTCATATTCCCCGCCTCTCCCCGTGACGTTACTGTGACGCCCAGTCGTCTTCTGCGCGACTCCACACAGAACCCGGAAACCAACACAGATCAACTCACAACACAGCGCGTCACAATTCGGAATATGAAACTGTACTTTACAATGAAACAGCAACACGGTACATTTGGTAAAGTACATTTATTTGGCATCAAATGTTTAGAGAATATTCATATGAACTCCGGAAGACATTTATTTTCTTTTATCTGTATCCGCAATAACTGTTCCGTTTCATCTTGGGTCACGCGCTGTTCCATTATGGCACACAGGGTGTTCAATTTCGTAAAAAGAATCACTCGGAAGCACAGTGAACCGCAAGGCTGTTCCATCAACTAGGCACTAGTCCAGCCTAAAGTTTGTTATGTTACTTCTAGCCACTAGTACAGCGTAAGGGCATGTGGGCCCTTGGCGATCGTCCCATAATATGGTGATCGTGCTCCAGTTGTTGACACGAAGCTGCAGGTGTCTGCTGAAGAATCCGTCCGCCGGTGTCTCAAACAGGTGGCAGTTGCAGAACGGGATCAAATAGCTGTTAAGAAAACAAATAAATGATAATTAGTCTCACTAGCCGAACTTCATTAATATTACTCATTTCATTCATTACGGCCGATCAGAAACTATTTTCTTGCAAGGGTAGTTCAATGGAGTATGTTCTTCTCTAACATAAATGCGAAAAGTAACGAGATAAATCTAGGGCAACACACAATGATAAACGACACTACATGCATGAGGAATGATATGATATATGATATGGCATTTGTAACGCGCGTATACTCAAGTGTTTCTAGGCGTGACGAGGCAGGTGGGGAACAAGGGCAGACAGACAACGATCCTACTAGGCCAGGTGTTTTTTTCTGATCGCGCATGGGGATGGGCTGTACAAGGATAGTTGAATACAAATTAAATAATAGGGCCAGCTGGTGGCAAGTGCAAGGTAAATGCCGGGACAAGGGGCTGAAGGATACAGAGACAGTCCCGTAGTGCAGGGAAAAGTGGCTGGGCCAAGGAGCCAGATCGGTGACACCAGTGAACCTGCATGCCCATGTGCCCACTACGAACAGTTTTAACATCTTTTACAGTCATCATTCATTCATTTATTCATGCATCCATTCACTAAATCTTCATTCCGGTATAAAAGCGTGTAAAGATTTACTTACATTATATTTGAAATTTCCATTGTGTCTCTTCGTAATGCAGTCTGTAAAACGGACCATGCTCTTGACAATGATTTTTCGTATACTGACCTAAAACTGAAACTCGGTCTAGTTTCTGAATTTTCTGCCTTATCGTCTCTTACGTTATTGCGCACTCCCTTCAAATGTAGTTCTTTCTGCATGGTCCCTGTCTCAAGGTCAAAAAACAATAGACCCTTATACTTCCAGTGCGACTTGTGGGCCTCATCTGTGCACTGTCCTTCGCATTCTTTATTTGCAACATCACGTAGTATAGGCATCTGTGAGAACTTGAAGTTTAGAATCCGTCTATGTAGTGCGCCTCAATGTGCAAATGCGAACTGGCTTCTCTCCCAAATGCCACGGCCTGCTTGGCTGGCGCGTTCTAAGTGCCCCAATTTTGTCCCCGTTGTCTGCGAGCTTTGCAGCCTAAATTGAAACATTTAATTTTTTGCGGAAGGTCAGGGAAAGTATAAAGTACCACAGGAGTTGAGTTAAAAATGAGATTTATTGTTTGTTTGTTTGTTTTATTTTTTGCAATACGCAAGCCTCCCCTCCGTTAACAGTGCGCAGCATTTACATTTACATGAGATGAGACATGAGAAAAATATATACATACACATATGTGAGGTGAATAGAGAGAATTCAAAGATGACACCCAGCTTCTTCGCCACCCATGATGGTGAAGTTGGGGGTTAGGTTTACTGGTACACTGTACAATAACATTTATTTACAAAAATACAATCCTATTGCAATTATTTAAACCGCGATTTGTACTTTACAATCAGCTGTGCATCGGGTGGGCATGGCACAGTCGCAATGTTTGGTGGCAATGGATCACTGCTCTGCACAGAAACGTCCAAAATTCCATATCTGTGCTTCTCTAACACAGCAACAATAAGGCCTTTCACAAAGTGGAACTGCATTTCATCATAGACTGGTTTGATCACCCATTGCTTACTTCGTTTTGAAAACACCTTGGTGTAGCGAGGCATCCTTACTTTGCCCCTAGTCCTAGATTGTTCACGTCCGACATTGCTATTATGGGCCAAGACCGCTAGTAGAGTCCTATGTTTCATGCCCCGAAAGCTAAAATGCAAGCGTTTTGGCCTGTACTTTAGGCACATATTGTGGAACACCTCCAAATCTCCTGTGTGACAGAATTCTGTCAGTCCTCTCAAATCTCTTGATAGAGTTTTGTCGAAAACAATCTTCTCAATGGCTTTGTGTGTCGGTGATGATGGAATCAACCACTTCTTCTTCCGTGCCTCCTCTGGGGACAAAGGGCCATGTTCACATTGGTGGAAATGTTCATTTGCTGTCCAGCGGTGAATGTTGGTACAGTGGTGCATCAGTGACCGCCATTTTTCAAGTAGTATTTCCACTGACCCCTCGCAAGTTTTTGAGCTCCACCAAAGATGGTTGGTGATAGAATGTGACCACTGCAAAATACTTTCAAAACCTTTTTTTTTTTTCCTGCAGCCGAGATTTTCTTATTGATTGATTTAGCAAGATGCCATACGTCAAATTGATGTTTAATATGTGGGAACTGCTCTCTCATTGTCTTGGCAATTGAAACTTGTCTATCCGTGGCTATGAGCTCGATGTCCATCCCCCTCGATTGTAGATGTTCCACTGATTTTATAAATCCTAGTTTCTCCATGGCCACTGAGGATGTACATTGTGTTACCTGCACGACCTCCGAACTCACAATTTTCTTACTATCCATGTCCTGAAAGTGGTAGGTGCAGTACTTGGCAGAAAACCCAGGGCTATCGCACTGTCCATCGCCGGCTAGCCTGAATCGTTTGCCTTCGAATGTACTTGCTAGAGTCAATTGTTCAATTCTCCAAGCATCACTAATGGCCGGAAACAGATAATCATGTTGGTATGTGTAGTACAGCGCACTAGAAATGAAATGGAGTCCCACAAACTGAAAAAAAGCCTCTAACTTTCTAAAACTGGAGCCACTAAAAAGTGATGCAGCTGCACACAGTAGATTGCCTGCTGGCAGTTTCCCCAGCATCGGTTGTGCAGACCATGAGAACCTATGATTTAATCTACAGGCGTTTTTTTATTTTGATGTTAGTGCCTTTCATTTTACGAGTCACATTAATCAATGGCTTCCCACATACTTTCCCTCTAACGGAATGCACACATTTCAGCATACTTATAATTTCCATCAAGCAACTGTCAAATACAATGTATTTGCTCTCTTTCATTAGACTGTCATCCTGCGTCAACGTTGTTTCAGCTTTTGACGCTGTGGAGATGTCAACACATTGGAAAGTAATATCGCTGCTATCAAGTATTGTTGCGTCTATGGATGCTGCGGCTGGTTCATTCTCTCTCATTTCAACATCTGCTAATTCAACATTGATGGGAGAACACAACAATGTCGACATATTTTTTGGTGGCAATTTTTTGGCTGGTGTGGATTGTGTAAATTGATCTGCACCTACTTCAGAGCTATCTCCAATACATTCAATAACATCTTCTTGTAGTGGTCCGGTCGCACAGTAGCTATGGTCCAATGCAACTTTGCTGTAGTCTCCAAACAGAGCTAATTCATGTTCTGGCCATTGGACATGAGCATCTCGAGCCTGAACACGCCTCGCCTCAATTAATAGTTCCTCCATAGTGTACATGGTCTGGCAAGCCACATCTCTCATTCGCTTCAATGTCTGTGTGTGTATAGTTCTGATGCCCACGGGTAACTGGAGGAGAGATTGGAAAAGGGATGTTCAGTTTAAACACAAGATGGAGTGTAGTAGAATTGACTGGAAAAAAACATAAAATAGTCCCCAGCACAAACATTTTTTTAAAGTTATGAACTGTTTGTAACTAACCTTTTTTTGTTTTTTTTCTTTGCAACTTTTTTGACTCGACCTTCAACATCTGCACGCTGTAGCTCCGATTCGTTTCCGCATGTCCTCCCTTCCTCTTGCGCTGCAACGGGTATATTTTCTGTATCCGCATAGACAGCAAGGAATGAGGCTCCATCGTCTCCCTGAAACATAGTACTTTCATTACTATGTATCAAAATATTGTTAGCATAAAACACGTGAGGAGGAACACACAGGTACATCTCAATAGCCAAATACGATTTAAACATTGTGTGCAACAATCAAACGACAAGTATTCGACCAGTGATGATCTATTTCGATGGTACTGTCAGTATCCATACCTCCGGCTCTGCATGGACAGCCATGAATGGTTGTATTGGAGAGGAGGCATACGCATCTCTCTGAAACACAATACTTGCATTAGTATGCTTTTCAATATTGGAAACATAACACACACTTGGGGTCGACGGCACAGGTACATATAAAGAGATAACCGCAAATGATGCATTGTCCAAAAGAATCAAGGAAAATCCAAATATGATCACATTTCATCGACTTATTTCAACGATTCCTTTACAACTGCATCATCTAAATGAGATGTTGTGATTGGGGTGGAAGCTCCGTTGTCTCCCTGAAACACAGTACTTGGATTAGTATGGTTTTCAATATTGGAAACATAACACACACTTGGGGTCGAACGCACAGGTACATATAAAGAGATAACCGCGAAAGATGCATTGTCCAAAAGAATCAAGGAAAATCCAAATATGATCACATTTCATCGACTTATTTCAACGATTCCTTTACATCTGCATCATCTAAATGAGATGTTGTGATTGGGGTGGAAGCTCCGTCGTCTCCCTGAAACACAGCACTTGCGTTTATAGGGAAGAAAGTATAGCAAATGGAATCACGTTATATGATCACGCATGATGGAGCTGTCAGTATCCATACCTCGTGCTGCTGAAGAATATCTATGGATGTTGCAAATGTAGTGCGCACTTCCGAAAGCTGTTGCGCCGATTCGTATACTTGAATGTCAGGCTCTGCATCAAGTGTAGGGGTTGACGCTCCATCGACTGCCTGAAACATAGTACTTGCATTAGTGAGGATTACAATTGTGAAAACATAACATACACCTGGGGTCGACAGCACAGGTACATATCAACGGCTAACCACGAATGAAACATTGTGTAGAACAATCAAACGACAAGAATTCCAGCTCTGATGATGATGCTCGATGGAGCTGTCAGTATCCATACCTCCTGATGTTGAAAAACATCTAGAAATGTTGTAGATGTGGCGGACGCTTCAGCATCTCCCTGAAAGACAGTACTTGCATTAGTATGGATAACAATAATTATAACTGAAAACAAACACTAGTGGACGATAACTAAGGTGTATATCAATTGGAAAGCAGTAACCAAACATTCGGTAAAATAATTACACGATAGAATAAAACTATTACTTGACATGCATAAAACAAGTATGTAGCGGATTAGCCTAATAAGATTACCTGATACGCGCTAGAAGTTGTTGATAACTGCGACCACGTCAAGGATGTAGAATGTTCTTGCTTCAGATTCAAGGGATAGTCAAGAAGTTGTAAAGGTCAATTAATGATTGATAATGAAATGCCAATATTGAAAATAGCCATGTAAGCCGACAGAATACTTGAAAAATGCTCAATACAGCACAGTTCCCTGTCCCCATATATATATACATTGCGTTTGTGGGTTATGAAATCGAAAAAGAATACATTGATAAATGTCATTATTCAAAAAACTATACACTCATATCAATATCGAAATTATTACAAGGGATAGAACACTTACAATATCAATTAATCCATTCGGCTACACACTACCGCAAGGCCGAAAGCTAAATCCGGACACTTGACTCACCGGTGGCGGAATGTGGACGAATAGAGTGGTTATAGCGTTTTCGAGCAATTTCTGTGTAGTTCGCCGTTTATTCTTCTTTGTTACCCAAGAAGTTGTGTACATGTCCAAGGAAAAGTGCCGGCTGCAGATGCGGTATCGATCGCCCCTCTTGTCCTCTAACACTTGTTGGACTCTACTTTCCAGCTCATCCAGTGGATATCCGCAATGTCTGACCCATTCTCTTATTCGATCGACAGTTTTCGGGAATACATGCATTGTAGTTCCTTCAGATTTCGCATGGGTCTTCGAAGGGCAACCGCTAATCGAACAGGCAGGCATTGTTGATAAATCTGAAAAGTAAATATCGACATTATTATACAATCTTCAAGAATAAAGATTTGATACAAAAGTAAATGAATCATACAATGATCAATGCAAGGTTTGTTTTGGTCGCAGGAACTGTACCAGTTCATTATGTGCAGCTTAGTATTTGCATAAATTGCAGAAATGTATAAATGATGTGACTAAAATCTGAACATGTGACTCATCCCTTGGATGTTCTGTATTGCACGAGAAGGAAATATGCTTACATCATAGACTGGATCCCCGAAGGATGCAATTCGATGACAATAGACACAGATGAAAATAAATAGATCTATTGATAGCATAGCAATGGAAACTCTAGTCAATAGCAATGAGACCAATGAACATAGCACTATTGTGTACTCTACTCGCAAATAGATAGAAATTTAAAAATCTGCGAAATATGACTAGGATACATGGCCTTACCTTGACCAACAAACAGTCGGATTCAGCAAGCAGAGCAGTATGTTGCAGGAGAATAGGTGGGTGGCCACAGGTAGCACACTGATGGGTTTGCTCTAAGCGGTCACAGAAGTTCACGGATAGCACGACGACGACCAGATTAGCGTAGATCTCGGTGGTTGCCAGGTAACACGTTCAGGAGTTCACTTGCAAAGCACAAAGATGTTCTCATGAGACATATCAAGTGGTTTATAAAGTATTTGGAACAGGGGTGTGTTTGTGAATGAATGACGTATGTATGTCCTGGTTTTAGGGGGGCGGCCTGCTTCAAGGGGAGGCCTGGCTGGAGACACGGGGTCTGGGGAGGCCATGTGACCGATGGCCCCTTGGCGTGGGACACCTTTTGAAGTGTACATGTTGTTTGGCACCTTGGCCTTTCGCGCCCCGGACATCCCCCCCCATGCCAGCGAGCATCCACCAGCGCGAACCGCCTTTGATACAGGGGGGTGGGATGGATGGGCCTGGGGCGTGCAGATAAGGCACAGGAAGACTGCTGAATGGAGACACACTTATGTGGATTGCAGGGGGGCGGCCTGCTTCAAGGGGAGGCCTGGCTGGAGACACGGGGTCTGGGGAGGCCATGTGACCGATGGCCCCTTGGCGTGGGACACCTTTTGAAGTGTACATGTAGTTTGGCACCTTGGCCTTTCGCATCCCGGACAGCCCCCCCTTGCCAGCGAGCATCTACCAGCGCGAACCGCCTTTGATACAGGGGGGTGGGATGGATGGGCCTGGGGCGTGCAGATAAGGCACAGGAAGACTGCTGAATGGAGACACACTTATGTGGATTGCAGGAGGGCGGCCTGCTTCAAGGGGAGGCCTCGCTAGAGACACGGGGTCTGAAGAGGCCATGTGACCGATGGCCCCTTCGCGTCGGACACCTTTTGAAGTGTACATGTAGTTTGGCACCTTGGCCATTCGCGCCCCGGACAGCCCCCCCCATGCCAGCGAGCATCCACCGGCGCGAACCGCCTTTATATCAATATACAGTATATCGCCTTTATATGAATGATAGTATATCGTTGCTTATCAATAACAAATGCCACATACCGCAGATTCTTGTAAGCACAGACCCACACTTCAACCAGTGTATTATAGTGGCCCAAGACCCGAAGGTCTGTATAATCCAATGGTAATTGATAGTATAGATATATGTGATTCATTTAAAAAATCGAGACAAACGTTGTTAAAATAAATGTGGTGTTTTATTTTGTATCTTATTTTCATGACACAAAAATACAAGACTTTAAAGATTATACAGGTCAGGTTGCAGCACAGCGAGAGAAAATCCCCTGTACTGACCGCTGTCACTCGGGAACGTTTCTCTAATGGCACGAACGGCACAGGCGGGTATCACTCTTCGAACGCGGTGTCCAAGCCTCCCGTGAAGCCACCATGTATAGGAACGATAGGCCACCAGCCTGTACCACCTGTGAAAAGGAATGAAACAAACTGTTTTTAAATGACCCAGATAAGTTTAATAAACGTTTGTTGTCAATGACAATTCTTGTAACTAATGGCATTTTACACGGACAAATGCTATCTAGACAATGCACACTATTCAACGCCTTACATGCGTTACAATGATATGTAGATGTAATTTTGGATATAGTAGAAGAACATGAAATAGGAGTGGCATGACGAGCAGAGTATACTTACTCGTTACTTGGATTACGAGGACGAACAGTTGCTCGAAGTTCGTGCATAAGCACCATCAAGATTCTCAACACGGCCCGTGTGAGGCAGGCTGCCCTGAAGTCTGGCAGCTCGGTGATGCATTGCGGTTGTGGCTCGCCTTCCGAAATGTAGGCCAGGCATCCCGAGTTTTCTCGGCAGCAGCAGTTCTCGTCCTCGGTTGGCATTAGCTCGCACCGATTGCATGTGCACCAGGTGGAGACGCCGTCCATGCGACTAGGCCCAGGCTCTTCATCTGTTGAATCGTCCTCCCAACTGCCGTCCGAATCCCCATCGTTTTCACGTGCTTCCCTTTCCAGTAGTTCCTCCTCGGTATACTCAGGCTCGTACATGTAGGGCATTATTGTAGCCATTGTGTGGTAAACGGAGTAAAATAATTTACCGAGATGGTACAGGTGTTCACACGGGCTACAAGCGGCGAAGGTAGCTGACCAGAGCACTGAAACGAGTCACAGAATACTCAAAGTAACACAGAGAGAGGAATGGAATCGAAAACCTGCTGCTGTGTGTTGTGAAACGGTCTGTTTATACTTATTGAGGAAAGAGGCGTCCTGCCATTTCCATGGCGACACGTCATTAGCTGAAGCGAAGCGAATGTTGACACGAGACGTGCTTTGGCGTTGGGAAATGGGCGGTACGAGTCTGCTGATGACAGGCTCAGGGGCGGGGGAATTGATTTAGTGCCGCCAAAGCAGGTGAGCCAGGGCGATCGGGGAAAAGATAGGATTATCAGAAAATGGCGGCTCCCAGGTGCTTGTTTTCGCGTGCGTTTAATGGACGAAAACTCGGTTAAGGTCCATAGGAAAGTTTTCTAAAATCGAGCCACTTAGCCTTAAAAAAACATGGCCGACCCATAGGGACAATACATTTTTTTTACTAGAGTATGCCTTTAAGCAAGAAAACACTCTCAATATGACCAAAGAAAAGCAGATAGATTCTTTTATTACACATAGCAAGAAACAACGCTCGTATCAGAACAAATTGAGAAACTCACCCACGGTACACCATCAAACCCGAACTCAACAAGTAACGACAAATTACACACAACATTTTTTCTGGAGAGACCTAAACTACAGTGACTCCTCACGCAACTCTACTATCAATTCACAAAGATAACCATCAACACCTTCACACAACAAGGTTCTTTCACTCTGTTCATGGAATAACAGAGGGTCCAATAATTTATTTCACAATGCGATGGACTCTATTCTGACTCACCAATTCATATGCCTTCAAGAAACATGGCTCTCATCGTTGCCCGTATGTGACGGTTATAACATCATGAACAACCCTGCCATACAACGCAAGAAAGGCCGTCCCTCTTCCGGCCAGCTCACTTTGGTTAAGAATCTTCCTGCAATACAAATTGTTGAAACTAAAAATCTGAAACCATGGGCGCAGTTTACCATATGCAAACAGGTTTATTCAATCTATTGATCACACAACTGATGAAAGATCCCAAGAATCTCTTTTTGGGCTGTTTTATTTATACTGGAACCCGACAGCAATCAAGTCAGATGTCTTCATCGACTCAGTATTTACTGCTATTGATGAGGTCTCGTCCGTGTACCATAACATTCAACTTATCATTTGTGGGGATCTTAATTTACACCTCTTTGATAACAAAGGAAATCGGTTACCAGAATCCACTCTCTCTGCGCGAGCAAACAATTGGGGCAAGGAGATGAAGATCCGAAACTTAACGCTTTATAACACACTGTCATCTCAAGAAAGATCAACCAAGCCAACTTGGTCGAGTGGGACTCACGTAGCTACATTGGATTATATTTATACATCGCCAGCAATTAAAAAGAGAACAACAAACATTGGAAATGTAATATCCCAATATAGTGATCATCACATTGGTAGTATAGAATGGGAAACCGTCTGGGCCAGCACAGAGACTTTCCCTACTATCCAGACGGAAACAAACAAATCAGCGACCAGATTGCGCATTAATCCATCTTAAGTCAACCAGATTGTCGAAAACTACATTGATTCCAAGCGGCAGATGTTGAATAGAATAAATTATGAATGGATACTTAGTCCATTTCTTCAAAAACGTAAACCATACTCACGTAGTCAAGAAAACCCATATTAATTCCTACAATCCACACATGGTGGAGAAAAAAAGAGAACTACGGAAAGAACTCACTTGTCTAAAAAAAAATCAAAACTACCGAATAGCACGATTCTGATGAAAAAGGTCAAACAAAAACACAGAAATTGGGTAAAGAGTGCCAAAGCTCTGTTACTTCAAAAAGATGCTGAATCGGTACTTAGCCTGCTTAAATCGCATAACACGAGGCCTATGGAATCTACTAAATGCACAGAACGACCAACAGGAAAAACTGACACAGGTTATCCCAGAAAATATCTGGCTAGCCCATTTCTCAGCCATCCATACAGGAAAGCCGAGCAATAATAACATTATACCAGCAGCTCGAGTTGAATTGAAATGGCCAGCTATATGGGAACAAGACACTATCCTGCTACTAATAAGGAAATTAAACGCCTCAAGAGCCCCCGGCACCGACGGCCTCTGTAATACCATCTTGAAACGGAACCCGGTTGAATGGGCGAATTTATGCACACATCTATTTGCCAACATAGAAAAATGCAAACAAATCCCGAACTCTTGGAAGTCTGCTATCTTGATCCCAATATATAAAAACGGTGACCGAAACAATCCCACAAATTATCGCCCAATTGCCTTATTGGACCCCATTGGCAAAATATTTGCAACAATATTGTTAAAAAACCTCAATAGCTGGATCAAAGATAACAAGCAATTTGATATCCGCCAAACTGGCTTCATCAAAAATACAGGAACCAACGTTAATCTCTTGATATTAAACATTCTTAAATATGAAGCTCTGCTAAAAAAACCTGCCTATTTATGCCGCCTTCATCGATTTACATGCAGCATTTGACCTGGTCAACAGAGAAAAACTTTGACAAAAATTGAGTTTGTGGAACTGTCCATCAGACATCATCGAGCCGATCAAACTATACACGAATCCATCAAAATTAGGCTCTCCCGTGATGGAATGTTATCCCTGCCGATTGATGCTACCAATGGCTTGAAGCAAGGCTGCCCATTGGCAGCAACTCTATTCAATCTATATACCTCAGATATTCCGGAGGAAGATCGCTTCCATTCAGCCAACCCACAGAAACGTAATGCCATCCCTGTTCCACATTTATTGTATGCAGATGACATTGTGATCCTAGACCTTACCCCAGTAGGCTTACAAAGAAGCCTTACCCAGATAGAGAAGTATGTGAAGCAGAATGATCTAGAGATCAACATAACCAAAACCAAGATCATGTCTCTGACCAATAACAGGCAAACAAAACAGAAAACCACATCGTTCTTCATGGATAACAAAAAGCTTCAGTGGCAAAACTCAATCAAGTACTTGGGAATTCTATTGAATCATTCTGAGATAGAGAAAGAATGGATCTCACATCTTCAAATCAAGACAGCCTCTCTCGTGCGGCAAGGTTCCTCAATACACTTCAAATATGGGATGTTTTTGTTGAAACCAGTTATAGCATTTTACCGACAAAAGGTGAGTGCTATTATCACATATGGGAGTGAAACTTTGATTAACATTGATCAAGCCATTTGGGATACACTAGAAGGAATCTTCTGGCGGAAAATCTTAAAACTCCCTAACTCATTCCCGGCTGTAAGAATCCGGCACGAAATAGCCACTCAATCCCTTAGCTCCATCGTCACCTGGAAAAAACTCAACCTATACAGAAATATCGTAAACGACGATATTCTGGCTCTTGACATTCTCTGCATCAGAGAGAACTCGACAGCTGATACGGTGCTTAAGGCATGGAAAAGTTCCATAGAGCAGTTAATGAGGGAAAATGACATAACGCTGGAGTGTCTTGTCAATCGTCCACAATCAGCAAAATAAACTATTGATACAGAATGACTGGATAAAGACTATCGCCTTTAAAAATAAATACAAAATGAATATCAATTGCGAAATAGACATTAGAGCCATTAACCAGCTTCCTCCATATTTAGCTATCTTCCCTGATCGAAACATCAGAGATCGCTTTCTCAGATTTCGTTTGAATCTCTTACCTATACGCGAAGCTCTCTCCACATCCAGACAACTGCCGAAAACAATGGAATTTTGCCGCTTTTGTGAACAAGAGGACACTGTTGAAACCTTATTCCACATCATCATGGAGTGTCCTAAACTTATTGAGAAAAGAAACCTATTTAGAGAAAGACTCACAAATCATGTGTCCCTCAGAACACCACACGATGGTTGGGCCCAGATTTTGGCAGGTGCCAACAAAAACTTGATAATCACTATTATCCACTTTTGGAACAACATAACCGGAAATCAATAGTTTCTGCCATTCTTTGAATGAAAGTTAATTTTTGCTGCGTTAGTCTTTCTATTTATTATTATTATTATAATTTTTTTTTGAGGAAGCATCTGAAATGGAAATTCTATCGTGTTTTTCTTTTTGGAGTTGATTTGTTTTCTTTCTTTGTTTCTTCCTTTATTTTTTTGTATAGTGAATGTAAACCATGTTGATAAAGAACAAATTAAAAGTTTTGTAACAAAACTATATCATTTTAAATAAAAATAAAAATAATAAGAGAAGGGGCTCTGCATCCATTCTAGGTCGATCACCTGAGTTCTCTCCGAACTACAGAAGGAGCCAAGTATCCTGCAACGAAGAAACAGGCTTGTGAAACCGCCGCAGACGCATTGGAAGGTTTGGCACCTAGATTCCTCTGCTGTCCTGTCAAACCCCTGTTTTCTTAATCGATCAAGAAGGCCTGCAAGGGCGCTTTGCCCCTTTAGAGTAGTGGAACCAACTACTCTCGGCACCCCCTGCTTACCCACCGAAGGAGCGACCTCGGAAGTGTTCCTGGGCCATCCAGTGAGCTGTCCAGCTCTACTTCTTTGAAACCTGACACTTGGGACACCGCTTGCTTGTGGTCCCGTGCCCTCTCCCGCCAAATTTCATAGGCCCAGCTCCTCATAGGCCTAGCTCCTCTGGGTCACGTATTGGGAGTGTGTGTAACCCTGCACCCAACTGTGATTCCAGCGTCACTTCCTGTTGGTGACGGTCGCTGTAGGTGCCTTGCTGACCTGCCCTCTGGTGCCCTGAAGCCTGCTGCACCAGAACTTTCTTTGTATCTCCTTCAGAAGCTGATAAACGGCCACTGTCACATCACGGATGATTGTCCTGTCCCACTCCCGCTGAGAGTCCGTAGCGCCGTGAAACTGCAGGACTCTATCCTACTAGCGACCACGACTAAACTGGCAAAGTTTGGTCCGGACTGTGCCGAGGGTCGGTGAGTACTTGCATCACTTCCCGGTGGCCCCCTGGCACAACCAATCTCTTTTATGCACAAATATCCCTGAAAAGATACTTGCTTTTGGCTGGGTTAGCCTGCGCTCCCTAGCTATTCCCACCTCTTGGAAATTGCTCTGCCGCCAAGGGCAGACCCTACTTGAATAGTGGGAACTAATTGTTCATCACCTCAAGCCCCATCCTGACTCACTACAGCTCCCTCAAGAAGAAACGCTTTTTGTTCTACTTGCGCAATCGTTAGTTTTTACGCACAGCTGTACTGTTGAGCACAAGGCTCCCGACTTCTTAAAGCTGGACTGCAAAAGTTACGAAACGACTCCGACGAATTGTCTAATGCTCCTAGTATATTAACTCACCCTTCTCCTTACATGTTGTGGCTGTGTTTTACTCCTTTGTCGCATTAGAAAAAATACTGTATATAAATTATTTAGTATAGGAATTGTGTGATAATTGTTTTTACATAATTGAAGTTTACTTGTGTCAATTGATCCGGCCAACAATAAATGTATAGATATTTTTGATATATACTTGTTTAAGAGTAATCTGTGGTTCGTTACTGTGTGTGCTCATTGTGGGCTTCCGATCACTCTCACCCCTCCTGAGACTTAGTCTTGACCTCCTATCATGCTACCTAGATTTGTATGGCTTATCCAGAAAGTTCCCCTGTTTGACTAAACTAGGATGGCCTCCTACACCTCTGCCCACCAGGTCGGAGTTTAGAAATCCATATCAAGACCTTAAGCCTAAATCTTCTCGATTCCACGATACGCCACAAACAGCTAGTGGTGTTGACACTTCTCCAGAATTAGATTTTGGGAAGCCAGAACCTGCTGATACAGTTGATGCATCATACTGAAGTCTGATGACTAGGGTTATAGATTTTGTTAAGATGGAGTAGACCTGCTCCTCCATTTGAGCATGGTGATCTTTCAGACATATTGGACATAGGTCCATAAAATGACCCCATACTACCCTTTCATGTGGCACTCCAAAAAAGAGTAATGGCAAACTGGGAGGTTTCCGGAACCTAGTCCTGTTAATAGAAACCTCAACAGAAAATACATAACATCCAGTAGCGACCCAAGCTACCTGTCAAAACATCCGACGCTGGAAAGTTTAGTGGTCCAAGCAGGTACGTCCACCTCTAAGCAAGCAGTGTACCCAACTATCTCTCCAGATATGGATGATAAACATATTGAAACGTGTACAAATTAAGTTTTTTCAGCTGAAAGCATGGCATTAAATCTGCTAACTCTACATAAACCCTGAATGACTGTGTGGCTATGGAGGCCGATCACATCCCCGAAGGGAAGGAAAGAGACAGCTTGATGAACCTGATATAAGGTGGCAAAGAGGCCATGTGCAAGTCTCTTCAGTCAGGTCTGGACTCTTCTGACAGTAACAGCCGAGCCATGGCAGCAAGTACGCTTATACTCAGGTTTGGGTGGTTGAGGAAGTCAGGATTTGCACCCGACATACAATCAAGACTCCTCAACATGCTCTTTGACAGATCTCATTTATTTGGTATTAAGGCTGATGAAAGCCTTGAAAAGCTGCAGACCTCAAAAGCAACAGCAAGTCCCTAGGTGCCACCATCAGGGTGCCACCGCCTTTTCACCCCAGCGGATCATCTTGGAAGGGGTAGGTCCTTTCGTTTCTTCTACTCAGTTGGAAGACCGAGAGGACAGGCTGGTCAAAGAGGACAAAGCAGATTCTCTCGTGGTGGATGAGGGAGAGGTGCAAAACCCACCCAAGCAACAGCATCTTTACCATCATCCGCTACTTCAGCCGCCTCAAAACCTCTGAGGTCTTGACTCATGACATCCCGGTGGGATGCAGACTGTCACAGCATTTGAAAGAATGGTGAGGTATTACTTCGGATGCATGGGCACAGGAAACAGTAGCCCAAGGTTACTGCCTCCCCTTTATACAGAGACCTCAGGATCATCAACCGGTAAGCCATTCGCTAAATTTTCCAGATCCATTCCTGTTGCAGGAAATTTTGAGCCTGCTAGAGAAAGGTGCACTAGAGCCAGTACCTATAATGGAGAGGAACAAATGATGGTACTCTCCCAATTTCCTGATCCCCAAGAAGGACGGAGGACTGAGACCCATCTTGGACTTAGATACTTCAACATGTTCCTCAAGAACAAGTTCAAGATGGTCACACTTTCTCAGATCCTTCAGGCCCCCCAACTCCAGGATTGTACAGCGTCATTGGACCTTCAAGATTCTTACTTTCATGTGCCAATCCATCACAAGTACAAAGTACCAGAGGTTTGCCGTTGGCAGTTCTCATTATCAGTTTCAAGTTCTGCCATTCGGGCTGACGTCCGCCCGAGGGTTTTCACCAACTTAATGGTGGTGGTGGCAGCGATTCTCAGGAGATGGGGGGTGAAGGCTCAACACATTCTGTAGATGGTCACCAAATTTGAGCGTGCCCAGCGTCTTCCGGCATTCGACTTTTTGAGGTTGCACGGTCTCATGGCATCCTGCATTTTCCTGGTGCCAGAGGCTCTCCTGAGAAGGAGATCCCTTCAATGGGCTCTCAGGACACAATGGTCTCAATTTTCAGGCAGAATGTCAGACCAACATTTTGAAGAGGGAAACTTTTTGGTTGGGGAACCCACACCAACGATCTGACAGTCAGCAGACTTTGGTCTCCATCGCAGTTTAAACTACACATCAACCTTTTGGAGCTGTGGGCAATCAAACTAGCGCTGAAGGCCTTTCTGCCCTCTGTACCGGGAAATAACATCCTGATAATGACAGATGACACAGTGGCCATGTACTAGCTCTACAAGAGAGGAGGTGTAGGGCTACTACCACTGTGCAGAGAGGCAATGCAGCTCTGGTTCTGTGCAATTCAAGGAGGACTATCCCTGTTGGCAGTTCACCTAGCTGGCGAGGAAAACCCAGCGGCTGACTGTGAGCAGGCAGAGCAGTCTCTCCCACAAGTGAGAACTAGCTCGGAAGTACTTCAAGAGATCTTCACCCTTTGGGGAACCCCTCAAATGGATCTATTAGCGACCAGTGTCAACCGGAAATGCAAACTGTTTTGCTCCAGGGAATTTCCCCCAAGAGGAGCGCTCTAGGAGACGGTTTCATGGTAGATTGGGAGTTTCCACTACTGTATGCATTTCCTCCAGTCCCTGTCATTCCTCAGGAGATTGAGAAAGTTCAGGAAATCCATGATCCTAGTTGCCCCAGATTGGGCCAGGAGGACGTGGTACCCGGACCTTCTGGACATGGCCATCTACCCTTCAGTGCGTTTTCCACAAAGAGAGGACCTTCACTCGCGAGAGGCGGGTCAGGTTCTTCATCCAGAGGTCAAGACACTCAACCTTCACGCATGGTTTCCGAGAGGTTGCGATAAAAGATTGAGATCTCCCGGATGACGTAAAGGAGATTTTGCTTTCGGCCAGCAACAAAATCCCTATACCGCTGCCGTTGGAACAGGTTCTGCAGCTGGTGTAGGGAAAAGGATGTGGACCCTTGTCAATGCGATACAGCTACAGTGTTATCTTTTTTGTTATATTTTGCAAATCTGGTGCTACAGATTGGAACAATTAAGGGTAATCTGGCAGCGCTATCCATATTCAAGCGCACCTTGGACGAGGCATCCTACTTATAACTTTGATAACTCAATTTCTCAGAGGTCTCCTACACCCTCCTCCAACAATTTAATACTGCTTTGGGAGTCTATCATAAGATGAGGAATACATGGGAGAACACAATCCATTT